>NC_091398.1:9444862-10072327 GCF_032191515.1 Phaenicophaeus curvirostris
TTATTTTACATGAGTCAGAAACAATGAAACCCCTAACTGCCCACTTTGTCATTTTCTAGGTTTTCTAGTAAGATGGGTGGGCATAATTCACTGTAGTTTTGGGAATAATATTATATTTTATTCAACTGTGTTAGTGTTCAACAATTTGTCATGTTTTCATAAAACAGGCATCTTACACAGAACTTCTGGTGTTAGAGTTAATCATAGTTGTATTTCACTTTGGAGGAAAGCTTACTGTGACTTAAAAGCCAGGCACATCTTACTGATCTCCTTCATTAGTAGTGTTTGCCTCTTGCAGACTACCTTGCTAGTCTGTTTCTCTAAAGTAGGGTTGGTGCTTACTTTATCTGTGCCTTATTTACAGTCACAGCCAAAAGGAAAAAACCCATTGCAACTCTGAATTTCTGTTATGGATTCAAGAAAAGATTAAAGAGTATAGAACAAAAACATATAAACAAAAAAATCCCATGCAAAACAGGGCACTACTGAGAGCTTGTAGCAGAGTAAATCAGCCATCTGTTTTGTGATAACACCTTGAATGGATAAGCTAGTTTAGGGAGTGTGTATAGAAATACTTCATGTTTGAAACAGTTCCACTATTTTTTCTCCATTTAAAATTTATGAAGTATTCACTGGCCAATGTAATGTAACCGTGGTACTATGATACCACGCGATACTATTACAACAACAACAAAAAGTCTTCCGGATAGATTGAAAGAAATTTAATTAAAATAAAACTAGCTATTGCCTACAATTACTGTTGTGCTAGGTATTCTTTGGATGTTCACATTTAATAGGCAATCTGCCATGCCTATATACTGTGATACACCGCACATGTAACACTTGAAGTTATTACATTTGTGCATTCAAGGAACACACAAGGAGTAGAGCACAGCTTTTCTTCTGTGAGATCTCTTATGTAAATTCAAGGCTTCATCATGAGGCAGGACAATATCAACCAACATTTGCTCAATGAGTCTTGTATTATGCCCTGAAGTTGATGAGAATATTAACATTAATTATTCATGTTCTGACGAAGGCCACTGCAGGAAACACGGAATTAAGACTAATAGGCTGAAATAGAGAAAACTAGATGCACAAGACAGCCCGGAGAATGGAACATCTTTCAGTATTTTTCCTCACTAGTTTGGCTTATTTCCCACAAGGAAAGCAGCATGAATCTTTGACAACACAACTTTTCCTTAACTGTGTCTGAAAACCAGAGCCACATTCCCTTCATGAGAAGTGCTTTGCTTCTAAGCCTTAACCATTTTGTCAACTCAAATAAGCTTTCTGACTGCAGATTTCTTTTAATCTGGCAGATGGGCCTCATCTGCCTAGGGCGTGGTATAGGACATGGAAGAACTCAATTTTGAATTTTATGCTAAAAAGAAAAGGCAATGTAATCACCAGTGGAATTCGGTGACTTCTCACTATGCTTTTGACTCCAGACTTCTTACAAAGACACTCTGGTGAGTGCGAACTTAGTAAAAAGGCTCCCTTCTGTAAACATAAACTCTATTTTATTCGAAACTTAGTGAATGTTGGGGCAGGTAGAGTTGCAGGTGGAATGCCCAGAGGCAATGCTTTTTTATGAGCTTTCTCTCCCCAGGGACTATATAAAATGCTGATATTTATATTTTTAAGTTATTAGAGCTGTGAAACTGAAATAGACCTTTAGCTGTAAATGTGGCTCGTGTTTATGGGTATCGGCTAAAGAAATAAGTATCTCCTTTTCATAAGGTATCTATAATTTGTGCTGGCTTTTTTATTTTTAGGTATGCATTTACAGAAAATTTAATCTGAATGTTATCAAGATGAGTCAGTAAGAGCCTGAATTCTCGCATTGCTCCAGCTTACATTACATTTCTCTTCCCAAAGAACAGACACATGCAACATCAGGATTTGTTTGGTAAGGTGTATTGTTTTAAAAAGAAAATAAAAACAGACTCGGGTTTTTGCCAATTTTTGTCTTGCATAGTGCTGGAAAGGTTCAGAAACATGAATCCCTCATTCAGCAATCTGGTTGGCATTCTACATTTATAAATATTACAAGATGTGAACTAAAGTGGTGTAAGAAAACTGTTACTCAGTTCTCCACTATGGAAAATGTACGCAATCTTGACAATCCTTGTGTGTGTTTCAGTAGTTACCCGATTCTACTAGTCATCTAAGAGGAAAAAGCTCTTTGTATCATTAGAAGTAAAAGTTGCTGCAGCATGTAGTCATCTGAGGTTTTTCCATGAATATGTGTACATTAGGTTTTAAAGTGCATACTTATGTGTTGTGGAACAGTTACTTTTAAACAGTCTTTTCTGAGCTAATGTGTACTAAAAGGCTGCTTGATGTTACCCAAATGCAAGTTACAACTACAGTTTTTCCTCTTAGTGAGCTTGCTTTGTAAAATTTAGAGTTTTAAAAAAATCTTTGTATATTTGTTTACTACTGTCTGATGAGGAAAAGCTTTTGCCCAAAATACAGGATTGCACTTGGATAGAAGGAAAATTTAAATTTTTACAGAAGGATCTCTTAAGTCAGCTCATTGTTGATGATGTTTTCCCCACACACAGACTTTTCTGCCACAAATTTCAATTTATCCTGTTTTCATTCTTTTATTAAAAGTTATGCTGTGCTCTACAGATACTATAAACCAAAAACAGGGAAAATGGAGGCTGGGGGATGGGCACTAAAACTATCCCTACATCAATAAGTCATTTTATAGAAACATATGTTATGAACAGAAATTGCTGTTGCTCTGCACTAGGAAATATTACTCTGGGAAATAAATAAACTTAAATTGGGGGTTATTATGTGGTACTACATTTCATGAAGCTTGCTGTGGCAGTTCAAAAAATGCTAATCGCATGAAACAAGAATAAAATCTTACTAATAAGTCAAGAATAAAAATGCTTCTAGAAAAGCTGTAGTGTGAAGTGCTTCCCCACCCCCAACATTTACAGGCCACATTATTCTGCCCACTGTTTATAATGCTTGGATGTCTTTCGCCCAGAGCACAGTGAGGTTAAAAAGAAGTTTGATACTGCTGATGTAGAGCTGTGGCACAGCTGTCCTGTCTTGAGACCATAAAAGTACCCTCAGCTCTAGCCATGTGCATGTCGTGTTGAACTACAAGAAAACATACCTTAGATCTTGGCCTATGTCCTATTGCATGGGCAAGTTGCTTAATTTCTGCTGATGCTTATCTTGTTCTACATGGAAACAAAATATTTGACTTCTTTAAACTTGTTTTAATCTGCCTTTTTTATTTATTTATTTTTCCACAGCTCTCACTGCACTGTAAGCTGTAGATTCAAAGTATAAATAATTTAATGCTCTCCAAAATTTAGTAAAGCCTAGATGTGTATATATGGTCCTTAGGGACATGGTTTAATGGTAGAGTTAGCAGTGCTAAGTTAAGGGTTGGACTTCATGATCTTAAAGGTTTTTTCCAACCTAAAAGATTTTTATTCTAAAGCTCTGTAGGAAGTGCATTTAGTTTTGTTTATAATAGAAATCTGGTAGAATTAATATTTCTTTCCAATTAAGAGAAAGATAACTTGAATATTTTCTTTTTTTCCCCTTCACCTTTTGCCTTTTCAGTCTCTGTTACTGGTGCTGATGTCCCATGGAATACAGGATATGTGGGAATCTCATATCAGCACCACGAATTGTGCCAGGAGTCAAGGGACACTCCAGGGAGCAGAGGTTAACCCTCAACCATTGCTCTGGTGTCCACACCGTATGCCCGTTCACCCTGTGGTGAGCTAACCCTTCTTGGCTGTGACTTCATCCATGACATCAGCTAAGTCTAAGGATGTCCACCTTTCATATTCTGTAAACTGATAATGTGGATAAGAGGGAATTTTGCATTCTTAAAACATGCGAATATACATGTGCAACAGTAACACAAGGTGAGAAATAGATTTTTGCTGCTTCAGCCAGAAAACTGATGAAATAATTACTTCACAGAGCTAAGCCTTTATTCTTGCATTAAGTATATCAGAACCTTGAATAAGGTACTTCTTATAAAAATAAAATTATAAACTTAGGTGACCTATGTTCCAAAAATGTGCTAGTTAATAATTAAAATGTGTGTTGAAACATGAATTATTGAACTGGTTTGAGAGAAACACAATTTTCTTATGCTGAACAGCTGAGCAATATTGTTGAAGCTAGACATTCAAAATGCTGAGACTTGCTTAAAAATGCTGATTTTAAAGAAATACCCTTATGACACTTTTTCCTAATTGTCCTTTGAGATTCTTAAAGGTAATTTTTCAAACTAAATTTCTAATTTTAAATAGAAACTTAAGACTTATACAATCATAGGAACCATAGGACAGAAACTTTGAGATAACATGGCACTGCAGATTTTTAATAGTTGATAGCAAAGTCGCAGAAGAAAGAAAGTCACAGATTGAACGCGTTTGGTGGTTGCCACAGAGGAGAGCAGGATAACTGTTACTTCTCTATATTTAGTTAACTACTGTAAAACTGTTGTTATTTTCCTGCTCTTTGTCCACTTGGCCAATGTGAGTTCATTGTCATTGGTTTGGCAGAAAACTGACACAGCAGAAGAGCACAACTTCATTGTTTCAATTCTCCTAACAAAGGACAACTACTTTTCCTTCTCCTGTCACACTTGAATAGTGCCTGAGATAAAAGACTAGACACCCAAGGAACTGTTTTGCTGGAGGGAGGGAGAAGTGGTCTTGTAAGGCAGGTGAATACCTGAGCACAGGATTACTTTGAAGAGGCAAATATTGCTGTTGTGTAACAAATCTTATCCCAAAAAAGACCTTCAAATGGGAAGGACTGCTATAATTTTTGGTTGACTGGCTATTATTTGCTTCCACTTGAATCTTTAAAGTGATAACTTTTAAAGAATTAGCCTTTTAAGAATTATTTGGTTTTATTTGACCAAAGATTCTAGTCTCTTCCACAAAAGTGTTTGGTCAGGCAGGAATTCAAAGTAGGCAGGCGTAAGTTTGAATTTTAGCGTGGCAATTTTCTACCTCTTATTATTGTGAATACGCTTAGCTTCCAGTGTTCCAACTGGAGATAGAGCAGAGCAGCTAAATCTAACTTAAAAATTCTGTTAAAAGTATGATGTGCTGAGAAAGAAATACTGTGAGAGCCTTTGTAAATTAGTACTTAGATGTTCAAAGAGAGAAATTACTGTAAATATAGAGAATCTTACAATAAAGTGGAAAGCCATCTACTTTGTCCCTGGTAGAAAAATATTACTGTAGTGAAAGACTTTTGCCATGGAGAGTGTGAGGTTTAGCTACAAATCACCAGCATAATAAATGAATGCTTCCATCTCTTCAGGGCCACATATTCATATGAAGTACTGGTAAGTACTCATGTCATACTAAGTAATATGACACATTGATACTTAGAGGCTAGTTTAAAGTTCTTTGTCATTTTTTCTTTAAAAAAATATTAATTTTTAACCCTGTCAGACTAAACATTTAGCTCGTTTCTTTTTATTGTGCAAAGATGCCTTTGTGGCTTTCTCCTGGCTAGTCTGAGACATAAAAGTGGATTTGTTAGACCTGAAAGATTTCGATTAACTAAAGTGAATACCAGAGCTCAGAGGTAGTTTCCTGATTTGCTTTTCACCGGTCAGCCGATATAGGTCCTAGCAAAGATTATTCAGGAAAGAAAACTCACAAAAGGTTAGAGAGAGAAGGGGAATTAAATTATGAACACAAAATAACTTCACAGATTAACATTTTCACAGAAGAACAACGTGAAGAGAAGGAACAAGAAAACATTTTTGTTTTCTAATTGTTTTTTTCCTCCTCGTTCTTTAGCATTCAGACAGAATGAACTCATTCTGCCTTTAAGCAAGTAGAGCCACGCACATTAAAATTTAGCAGCAATACCTCTAGCATCTGTGTGTATGTATGTATGCCTTACTGGAGAGACCTCCTAATCTTCAATTTCTTCAATTTTGCAAAGAAAACTATGATTTAGAGATTAAAATACAGGTAATTTTAATCTCAAGCTTTTAAATTAAACACATATGTTCCATAAAAGGAATTCTGTGTTTGTAAGTATTGTGTGATGGAAACTAAAGCAAATAGTGTCATAGATTCACACAATGTTTGAGGTGGGCAGGGACCTCTGGAGATGGTCTGGTTCAGCCCCATGTTGAAGCATGGTTAGCTAGAGCAGATTGGTTCAGACTGTGTCTGGTTGGGTTTTGAGCATCCCCAAGGATGCCTCTGTGAGTCACTTGCAACATTGTTTGACCACACTTACAGCAGCAAAGTGTTTTCTTATTGCTTGAATGGAATGTCTTGTGTTTCTGTGCGTGCCCATTGCTGCTTTTTCTGTCACTGGATACCACTGAGAAGAGTCCAACTGTTGTCTTTAATCTCACTTATTAATACACATTATTGAGAAGGCACATTACACTGTATCTTTTTCCACCACCTCTCATACCTCAGGTGCTCTGATCCCTTCACCTTCTCGGCCCTCTGCTGTGCTCACTGCAGCACATATCCCTGTTTCTCTCTCATTCAGAAACCCCAAGCTGGACACGGCGCTCCAGATGTGTCTCACCACGGCAAAGCAGACGGGAAAGGTCACCTCCAGGCAATGCTTTTCCTAATGTAGCTCAGGATGCTTTTGACCTTGTTGGCCACAAGGATATATCACTGGTTTATGGTCAGCTTACTGATCACCAGGACCTCCAGGTCTTTTTCTGCAGGACTGCTTTCAAGACAGTTAGCCTCCAGTCTGTATTGCTGTGTGGAGTTATTCCTTCCCAGGTGCAGAGTTTTGCATTTCCCTTTGAATTTCATTACATTCCTTCCTGCCCATTTCTCCAGCTTTTTGAGGTCCCTCTGAATGGCACCTAAATCATATACTGTTTCCGTCATTCCTCCAAGTTATATTTCTGTAAATTTGCTGAGGCTATATGCTGTTCTATCATCTGCATAATTAGTGGAGATGTTAATTTGGTCTCAGTATCATCCCCTGCAGCACACCACCAGTGACTGGCCCCCAGGTGGAATTTGTGCTGCTGGTCACTACTCTTTGAACCCAATAGTTCATAGAATCATACAATCATAAAATCATCAGGTTGGAAATGACCCATCGGATCATCTAGTCCAACCATTCCTATCAGTTCAGGCAGTTTTCAATCCATATAGCTTGTCTTTGCTCTCAGTAGCTGAAATCAGTATTAAAACTAAGTAAAGCAGTGTTAGTACTGGGAAACAGAAAGCTTCTGAATATCAGTGATGCTTTTAGTCCACTCTCGATGGGGATAGCTGAGGGGAAAACTAACTAGGTTGAATAAAGCTGTATAGATTCTTGCAACACTCAGATGAAATTTTTACTTTGCAAAATGTAAGCAATATCTACTATCTCCGAATAGGATAAAGCTCAAAATGAAAAGTATAGTACAGTAGACTATTTCATAACATAAAAATTGTATGGAGCTTTGTGAGCACAGGGAGGTTCAACTAAGAGTTTGGAGATTAATACAAATGCAAATGACCTCAGAAGATTTGCTCACAGGTTGTGGCTATAAATGATTACTTCCTTTGGATGCTCTCACATGGGAAGGTAATATCTTTTTTCTTTGTGAAAATGTTCCTACTATGGAGCACATCAGAAAAGAAGAGCTGGAGAAAATTTCTAGCCAGAGAGAAAAACAATGATGCAATGAACAATGGATGTTACTAAACGCAGTTGTTCTCATTCAGGGCTACAACTAAATCCACTAAAGCCAATGGGAGCTGTTGCTTTTGATGATCAGCTAGCTTTATAGTAGATCTTATGAGCTCCTACCTGCAATTCAATTTGGGACACACTACTCTGCACTACTGCCTATGATAAAGAATCTCAAAAAGCTTTACATGTTAATCGAACTTTCCAGTATGCTGAAGCATATTATCCAGAAGTAAGGATGCAGAAACAGAAACAGGAAGATTTTGCTTTGCAATTAGAAAAAAACAGTTCTAATTGTCAGAGCAATTACATTATATCAGCTGTTGAGCAGCAGGCTGCCATTCCCATTTACTCTTTGTAAGGTTTGGTCAGAATCAGAAAGAGCAAAATTATCAAGAAACAAGAAGAAAAAATACAGGTGGCTACCGTATTCTATCTGGATTGATATATTCACTTAAATTCAAATGGTGCTGTTGTAAATGAATAAAATTAGTTGGAAAACTTTTGTATTGCTGTGCTTTAACATGCCAGAAAATCAGAGCTATTACGGTGATTGTAAAACCGTTAGATGATAAAAGGTAAGGTTACAGGTCAGATTTTTAATTTATATTTTTAATATTGTACTTCTACACAAGCTGAAGTCTTACAGAGCTACTCAGGAAAGATTGCACATCTGTGTTAGTCTTAATTAATTTTACAAAATAAAATATAAAAAAAACCCCCACAATTTGACTCTTCAGATCTATAAAATATGAAGAACACCTGCATGGTTCACAGGATTTCAAGATGTGAAGTTTGTAAGCATATGCATAACATTGTGAGTCACAGAAGGTTACGGGCACTGGAGTGATATTTATGTTATCTTTTTTCCTTGGTAGCTAACTTAAAACTTGCATTGGAAAAAGTCTATAGTTTGTTCTATATGTTCCTTCTGTAGAAAACAGCTGATTTTGAAAGTAAACTTTTTATTTAATAGATTGCAGTTTGGAAGATATCAAAAAAGTATTGTAATTTTTAATGAACTTTCTCCACACTTTTTAATATTCTGGCGTCTACTAATAGTTAAAAAATAAACAAGGGGTGCTATATGCTATCGTCTTTTGAATCTGATACAAGGACTCTTCCTTCTTGGCTCTTTCATTGCCAGTAATTAAGCCATCTGGTTGACAAAGGAAATTGATTCAAAACCATATTAGTTCCTACTTTTAAATTTATTTGTGGATAACACTTCAGGAGAAAATGATGGTTGCTGGATTGTCAGATCTAAAATTAAGAGAATGTGTTGTTGATCATCCTATAGCACTGGTTGCAAAATTAATCATAGATGCTTAGAAACTATTGTAATGAATCTGACGTCGAAGTCTAGATAGAAAAATCTAGAAAGTGCATGAATTTCTCACAGATTTGTATAGGTTGGTACATAGAATGAGAACAAGTGTGTAATTTCTTGAAAAAAATCTGGCTGAGCTTTCTAAGATACATGGATGAAGTATAATAGCTGTATTCTCCACTCTAGATTGCTAGGGAATTGCAGTGCAAGACTTATAATGGAAGTCAGGAACATGCATTTAAGTGCTACACAAACTACTTTTACAGTTGTTGTTGATTCTGAATAACATTTGAGGGGTTAGTTTTTATGTTGTTGCTATGAAAAATCCCTAAGTTGTCACTCAGTATTCCTACTCTCCACTTGATGAGGCTGTACCTGAGTAAACAAATGTTTCTGCTGGTTTTGTGTTATTCCAGATGGTAAAATAGCCTCTACTGGTTATGGAAAATTCTAAGTTATTTAGTCAACTCCACAGTATAAAGGGTATGGACAGTTTGAATCTATCTACACATTTTGAAGTTGTGATAAGCACTGCTGAGACCTGGACCCCCGCCACCTTGTTTAGCTTTCTCTGTTCCTGTTGCATATGGGAATTTCTCTTTCTCAGGAAGTGAAGCCAGCTTGTAACAGAAATTTTTACGTTACAAACGTTACAAATGTTACAAAACAAAATATGCAAGTAACTATTTTGAGTATAGAATTTTGTTTGAGGCATATGGCAGGAAATAGTGCAGTAATAGCAATATAGTGAAAGCAAGAACGATATCAAGCAAAATACACTGAATAAATGACTAATAGCTGACATAGATTTTTGTGCTGTCACATGGCTTTTTTCCCTGCTTTTTTTAGTACAAAATAAGAGTTTGAGCTTCAATTAACCTTGCAATCTCAGTATTTAAGAAGTTGTTCTTGCAGTCTCTAGGCATATCTTGAAGCTTTTAGAGGCAGAAGTGAGCAGAAATAAAAATCGAGTACAAGGAAAGTGAAGAAAGTAGTTATGTGGACTGGTATTATGCAGCTATTTTGAGTTCTAGTAGTGCATGTTAGAGAGAAAATTTAATGGCAAACCCTCATCATTTTCATACATTTCCAATGAAGATCTGCATTTTGAAAGTTCAAGAGGCCTCTTCTGTCTCATTACAAGCATCTTGCTTTAGAGTAAAATACAAGACAAAAAAAATTACACTGTCTTATACTGCCGACCTGTATTGCTCTCCTTGCTCTTTAAGATTGTATCTTAACCATCCTCATTAAACTTTTTCACATCTCTCAAAAATCAATCAATTTGCCTAAGAACTTGGCTACTATGACAGCTTTCTTTGAAAATGAAAAAAAAAAATTGATAGCAAATTATCTTATCAGATATAAATTTTTAATGCTTTTGCAGTTACATGGAATTGATCTTCCAATTGTCACTTAATCCCAGCTTTGCTGGGAAATTAAACAGAATAAAGGAGTGGCTATTCTGACAACTACTGTGAACTGCTAAACAGAAGGGTTAGATCTATGCAGTTAGTGGTATTTTTTTGGGTATCAGATCTCTTCTAATTCCTTCAAGGTGACCCTCTCCTTACTAAATTCCCCCAGGCTGAATGACATCTTGCTATCTTCTTACAAAAGAGACCACTGTTCACCCAGAGATTCACAGAATCATGACCCTTGGCAGTATTTTGCTAATCAAACTAAGGTACCTGTTATTGAAGGAGTCAATGCATATGCTGGCTCAGCCAGCCTCTCATAGCCAATGCTTTACTGGCTCAATTATTTGAGGTGTGAGGAATAAGCAGCAATGATGTGTCTATCTTGTCCTGATTCAACTGTTACAGGCTCTTCTTCAAACTATTACCCATCTGTTAATCTCCCAGTGTCAGTGATTTTGCAGTGTAATTTACCCTGCCACAACATAACGGTCAGTACAGTTGGTGTTAATAAGCGAAGTGGCTGTTTAATGAAACACTGATTTCTGGGCAGTAAGTAATGTGTTTAGGACCCTGGACTGTGTTTTAGAAGACAAAGGAGGGCTATTATGCTCAGTTTGTTCCTTACCCACCTGGATGAGCAGGCAATGATGCACGCTAGATAGTGGCACTTGCATTTGTTTTCCTAATGCACCAGAAGCTTGAAAATCTTGGTGTTCAGTTTTCTCAAAGAAGGAAAGCATTTGACCAAAGATCAAAATATTATTCAGGTATTCTGGTTGTCTAGTATTGTAAGTTTCTATTTGGTGTTTCACTTCAGGGGTGGGGAACATGATTCCAAAGTCCTTTTTGCATCATACAGTCACTTATATCAAGTTCTGCCAGGTCAGTGTAAAAATTAGGCAAGCACATCATTTTGTTCTTCGTGTTGAATGGGGCTTACATCACATTTTAACAGTAGTACCTGTACAAAGTGTTCTGGCACAAAACTGAATATCACATACTATATTATTGTGTATAACTGTTTGGGGTTTTTTTTCCTAATCAGTTCATCCCCATTAAACTACTTAAAGGGATTAATCACAGAACAGCTGTAATTCTCACTGTGGAGGAGGCAATGATATCTGTTTAACAGCGTCCTAGAGATACCTAAGTTCATGTTTACAAAGACACCGAGAGCATGACCAAGTACCAGAATTCTTATTTCTGTTGTAATTAGGTCTTCAGGACGGGATCAGGTATAGTCTGTTCTGGCTTATTAAGGCAGAGGTAGCCTTTTGCTACACAACTGAGATTCAGAATGCAAAAAAAAATTATTTGCTCTGAAGCCATGGTTACTTCAGGAGTTTAACGTGCCATTCTTTCAGAGGGAAGATATTTGACTGCATAGAAAAGCTGGCAAAAGCATAGATTCTACGGACTCCTTCAGATCTCATGAGAATGAGAGGAAGCCAGCCCACCTTCCTGACTTAACACACACAAAGCATGAAGAATCAGCAATGGCTTTTAAACCACAGATGAAAACTGCAAACTCAACCAAAAAACTTTGCAAGTAATTTGTTGGTGTTCCTGAGCCAGTAGTGTATTACTATACCCAGTGGTATCACGATAAGTACCAAATGTGCAGCACAATGCATGCCCTCCTACACTCACAGTACTCCCTCATCCCACTCAACCAGTTAATAGTAATTAGATAATTACAGTCCATAAAAGTCTTTGAAAGATTAAGATCTTGCTGCTTGGGACTCATTAGCCCTTTCTAACGTATTTATTACAATTTATATATCTGACCACAAAGGTGAAAATCTTAAAATATTCTATTATATACTATATCCTGCTCATGAAGCAAAACCTGCAAAAGCAACCTTTCTCCCAAAAGTCCAATATTAGCTCTGTTTGTACTGGAAGTGACAAATAATGATAGAGAAAGGAAGCTTCCATAAAACACCTTGCAATTGATCATGGAATTACAAAGCAAATGGCATGTTGCTTTTATATTGGTGGTAAAAATCTAGCCACTTGTTCTCTATAATAAAAAATGGTAGGCCTTAATTATGTATGCAGCACATAACATGCTAGACTGAATAGTTGCAGTAATTTTCTTCATGCAAGGATTTATGGGACTGACATTTTTTCATAGTTTTAGGGTTGGGATTTTGGTTGGGGTTTTTTTGAAAAAAAAAAATAAATACTCTTTTTTTGAAGTGTTCTCTTTCAGCTGAGCTCTTGGAGGATGCTCATGTTTTCCTCCTGTCCCCGTTTACTGAATGACATGTAGGAGTTTCCACATTACCAAACATCAGGCAGCTAAACAAGGATGTCAGTGTCTTCACAGCCCTGACAGCAATAAGAAAAGATCCTCCAGAAGCTAAAGCAGAGCCAAGAGGTGCTCCTTCTGGGAGAGAAGAAGAAAATACAGTTCTTGTAGATGAGCTCATTAAGTTAAAGGGTAGCTGTCACAATAATTGCTATATTCTCTGTTTCTTGCCCTTCTTCTTGCACTTACTTCCCTTTGTCTTGGGAGGTGGTTATGAGCAGTGCTATGGCCGCTATTTCCCCAGCCTAAGAGAACTAGTTTATAAGGAAGGAAATGCTTGTTGTCTATTTGAAGCAGCCTTCTTATCCCAGCCCTTGAATTTCAGAGGTAAGTTACGAGGCCACCTGGGACCGAGGATTTCAGCCTTGCTTTTGATATTTGTACTAAATCTGTTTTACTGCATCTACAACTTTATTGCAGTCAGTGGGGTAGAACTAAACCATGTGGGGACTAAGTGACTTTCTGTTGCATATTCCTGCATAACAGGCTGAATCAGTTGTCTGTCTTTTGATGTAATGTGATTTACGAATCACTATCTAATGGTTTTCTGTAGAGCTAAAATATAACAAATGAACATAATTAAAACAATTCTGTATTAAATGGTAGGAAAACAATGAAGTTAATCTGTATCTCCTTATTTAATAAAGAGCTCTTATTTGTTATTTTTTCCAGCAGTATTAGGAGGACAGTCACATTATGGTTATGCAATCCTTAGATTATGAGCAGCAGTTGCACACTTTTTGAGTGTATTTTGATAATGGATAGCATTGTTTAATGAGAATGTTGTCAATATAGTTCCAGCTGTCATTGCTGCCAGGCAGGAGTTGTGGGGAGTAAGGATCCAATGATAGGTTGGTGCTAAGGGGGAGATTAGATTAACAAAAATCAATAGAACATTTCTGTTTTACAATTTTGTTTATTATGCTCTCCGCTGCCTGGACTGAAAGGTTGATTTTGATTGATTCATGATCAAATGTAGGTCATTTTACAGTATATGTCAACAGACCAAATATTTTGTTACTTTGGGGGTGGGAATTTGGTGACATGATTTAGCTTCCATGGGATACCATAACCAAATAAATGAATACTGTGATTTTTTTTTCTTCTTCCCCCCTCATCCCCCAACAGCAGCTGTAAATCCTATAATTCCTCATAATGTTTATAATTCAGGTTTGATAACTGGTGCTGAGATAAATCAGACTTGTTTGGGAGGACAGGGAAGCCAAAGAATTGTGCTGGTTTCGTAGAACTGTTCTCAGAAAATGACTTTGTATTAAACAAACAGCAAAAGTAATGTTGGAAATTAAAAATATTACCCAAGATAAGAACTCCCCAAGGTGGATTGTCATGCTGTTTTCGTGCATGTTTATTTACCTGACTGTACACGTGTAGAAGAGGTGATAGAAGCAGAAACACATTCTTTACATACAGTTTGCTCAGGATGGGAAAATCTCTGTTTGGATAAAGGTAGTGTTTTTGATGATGGCAGTATTTTGTTGTTAGTTCTTTTTCAGTAAGTAGCCAGTTCTTTTCTCTGAATTTCAAAGTTTTGCAAGTGAAGATGCTCTAATGGCTTAAAAGAAAGGAAAAGAAGTTTTTCCTGGTTTGGAGTCACAGAATCACTAGGTTGGAAAAGAGCCCCAGGATCACTGAGTCCAACTATTCCTATCTGACACTAAACCATGCCCCTCAGCACCTCATCCACACATCTTTTAAATACCTCCAGGGAAGGTGACTCAACCACTTCCCTGGGCAGCCTCTGCCAGCGTCCAATGACACTTTCCATGAAATATTTTTTTCTGATATCCGGCCTGAATCTCCCCTGGCAGAGCTTGCAGACATTCCCTCTTGTCCTGTCCCCTGTCACTTGGGAGAAGAAGCCAGCACCCTCCTCTCCACAACCTCCTTTCAAGTACTTGTAGTGAGCAATAAGGTCTCTCCTCAGCCTCCACTTCTCAAGGCTAAACAACCCCAGCTCCCTCAGCCGCTCCTCGTAAGACTTGTTTTCCGGTCCCTTCACTAGCTTCATCACTCTTCTCTGGACACACTCCACAGCCTCAACGTCCTTCTTGTGGAGAGGGGCCCAGAACTAAACACAGTATTCGAGGAGTGGTCTCACCAGTGCCGAGTACAGAGGGAGAATAATCTCCCTGGACCTGCTGGTCACACCATTTCTGATACAAGCCAAGATGCCATTGGCCTTCTTGGCCACCTGGGCACACTGCTGGCTCCTGTTCAGTTGGCTGTCAACAAGCACCCCCAGGTCCCTCTCCTCCAGGCAGCTTTCTAGACAGTCTTCTCCTAGTCTGTAGCACTGCATAGGGTTGTTGTGCCCCAAGTGCAGGACCCAGCACTTAGCGTTATTAAACCTCATGCCATTGGTCTCAGCCCAGCGGTCCAGCCTGTTCAGATCCCTTTGCAGAGCCTTCTTAGTGTCATCTGCAAACTTCCTAAGGGCGCACTCAATTCATTGCACTCACTGATAAAGACCTGGAAGAAGGCATTGAAAGGAGGTTATAGAGAGGAGGGTGATGACCTCTTCTCCCAAGTGACAGGGGACAGGACAAGAGGGAATGGCCTCAAGCTCTGCCAGGGGAGGTTTAGGCTGGACATTAGGAAAAGATTTTTCACAGAAAGGGTCATTGGGCACTGGAACAATCTACCCAGGGAGGTGGTTGATTCACCTTCCCTGAAGGTGTTTAAGGGATGGGTGAACGAGGTGCTAAGGGGCATGGTTTAGTGTTTGATAGGAATGGTTGGACTCGATGATCCGGTGGGTCTCTTCCAACCTGGTTATTCTGTGATTCTATGATTCTATGATTGATAAAGACATTGAACAGAGCTGGACCCAGCACTGAGCCCTGGGGGACACCACTTGTAACTGGGCTCCAGGTGGAGTTAACGCCATTTCCCACCACTCTCTGGGCCCGGCCATCCAACCAGTTTTCCACCCAGGAGAGTTTGCGCCTGTCCAGGCCAGGGACTGACAGTTTCCTAAGCAGAATGCTGTGAGAAACTGTGTCAAAGGCTTTGCTGAAGTCCAAGAAGAGTACATCCACAGCCTTTCCCTCATCCAGTAGTCAGGTCACTTTTTCATAGAAGGCAATCAGGTTTGTTTGGCAAGACCTGCCTTTTATGAACCCGTGTTGACTGGGCCTGATCACCTGGTTCTCTTGCATGTGCTTCATGATAGCACTCAAGATCACTTGCTCCACAACTTTCCCTGACACTGAGGTCAGACTGACAGGCCTGTAGTTTCCTGGGTCCTCCCTGCAACCCTTCTTGTAGATGGGCACAACATCAGCCTTCAGTCCAGTGGAAATTCCCCAGTCAGCACTAAAAAGCAAGCAGATTTGTTCACTGTCCCCAGAACAATGTTCTTAACTCTTTTTCAGCTCAAGTGTGTCAGTTAAATTTCCTTTCCAAATTGCAGGCTACTTGCTTGAAAGCGGTTCATGGAATCAAATGAAGAGGGCTTAGTTAAAGCCTCATTAAACATATAGCAAAAAGATCCCAGTGCTTTAGGACCCCAGTAGACATATGCTGTAGTTTCCCTCCTGCCTTACTCAAGCCTACCTGAGACTAGGAGGCTGACAAGAATTTACACATCTTTGTAGATCAAAGCGTACGTATCAATGATTGCTATGCCATCCCTCTCTTAACCTTCTGTTTTAATCCAGCCCTCGACAAATCAAAATTCATAGGTATGATTACACTAAGATTTATTTCCCCAACCCTCTTTAAACTAATGAGGGGAGCCTTTAAGACCTTTGTTTACCTCTGCTGGTTGGTACAGCACCATGTTGTGAGACACTACTAATATGATGGTGTCAAAGTTTTGCTGTGACACACGCTTAAACTGTTTATAATCATCTGGCTTGTAACACCCATCCCTCCAAAGTGGGCTCGGGACAGTGCATTGAATTACCAGTGTTTAGGCATGTTATAATCCCCTGTTTGTCAGCAGGGACAATGGGAACAGCCAATACAGCTAAGATTGCATTCATAGTCTCCCACAGTTATAGTGATAGTGGAACCAAATTGGGAATCATTTCTGAACCTCCTAGCTCATTTTTAGGTGAGTTCTTGGAGATCTCTGGAGATTACAATCAGGTTAGACTGGGTATTTTATTAAAATAGGCCTATTTCAAGTAGTCATAGTAAACAGTTGTTGTTGCCGAAATGTTAGGATACCTCAGATAACTTCTGCTCTTGTAATGGCTGATGTTCATAAGGTGGTAGTGTTCTCCATCACCTATAATCAAGAACAGAGGTGCGCATTAATCCAGAATCATCTTTGTGATGTTTCATGGAGATAGGCTTGTATTAAGATCTGCCTGGCTGTTTTTAATAAGAACTAGAAGCACATATCATTCTGAGTTTGTCTGTTTCAAAGCACATAGCAACAAAAATTGAGTGTCAGTGTTTGACCATGAGATTTAGCTCCATTCTGCAGTTCCATTGGTTAAGAAATCCCCTTACTTCTGCGAATAGTAACTTGCTCCATTTGGAAATATGTTCAGCAGTCATGTCTTAATCCATTTAAAATGTGTTCTACTGATGCAGCATGGTGCTAATCTTTTAATCAGTGTCATGGTATGCTCAGTCAAGTGACTTAGAAAAGCCTACTTTGCATCTACATACTGAAACTCATCAAATGAACATAATCCCAAAAAAGAATGAAACACGGTTATGTTCAAACACTCTGGTAGTCTGTGTTTAAATGAAGATGCTTACACTGTAGGTAAGCTTTAAAGCTTTTAATTCTTTTTCTTTTTTTTAATAGATCAGTTTTTGTTAGTAGCTTTCAGGAATAAATAGAAAATATACTGCCAAATTTCTTTCAAATTGTGTTTGGGAAATTGCTGGAATATTTCCTTTTCACTTTTATGAAAAAAAGCTAGACTCAACAAAATGGTTCTGACTTATCAGGATGGAGGATTTGAATAAAATCAGAACAATATCTTTGGAAGAGATACCATAAAAATTCACATTTCTCTGCTTCATTAGGCTTCAAGACTAAATAACTGAAATGAAACTAGGTTCTAAATTATAACCATGAAACTGTCTAGCTCTTTTCTGCAGTAAAGACTATTTATATGACCCTTGCGCTCTGAAAGATAAAACAGTCTCGTTTACATGTAAGACGATAATTAAAAGGAAGGAAGCCAATATCTAGACCTTTTAGGTCTGTATTCAGCAGCCAGCTCAGCAGTCCCAGCAGAGGTGTACAAAGCATTACCTTTGACAAACAAAGCAAAAGCAGCTCTTGAAGATTATCTATCTGATGGTAAAAACGCATTCACATGTACCGGTAGTACAGCTAAAGGGTGGCAGGTACAAGAGAAAACACAGTCGGCTCATTAAGAGGTTGTTGCAAACCATAAATGCATAGTAATAGGATGGCTTTTCCATGCCTGTTTATTTTTTGTGTAGAATATAGACATAATCTAGTGAAAATAGGAAGTTTACAACAGATTTCATTTTTCCTCCAGATTTTAGAGCTCAGCACCTCAAGTAGTAGCATATGTTGACTGAATGGCATCATCTTGAGGACACCATTTGCTCTGAGTTAACAAACCGTATTGCAAAGGACATTGTCTTTCTCACTGCTGTACTATAATAACTGTTACACTCTTTAAGCCGTGCTGAGTTGGCCTTGCAGCCAGTTTTCCTCTAGCTTTTCCTGTAACAGCTCAACAGCAACTACTCCATCAACCAAAATGCGCTAACCCCTGTCTGTTCATCTAAAATATATAGCAAGTTTACATCACTGTACTCTGATACCCTGATTCCCAAGCCTCTGCCCTCAGGACTGTGACTATATCTGGCCCTGTTGCTGTCACCTACTCTGACAGCAAATGATTGCCAGGATGGTTTGACCACTCAGTTTTGCGGTCAACACATGCAGTTAGCATTACTCTGAATGCTTATCAACAGACTCTTAGGTTAGAACTGCTTAACATGATTAAGAGCAGCCTGGTTAACTGAAGCAGGGAAAAGTGAAACTATACAACCAGGATTTGGCGCCGGGACTTGCACACACAAATACATATCAATATCTCTTATGGTTCCAAGAGAGAGAAAGCTGAAGCTTAGTCATGTAGCAAGTGTGGTTTAAGGAGGAGGGAAAAGTGATTTGAGGGCTGCTAGTGGAATACATCCCTTCGACACTAGCTGATTGGGGTGTTTGGCTGAGCTCCTGCCCTAGGGTTTGCCTAGAGGTTGAAGTCATGATTAAGATTAGAGCTCTGAGAATGAGAAATCCAAGACACCTGGTGGGAACAGAGCTCAGAACTCTTGCCAAAGCAGAGAATGGCCAACTATGAAAATTATCCCCTGTGCAGACCTTAGCCATGGATAGCAGGGGGTGCCAAAGCATACGTTGCAGTATGGGGTTAGGGTTAGATGGTGCTGGCTGTGTTGACGGCAGTCAGGACTGCCCCTGCTAGAACTTCATAACCCTCAGCAGAATCAGTCTCTTTTCCCTGCCATGTTTTGTATGCAGTGAGCAGACCTGTCATCATCAAGCCTGGCTCTGCACAACAGGGGCAGGAAGAATGAACAAGAATGTGATGTAAATAAGCATCATAAATATACTGTGCCTACACTATTGTCTTCAATGCAGGGGGAGGGTTCCCAACAGTTAAAAAGCATAAAATCTGCCATTGATTCTAACTAGTCCCCCTGACACTTCAGACCTCTCAGTAAGACTAAGGTCATACAGGAAATAGGAAAATGTGTGTTTGGGGAGAAGAGGCATAGAATTTAATGTTTAACTGTTTTTTGTTAAGTATTGTATAGATATGAATTTGTGATAATAAGAAGTGTACCAAAGTCAGAGGCATTAGTAGTTGTACAGTTTCCACGAAGCAGAAAATAAATAGTGACACTGTAGTGTTACAGCAGAATTTCAGTTTCTGTCAATCCATGTTCTTGAAAAGTAGTGACTCCTGATTAGCATAATTCTCAGTGTCTGTAATTAGCACCAGAGAACTTGTGAAAAGAGCAAAATTACATTTAATGTTAGAAATAAAGTTGTATACATTGCAAGTTTATTTCCCTGTGTTGATCAGAATAATATAGTACTGTGTACCTTCAAAGAAACATCAAGTAAATTATGTCATTGCATTGTAATTGTGTTTAAGATGGCTGTGAATGCATTTGAGATAGTTTTGCTGGAGTGAAAATTATGTATTCTAGGCTTAGAAGCTACAGACAGTCAAGCCTCTCTGTTGACGTACATACACTCTCTACTTCTGTCAGTCCCGTCTAGATCAGTACAAAGGTTGTCAGCACAGGTAAGTTTATAGAAACAGAAGCTGTAAGTTACAATGTTTGGGAAGAAAATAAAATCTGGAATCACTACAAGGGATGTTAAACTCATGATTTTTGATAGTAACCTGTTATTGTGCTAGGTAAGAAATCTTGTAATATGTCTCTACTTTTCTGTAACTGTATTTGCACTCCATGTCTCAGAACAACTGCTAAAGCATTTATTTCTATAATGATTATGCAGAGAACTACATAAAACTCTAGAGTTACAGCAATGTAGAAAGACTTACATTATAAAAGAGAAGGAAATTAGGAGACTTTATTAACAAAAGACAATAGATATTGTTCTATTTCCTCTTCTGTAAAGTTTCAAAGCCGCTTTGAAACAAACATAGAGCTTAATAGTACAGAATCAATGTTATTTATTGCGAATAATTTAAAAAATGTTCATACCTTTGGGATTATATTGAGATCATCAGAGGAAGTGTTCTTTCAAGTAAACTCTAGAAATGGATAATGAGTGGTGAGAAGAATTCATTGAATTACTCACAGTCAAGAACAGCAGGTGCAAATCTTCTCACCTTTACTTTCTGTTTAATTTTTCTTTCTCAAGTAAAGAAAAAGGATCACTTATACAGTAACTAATCACTTAGACATGAGGGTTTCTTGTTTATGGGTGTTTCACATAACATGAAAGCACTCTGTGCAGTACTTCTTTGCACGATCATCTTTACTGAACACCTAATAAAATGTTTTGCAGAAAAGCTTTACATTTCAAATATATTATAAAATAAATGGTTAAAACCTGTGATTGGAACTTTGGAAGAAGGGAGAACTGATCTTTAAGAGCTTCTACAAACGTATGTCTATCCTGAATGGAGCTGCAACTGAAGTTATACTATAGCTTACAAAATCATGCGCCCTTTCATGACAGCCTGTAGCCTCTGTTCAAAACATGACCCCTGCTGTAAACACAATATTAGGCTTTTTTTACGAAGACTGTTCTACAAAGACTGTTCATCTCTATTGCAAAAATATTTTTGATTTTTTAAAATTGTTTACATCTAAAAATATGGTTCCTCTTCTTCCTATGGGATATTACAGAGAAAAGAAAAAAGGTGGAATAGGGAAGGAAGAATTAAGAGTAAATATGAGCATGACCAGAAGTCACTATGTCATTCTTCCATTAATATCTGGTCCAGTACCTACAAGTTCACAAATTCACTGACAGCAAGATTGCTTGTATATTTGTATATTTGTTAGAATAAATCTGATTTTGTAGAATTTATTTGCAGGGGGATCAAAATGCTAGTGAAATTGACCCGATGTAAGAATGCCATGAGTCTTGCAGAAGGTCCCCGCAGGAGACTGGGTGCTATGTACACTCATAATTCATATTTAAACCCTTTGTTAGCATTCTCTGTCTCTGCCAACACTCATGGAAGGATGACTTCCATTGCTGTTAATGATTTTGTTTAGCCTGCAACAGAGCACTCTTGCTGTTAGGGTAAGCAGGCATGAAGAGATGAAAGAGAAACTGCTGTCAGCAGATCCATACTTTTCCTAGGGACTGACTCCCCTTCCCACCCTAGCAAATCTTCCCTGGCAGCCCCTTCCTGCACCACCACCCTTGTGCCAGTCTGGTCCCCAGACCTGTGTAGGCTAGTCTTTCTGCCCTCTTCTGCTGGAGGAAAGAAATTACAGAAATTACATAAGGATGAGAAACTTGACTCAGTTTGCAGCAATTTCATTCCAAAATAAGCTGAAAAACTTGCCTAAATGGGAAAGATTGTAAGTTAGCAAGCATATCCCTTATGCGATGCTGAGCGAGATTTACCCATAAGTCTCACTATTAAAATTAGTAATATAAAATATTGTTTCTGTTCACAATCCTGCAGAATGAATGCACATTTATTGGAACTATCTGTGGGGGTGAAAGCTAAATAACCTTATATAAAGTTAAGTGAAACCATATCTGAAAATTCAGTTGCATGGCAGGGAGAATTGATTCATAGCTGTAATTTAATCAGATGAGAAGAGTGTGGTAAGCACATAAGCTAAAAATGACATCTAAAGTTAAGCCAGTTAAGAAGGAATCAGAATAATCAATATAGCCAAATCAGTAAGGAATAAATCAATTCGCAGCCATGTGAATTAATCTCTACAGCTTTGCAAATGCTGGTGTGTTTAGAATTGTTGATTCAAAGATTTCATTCAAGGATAACAATCCCCTTGCAATTACCTAGATTCATGGGTATTTTTATTCTACAAGTACAGAGTATTTTTCATTCTTAGGTTTTCAATTTATCTAAAGAAAAAGGACTGAAGGGAGCAAGAGGAGGATGAACCTGAGAGTTACTGACCGTTCTCGTACTCTTCTGACAAAGGAGTGTGTTTTATTTCAGGCAACTAAAGGATTCTGTTAAAATTGTTGATACTTATCAGAGCCTATGTAGTAAGATGGTCTGTTATTCAGAGCATCCTAGCATTCCTGTCTGTAAGATTATACACAGTTTCAGTGGAATCAATCCTGGTTATGAAGTTGCTTAAACTAAATACTTAGTAAGTAGCTGAGTGTTATCTAGTATTTTTTAAACTACAAGCTCATAATGAACACTTTAAAATAGGACTACCATGCCCTTCTAGCCTGTTAGTTAACTTGTTGCTTTCTGGAGTCTATATTTATGCAAAAAATCTATGACAATAAAGCATGAACAATTAGCTTATCTCTTGTACCAGTATCATATTGACCAAATTCCCAGCCTACTGCAAGAGGATTCCCAAAAGTCCAGAACTAGAAATAGCAAAGTAGTTCCATGTTGTTTATGAGTGATGGATGAAGGCAGTTTAGCTCCTTGTTAAGTAGAAAAATGTTGTAATTAATTAACAGCTGGAATGTGTACGTATATAAAGAGAGAGACGTTCACATAGTCCGTGCAAATGCAAACAGATTTTCACTAAAAGCCATTGGAAGACCTAGAAACAACAGACTGGAAAAATCAAGCTTTGAGGCTGCCCTGCCTGGCTATATAAATAACGCAGCTTATAGCTGAGTACAAAGAATGATGGACATGAATCTAAAAGGCATACACAAAAAAAATAAAAAGTGACACTGGAATTTGGTATCTGAATTGTGCATAAAATCCTGTTACATTTGAACTAAGGGAAAGCTTTCAAATCAGACCTTCTAACAAATGGGTGGCATCTATACTGGTACCCATCATTCTGAGCAAGTTTTTGAAGGTGGGTTGGTCCATGATTTCAGCCTAATTTCCTGCAGAGAACAAAAATTATCTCTAGAAGTTATTCCCTTGTGATGCCAGCAGACATTTTTACAATACTTGGAAGTTAGACAAGAAACAGCCAATAATGTAAAAAGGTTGCAATGCTGTGGTTTTCCAGTGCTTTTTAGATCTCCCTGGCAAAGCCCATTTGTTTGCCATTATTTTAATTGTTTCAATCATTTGATCTCATTTATATTTTGGATACACTTGGATGCCCTAAAGGTGATATTTCTGAAGAGTGAACTGAATTGATAAATAACTTTGCTAAAATATAGATGTAATATGTGGCAGATGAGTGCAGACTATCCAAAAAGTGATAGTGAAGTGTTGCAGGGCATTGCCAGTGTATAGCAATTGCACTCTATAGTACAGTGCCCAAATACCTCAAGAGTTTGACTCTTTAATAGTTAACCCCTTTTTAATGTGTAAAAATGCCTCCTAAGTTGTAGCTACAGCAAATTAAACACTGCCATGTTAATGAAGATGTGGGAGGGTAACTCGGCTAACAACTACATAAGACATATTACATACTGTAGCCATTGATTATAATGTTGTAATTGAATTCTTTGTATCTCTGCATCTGTGCTAGGCAGTCACTCCTATCTCCTTCTCCTTCAAGCAGTATACTTACAGTTCTAGCTTTTGTTCTAGCTATATAAGGTGGAGCAGCAGCCATTCAAACTTCCAAATATCAGAAGTGCAGTCTGGTTTCTCAGCATATTGATGAACTTATTTCAAGGAACAAGGTTATTGGAGGTAGGCAAATAAATGCCACAACAATCAATTACCTTCTATAGGTCAGCTACTAGTCATCACAGTCTGGGGCACCCCCACTTCAGACAACTGAATAAAGCCTACAATTATGTTTGTAATCTGGTAATGTAATCTAAGAATGTTTAGACTGGTTTCTTTTAGAGTTGCAAATTCAGTATTGCTTTGCAGATAAACATGCTGTATAATGAACCATTGTAGATAGTTTGCTGTTTTCTGTAGGCACATGATCTGTCTTGTTTAAGCAATGCCATGGACTCAGCCAGCCAGGTTATTTTTGCATTGGCTCACCGGTCAGTCTCGGTCTGGCAGGCGCAATGAAATACAAGTATGGTTAAGTGGTTTTCAGATCCAACTGAGGCCCAGAATTAGGCTGTGTGTTCTCCCAACCAAACCTGGCACTCTGCAGAGCTTGCTCAGGTGGGTCTGGGCTGTGTTCCCAGAACCAGGACTGAGGTGAGCATGGTGGGGAAATGGAAATTCAGCCTCTCCACAGAGCTTGCCTGGGTTCAACAGGGCTCGTTGCCCTCAATTCAGTGCCAACCTTCCTGGATGCACACCAAGTCGTGCTTTCATGCCTCTGCAAATAAACCCTCCCAGACCTGTGAGCTGACTGAAGCCCAGCTTAGTACTACATGAATTACCTGCCGTTACTCATTTTCCCAGGCTCTTATTCCCTTGGATAATACAGCTAACTATACTTTCAAGTATGCAGATTTGCAGGACAGTAACACTGGCAGTTCTTATGTAAGGATATGAAATGTCATTACAGGAGACAAATCCAGGCGTAAGACAAACAATGCTAGAAACTCCTACTGTTAAGGAGGTTTGTGATGATAGTGAAGTCTTGCAGTGCATTGTCTGTATGTGCTTTGAAGCTTTCGGAAGAACACTCTAGGTTACAAGAGAATAGTTACTTGCAGTTTTCTTTTTATTGATGCAGAAGATCGTACTGTGGCGAGACAGTGGCAGAAAGTGTGGCAAGAAAGTGTGGCAGAAAGACTGCTGCTTGTTGGTAATAGCGCTATAAACAAGGCCCTGAGCAACCTCCTCTAACTGGACATACTCTGACTAGGAGATTAAACTAGATGGCTTCTTGAAGGTCATTTAATCTTGCATAATTTCATAGCCAAAATACAAGACTATTATCAATGCCTCTGCTCATATACTACATGTATTCTACATATGTCATATCCAGCATATTCTATGGATTCTACAGCTAAGTGTTGTTCTCATGGTTCAAAATAGGTGTCTACTAGTTAGCGCAGTGGATGCTACCAGCACTGTTTTTGTGAGATTCTGTCTTTTACTGAGGTGAAAAACATTGCTGGTGTTTACTTCACATGAAATTTATGTAATCAGTTTCCACAACTTTTATAAATTTCAGCAGTTATCATTGGCAAACCATATTCTATAATCCTGACTCAGGCTCGTAGATGGCATTCAGGTAACTGTAATATGGTGACTTGTTTGGCAAGAGAGAAAGTTTCTCTCTTGGGAAATGATGGAAGGATATTCTAAGTAGGCCACAGGAGAAAAAGCAAAATACTGATTGGTCACAAGTTCTCTGTGACAGCTGACAGGCAAAAGTAGCGTGCCAGGGTAGAAGTGATGTATTTTGAACAGTGATGACATGTTGAGTTAGAACATAAGGCAAACAGAGTAACAACAGATTGATTGAGAGGGTGAGTGGAAATGTGAAATTTGTGAGAGGGGATGAGTGTTGTAAAGCAGCGTTGATCGCATGCCTGATATGTTTGATTGCTATCTCTTTAGGCCTGGTGCCATTATCTTCAGGTAGAATAAATATGCATAAGAGAAATTCAGCTCTCACTTTTAGCAGCTGTGTAGTACTGCAGTAGCAACACTACCAAGTAAAGAACCAAAATGTTTGAAAATGTTAAACTTCCTTGTAGCTGGGTGGGTAAGGGAGGATTTCTTAATCAGAGATTGAAGAATAAATAGATCCAAAGTCAAGGATCTGTTATTTGCTTGAAAGCAATCCTATTTGGGTCAAAGCAATGCAATACACCAGTGTTCTATACTGGTGTGAAACAGCTTCCCACTGGAGTAGATTTTCTCTCTCTATTTAACAGTTTTCATGACATCAGTTATTTGAGCGGGGATGCAGTTTAAGGGAATAATGAGCATCGTGACATAATAATGGGGCCGAAGGCTCATGACCTCCAAGGATTAAGACAATTTTGAAAACCTAGTATTATCCATTATCAGATTTAGTCAGGTATTTCCCAAGTACATATCTGCTTTTAGGTTACTGTCATAGTTTAACCTCAGCTGGCAACTAAACGCTCTTCACTCAGGTCACTGGCTGGGATGAAGAAGAGAATCAGAAGAGTAAAAGTGAGTAAACTCATGGCCTGGGAAAAGGACAGTTTAATGGATAGATAAGGATCTGACTGAGAGCCTTTGTTTCAGGATTAAATGGAAGGTAGGGACAGGTGAAACTCTGGTCAGGGTCTGCTACAGGCCACCAGACCAGGCAGAGTAAGCAGATAGGGCCCTCTATAGACAGATAGGCGCAGCCTTGCAGTCACAAGCCCTGATACTCATGAGGGACTTCAACCACACCAATATTTGTTGGAGGGACAGCATAGCAGGGTCCATGCAATCCAGGAGGTTCCTGGAATGTGTTGATGAGCATTTCCTTCCCTAAGCAATAGAAGAACTGACAAGGAGGGCTGCTATGCTGGACCTTGTTCTCATTAACAAGGAAGGCTTGGTGGGAAACATGAAGCTCAAGAGAAGCCTGGGCTGTAGTGACCATGAAATGGCAGAGTTCAAGATCCTTAGGACAGTGAGGAGGGCATGCAGCAAGCTCACTACCCTGGACCTCAGGAGAGTAGATTTTGACCTCTTCAGGGATCTACTTAGTAGGTTACCACAGGATAAATCCCTGGAGGGCAGGGGTGGAGCTAAGAATGCTGGTTAATATTCAAGATTCACCTCCTCCAAGCTCACAAGCAATGCATCCCAACAAAAAGAAAATCAGGTAAAAAACACCCAGAGACCTGCATGGATGAGCAAGGAATTCCTGGACAAACTTAAACCCAAAAAGGAAGCGTACAGAGGATAAAAGCAAATGCAGGTAACCAGGGAAGAATACAGAGAAATTGTATGAGCTACCAGGGATTGGCTTAGGAAAGACAAAGCCCAGCTAAAATTTTATCTGCCTAAGAATGTCAAGGAGAAAAAGGAAAACTTCTATAGGTACGTCAGTGATAAAAGGAAGAGTAGGGAGAATGTGGCCCCTCTCTGGAAGGAAACAGAAGACCTAGTTGTCCAGGGTATGCTTCAGTCTTCACTGCCAAGGGCTCAAGCCACACTCCTCAGGTCACAGAAGGCAAAGGCAGTGAGTGGGAGAGAGAAGAGCTTTCTACTGTAGGAGAGGATCAGGTTTCTAGCCTCTAAGGAACCTGAAGGTGCTGAAGTCCATGGGACCTTGATGCCATGCAACAGTGGATCCTGAAGGAAATGGCAGCTTAAGTTGCTAAGCCATTATCCACAGTATTTGAGAAGTCATGGCAGTCCAGTGAAGTCCACATTGACTGAAAAAGGGGAAACATAACTCCCATTTTTAAAAAACAAAGACCCAGGGACCTATAAGCTGGTCAATCTCACCTCTGTGCTTGGAAAGATTGTGAAGCAGATCCTTCTGGAAACTTTGCTGAGACACATGGAAAATAAGGAGGCAACTGGTGACAACCAGCATGGCTTTACAAAAGATGAGTCATGCTTGACAAACTTGGTGGCCTTCTATGACAGAGCTGCAGCATTTGTGGATAAGCAAAGAGTAACTGATGACATCTGCCTGGACTTGTGCAAAGTATTTGACAGTGTCACACATGATATTGAAGTCTCTGAATTGGAGAGTTATGAATTTGACAGATGGACCACTCAGTGGATAAGAAATTGACAGGATGATCATGTTCAAAGAGTTGTGGTCAATGGCTCAACGTCTAAGTGAAGATCAGTAATAACCAGTGTTCCTCAGGCATCCGTATTGGGACTGGTTTTGTTTAGCATCTTTGCCACAGACATATACATTAGGATTGAGTCCAACTTCAAAGCATAGAAAAGATCAAACTACCAGAAAAAAATATCATGAATCTCATTTAAATGTTGAAAATCAAGGCACAGACAACTGCCATTTCATTGCCATCTAACACGTAAGTCATAGTACAGAGCTGAGAGTCCCAGTTTGGTGTTCAGTTTTTACAGGGAATACCAGTGTTCAGATCCCATGTGTGAGTGTATCTTTGCCTAGATAGATATGTATATACTTATATACAGAAGAATGTTGTAAAGTTTTCACAGGGAGACATCTCTGTTGAAATGACCCAGCTCTGGATCAGGTTCCAAATGAGCCAGCAGGGAAATAGTGGTGTCAACTATGGAAAACATTTCATACTTAACAACTGCTTAGCATAGAACTTGATATTAATCATGTTACAGCAAAATCTACTATGTGCAGTAGTGTACTGGGTAGGTCTCATGAAAAATTAATCTGCAAACATTCTTGGAACTCTGCAGAAAAAATAGCCCAAATCCATGTTTCTCACGAGAAAACTATGTAGTTTGAGAATTAAAAAAAATTACCCGCTACTATTATGTAATTCCTTGATGACTGTGAAACAAATGAAGATTAGCTTTGGAGTAAAACAACTGTGAGTATCCAAATTTCAGTTTTCCATGGGAAATACAGGCATAATACAGAGCAATAGGGACAAAAGTGCCTGTTATGCTGTCATTACAAATCCTGCTACCAGTGTGCTTAAGATGCAAATATGTATTATGTTAGGTGCTACATGCTTCAGAGTAATTTCTTATTTATCCCATTTTACACAGCAACATTAATTTTGTCTTAGTGAAAACATCAATAAAATGAAGTGTATTTCTTACAACTATTTTGCAGTTTTCATAGTTCCAGAGAACAGACAGTGAAATGTTTGTTAAGATATATTGAATACTGTAAGAATGTCTTGGTTGAAAACTGTCATCTAATTAAGACAAAGGGAAAAGAAAAAATGCAGTTAAAATTGAGTCCTCCATAAATTGTCTTATTTGCTCTTCAAATAATATGTACGGTTCTGTAATACAGCAGAACAATGTAAGTGAAGCTCTAAAAATACAGCATGCCAGAAACAGATTCTAAAACCTATCTAGAAAATTATAAGTGTGTAATTAAAACAAGAAAGTGAGAAAATAACTATTTGTGGACTTAGTCATAAAATAGCTATACACAAATTAATCTAAAAAAATCTGTGGTATTATCTCTGTTTCACAGAATTTAATTTTTATTAATTCAGTTAACTCACCAAGAATCAACAAAGAGAGACTGGATACTGTATGTAGCTTGGCCAGGCCAAGAACAGCATTTACATTTTGTAATATGGAACACTTTTTGACAGAGAATATTTTTACGCTATCATGGAATCTTTAAGCAATTCAAACTCCCTGGGATTTTGCCAGTCAAGAATTAGAGGCATAACATTTTTTTTTCTCAAATTGGAAGATACAAAAGACCAAAAACATTCCTATGAGTTCTTCATGAGTCCCAAGACTTCTAGCAAGAAATACACTTGAAGGCTGTCTCCACAGCAGGAGACTCTGTTGAAATGCTTTTTGAATTAGTCTGGAACTTAATGCACCTCCTCTATGTGCTAATGATCACTTCTCGCTTATTTTAGGATCCATTTCTCTAAGACCCTTTCCTTGCAGATGCCCCATTTTCAATAAACCACATTATATTAGGAAGGCCTTATGGATACAACTCCTGCAGTGAATATAGGTGTACGTAACAGCTGCCTGTAACTCAGGCTTGTTGTCATTCAGATATGAAAAGGACAGCAAAAATTAACTTCTACTGCGAAAGGGGTGATTTCCCCTGAGTACCTAAAATGAGTAATTACTGTGGTGAAGAGCTTTCCAACTGTTTCCTCATTAAAGAGTAAAACCAAGTCTTCCGTGCCAAAGAAAAAAGCCTTTGAAGAAGTTTGGTGGTGTCCCAATACAGATCAGAGTAGAGTCTTTTCTTTATAAACTGAAATTTTTATAACTTGAGAGATGCTTCTCATCAGGTCCAGTCTGAATTGGTATTTACTCCAATTTTTTCTCCAGCTATTCACTCTGTGTTCCTTTCTTTCCATACACAATTCAGCTTATACTGAGTCTTATGTCAGACTCCCTACGCAGTTTATAACATGCCCTTTTTTCAATTCATTAAAACCTATATCTGTAGCTCTTCCCAGTTTTATTTTAGTTCCTTTCTTTTTGTATATACATAAATATGTATATGTAAACTTTTTACCATTTACTAGTTACAGAGCTTAGGAGAAGGGTCATGAAAAAGGTGTGTTCTAAAGTTGAATTGGGAGCATAAATGTTGCTTATGAGTCTTCAAAAACTGTTTTAAAATATTACACATACATTAAAATAAAACAATTCTGCTGTGAAATAAGAAGGAAATTAAAAGAGAGGGATGTGATCAAGATTATGTAGATTAATATGCAAGAAAATGTAATTGTTTTGTAACAAGTGTATGAGGTCCAACATGAAAAATGACACTAACTCTACAGCCTGAGAACCAAGAGTGGGAGGGGAGAGACAAAGAGATAGTTATAGAACATGTTCTAACCTGCCACAGTGAGAAAAGGCTCGATTCATGTACCAGTCAGAACGAGTAGATGCGTGTTCAGAGATGTTTACTTACCCCCACTTAGAAAATGTTGGTGTGTAAGAGTAAATACCAAGTTAATGTCAAGTTTCTTGTGAAACTGAAGAAATCTGTGATGGAAATCATTGACTGAGGCTTATGGTGAAGAGATCCCAAAGATCGAGTTGGTGCTTAAAGGAATCTGGTTTTTGTCTGCAGAAGATGTGAAAGCAAAAACTATGGAGATCCTCAGCTGCCTTTCAGAAAATGATCTGCAGATTTGCTTTGAATGTTGGCAGGATCATATGCAACTGTGTGTCAACAGGATACTGTTTTGAAAGTGATTGTAGATGACTTTAATTTTTTAAATCAAAAGAGTTCCAGGATTTTTTAGGTCAGACCTCACAGAAACAAAGATCATCTGAGGGTGTGGAAGAGGAGACCGGTTGGTATGAGACTGAGAGCTGGGAACAAAGTAGCAGACTAAGGAGTCAGCAGGCAGGAAAATGAAATGCTTCTGAACTAGGGGTAGAAGTGAGGAAGGCAAATAAAATTAAGGGAGAGCATTAAAGCTGCAGGTAAAGTAACAGAAATGTGAACAAGGATGAAAAGCAGTCATGCAAAGGAATTTGAGAGAGAATAATATATCATAAAAATGAGACAAAAACTATTTTTAATGGAGAAGCAAAGGGAAGAGGATGAAAAGGAATCTGGGAAATTCTTTGCTTATCCAGCTCTAGTTCTGCCACTTGTTCACAAGCAGGTGAGACCAAATGAAGGCAATGCCTTGCCTAATAACTCTTTCTTCCTTTGAGCATCGAATGTAATTTATCCTTCATACTGTTTCTGGCTGGGTGTATCGGGAAATATATGGCTACAGATTAAATATAACTCCATACCAGAAAAGGAGAGGCTCCTCAATTCACACTACCAAAACACTATAACAAGCACTTGGAAAAATTCTGTTTTCTATGGCTTGTGAGAGTCCACAGACTATTAGCGCTGCAGAGGCTGTAAACTGGCAGGTTTCTGCTTGTGTAAATTGGAAAAACTCAGTGCTTCCATACTGAGGAAGACAAAGTAGAAGAGATAGAGTAAACGGTTATGGATGTTAATTAATTTGAGATGGGCTCCAGTAAAGTGGTGGGGAAGTACAGTAAGATCTGGAAATGTCAGAACTGAAAAGCAAAAGGAAGGGAGAAATATCAAGAAGCAATAACGTTTCAGAAGGATAATGGATGTTAGTCAGAAGATGGTGCAGCACAGACTTGAAGATATGTGTAGTTGTTTTAGGGAAGGGGAATGAAAGCACAACAAGATGGTAATAAGCAATTACTGAGAATTTAATTCCATTCTGTGTTTCTTCTACACTTTAAAATGATAAAACACACAAGGCAAATCAGTAGAGGAGAAAGTCAATTACAGTAGCAAATCAATTAGGGTAAAGAGTCAAACCAATCAAAACTGCAAGGTAACTAATGAAGGACAATTAAGAACAATAAGTGGATTCAGCACTGCTCAGATTCAAAACTGAAGACACAGAAGAGGCATCAGGCTTTAGAGGGTACAGAAGGTACCTCTTCAGAGGGAAAATACACTGGGGGCCTGAACGCTTTGTATACAGTGGGCTCTAATAGCCAACTTTAGGATGCACCAGGATGAGGGAAAATTACTCTATAAGCTTCTATTTTTCTGCTGATATTTGCTGTTAGTGTACTACTGAGAGTCTAGTGTGACATTTTATTTGTCTATTACCAATCTGACAGCTGATTCGAAACCTACTCAGTATGCCCTGTTGATGTCTGTTAGACCCCTAACCTCTTTGAACCAGCTGTGTTTAAATTACTTATGACTAAATGTCTATACTAGGAGTTACTTTTACTTATAGATGGAGAACATATAAGATACGTAACATCGTACCAAGGCTGTGTGCCTAAAATTGCACTCTGCAAACACTATTTGGGAAGGAGAGTGTCCATGTGCCATTGTCAGTCTTCAAGTCATATCATTGCTCCTTGATTAATATGTGAATTTAAGAAAAGAACAGCTTAGTTTAAATCCACCTGTGTTGATTCTTATATAAATATTTTTACATTGCAGATCCTTCTTAACATATGTGGGAGACCAGTGACCTTTTTGGTAGAGAACAAAAAAAGTTTGCTGTGGAAGAGCAGAGATTAGTAATCCAAACTGTGCTACTAATAGTGTTGACATATTTTATAGATTACCATTCAATCTCAGCTAATACTTGACATTCTTCCTTATACCAAAACATACTTTATTCTAAATTGTCCCCACAGAGAACAGCACTGCTTGATATACTCAGAATTAGATTGGCTAGATGATCTTAATTCAAGAAAGTACTGAATTTGTCTGTGGTTCATCTATAATGCACTAAAAGGAAAATTCCCCAGCTAGACAAGTAAATTATTAACTCATAAGTCTATGTGTTGTAATTTGCGTATGGTAATAAATTATCTTTAAGTAGGATTGAAAACGTGTATGGAGAGTGCAAATAAAGTCAGAAATAATTGGTTATTTTCAAACAGAGGGACAAAGTATGAAGCTGGGCTTAACAGGAGAGGTCAGACTTTTGCCTACCTGAAAGGCTTTTTGCCTTCTAAGGACCTACTGAAGCTGTTTCTACTGGTATAGCAGCTGCTAGGAAGTAAATTTTGAGGTTAATGCTTAGGGTAAGGTAAATCTAGATATATTTCTTCTGGCAGGTACAGTCAAACACATAGGCAAGATTACGGACACTGTAAAGGAAGCATTTTTTCATGTTTAATTGAGTTTCCAGTGGTACCAATAACTGTACACTTGCTTCACATTATTTTGAATTCTGACACAAAACTGTTTCATTAATTGTCTGTCCATATGCCTGGTGTGGAAATACTCAGCAGTTTTCAGTAGCAGCTAGTTATTTTTACCTCTAAATCAGTTTACTTCTCAGAAATCCTAAACATTTTGACTGAAGGATACCTACTTTATTCCTAAGCCCCAAAACAAATCAGTTCAAGTTATAATAAATAATTATACCCTAGGGTTATGGATCTGTAGATAACACATTGGAAGCATATTCAAGTAGTTACTACACTGTAATAAGCTTGATAGCTCTGGTCTTTGGAGTTCTTTGTCCTGCAAATTATTTTGGTCTCTCAAAATGCTTCGCTCTTGTTAAGTGGATGCTATTTATCTGGAATGCTCTACCTGTCTGAAGCAGCCAGCACACTCCTTTTTTAGTACAGAAGTCCTGATGTGTTGGTGTTGAAGTTCTTTTCCCTCATGGCCCTGCCGAACTGAGTCTGCTAGGGTGGATCAGGACTGTTCTTGATTTTCCCGTCTACTTATTTAGCTAATTAAAATAACAAGTATTCACCACTATCTGCTTCAGATTCAGCCTTATCACTGTAAATTCATTAAAATAATAGAACAGGTTGCAAATCATTGAATATCAACTATGTGTTTCATCTAACTATAAACCTTAAAAAAATCCCACAAAACAAAACTAAAACTTGGTGCCTCTGTTCTTACTTCCTTAGCTCATATTAACTGGTTTTTTAAGATGCCTACATGTTAACCTACCTTTCACTCATATTTTTTTTTCCTCTGGTATATTCTTGCAGTTGCCTCCCACTACATCTTTTCTCTTGTCACTCAAGTTTTCTGAAGTTTTCTGAAGAGTGAACCTCAAAATACTCAGGGTTTCTACTCCTTTTCGTAGGGCACCCTCCAGAATACACATTTGATCAAAGCTTTCAAGTCAACTTAGTGGACTGGAGAAATTATAGGAACTATAATTCAAGAAGAATTTAATTGCTGGCCTAATTTTTTTTTCCAGTGGCATCTATACCATATTGAATCAAGATTGTGGTTTTTATGTAAAATTATTTCTGAAAAGAAATTGATGGAGTTTTCTTACTATGGAGAAAGTAGAGATCCCTAAAATGGAAATAATAAACTTAATTTTATAGGAGTTCTTATATCGACACTAATATATGTGTCACCTAAAAGCCATAGGAATCCTAAGGTAACTGATTAAGCAAACATATCTGTGTTTTGATGCTCTGTTTATAAAACAGTAGGAATCCAGTGCTACTCTCTATTTAAAAAAAAAATAATTATATCCTACCAATTTTACCAGGGATTTTTCCTATATTGTAACTTAATATTCTTCTCAGGGAATAATGTTTCTACACACTTTTGAAGCAAGTTTAATCATTTATTTACTGCAAGAACTTCACTTTTAATTAGGTCTTTCCTGTCTTTCTCTTCTTTCTCTTTCCTCAAGAGAAATTTTCCTTTCACTGTTCTGTGCTGAACTCTACTTCGGTTTTGGCAGACCTACTTTTAAAGGGCTTCCTTACCTCTTCAACAGCTGACAGGCATTTTTCCAGTGCAAACAATTAATACTTTTCTTGTTTCTTTGTTCTATTTTTGCCCATTCACTGTTCTCCAGTTCTAAAACAGTGTCTGGCCAAAAGTGGACAACAAACCTGAAATAAAATCCAGGTTATAAATTGTTCATGCCTCATGTCTGACTTAAGATCTGAAATATCTGAAAAAGCCTGACGAAGAAGAATTAACACACCTGTACATGGCAAAAGGAATAAGGAGGGACCATTTTTCTTACCTCTGCAACATCCCTCACAGCAGCTGCCAGCACATAATAATTCCATAAATAGTTATTCCACAATGTTTCAAAATGTTTCCTCAAGGAAGATACCCTAAAATAGAATTGTAGGATGGTTCGGCTTGGAATGGACCTAAAAAGGGCAACTCATCCAGCCCCCCTTGCAAAGCAGGGACAGCTTCAACTCAATCAAGTTGCTCAGAGCCCCATCCAACAATATGGATGGTTGCAGGGATGGGGGTTCTACCATCTCTCTAGGCAAGCTGTGCCAGTGTTTCATCACACCAATTGTAAAAAATTTCTTCCTCATATCTAGTCTATATCCACACACTTTTAGTTTAAAACCCTTTCCCCTTGTCTTATCACAACAGGTCCTGCTAAAAAGATAGTCCCTGTCTTTTAAATAGGCTTTAAATACCAAAAGAGTGCAGAAAGGTCTCCCTAAAGCCTTCCTTTCTCCAGGCTGAACAACCCATACCCTTTCAGCTTTTCTTCAGAGGAAAGGTATTCCATCCCTCTGATCACTTTTGTGGCCTTCCTCTGGACCTGTTCTAACTGCTTCACTACTTTCCTTTGCTGAGGGATCCAGAGCTGGACACAGTACTTCAGGTGAGGTCTCACCAGAGTGCAGCAGAGGGGCAGAATCACCTCCCTCAGCCTGCTAAACCATGCTTCTTTTGATGCAGCTCAAGATACAGTTGGCCTTCTGGGTTGCAAGCACGCATTGCTGATTACATCCAGCTTTACATCCACCAGTGCCTGCAAGTCCTTCCCTGCAGGGCTGCTCTCTGCCTTCATCCCCCAGCCTGTATTGATACTGAGGGTTGCCCTGACAGAGTTGCAGTTCCTTGCACTTGGCCTTGTTGAATTTCATGAAGTTTACATGGGCCTACATATACTGATAATGTCCTTCTGAATAAGTATTAGACTCTGACTTCTGTGGCTTGCTGCTGGAAACTGCATTTGTAACTGGCCAGTTATACCACTACCTTCCTATTCTTTAGTGTAAATATCTGCTTTGTGGCCTTAATTAAGGAAATTTGCAAGGAAGTTTGATAGGTGATTTCCTCTTTACAGGTATAATGGTCTGTTCCTGATTACATAAGCATCCTGCTATTTCGAAAGCCTTTGTGTATGAACATTATTAGAATCCAGCACTTCTAGCCAAACCCAGCTGGAAATACAAGACAAAATTAGGCATTCTGCCTTTTTCCCTTCTAGTATTAAATGCGCAATGAAAGAGCTGAAATGAGTCATAAAGGACAAGGAATATGTTTTAAAGGAGCAGTTCCCAAACTTTTTTTGCTTTGTTCTGTGTTCTTAAAACATGTCTCTCATTTTGTCCCACTTTTTTTTTTTTTTAGCAGATTCCCTGCTCTCCACTAAAATAAATGCCAGAGAAAGACAGAACTGTTCAATTTATAACATCTTTTTTAAACAATGCAGGTACAAAGACAATATATCAAAGGGAACACAATGAAGCAAGCATTATTATTAATGTTTTCTGTTGCTTAAATTATAAGAAACAACAAAAATACTATAAATTACTTGCTTTCTTGTACTCTGCTGCTGAGCTATGGAAATGGCTTGCCTTTTTAAGTTATTTAATTTGAGCTTCCTGCCCATTCTTCTGTAAGCACTCATATCAGTAAGCACACATCAAAGTTCACCTTGCTCACTCTTGAAAAAATTCAAACGAAGAGAAAAACAATAATTTAAAGGAGCACCTGGGGGAATCAAAGCCTAGTATTAGCAGTTAGCATGCACTTGCTCCACAGTTGTTGTTTGTCAGTTGAGATATTAGTAAGCTTCAGTTAAAAGTCTAGTTTACTTCTTTTCATGGTGAATAGGGCAGAGAAAGCTAGTCTTGATGAGAAATATGGAGCTTAATGGTTCAGTCAGACACCAGGCTAATCTCATTCCTTCACCACATAAAGTTGCTAACCTACACTTTGTTGGATTTGACTTGAGTTCATCTTCACATGACAGTTCAATCAAAAGTGTTTTTTTGTTTTATTTTGAAGCCAGGTGGCAAAATGTATTCTGTGAAAATTGGTCCCCTGATCCAACTTTGATTTTTCATTGATTGTAGAATATTAACTAAATTCCATGCCCAAATCCAGGCAATGTTTTTAGTTTTGATAGTCACAGGTTGGTCTGATATATCAATATCAATAGTTATGTTGGGATGAATTTTCAATATATTTTTCAGGGAGGGATTTAGTATTTGACATATTTCCCCTATTTACTTGTGTATTATAAATTACACTGTCTTTAATTCTGTCCTTGTTTTGTCACAAATATAAAAAAGGCGTAGCTTTCAGTTTGGTTTTCTCGCATATTCAGTTCATTGAGACATTCAAGGACATTAATAAGCTAGTCTTCATGGCCACAAGTCATTCTCAAAGCAATGTTCAAAACTGAAATCAACATGACAAGCTTTACCTTGGGAAAAGATAAAGAAGACCTGTCAGACACAAGTCAACACCTTTCCACATGAGAGCTATCTTACTCATGCTGGGAGAAGATTGTGATCACTTCCCGTTGCACTGAACAAAACTGGAAACAAAAGGGAGCATGTCATTTGTGGTTTAATTACATTTTCCACCTTTTCACCCTCATCTAGAATGACTTTCAGATTGATGGGTGATTTGGTGCAACCTGCAGTTTCTGAAGGATGCTATAGAGAAGGAGTGAACTTACCACTGGTGTTGCCAGTTGAATTCTTGTCAGAAATTCACTGTGTTTCCCAAGAATTGTTCATGCTCTGTGACAGGAGACACCTATCCATCTATGCCATTCACCACTTACTCCAGTAAACTACTGAATTTTGCTTTTTTTCCCCATCATTGTACATCTTGATATGCCTTCAAAAATCAGAAAGCCTCCAACCACATAGACAAGAGGCAGAAAACTAGTGATTAGTGAGCATTTGTAAATCAGTATGATGAGTAGTTACTCTGTTTCATGTATCTTATGTGGCTTCATTTGACTACATTTTAGTATCTCCTTCATTAATAGTTTGAGGAATAATATAACAAATAATTTAAGGAATAGCAACTATGTTTAAGGAGCTGACAACATAGTGTCCTTTTGTGCAACGCCTCAATTGTTAGCTTTGGCATTTTCAACAGTATGAAGCTTGCGTTATAGAGGGCTTCAAAGATTATTTAAATAATGAGAGCAGGAGCTGGGTTTTGGTTTTTGTTTCAATTTGTCCCTCTAAGGCATTCCTCTCAATTTGTTTTTTATTTATCCTTTTAAAGACCTGCACTCTGTATTAAGATGCTCTTGAAGAAGGAAATGTTACTTTAGATAACAGTTCAGGACAAATGATGCCCCAAGGCACTGATTTGCTCTCTTCACCACTGCAAGGAAATGCAGATGATAGACAGTTGGGAACATACATTCTTACAATCTTCTGCTGTCTCTTACTTGTAGTAAGAAGCTACGAACAGCACTAGATCTCTTTTTTCAGCTTTCTCATGAAGGCTGTACTTCACTCAATCACCTTTTTCATCAACAACCCTTTTTTCTTCTTTTCTGCATTTTTCTAGTAAAGGTACAGCTACCAACTGAAAATTACAATTATATATACAAATATGAAATAACTGTCATCCAGCCCATATATATAAATCAATGCGGTCATTTGAATGCAAGATGAAAAAGACATTTTAAATGTGTGTAAATTCCCTACCTTGAGCTGAGACCTCAAAATTAATCCAGAACTAAGCTAAATGCTTTATTCACCTTTTAATGAGAGTGATGACCACCCTGGAGAGGACATAGAATGCTCACATTTACTGGAATAATTTTTTTGTTACTTCTGACATACAGGTTTTAAATAGTTAGTAAGACTAATCATCAATTTTGGATGCAGGTTGCATTAAAATCAGTTGGGTTTTTGCTTCATCACATATGTATCAGTCTTAGGTTTTGTTCATTTTGCTACAAGCACCTCTGACATAATTTACCCTCTGAAAGATTTGTGCTGGGGTGAAAAAGGGGAAGGATTAAGAAAATTATAGCATCAGTGAGGCAATTCTAATAGTTATGTTTAATGCTACAAAAACTTGCTATTTTGTGTAAGTTTGTATTTGTGCACTGTAGTAGTTTGCCATTTCAGATGGAAGATTATATCTAGAGATAGATGATTGTGTAATTAAAATGCTTTAGTTCTCTAGCCGACGCAGCGAACAGACTTCTTTGGGAAGCTGAGGGACATCAGGCACTGAGAGCTACAGGCACTCTTGAGTCCAAAGGTTCTCTGTTTGATGGTCCCAGAGCTCTTCTTGGGACTATCCCTTGGATGTCCCATCTGTTGAGACAACTGTTGTGACTGGCAGTGCTTCAGATCAACACATGATTCCCAAACACAACATTTGCTTAAGACTTGATAGGAGCAGAACTACACATAGCATTGTCTTTTGCCATTCAGAATTTCTTTATAGTGGCATTTCAAATGCTTTTAACTAATTTCAGAAGAGAGATTGACAATATATCACACTATTTGATAAATAGGTATATTTCTTCAAACAGACAAAGAGTTTAGCTCTAAACCCTAATCTCCCACTCCAAAGTTACTGCTGCTGGAAACTGCATCAATGCACATTAATGGCAATACGTTTCTACATCTGATGGACATGTGCTAGGAAAAAATTGGGCCTTCTGTAAATGTCTTTTGCAATGAATTTTCTTCCAATTCATTTAGTAAATAAGCTTTTTCTGCACAGGAGCTGAGGCATACATCCTCACACAAAATCTCATTGTCACGATGTTCTACCTTTAGGATTGTGCTGCAGCAGAAAAGAAGGAAGGGATGAGATGCCATGAGGTTGAGGAAGTGGTTTAAACAAAATTAGTTTTATGTACAAAACCAAGATGCCTAAAATAGCAGATTAGTACCTAAGTTCATATACTGTCTGTGGAAAGAGGGGCAGAACTTAAGGGGCAGTTTCACAACAACTGAGTCAACTGTATGGTACATTTCCCTGGGCCATGTTGCTGTGTGAACACATTGTTGACACAAGGGAGATGGCAGAAAGGGAATGGTAAGGTATATGTTGTGTCACATGTCCTTGGGTTTCTCTGAAAAAGAGGTTCAAGTGCCAAATTCCAGTGATTCTGCTGAAAGCTCATTCTGACAAATGCCAGGCCTAGTGTATGTCCCCAAAGGGTGAATCAACAGGCTGCTGAGACTTAATTACTTACTATTCCTAAATTGTTAACAAAACATGCAGTTGTTCATTGCTGCCAGATGCAAAAAAAAAAAAAAAAAAGTATAGAAATCTCATTGACTGATACTAGTAACTAATACTATAATGATCAATTATGATTTGCAATTACAGAGAATCTCAGAGCAAAACAGTTTTTTCACAGCTCCAAAGTCTCTTTATACAATGCTTTGTATACAAACACTGAATATTCCTACTTGTTAAGATTATTTCCATTTTTCTGCTCAATTTATATAAATATTTTATATCTACTATTGCAAAAGTATTCTAGATTCTCTTTTACAATTCCAGTAATTTATTTGACATTTAGTAGCGTTTTCAATGTGAAAAGCTTACAGCGCTAATCCTGCACTCCTGATGCACAGAATTTCACATGATATTTTTACCACTGCATACATGAGTCAAAGTGGGGAAAGGAGGATGCTAACACTTTGTGGCTGTGCAGTAGAATCTGTAGGCTTCCATAGCCCTGAGGTAAAAATACGCTCCCTTTTCTCGAACGGGGCAAACCAAAAGACATCACATGCAAAACTACGTTTTAGTAGACTAAAAAAATTATAAAATTGAAAAGTATATCTTAAAGAGGGTAATTAAGTAGAGAAAATACAGATACTTAGCTCTGCAAATAAATCTTAAAAGTGAACATGTTCTTTCCTAATCGTGTCATAGGTAGTCAGGTACTTACCTCTAGCAGTGTTTTCCAGCCAAACAGCTTTCTAAGGCTTTGAATCATTTTAGGTGACTTTTACAATGAAAAAAGGTAAGCAATGTAGTAGTTAAAAATACAAAAGAAACATTTATTGACTATTATACATAATGGACAGTTGGTAGGTGGGCATTAATTTGCTCACCACTTCTGATGCTTTTGTTGCCATGCAGTTTTCAGGCAAGAAATGTTCAGCCTCCATGGTTCCCTGCAAGGGGTTGATCTTCAGCCTTTATAAATTGCCATCCTTCAACTGTTTTTCCTATAGGACTTCATACTTTTTCACATCACTGTTTTCCTGCCTTGAATTGTGATCTATCCCCATCTCAACAATCTAATTTCTGTCTGATGTTTTACCTTTTACCTGATATTTTCATAGCTCATATTTACACACTTTCTAACAGCTGGTTCCTCAGAAGCTTGAGCCCAGGTTATTCCACTGTGTGTTGTATCACACACAGCTGAACCTCTGCAGGGAAGATTACAGTTTTCTGGATGCTAAGAAAGTGTCTTCTGATGCTTCTCAGGAACATGTTGGCATGTTTCTCAGATTCCTCAGAGAAAACCCATTCTGCAGCACCACTGCAAGTCACTTGGCTCATCCCTACTGGACTTTTCCCATGATGTTTCTGTTCTCTTCTCAGGAGTGATGAAGTCTCTCTTCCTCCTTTAAGTCACTGCCTGACCCTGTGTCTGAGGTAAACAGGCAACCTTCCTCTCTACTGCCTAGCTGTACCTTTCTCTATATTAGAGTGGTACATGCAGTATTTGCCATTAACTTTGAGCAAATGAATCAAACCGTCCTCCAGTTTGCCTGAGGTAATAAGATTTTTGACTGAGCTGTCTGCAAATGGATCTTAAAGTTAGATATACGCTTTGGCTCCTTGATGTTGCACTGCCAGGCACCCCGGCAGCCATCCAGCAGGAGGTTGTATTACAGTGACATACAAAATTACTTCATCATCAGGGGTTTTTTTCATGGTTGTTGAGATCTTTGAGCAAATCAGTAGGAAGCAGAGACCCTGTTGGCAATTCTGATTCACAAGCTACACGGCTGTAGAGAGGGGAATGCTGAAAACTCCACTGGCAAAAGAAAAGGAAAAAAAAAAGAAAAAAATATGTAGTAAGTTAAAAGAAGATATCTCAGTGACCTTGCATAGAAAAGAATACATTTGACTTACTAGTGTCAAGAGCAGGTGCACTTGAAAACAAGGTTTTCCTTCTGAGTGGAAAATAGGCAGGGATATTCTGGCACAAAAAAATATCCTCAAACCTTCACTGGCAGAAATGAACGCTGCAAGTGTTATCTTTCATTAATTCTAATAAGATACATAGTTGTTGGAGCCAAGGGTGAGTTTGTTAACACACAGGTTTGGGTTTGACGAGGGAATGTGGTCCACAGATGGCCACACACCTGATGATTTCCTAAAGGCTTTTTTCAGGAGCAGTGGTAGGGTTATCAAAGCTTGGTAAAGGAATTTCTTGACTTGTAGCTCTAAGTTTGGCAAAAAAAGATTGAGGGACAATACATACTACATTTACCTGGCCTTTAAGGCAGATGAGTTGGAGGATTTAAAATAAAGCAATAAAATATAAATCTAGAGCCTAATCTTTGCCCGAGCTTTCTAAGAGGTCATATCAATGACCAAGGGGATTTGTACCTTGCTACTTAGTATATTCTGCAGAAACCAATAAGAATAGACAAGTGTACCACAGTTAGTCAGGGAAGTATTAGTGATTTGGTTAATAATTAAGCCAATTCATTTTGTGGGGAAACAACTTTCAATTGCTTTTGCTTTCTAATAATGTAGCACCTATGGCATTGTTTGATAGTCTTCACTCACATGTGCTGAAATTTCCTGGAGAGAAGTCTAAGCGTTCGAAGATGTGCTTTCCCTACCTCCATTTTTTTCTGATTATTCAGCTTTTTCTTTAGTTGTAAAGGCTTTTGATAATAAAGCTGACCGAATACTTTTTTTTTGGGGGGGGAAAGGAGTTTCATAAAAAAATGCTTTTTTGTTGAGTCCCAAATGTTTCCTTCACCCTAGTCCAAGTTCTCTCCAAGCCCAGAGCAGGGTGCCAGGTGAAGACTGCCTGGATGCCTGACAGGTTGTCCTGGAGAGCACAGATGTAAGAAGCTGCCAGGGCTTTAGACCTTGGTTGGTTTTCTGCTGGCTGAGCCCAAGAGCCAGCGTTTCCTGTTGCTCCTCAGTAGAATTGTCATCTTTGCTCCGGTCATGAAAGCTGACATGAACATCAATATCACTAAGTGGTTACAGGACCTGGGGAATTTAACACGTTAGTTTTTGGTCTGATTTGGACTGTAACTTAGAAGAATAAAACAAAATCAGTCATGAATCAAAAACCTGCTTTCCAGCCAGCTCTTTTGTAGCCCTCACCTGGTGCTAATGAGGAAAAGAAAATTGTAATCTCTTGTGCTGAAGGCATTTACACCCATTTCTGATTTGCTATAAGGCCGGATTGAATTTCATCATTGTTATGCACACACAGCTTAATGCAAATAGTTATTAATGTTTGAAACTAGCATCCACCAAAAAAAAACCAAAATCCCATTGGAAAATGATGTCCAGAAGATTTAATTCAATGATGTTAATATACAGGGATAGATGTGGTGAAAATTACATGTTTCTTCTCCTTCAGCAGAGTACAGGTTTTCAACTTTTCATGCTTCCAGGTTTCAACTGTCTTAACTCCAACACTGAGCTTACTGATTGGTTGTACAGACTACCATAGGTATCACAGTGTTACTAGTATTTCATAGCTGATATGATGAGCATTAGATATTCTACCTTTCCCAAGCAGACTAAGATGAGACTCCTTCCCCTAGGATAAGTCAAAAACTGTATTCCTGTCTCAACGCTGAACAGCTTATGTTCTTCCTGTCCCAAAAAGGCATGACTATTTTATCTTGAATTTATATTCTTAATTTGCCCATAATTGCTTTCAGGCATCACATCTGAGGCCAGCTTTCATTAATATGTTAATTGTGCAGTCTCTCCCAGTGGATTTTTCCAAAGCAAGAGTAAACAGAAAAGTTTATTCCCCCGCCCTTCCCCCAGGCCCTCTAAACAGAAGAATATTATTTAGATGAGATACTTGACTAGGCTTGGCTCTCCATGATGATGGAGCACATTTATTTCGCATTTCTGGATTTGCCCAAAATAGCTGATCAGAATTCCTCTGTTGGAACAGATCAGAGGCTCATAAGGTCAGAACAAAAATGCATATTATTTTTTTAGGTGTAGTTTAGAACCCCTATACACATTTCCCTGTCCTGTTCCACATGAATATGCTAAATGGATAAAAAAAAATAAAAATAAAAATCCTGACATTATCAAAGTGCTACAGGGAATTACCCACTCACTTGCTGTTAATTAATGTGAGATGTGCAGAGGATTTGCCCACGCTGCTTTGAAAATCTCAGCTAAAACATTTTAATGGTGAGTATTTTCAGAGAATGAAAAATACAAGGTGCCCTGTAAAACAAGCTTCTTAACTATTTATTTCTTCTCTTGGCTTTTGAGTAGTATTTATAGAAAAGAAATTTTCAGAAAAATCTTGAATTTATTTTAGAGTTTTCCTGAAGACAGCCCTCAGAGCATTCCAGTTAAAGGAGGGAGGATAACGTGAATTAGTATTCTTTTTATTTAGAAATTAAATTATTTGTTAGAATTCTTCCAGCAATCTCTCTTTCTCTGTTAGGACTGATTACAAACTGTGCAAGGAAAGGCCAGCAGCAAGGTGCAAAAATTGTCTGTTCCTTTATTTCTCTCTTCCTTTTATTCTGCCACAGGTGGGGGCAGCTCGTGAAATTTCTGTGTGTTGGCAGAGTGAGTAGGGGTGTTAATTGTTGACTATAATGGATGAGCTAAAGGTTTCCCAGAAAAGTTGGTGCTGATGTTTCTGTATCCGTTGATATCCATCTCATCTTTTCTATTTCTATACAGTTTAACCCTTGGTGTTCCCCCTGTTGCTGACTGTTATCTTTCCCAGTTCTCTCAGTCCTGCCCATAGTTTGTAACTGTCCTCTTCATCTGCCTAGGGCATCTTGCTTTGGCTAAGGCTCAAAGAGCCCCTGACAGGCTATGCATTGTTCATTTCCTAGGTACAGAAAGCAGAAACTGAATCATGTCAAGAGAGACGCTGCCTGTTTTAGGACCCGCTCCAATAAAGCCTGAGGTGCACATGTGAGCAGAAAAAACGTGTGCAGATGCTTGCAATGGATATAGAGAACTCACACCTGGCTGCTTTTTCTTCTGTTTAAATACAACTTCAAATGTATCCTCATCCACAGTCCTTAGATGTTCATGCTTATATTGCTCATTCTTGCAGGTTACATGGATGCAGCATGGTCACAACAGGCATACCGGAAAATCATTCTGGCAGCCAGAAGAATGAAAAAAAAACCAAAAAAAACCCAGATACCTACTTCTACCCATTCCCTAAACTCTTGCAAACTCACTCAGTCCATCAGATTCTTTACTACAAGTCAGGATTCATTCAGCACTTGAAAATATGACTCAGATACCTCATCTTTCCTACTCCAAAACTTACTGACTCGTTCTTTTTGTCAATCCACCTTTTTGGATCTATATAGCTTTTACCCAGCATATGATGAGTATCTGCTCCTTACACATACTGGCATGTGCATTCAGTGTGACTGCACTGTCAGCCTCTGTTTCAGGCACTGTCAATGAGATGTGATGCCTTTATTTTTCATCTAAATATTTCTCCTGCTTCTGATTGCCTGGATCTTATCTCCTTTACAGTCCATGTGCCCATTTGCAGAGTATTAATAAAAATTGATTTTTGTCCTGTGAGCAAATTCTACTCAGGTGAAAGGAATTGCTCCTACAGGATGTGTGAAGAGTTTTTATGGAAAGCACCAGAGGACCCTCAGGAGGTATTTTTCATAACACTGAATATTTTCATACAGGTTTGCTGAAGATAAGCCAGATGAGAAAGTGCTGGAGACTCCATTAACAGGGACTCAGGGAGTTACATCATTGTGGTACTTCTCTAAGCTGGTATGGCACTTACAGAGGTATGCTTAGTCTGCAGCTAAAATCCTTGTTTGGGGTAGCCCTCTCCCCATTCCCAGCCATCCTCGGTACATTACTTTCAGGGACCTTTACTGATTCTTTTAGCAGAGCTGTATGGAACAGTTGTATCACTGTTTCAATCCACCTTTTGCACAGAATAGTATCATTGCTTTTAGTAGTGGGGCAATGAATTTAAATCTTCATATTTTTATGAATACATATAATGCTAAGTCCATTTTTGGCAATTTTCCTAGTAAAGTCAATTTTACTATGCTTTTCCTGATCACATTTTCAAGCATACAGAATCTCCCACTAGTACCCATTATAGTAAATGCAGATCAAGTCACACAGACAATCATCAACACAATGTCTGTGAAGCCTGTCAGATAAAGTAGTGTTTTCCACCAGGATCCACTTAATTCCTAGCTTTCCCCTACATAAGGATGTATGCCAAGTAATTGGCCGAGTTTAACAGTTTGTGTTCCTGGAATCAGCAAAAGTGTCTCTCTGTGTGATTTCCAGCACTGCCTGTCTGTGTGATGTTTAGGACTTCATCTGCAAAATAGCTATTAAAACAGAAAAATTATAAACATACATCAGGTTTGAGAACAAGTAAATCTTGGAGCTAAGGGCTGCATTGCTCTACTTTGTGACTAAATCCCACGGTCAAGACGCACGTACCCCTTCCTTCTCAGTGCACTAGTCAGAGCTAAAACAAAGGACAGTCACACTCTGACACAGACATGCCAATAATAGCTTCAAAGCAATCTTAATTTCCTTATTTCTACTCATGCACTAATCTTTTTCAATTTTAAAGAAGACAATATAAAACAATCTGGAAGGCATGTAAAAAGTATTTTAAATAGCTGATATGTATAGCTGCTTCATTTTTTAAGTCCCTATTCTTAACAACCAATAACAGCAATTCAATAGCAATACAGTTCCTGCCAGTAACCTTCTCCTAGGAAAAAGGATTTCAGTAAGCTTTATTACTCAGCGTAGCCAACAGAAATATTTGATGCTAAAAGCAGTGGAACCAGAAATCCACTTCAGATGTCCTTCAAATGGCTAGATGAGGAATTCAAGGGGATGTGAAATAGGAAATTCAGAAAAGAGAGCTTGACTTTGATACTTACTTGGTGTGATAGCATAATTTACTCTCCATATAGATCTTACTGTATAAGGAAAAGGAGGAAAAAGGAAGCAGTAATGTGTCATCTTATCTAAATAAGGTACCTGTCATTCCTGAAATTCTGTTTAAACTATGATGGATGTTCCTATTCAACAAGAGGGATTTTTTTTCCCCCATGGTGAAAGCCAATCCTTTCAAACAGAAAGGGCCATGAGGAGACCAAATTTCCTGCTTATGGATGAGACTGAAACAATGCATAAATAGCTGCAGAGCAGATCCCCTGCAATTCCACTCTGACCATTTGCAATGTGCACAGCTGTAGGGACAGTGATTTGAAAAGAAAAACAGCTGTGCCAGAAACATCTGTATGCTTCAAAGTGGTAACATACTTTCACAATGCAAGGTATTTATTTCCTGAGAAAATTTTGTTTTCTTTTCAATTAATTTTGATTGACTAGTCTGTCATTTCAGAACTTAATCTTATTGCTACTCATCTATGATTTTGCTATTTTAACTAAAGATATCAGCTGGAAATAGGTCTGTGGTATTTACTCTTTTGCTCTGGGGGGAGGGGGAGATGGTTTTTCTAAAGCTTCTTTTTGAACACTGGTTTTAAAACAATTAATCTGACTAGTGCATTGACCTATTCCTCAATAATCTAGAGAACAATTCTCAAGCATGTGTGGTGAAACTCTTCAGCCTTAAAATCACATACTATACATATTGCGCAATGGTCTCTATCCTAGGCTAATGTAAGTAGGTATATTAACCAAAAAAATGCTGTGTTATAGCAGTATCAATTAAAACCTACTTCAGCACTGGCAATAATGTAAATTAGGTCACTTTGTGCAAATAAGGCTGTCTGAGAAGTCTTGATGTTACGGTGGTATGCATGGGTGTTTTGGGAAAATGAAGAGAAATAGGAATGAACACTGACTGCCTATATTACAAATATCTACATTTTTCTGTGTTGTTTGTAACCTCAACTGGGAAGCCAGGAACTAACGCAGCTAGTGTATAATTGCAAAATAACTTAAAATCCATAACTAATAAGATACATTATATGATGGAAGCCAAGAGGGATGGTCCCATGCACACTACTAACTGATCAGCCTGTTGTCATTCTTGACTATATAATACTTCTAATAGCTGTGGGATTTCCTTTTTGGTGCTTGAAAACATTTGTGCTGCAGATATCCTTCAGAGTGGTGATTTTTAGGAGTGGTAATTTAGAAGATCCATGCACAAAGGAATATTTCGTGCAGTTGTTTGTCCAAAGTAGTTGAGTACTGTAACTACAGTGAGATGGCGTTACTTAAAGAAAATAAAAACACAAACAAGGATTTAGGCAACACTTTCTTACAGCCCACCCACTGGAATCACAGTCTTCATATAAAATTGAATGAGTTGCATTTACAGAAAGCTTATTGTAAGACCTTCCTGAACTGCTTTGCTGTGCCTAATATACGCTGTTGCTCCCAGAAGCCAATTATGTTCTAGGGACACAGCAGGGTTTTGCAGGCCTGCCTGAATGTCTTAAACCCTGCTCTGACTGAAAATACTAGAGAAGCAAGTTCATTTACACCTCTTCGATGTGCTGTTTCATTGTTTACACAGTATTTTCATCAAAGAGTATACTGCTCATTAAGCACAAGAGAACCTGACAGAAGGGACCTGGAATACTTGCCATCAAATTTAGCCCAAGCCAATCTGACATCTCAGCAGGGGAAGTGGAGAACTGCAGTTCTGAAAAGGGCAGTTTGCAGTCTCTAATCTCAAGTACTCAGGACTGAAAAGAGCCATTCTTTCATAATGCAATTCATACCATCAGGTATTGTACATTTTAAATCACAGATCTGTGGCTCTTGAGCCCCCTTTTTTTTTTGAAGTAATTTTCTTCCCTCGATGACATTTTAAGTGTTCCGTGTTTGGTGCCACAATTATGACATTTTGATGTTCAGTTAGAAATCCAAAATAGCAATTAGGGAATTACAAATTGCGGAAATCTTGCCATTTAACTATTAATTATATTCCTTATTGTCTCAACTACCAAATGATTACAAAAAAATGTCTCTTAACTATAACATGTAAAACCTTATTATAATTAGGGTATTCCTGAGATGTCAGTCCCTACTTGATGGAATTGAATCATCTCCAAAGCCTGCTGAAGATGACAGTGTTTTCATGTGAAGAACAGTGCTCAAGAGAAATAGGAGCTTGTGTGTGATTATAACCTAGAGTTTAGATAGTGACTTGAGCACTGGGAGATGCTGAAATTCTTGCCTGAGCCAGGCTATAATGTGTCATCCTAGACTGCTTTAAGTCAAGCAAGTCTTAATCATTTTACCTTTTGTAAAGAGATTTATGAAAGTGAAAAATACTTCGGCTTTCTAATAGGGTATTTCAACTAAAGCTTTCCAAACATGTCATGGAATGGTACCCTGGCTGCTTGCTTTGTGGCCACAGCACTGCGGCAGAAATTGTGCTTTACAATGTCTATAGGCAAATGAAATCTCTCATTTTAGTCCTGTTTTCTACATTGGAATTGTTCTAACTTTGTTCTGCACCTGACCTACCTTAATGTTAATGTTAGGTTAGAAAACACTGCAAAAGTGCAAAAACACAAGTAAAACTACTGAGTAACACTAGATGCAAAGGTAAAGTCCTTCGGGAAGTAGCTGCATGCTGATGTGCTCTCAGAGGTTAACTCTTGTTTTCAAGAGATAAAATGGAAGAATAGTAGAGAAGGCTTAGGAAATTATGAGGAAACTCAGCCTGCTTTAGATTTCCAACCAAACGTGGTGCTTGTGTCAGGCTCCATAGATACCCCTAATTTAGATCAGTTACCCATTCCAGAATAAAAATCACTGAAACACACATTACACAAATATTTGTATCCTCATAATATTCATTCTACAGGTCCTTTTTTGTTCTACGCTACTTTCTAACAGTAGTTAGGAGTCTAGCCTGGTCTCTTGTGCTGAATACCCATCAGTGGCTGGAGCACGTCTTCTGGCTTGGTTTCCTCTCATATGAATCCTGACATTGTGCTCCACAACAACATTGCAACATTTTTTAATTGCAGGCACTATGGCTGTCTGGTATAGTGCAATGTGCACCTACTATGAAACAACCCCTAAAAATAAAGTAGATATGAGTTCCCCCCTCCACTGAGACTAAGCCTAGAGCTTGGGCACCAGGAGTGGGAGAGGAGAGACAGAGACAATTATAGAACAGTGTTTTAACCTTCACAGTGAAACAACACTCAGATTGATCACTTCACTCAGTATGAGTGGACACGCTTTCAGATATAGATGTTTTCTTACCCTTGGCTGGAAAATGTTGGTGCGTGCCAGCCTACAACACTGTATCTGTGAAGTAGTATTTAGCTCATAACAACATTACTGTGCTTGAGAACACACTCTATTCATCAGACCTGGCTTCCTCTTCCCAAGATGAAGTTGATGCACAAAGGAACCCATTTTTTGACTGCAGAAGATGTTAAAGCAAAAACAATGGAAATCCTCAACAGCCCTTCAGAAAATGATCTGCAGAATTGCTTTGAACATTTGCAGCATTGTTTTCAGCTGTGTGTCAGCTCAGAAGGGAACTATTTTAAAGATTATTGTAATTGATTGTCTTGATTTGTTACAAACACAGTCTCAGGGTTTTTGAGTCAGCCCTCGTATATGTACAGGTTCTGTCTGTTATACAATCGGATCTCATGTTTATAAGTACAGCTCTGAATTTCACCAAGATCTCTAAGTGCAACCTGATAGACACACAGAGAACTACATTTAAATAGGAAAAAAAATGTTAGCCTTTAAAATAAGTTCTTCTAACCATATTTTCAGCAAAACTAGCTGGGAAATAGAGAAAGAGCAGTACACCTTGAGTCATTTGCAATACCCTTTCACCCTTGCAATTTACTTCCAGACAGTGCACACATTTTAAATTAATACTTTGCTAAAAACTGAACAGATTTTTAAAAGTGAATTGAATACATCTTGTTCTGATGAAGAATTAGAGATATGGGTCATTCCAATTATTTCAAAAAGGTCTGTATCTCACAGTGATGACGACAATAATGGAAGCTAGGAAACAGCAGCTGGAAATTTCTGAAATGAAGCTCTTACAGGGAACATGCATTTCCCAGTATCTTTGATACTTGATATTTTCTGACTTGCATTGAGATATAGAACAAGTAGTTACACTTGTAATAAACTGTGGGAAGTAGAATATTGTGAGGTACTAGGTGGCTCCATGGGTGATCTTCAATGTCAAATTTAAGAATGTTTTAAAGCTTAAAAAGAAAGAGATTTGTATATTTGTATTCAAGGTTCTCTGATAAAGAATATTATTATTGTTGATGACTACCTTCTTTAGAATTTAGAGGTTACATATCTAAGTAAGTAAGTAACATATGAAAACATGGTAGATATCACTCAAATAACTTTAAGAAAGTACTCAATTTATGCATCATCTAGTAGTCATTAAATTGAATTAAGAAACTCTGGTGGTAAGCATTTCAGATGTATGGTCTAACTAATATTCCTTAAAGCAATGTCTTTACTTGCTTAGGTGAATTAAAATTATCTTAAACGTTTCAAAGAATTACCTTATGAGTCTTGCAGAAAAGTAACACTGAATGAGTAGAGATGACTATTGGAGGAAACCATTCAAAAGACCTGGATTTAGTTCTAAAAGCTTTCCTCTATCCTGTAACATTTTTGAGCAAATAAATAGGCTTTGGATGAGTTCAAGCCAGGTGACTGGGATGCTTTCTCTCACATTAAGTCCTAATTGAATGTTTTCCTCATTTTCAATATTAAATATACATATATATACATTGGGGGAGGGGAGGGGAAAGGAAGAGAAAAAACAGAAAGACCAAGCTATTAGAAAGACTGAAGAAAAGGTCCTAGCAGAGAAAGAAAATGCAACTTCTAAAAACCTTCTAAATCTTGAAAGAAGGAATCAATCATTAAGAGTGGTAAGAGTCAAATCTTGGCTAGCTTGCAGTAAGCAAGAATGTGATTGTAACAGGAGTTTAGCTTGTTTACTAGTTGAAACAAGGACAGTCCCCCAGCAGAAACAAAGGACAAATCTGAGTTCACCAAGAGGATGCAATGAGGAGATAAGATGAAGAGCATCAGAGGATTCTGAAGACACAAAGCAACTGTACATTCGAGAAGGGGTGATAAGATATGATGATGAGTTCTATGTATATATTAACCAATATTTCCAGAATGTGTAACCAGTGTTCCTCAGAATCTATATGAATGTGTATGTTTAACCAGTATAAAAATCCTGTAACCAGCCTCAATGGGGACACACATGAAATAATTCCCTGTGTGTCCAACATTATATCATTTATTAAAACAATACCTGCTTAATAATCAAATTTGGCATTTTTGACGGCATCAAGCAGATAGCTCCAGATGAATCATGGAAGGCTGCAAATCCCATACCTGCCTCATCCTGATCTCCTTTACTACAGTTCAGTCAAAATCCAGGTTCAGGTGCATTATCTCTCTTCCAGAGAGCTATGACAACACTCAAATCTCTTCCTAAAATATAGGTCCAGGTACATAAGTTATACCTGCAAGTTGACCAAGACTGTTAGACTGAAGTAAATTGCTCATTTGTGGCCAAGATCAGAGATCATCAGATTTAGGGAATCAAAAGATTAGCTACTAAACAGAAGAAGTTATTGAGGCTTCTTGAGCTTTCAGGAGTTTTATTTATATGAAAAATATAAACATTTCTACCTCTTCCTGGTATTTTAAGGAAGAAATTACCTCCTCCTCTTCTGCTTTCAAGAGAGATCTGGGTGTTTTTAGTGCTGTCCTGCACAAAGGTATTTTTATTTCTCTGACTGTATTTACTGCTTTTGTCATTCTTAGAACTGTAATGTAAATGCAGGGCTATTAGTGAGAGATCGGGAGTGTGTGGTCTCAGTCTCTTTCTCATTACAAGTAAGATAACAAACCCCCGAAGGAAAACGTGAGAAAGGGGAGGTCTGTCTCCCTCTTTGATAAGACCAATCTGTAGCAACTGGTTCCAAGTCGAACATGGGAAGGATGTTGCTGGCTTCTTAAAAGGCCTGTAATTCTCTTCTCCTTGTGGGTAAAAAGAAATAAATCAAAACCTTGACAATGCAAATACGTATCAAAAGCTGTCAGACTTGTCAAGTTAGTCCTTCATTGCTCCATTCCCTTAGTGTTTTCCACTGTACTTGCTTTTCAGTCATCTGTTTTCTTTTGGATCTTGGAAGTTCAGAATCTTTCTCAGGTTTTGGTTTTTTGGGTTTTTTTTACAAAAGAGGAAAAGAAATGTCTCTGCTAACATTCTTACAGGCATTTCTTTCATTAATATTTGTCTCAATGAAACTGCTGTGGTAACATAACTGTTTCACCCCTATTTCTGCACTTGCTTGTATACTAATTGTCACATGGCTGCAAGATTGGTGTATCAAGATGTGTATGTGTTTTGATTTTTGTAAGGCATTTATAGAATTTTTCAAGACTGTGTGTTTGCCTCGGTGCCTCTAGAGTTGAGCAAAACACCTAATTCTTGAGTACAAAATTCTAAACATGCTATTAAACAAGGTGTCACACCTGACAACTCTGGTTCTGAGGATGATGCTTTCATTTATAATCACATCACACAGAGATCTGCCATTGATTAAGTTTTTAAAAGCATTTTCCAGCAACTTTTAGCTATCATTTTCCATAGGCTGATGCACTATGGATACCGTGGATTTCAGATATCCTTTAAAATCATGCTCTTTTAGGTATTTGAATATTTTACATTCTTAACTGTTCAGTTATGATACTTTATATGTCTTTATCTCCACTGGTATATCATATCTTGCAAGTAGTGCTTTTATATCTGAAATCAAATGTTCTGCAATTTCATTCTCTAATAATTTAATAATAGACATTGAAACTGGTAGTTTGGAACAAAAAATCAACTTGTTTTCTAGTATATATAAACAAATCTGCAGTAGTTTAAGGGTGTTCAGGCTGAAGTTATGTCAACTGTATTTTAAAGCACAGTATTGGACAACAGTCATAATGCTTATTCTCAGATCTCTTTCTGTACACGTATCAGAAGTCAACATTAATATTATTTTTACAACATTGAGAATTCTGTTATTCTCCCTTTACTTATTTTTGAATATAGTGCACACATCCTTTTGTGTGTTACACTCTGTTGTATTTCTTAAAATACATGACTACACAGCAGAGAAGAAAGCCAACTGTTTGCATCTGGCTGTGGCATTGGGTCATGCAGACCTTCTGCAGTGACTGCTTAGTTGCTTCCAGCAAACAAAAAGCTCAGGCAGGAGAGGCTTTTCCAGACTGGGTTGTAGGAAGAGAGAAAGGACTACATCTGCAGCATAACTAAAGGTTTGGAAACTGTTAAGATCAGGGAGCAAAAACACCATAGCAAGCTTCAGAGCTGGTGGAAGAAAGTCTTTTTCAGTGTGCAGAGCAGCTATGTATCCCTTACTTTTTAAAATGTTCTGCTTGCCTTTTAGGCTTTTGCAAAATTGATTTGCTGCTTGCAGCTACAGCAAGTGCCCAAAGGCTGGACACTGCTTAGGTTTTCATTTACTTTATGAGTCTTGCCTCAAATTCAGTCTGGCTCAATTATGCAGATTTCTTCATAGTAATTTTTTTTCCTCCTCTGTGTAACCCTGTGTTTCTGTTCTTTGCTAACCCAGCCTAATATTACATTCTGTTGTTTAGTTTTCAAAAATTACAATCTGGTCCACTTTCATTCTGGTTGGCTTTTTCCTTATTTTAATAGCTTTCTGTAACTTTAAGCTGTCTAGTGATCTTTTTCAGTTATGAGCCTTTGATCCCCTTTACCATCTGGCCTTGGATGAACAATTCCACAAATGGCTTAAAATGACATGTTTGCTTCAGCATAATCAAATCTATTAAATCTCCTTGTTCTTGTTTTTTTCACATGAAGCAGATAACTTCCAGAGGATATGTGCTTTATTTAGGAGTCTAACATTCTACAAATGTCTATAACTGATAACTCAATCTTTAACTAATAGTTTAATCTTTATCTGAAAACTGGATACATCTTTCCAAATATCTTTTTGAATATAGATTGATCAGAGTCTGTACCTCTGTCTTGAAATATTACAATAAACCATGGTGGGTTCTTTGTTTTGGTTTTTTTTCCTCAACTTTCATTTCAGGAGGTCAATTTGCCTCTACATAAAATTCTTGCTTAAATTTCTGCCAGTGATTTGCTGTGTTTTTGGAGAGTTTACTTTTCTTGGAGTTCTCCATTTACATAACTTGCTGTTTCTCTTACAGTTTTCATACCAGCACTAGTTACAGATCTCAATTAATGAGAAGCATGAGTTTGAGTCAATATAATTTTGATGGATTTTGACTGTAATTGATAGATTAAGCAGTCAAGAAAAGTTCCTACAAAGGGAAAAGGGTCATGCCTCCGGTGGTTTGCTGGAATCGATCTCTAGTAAAGAAGTGGTTTGAACCAAGACTCATAGTGCCTTTCCAAAACCATGTTTGTCCTCTTCCTTTTACAGTCATTGGCAAAGCTCCTCTTGATATCACTGTTATATGAGATGAGATGAGGCCATCCACTTATGCCTAGCAATACTATTTCTTCCTTATGAACGTACCAGTAAACATTACGAAGTTGCACACTTTTGGCCACATTTTCACTTAAACAACAAACCATCTCCTTTTCAAGACCAGGTTGGATGAGGTTTTGAGCAACCTGACCTAGCAGAAGGTGGCCCTGCCCATGGCAGAGGGTTGGAACTAAAAGGTCTTTAAAGACACTTCCAACCCAAAAAATTCTGTGATTCTATTCTATTCTATAATTCTATTCTCTCTCAAGACTACTCCCTGAGATGGGATATCAGTCTTTGTCATAAGATGCCTCTAGTTTTTTAAAAAGTACTGGATGCTGTAATCCCAGAAGTGTTAGTCCTTTATGTTGGGCCAGGTTATCTCATTCAAATTGTTCTTGAATATTATTTAGTGGCATACGTGACTTTTGGGATTGAATCAAGGAATATTTTTTGAATACATGCAATATAGATATGAAACTGGGAAAATATTTGCCTTTTACCTAGTATTTATAAAAAAAACTTTCATGTGAATCATGGGACCAAAAGAGAACTGTCATGATTTATTTTAACTCTTTGGCAGTCTGGAACTTTTAAAAAATCTCCTTTAGTTACAATACTTGGGTATGGTTGATGTCGCCTGTAGATCTCAAACTGTTTTCTTTGGAAAACCAACACAGAGTACACAAGTACACATTGTAGTTTTCTGCCTGTGACTGCTCTTTTTCTCTGAGATCACAACTATTTGCTGAGCAAACAAATGACTGGCATGCAGTTAAAAAAGTTCCTTACTTTCAGCCTCAAAAATTTCAACCTGCCCATGAATTATGACAGCACATCCAGGTCAATGAAATTATATGTTTTAGTGTCATGTTTGGACATTTAGCCTTCCTGATGAAATTGCAAAAATGTCATCAGAAATCAGACACCGTTCATACACACAAATATTTAGGTGGAAAGCAAAATATTTTTATTCTATAGATAGAGAACAGTGTTGAAATATTTTCTGCCTATCCTTATATAAGCATAAGGCCAAACTCTTGGGGGAAGGAACTGAATTCTAGTTTGTTCAAACTGAAATCATTTACCAAGCATGTTAGTGCCTCTAAGAGTTCTACAGCACTGAGTTAAGGGTGCAGTTGGGAGTTATGTTTCTTGGTCTCCAGCTACCAATACTGTGATCACACAGGAGAACAGGAGGCAACAAAATCTGTTGCCCTACTGAGCCCATCTGGGGAGTAAAATGTCTTTATATTTCTAGGCTATGACAGGCATAGGTTAGATATAGAACTGGTGCTGGAAAGAAGGAGAATTGAATTGCATTGTTATGTGAGAAACAATGTGCACATACTGGGATACAGCAATGTCCATCAATTCAAGGAGTATTCACAGAAAAAAATATTCTCTGTGCTGGAGATTTACAGCTAAACATAGCTGATATATTTAAATGAAAGGATATTAAATATTTATTTTCTAAAATTTCAAAGGAAATATTTCTTGGCCAAGTTTATTTTGTGTAGTTGGATATAAAGGGTTCAATTAAACAATATTCAATTGAATTTAAAACATAGGTGCTTTTTTTTCAGCTATTCAAATGAAAGGGGAAAAAAAGTATAACTTCTTAAAACAATAGGCAAATTTGAGCAAATCCCAGATATTTTACCAGGCTTGGAGATTTCAGGACATGATCATACACACACAAAATCTTAGAATGCACAATTGATTATCTACAGTACAGAGTTATAGCTTGAATCAGGCTGTTTGTCCCATTAGGCATTAATATGGTCATGCTCTTGGTGCTATCATCTGGTGAATCCCTGCTGACCATGCAGTCTGCAACCGAATGGGGAACCAGTGGAACCTGTGGCCTCTTGGAAGAGGCTGATCCTTCTGCAGTTTTCCTCTTCACCCTTTCCTCTCTTTCTTCTATTAGGGTTTTAGTATCTTGTAATATTAGTACTCATTTCCTGAAATTCTTTATTATTTCTTTGCTTCATTTGAAAACTGCAGCTAATCATTAATTTTTTCAGTGAAGCTTGACCCTGGAATCACGTGTGAGCCAGTGTAAATTATGTTAGCACCAGAACTGGCAGCCACAGAGATGTCCTTTCTCCTCCAGTGTTAGAAGCACAGGGTACACTCCATATGGTGCAGGCAAGCATCTGGGATGACTCTTTGAAATTCTGCCTCTTGATTTCTGTAGAAACAGCATTTCATTCAACAAAACACTGTGGAAGTAATCTATGGTACTTAAAAAATGAATTTCTAAATTTGAATTATAAGCATATATGTACTTTAAAATTTTATTTTCAATTGTTTCTGGATTCTGCCTATGCAAAAAGAGAGAAAATAAATGAAATATGGCAGTAACACTGAGCAAAGAGTAGGAAGTTTCAGAAAGAAAATTGTATAGCCACTCCACTTCTTCCCAGTACAGTTTGTTTTCATGACCTAACTCTCTTCTGTTGTCTTTCTGGAAGATCATTAGAGACCTTCATTAGCTCCCCATGCTTGCTATTCCCCATCTTGTTGTCTTAATAATGTCTTCTCAATTCTTAGTCCTTAGGAGGGCTTTTTTGTTTTGTCTTTCCTTTTTTTCCCCATTTCTCACACAACAGTATGGTGTGTCTTTCACACCTGTATTTCTCTACGTTCTTGACTCTCTCTTTCTGCATCTCAGTGAACTCTCTGCAAGGAACTTTTTTTTTTTGTCTCTGATCTCTCAGCAATATGTAAAACACTGAGATTTTGTTTTTCTCCTTCATTCCTTTGATTGGTTTTCTGTGGAGTTCTGGTTTTCCTCATCTCCACCCCTTTCTGTTCTGTCAGGTTTTTTTCAGCAGACTCCTTTATATTTCTGTGTATCCCATGAGACCATGTCCCTGTGTTGGAAGATTCCAGTAGGCTGTATTGTTTCCTTTGACCTGGGTTAGATGATGGCACCTACGCTGCAGGTTTCATTTTCTTTTTTCTCATCTCTCTCCTTCAAGCATTCCTAGGCACCCCCAGCAATACTGCTGATTGCTGCAAGTGAAGCTGTTTCTCCTGAGTAACCTGGTGTCCTTTCCTCCTTCTCTCTTACTGATGTGGTCTACAGGATGTTCACAGAATGATAGGGTGTTCTGTACTACTCATGGTTCCCACATGGATAGTGCACATTTGAACAAGCAGTCAGATCAGGTCAGCAGCCATAACAGTTGTCAAAGTTCAAAGTTAGTAAGTGATGTCTGAGTCTGATGGCTTAAAATGAGCACTCCAAGTTCTCCAATGATTAGTGTTCCATAGGCTATACCATTTATGGAGAAAAGATCAAGGACAGTAACACTTAAACTTTTCAGTTGCATGTATTTTCTATACCAAAAGTTGTCTTTTTGTGTAACTTAAGATAAAACAATAAAATTTTACTCTCTAGATATGATGCTAGCTCTTGGCATATCTGGGAACACAAATACTCACTGCAGAGTCATAAAAAATGTCTTGAAGGTTTGTTGATCATAGCATCTTTCTAAACAGTCAGTGGAAGTTAGTGCACCACAGATAGATTTTTTCAATGCAGACTGTTAACAGATCTTCAGGAAATACAAGGACTGTTTGTCTAAAAACACCCATTCACTATATCAAATAATTTAATCCATAATTTTAGAAGAGGAAGAAAATAGCATGTTTGTATTGGAATATCTAATACACCTATGTTGTTGCAGCTTGAGTTTCTCTACATATTTCAAGAAGTTTAGTAGCAGATTCCCCCAAAGCATTAAAGTGTTGCAAGCAGAGCTTCAAATTTATCCATTTGTGATAAAGGCCAAAGCCTAAAATTCAGTAACACGTTTCTTGTGTTCGCTCTGTAGCCCAGGCTGTCTTCTCAGACATGTTACCAGCATGCAGATAACATTGTGAATTTTGCTAATTGTTTACTAGTATTTGATAAATGTACTGTTATAAAACGAGTGTTTGCTAATGCTGTTCTCTTCTCCTCCATTAATTACTATGTAAACAGTATGTAAACAGGGAGCTAACGTAGTTGGAAGGACTATTAACTGTGCAAGTAATTAGCTTCCATGAAAGTAGGAGAGAAAGCAGCTAGCAGGTTTTTAGAGTGTTCCTTAACAAAATTTTCTTTCCTGTTGTCTTTTGCTTGAAGGACAGGCATCTTACTTTTTCAGGTTAAAATTCTTCAGAGTCCAATGGGCAGTGGCGTGTGTATGTATCATTTTGAAAAGTGGTGAAGTGGCAGATGTAAGCAGGTAAATGTTAAAAACCAAAGGGTTGCTTGAAGTCTTGCTCTTTTTTTTTCATTTTTTTAAACCTGGCTCATTTCACACCTTGTGTTTGCAGTGAAACCCACAAATAGTCAAATTAGATTATCTCAGCTTTTCTATACAAATAAAAGTGAGCAGTTTGATATGGCAGAAGATAAGATCCTTTTAAACCCTTTGTCAGCTGTGTCCTACCTGCGGGACAAGTAGGGAACAGCAGTGTATTTTAACCTACTAGGGTTAAGAGAGCCTGGATATGGCTCTCAACCTTGTAAATGCTATTCTGTTGGCATTTTCTTAACTGTAGTTTTAAAAATCAGGTAGTACAACTGAAAATACTTCTTGTCCTAAGTCTTGCTACTTGTCAGTCGTTTTTATGTGGAACCAGTAGTTAGTGGCTACTTGAGAGCAGTCCTGATATAGGGCTGCTTGTGGTTGTTCTCCGCTCCATGCTGTGAAGCCCTTCTATAAGCCCTCCTGCAAAAATGAGCCTAACCTGATCTCATTTTAATATATTGTCATTCATGCATACTCAGAAATGCAAACCTTGACTGTTAGCTATGAGGGTCTTACAAATTACTGCTGATGCAGCAGAGTATAGCAATTTCAGAATTCCATATTATAGATAATTTTAGCCATACACTAGTCTATATAAAACATAACTGACTTTTGCCTTGTCTATTTTAAAGGCTTTTATACTACAGTCAGCCACCATAGTTAGTTGAACAGGTAGGTGCTTGTGACACCGGCTTAATGGATTAAATGTGAAAGCCATTTCTTCTTACTTTTGTCTGTAGCAGGGCTGGCACGTGTTCTGTTCCACTGAAGTAATGAGATGATAGAATCCATGACATATAATTTTGTAAGTGTAATGTTCGTCAGTATATCAGCTAGCATGAAAAGCAGCAAAAAGTGTTAGAAATTAAGATTGCAAGCCAAATACCATTATTCTAATTCCTCATGGAAAGATACCACTTTAATTGAAAGATATGGCAATAAAAATGGAAAATATTAAATCATTTAATCAAAACATTGTGTTATTAATGTGTTCTATCCTTCATACTCTGTTCTTCACCTGAACAGACTAACAGAGATTGATTACTGACCACTCTGATTTTCTAGAGAATTTTCATTATTTAACAACCATTGTTCTTAGAGATGATGTATCCTTGGTATCAAGAAGGAAACATTGTCTTGGATTTATGGGGAAAAATAACCCTACAAAGTTAAAGAAGATACTGGAATAAAAGGAAGTAGCCTTTTTCCTCCCTTCTCTCTGTTACTGATTCCAAAGTAGAATTATCCTCAGCCTAGCAAAAGCACCTTCTTCTGCAGCAGATCCTTCATCACTGGGTAAACTCAACCTTGAAAGGGGAAAAGCAAGAGGCATTCCCGAACAAGGGTATACACAGGGCACTTTGTTCCTCTAGGATAGAAGAACTGGCTACTGTAGCTGCAAGAGCTCACACCTGCACAGTGCTCTGCTTCTCTGCTGGCAGCAGAGGCTGCAAGCAGGGCTGATGATTAACCGCTCAGGCCCCAATTTGCCCTCCACATCTCTCTTGTAGTCTGCTACGTTAGGTGGGGCTCTAGCTTGCTGCCTGACTAGGTGTAGGTCCAGGGACACACCCTGGAACACCCATCTGAGGGGTAGATGTGCAGTACACCCTGGAGGAAGGACAGTTCAGCCCTCCTAAGGTCTGTGATTTTTGTCATGTTTTGGTAAGTGCGTTACCTCACACAAAAATCAGTGCCCAGTCCGTCACATCAGTGTCTCGCTCACTGATGAAAGGAATTGTTATTCATCCCTTTGGATTGCAGTGTTAGTCTGACTGCAATTCAAGGCATACTTAATGCCTTTTAAAGTACAAAGAAGAAATCTTCCCAGTTCGATTATTAGTAAACTTTAATGTTTGGGAGAAAATATACTTTTGACTAACAGGTTGTGTCTTCTCAGGTTCTCTGTGCACTACAAGCCCTTTTTTTGTATTGCCGCTGCTAGTGACACCATACTATGGAAGTGCATGTATAGAAGCACTTTTCAATGTACTTCTAAATCAGTAAGATGCTCCTAGTTACCTAATCAACTAACTGCATCTTTCTGTGTAGTCATTGCCATACTCTTGTTTCTAAAATTCACATTTGCTTTTACATGATCCCATATACAATTTAATTTGCCATACCAAAAAGAAAAATAATAAGTGCTAGGATATTACATAGAGTTCCCAGTGTTAATAATTTAAAAGAAAATTGCAGTGAAATTAAAAAAAAAAATGTTCTAACAACTACATCCCCTCACAAAGAAAAGTGAATCACAAAATGTTTGAAAGTGTATTATATATAGTAAAAAAAATTAATGGCCAGGCATGATAGTGCTCCCTTCAATCACACAACAGTGTATAAGTACAAAAAAGTCTTGGTCATCTTTGGAAAACTCAGTTTATGACTTGTATAAAGTGATTATTTTAAACATGATTCCATCAGTTATGCAGGGAACAAAAATCCTTACCAGTATTCTTTAAAACTAATTTCTTACTTTATCTCTCCGAATATATGCTGGTTGTTTTATGCAATGAAGGTTGTGGATCTGAATTCTAGAATCAGATCTTTGTTGTTAGATCCCTCCTTTAGGACAGTCTCCAGGATCAACTGGAGAATATATCTTGTCCAATAGTTTCTAACAAGATATGTATGTTATTCCTCCAAGTCCCTTTCTGTACTACTATGAAGTACAGGATTTTTGCCATTAAATTGATTCTTGTCATTCTTATCCAGTGAATAGAGACCCTGGGATCAAGAAAGTTATTCCATATCACTGAATTTATTATTTAGTATTTTTTCTTTTGTAGTCTAGAAAGCTGAACACTACAAGCTTATACATGTGTCTTAAAATTACTTGGGACGATTTATCCCTGAGAGAACACCCATTTTACTGCAACTTTTTGCTACCTGGAGTTATATAGGAACTCTAAATATGATGGAAGGTCTAACACCAGCTTGATGGCTACAAGGCTAAGCACATGGTTTTAGTTATAAGCAAAGTGATTAAAGGAAAGATTGCTGAGTACCTGTCCCTGGGAGAGCTGCAGTGCTAGCAATATATGAAAATAGTCACCCAAATACCAGGTGTCAGATTTCTATAGCAAAGTCACAGCTTCTAGTTACTTAGGAAGCTAATGAAAGGTTAAATTGCTTAAGTTATGAGTAATGATGAGCCACACGTGCACCTCATACAAGGCAAGATAGTTCAATGAAAATAGTTTCCAAATGGAAGCCCCAGATTTACTCTGTTAGAAATTAATTTTAATTGAAATTTCTCCCAGAAAATAGAAATGCTTGTCATTAATCTTTTCAAGCCAGAGTTCATCCCTGCTTTTATCTGAAAACTTAAAAGTAGATGTGATGAGAATTCCTCAGGACCAAGGCCAAATTCCAAGAACTGTCTTTCCGGAGTCTGTCTCCCCAAGACACAAGTTATGATACCCAGTGTTAAAACATAGATAATAAGACCTGTTATGCAAATATCTATAAAGTATTGTAAATCACAGCGATTGTTCATGTGGCTGAAGAGACTAATGACCTGAAATCAACATTCTAAACAAGACCTGACAATTCTGAATCAGTATTTTTCTGAAAACTTTTGTCCTTGGTACTCCAAATATGTGAACCCTTCTTTTAAGATGAGACTACCAAAGGATTCCCTCTGTGGCAAGCTTAGAATTTAGATCCACTGTGTCCTCTACACACACTGTAAAATGTTCTTATTATATTTCCAAGGTGTAGCGGTTGTAATTGTGACTTAATTAAGATTGCTTTATTCTCCTTCTGGTTAAGGCACAGGCTTACTGAATCATTCCATGCAACTCATTCATTCTTCACCACCATCTGGATAGAGTAAGTCAAAAAGCACCTATTTAGTATACCATTGTATTAGTGGAAAGATGTATGTTGTTCAGTTATACTTTTTTGAGTTTCTGTATGTAGCTGATGCATGCAGTACTTTGGAGTAATGTCTCTTTCACATAGCATGGCAAAGAAATAAAATAGGGTCAGCCAATAGTCCTTCTTACTAGGTCCCTTCTTATCTTCATGGCTTTTACCCTCTGAGTCAAATCATCTGCAAAACCTGCTGCCATCAAAAAAAATGACCCTGCACAGGTGCGCAAATATGTAAGAGTGCAGATCATGATCAGTCAAGACTCAGACATATCTGACATTTGCTGAGAGCATCCCTATATTTTATTGAGTTGTCATGCCTTGTTGCATACTTAATGAGGATGAGACCCTTTATATGCTGATTTCGCATTACAAATGTTGTTTTGCTGGGACTGTCAGCTGCAAATAGCTTGTGGCAATACATCTTCCATGCAGCGAATAAACATATACAACATTCTAGCACACCCGTGTTATTGCCACAACTGTAAACAACTACTAAAAAGAATGTATTTACTGTGCCTTAGAGTCATTCACTCCAGTAATATTTTTTCCATTTTCAAGCCTAGTGACTTTATGGAACATTTGGCATTATTTCATTTTACTGTCATTGCTTACTGTGTCATCATTTAAACAGAAAGCATCCTGTACACCTGCACATGTAGCAGGCCACACATAATAGGATATTTATGTGACAAGCAGGTGTATTGTGTATAATATAGGCATAGTCATTGACCCCAAGACAACTGATGAAATCCTGATGGTAGGACACCAATGCCACCTGGTTGCTTCTGTTGGCATCTGGGCATGGGGGGAACAAGTGCTCTACTCTGCAAAAACAAACACTATCGCTGGATGTGCATGGAAATCTGTCTCCCTGTTTACAGTGTTGGTGGGACCAAGAGTTTGATTACACCCAAAGATGATTTTCGTGAGGCTTTAACTGGTATTTTGCTAGTTTTGAGGGTAGAAAGACATGTAATTATTGAAACGTATTATCTTGTGTATGTTACCAAATCATGCTTTTGAGAAATTTCTCAGGAATACAGCTGAGACATATCTCCCCCTTCAAAGGTCAGATATAAGAACAAGATCCACAAAGGATCTCCTCTGCCAGTGAACCCTAGCCACTGTAACTTTGCTTGACATATTCTCTTTCAAAAGTATAATTTGGTGGTGCTGCTTTATCATTAACTTAAGATCCTTTGTGGCCTGTTTTACCAATTTGTTCTCCAACTACTATTATCTTTCTAGATTTAATAATTCCTCTTTCTCCTTTAGTTCTACCCCCTTCATTTATTCAGAAAGAGCAACTGTAGCCTTCTCAACTTTCTGGTTGGCTAAACAAGGCAAACTCCATTAATCTCTTTTCATAAAATAGCCTCTTCATTTTCTTATTTTTTTATCCTGGAAACCGTTCTGTATTATTTGCAGTTTGAATTCATCCATTCTAGGGTGACAGGAACTGCACACAGTATTCCAGAGAAAACTTGTGTCCAGTACTCTTCTGTTTCCATCAGAAAAGTCTTGATAGAGTAATTTCAGGAGTGCACTTGGCAGTTTGAGGGCCATCATTTTTATATATAATTTACTCAACAGAAATTTGTACAGTGACTTCTAACTGATGAGCCCCCACCTGACAAAAAAACCCCTGCTTTCTGAGGTTTTAAACTCTGAGCTTCATTTCCCCTTCTTATTCCATAGTATTACAAACTTGTTCACCCATCAAAAGATCTCTTCCTCTGCCTTACTAATTTTTGTCCCAGTTTCTCAATTTGCGTACTTGAACGTCTGTCTGATTTGAATTCCCAGTAATTGTATTTGATGTTCTACAGATAAATAACTTCTGTAATATATTCGGAGGGTAGTGACTATGCCTCAACTTCCGAATTTCTGTGTTGTTGCCTGAACCATCGCCTTAGTAGCCATCCTTACCTTCTCCCTCTTGATTACTGTCAAATAAAAAGATGACCAATGTGCTATAAATTCATCTTCTTGTTAGGTCCCACTCCAACCCTTGGGACAGGTTAAATGGACTGACAATAAACAATAAGTTTGCTGTTTGAGCTGTGGGTAAATTGCATTCCCCTTTTTACCGCCTTTCATGAGTGACACAGACTGAAAATTGGGTAACATCTGACAAAACTGTGTTTGTATCATGTTTTTTCTTCACACATCACTATCAATACTCTTTTATAATGCAGAAGTATTACCTGCTGCTGAGGAATTTTAACTGCATCTCCTAACTAAGCTAGTGGCAAATTGAAAACTAATAAGACATATTTTGCATATCAAATATAGCTCTAGGTACAAGCTAACCTAGGCACCTACTAGATTGCAACTTACTGCTCAGTAAAAAAGAAGTAATAAAGAAAATTATGACAGCTCATTATATGAAAGAAGAAAATCATCACCCAAAGTGGAGGAAATGTTACTTTATTATACAGTAATTGTGAAGGGAACTTAACATTTTTGTTCCTCAAAATATTAAATGTTTCCAATGTTATCTATAATAAATATTATTCTGAAGGAACAAAATAATGTAATATGGTTTAGCATTCAAAATTGCCTACAAAACTGACGCTACCAATGTAGTCAGTTGAGCTATCTAACTGCAGAACAAAAGCCTGGCAGATTCTTTTACTGTCAAACAAACAAATAATGTTCATAGACTTCTGTGGATCTATTCTCACACTGTCTTTTCAAAATGGTATCTCTTTACCTTCTGTATTAAAAATAATATTGACAATGTTATTGAATATAGTGATGGGCAGTGTCTGTACTTCAGGACAGAGATGCTTCAGAGTACTGGAATCAGAGCATCTTCCCCTTCCGATATTACAGAAAACTTGAGTTTAATCTCCATTAATCACAAAAAGTTGCACTTCAACCCTGTCATTGATGGAGAAAAGAATATGGTCAACTTGTGCTTCAACCCAGGAAAGGAGAGTAAATAGAGAGAATTACAGAGGTAAAGTTAGGTATTTGAACTGATTAAGTTGTATTTTTACATATAATTATCTTGAAAATGAACCCATTTCATTGTAATTTAAGTAGCATTTATATAAATTAGGCACATGTGACATTTCTAATTAGGTATACTTTAATGGTTAAATCATGAGTTTTTAAAATGATAATTGGGCTAGTTGTAAAATTTCAGGGTCTGTGATTTTAGAATTGAATTGCTCTTTGACTTATGTAAAAGAATAGATTGTTAAGTGAGTGCCTCATAGGAGAGAAGTCTAGAATATTATGATTTGAATTAGTTTTTCAAAGGAATTTAGAGTAGGTGATCTGTCCTCTGATCTTTCTTTGCACACTGAAAGTATGAGTCAGTTATGCTAAGATAACTTAAATTGAGAATACAGCAATTTAATTAACAGCTGGAATTGCAGAATTCCACATGTGAGGAAAGTGATGCATGAATAGCGCCCTATACATGTACTCTAATGAATCTGAGGTACTCTCCAGTGGAAACTATTTTTAAAATAAATAGATGTTTGTTGCAGATGCAGAAAAGCCTTTATGAGTTCAGAACAAGAATTTGGGAACTTAAAGAAAATTACATCATCACCTGGAATATTTTAGTCAGTTTATAGATTTGTTCCAAAGGCCCCATGTGTTAGTTCATATGACTAGGAAGGGCAGTAGGCAAAGACAGCACCTTCTAGCAGTGCTTTTGACTGAAAACTGTGGGTCGAATGTACTTACTTCCTCCTCCACTCTAGCCCCAACAGCACATCAGAGTGCAGGTCTGCTGTCTGAGTCTCTGGTGTGATTGTGGACAGATGCAAAAGTGAGAGCTGGGTGTTATATTGCCAGTATAACCCTGTCAGAGTACATATCCTTGTGAGGGCATGAGTCAAAAATCTGCTAACACACTGATGTTGGTTCTCCATTGAGTGAAAGTCGTTGTGCAGAAACATTCAGCCCCATGGAATACAAAAAACGCACTGCAATGTAATAGCAAATATATTTGTCTCAGCTTGGTAATACAGCAAACAAGGACAGTTTGCAAATCATTTCTATCATTGCAAGTGTTTTATTAGTGGATTTGAAAGTTACATGGGAGTGACTCTTCATGGTTTCAGAATGGTGTTATGGCCCAGATATTAGGACTGTATGCTTTGAATCCTGTAAAACAATAGGTTAAGTGAGTGCCTTTCAGGAGAGAAGCAGCTTAGGGTATAATGATTCAAACTATTTTTTCTGAGAAATTTAGAATAAGCAAACTGTCCTCTGATCTTTAACATCAAAAGTATGAATCAGTCATACTGGGAAAGTTGGACACCTTCCCACCTTCTAAAGAATGACGGATTATATAAGATATTTTTAGTCTGGGAAAGAAATAACAGCAAAAACAAGAGAAGTTTGCAGAGTGATGACCCATTTGCAGAAGGATAGGGCATTTCTGCTTCTGATACAAAAATGGAGCCATCCAGTCAACCTGGGAAGAGCCATGCTCAGAACAAAGGAAGATGATTCTTCCCATAAAAGGTAGCTGAGTTTAAGAAGATATTCCTGCAGGATACCCAGGAGTGCTGGAATTATGCATAGTTTTCAGACAGTTTGGGGAAGATAAACACATTGAGAATTACTTAATACCTAGAATTAACAACCAGCCAAGAAAGCCACTGAACAAAAAATGTTTAGATGCTGGAGGTAAGGTGATGTTTGTACATTTTCTATTCCCCCTTGGTACTCACTTTTGGATACTGTCAAAGATTGAGTAGGCTGTGCTAGCTGGACCTTTGATCTTGAACTATTTTAGCTGTTCTTGGATTTTTCCGTATTTTAGAGTAGGCTTTGTTCACGGTTTCCAATTGTGGCTAATTCTCTGATGGTCAGTTGAATCAATTAAAAGATATCACTCTCTTCACTGAGGAAGCAATGTGAACCCTTACTGGAGATTATGTGAAACAAATACCCATTTCTTTCTTCTTTCCTTATAATCTCATTATCATTCAAACTTTGAGCTCTATTTTAATTAATTCTATTTTAATTGCCAAACCAGGAAAAATTTCTTACATCTTCAATTAGATGTCTGCTGGACCCCCCAGCACAAGTTCAGTAAAAGATTTAGCTTGGGAAATGTAGCTCAGTAAAGCCAACTCCAGGTTATGATAGAATCTACTTCACTTTGAACCTTGATTCCACTTCCTTTATCATTTCAGGTAGTTGTGTCCCAGTCTTCTGGACTAGCACTACTTTAGTTTTTGTAAATCGGCAAACTTGGGTATGCATGATACTCCTTTAAAAAAAATAATATTCAGTACCAGTCAACTAGGCATTCGCATTCAAACTGTGTGTTGTATTTTCCTGTGCTGGATGGATGTCCCAGATTAATTTAGTCTATGTTTACTGTCTTTTCTTTCAGAGTTGTTTCTGACAGCATTAGCATGTTGATTTCTTTGTATGCTGCTGGTCTCTCTCAGGATTCACCAAATAATTAATACCAACATCTGTTTAGTATGCAAATACTAAAACTGTGCTGTCCTCAGATTGCTGTTTTGATATGGGAAAAATTATGCTACTGTTCACCTCCAGTCAGATATTCAATTCAAGCTTGTTTTGATGTGGGTTTTCTGCACAATACCTCTGAAAAGGGAGATGGCAGCCACCTTGATGCAATCAAGATCCTAGCCTGAAAAGCTGAAATGTGTCCTGTAGCTTCATTTTAAGGAAGGGAAAGTTATCTTAGATTATTATAAAAAAGGTTATGTTGTTCTTCTCCATATAATGTACAAAGAGAATCTAGCAGAGTACCTCTTCATTTTGCAGCCATCAGACACTCACGTTTATGTACAGCAGCATCACATATATAAGCATGTGTGTGATCTGCATAATAAACACCTGTTCAATGTATGCTGCAGAAATTGTTGAAAATTTACAATTAGAGTTATAGTCCAGACTTGCCAGAGGTTACACTGCAGCAATCAGAGAGGGGAGAAGAGTGGCACTTGCATTTTATAAATAGGAGATAGCAATTCCAGTGCTGCAGCAAACCTTGGCTTTTAATATCTACCACTGTAACACTTGAATGGTTTATGTGCATGTCCTGTTAGGACCACTTTATTCCTAAGGATAGGAAGCAATGCTGCAAAGGTAAATAATGAAGTAGAAGGAACATCTTAACATTGAGATGTTACATATTGTGAAAAATACTGTATTATCTCTTGAGAAAATGTGTTATCATACAACTACACTATCATAACACCTGAAATTTGTAGAATCTTTGCCAAAGGATCCCAAAGTTCTCATATATTCATGAAACATAACTTATGCTTTCTTTACCAATGGATGAAAAAGATACTATGAGCCTTTGCTTGTTTCCCAGTAGTGTGAAAGGCACTGATGAAACTGTCTGCAGCATTTGCTAAAGCTGTAAGTGCAAGATTCTACAGTACTCAGTAGTTTATTATGTTTTGTTTTGAGATCTTAGAATGTGAAACTACAGTGTGTCAAAGGGACTGTCAAAATGTTGTCAGGTTGTCTTCAAAACAAATATTAACTCCCAAACCGGGGGGGGCCTCTATTGCAAGAATCTAGTAGCTTTGTTTAAGAATACAGTCCATTTTTGCATGAAAAGTATGAGCCATGAGCTTTTTCCAGTAATCTTATTGTGATCTAAGACTCACAACATGTCAAAAAGAAAAAAAAAACCAACCCAAAACCCCACAACCAACAGAAAACCATTCCAACTTGACTTGCATAGTCAGAGTTTTTCTTAGAGATGGTTAGCAATGCTTTGATAGGGCAGTTTTAACTGGAAAATTCAGACAGTTTGTAATAGTAATGGAGACATCATTAGTAAAAAAAGCCAAAAGGAGCCTGGAAAATTACCTAGGTTTTTGCACAGCACGTGGGTGTGTGGCTCCTCTGAAACATAAAGAAAAGCTCTGAAGAAAACTTACAAGCCATTTTCTAATGTCTTAAAAGCAGTTGGAGTTAAAAGTGCAGGGCTGTTCAGGAATATTTAGGAACAATTTGAATCTTTAAGCACTGAAGTATGAATTCAGAAAAAAATTCAGTCCCACTGCAGGCTTTTATTTTTAAGTTTATATGAGAAATTAATAACAGGCTCAAATATAATGAAGAAGGTTTGAGATTAAAAAGAACTAGAAATTGTTGCATCAGTAATAAGGCTATATCTTCAAACTATTTCACATCAAAGTCCAAATGAGGATGTTGCCTGTACTACCTGCAAACTTAACTGCTCAAGCCATCCTGTTCATTTAAGGACAGAAATAGAGATAGAAGAAATTTAAGGAGGTCTGCTACCAATGGCTGACAAAAATTGGTTAATGCTACTTGTGTCTGCAGAAAAACAGATCTGGAAGACTGAAGGCTCCTCCAAACTAATATTTGTGGGAAGAACATTGAGAAGGGCAAGAGTCTGAAAACTAGATTTTCAGTGCTTTGGTTCCTCTGTATGAGGAAAGAGTGTCATCCTAAATGATACTAATATGTGAGATTAAATATGATTGGATTTAGTATACATTGGTAAAGTAACATTAAAGATGTATTAACGGGTTGAAGTTTTCCATGTTACTATTACATAGTTAGTCTCAAATCCAAAATAAATTTAACAGCATTTACTTAATGCATTTTATTATATTTGACCTGACCAGCTAGTGAGCTTACTGTTAGAACATTGCTACATTTGTGGTTCTTATTCTAAGGTTCCATATATCGTTACTTCTGCTAAGAATAAGGATAATATTTATCATTATTTTTCTACAGTACTAAGAAATATATGTCATCCTCTAAGATGATTCAGGTAAAAGTACATTCCTAGTTCATATCCTCACATAAGAAGAGTGGGAAGTAATCTACAGAACAGTTTGCAATTCAAAAAGAAGTATGTTGTTGGGAGATTTTACTAACAGATACTGTAAACCAAGATTTGATGGCAACTATTTCTTGGAATAAGACAGTCAGGTAGGAAGAGATCAGGCAAATGATAAGACATAGCACAGCAATTTTGCTCTAATTGGATAACCTTTATTGAGGAAACTACCCATCGGTGTTTATCAGACAAAACTTTGTTTGAAAAGCAGATCTCCTTAGTATCTGCTGGACTGCTACTTCCAGGTTCTTATCACTTGCTTCCTTCCAGTTGTATTCTGGTGTATTTGCTATTTCTTATTTTTCTTGAAGATACTACTAGGCATTCTAATTTATTTTTTTTACTTAACTACTTGAGAACAGTGTCTAGTCAAAACAGCTGAAATTGCACAGTACTTATACGGTGAAGAAAGAGGTGGAGAAGGCAGCTTATATATGTTGTTTTCGTAAAACATAGGAAAGCTTCTTGGTTTGCTGAAGAGGCTTCTTTAAGGTGGAGTCAGAGTCATCTTATACACTGTTATTGAAGGAATATGTTGACTTGGTATTTACTACTGAAAGTACTGGAAACTAGACATAGAGAGAGACAGATATACTTCTGCTGCAGATGTTTTAATGTATCAGGCTGTTTTCTCTTCCCTAGCATCTGAGTGACTGCTGCATACATCAGCATTTGATTAAGATATTGCCCTAAGTATATCACTCTTACATACCAAATGATCTATACATAGAAAATAAAACTTTACTAATAACCTTTTGGCATTTTAGCATCAGCTAATTTTCTGCTGAGGGGAGCAGAATATGATTAAGGCAATGGAAAACATTTTATGGAGTGACAGTTGGTCATGAAATTATATTAGCATTTAAATGACTAAAATGGAACCTTTCCTCTCCTGGTCTGAGAATGCCGGAAAAAGAAGAGTCAGGATTCATCCTCTCCTCCCATTCCCCATGGGTTATATTTTACTTCAAAAACAGCTGTTAATTCTCTGTGACAAATTATGAAGGATTTAAAAAAGAGTGTCATGACTCACTGTAGGTATTACTAGAAAACATTTTCCATCTGTGTGACATATTGAAAGAAAAAACCCCTCAGTCACTCAGAGACCCAGCTTGGTGAACTTAATCAGATGTTTTTCATCTCTTGTTAACTAAGAATCAACTCTAGGGAGTATTAAGATCACCGTGGTATTTATTTAAAGTGAGTGATTGAATGATTCCTGAGCTGCTCTCCTGGAAAATGAAGCAAACTCCTGCCTTAGAGGTCACTTCTAATTAGAGATCAAAAAAATAACTGCAGATAACTTCATCAAAAATATAAATAACTAATCAGTACCTGTCCGGTGGCTTTGTTTTTTAATTAGTCCTGTACAAAGGCTCCTTGAAGTCAGACGACAGTTGGGTCTCCTGCCTCAAACTTCACAAAGAACCAATAGTTTCAAGCTGATGCTCCCTTTGAACTGCTCTCGCAGGATAAATTACTGACGGTCTAAATGTTACATTTACATTTATTATTCTCCATTACCAAGAACATGTAAAGCTGCAAAGGATTAAAGTGGCAATTACTGAAGTTAGAACATTGGAAATTAAGTTCAAACACCAGAAATGAATGTTTAGGAAAACAGAAAAGACAATTACTTGAGGCTAGTTTATCTAAATAAAAGCAGTGACTTTACATCAGAGAGGATGCTTACAGATGATAATTTCTATGTTCATGAATCTTTGACTGAATCACTGACAACCTGTGCAGCTGCATTCAGATGCAGTCTGGATGAGACCTTGGCAGTCAGAAGGTTGACCACGAGCTCTGGACCTTGACAGTCTCAGACTTCAAGAGAGGTAACAGCATGTGAAGGAATAAACTTGTCCTAGCTGTTACTCTTCAGAAAAGATTTCTTAAGTGTTATTGAAGTTGTTGATTATTGGTTTTGTCTTAGCTATCCCTCTGGTTTGCTTTTTGTTTTCTCCAGTTCATAAAGTGTTGTTTTGTTCAGTTCCTTGAATCATTGCCCTTGATAGAGGAAATACAGTTCATTGAGTCTCATTCAATTTGATAGAGTTTTCTCAAATTTGGAAGGAGAGGATGAAAATAGGAGTAGATGTTCAGAGAAAGAAGTCTTCAGAGCAAGTTTTGGTCGATTTGTACTGTAATCCATTCCTGTATCACCTTGTCTACAGCTACACCAAGAAGAAATTAATCCAGCTCTGTGGCTTTAGTACAAGGCATCAGGGCCGAACTGCACCCAGCCTGCCTCGCAGGGTGAAGGGCACTGGGATAACAAGCTGCTCTGCTCAAAACCTTCTCCAAACAATGTGTGGCTCTAAAAATCTCGGCAGAAAAGACATTTCTGCCTTAGCAGAGAGGTGCTACTCAGGGCATGTGGGAAGGGGAGCAGCTCCCATGCCTCGGGCCCATGAATGGGAAATGGGCACATGCGGTGCCAAATAATGGCTGGTTGTCTGCAGCACTGCACGCTGACATGGGCTCACACAGCAGCCACTAATGACATTGTTTTTGGAATACTTCACCTTTAAAGTGATGAAATTAAGCTCCCATAGTTATTAAGAGCTAAAAATAATGATCTGATTGTCCTCCACATTATAGTAGCAGGCACAGCAGTATATTGATCTGCACTCTGTGTGATATTACATTTACAATACGACCTGATCAATACGCTATTTCTTAACCCATCGTTCTCACATGTCTGAAATTGTGATATTTTATTGTAAGATTAATGCACATAACCGAGTCACAAGTGTAGTCTAGAGTACTGTACCTAAGCTAGATGAAGCAATGAAAAGGATAGTTTGGTACCTCTTCTTTTTTTTTTTCATTCTTGCATTTTTTTTTTATGCCCAGTGAAAACAGAAATGCTAGTGTAACAGGCACTGTAAAAATACATAGTAAGGGACATCCCCTATCACACAGACCTTATAGTAACTGCTGACAGACAGAGAAAAGCAGGAGGAGGAATGAGATGACAGCAATGCAGTGGCCTTGCTCAGGTCACAAGAAAGGTGAGCTGCAGCTTTGAGGACAGAACACCTTCCTAATCCAGGGGTACTGGTCTACCCTATTGCTTAATCATGCATTGATATAAGTAGAGGGTCCTACTTTGCGCTAATATCCATCGAAAGGATAACTTGAGAATATCAGTGGAGTTCAAAGTGATGTTATGCTGAAACAGTGTAAAGAAATTCAGTCTGTCATGTACAGCAGTTGTGAAGCGTGTCTCCAAATTTTTAAGGGGTATTTTGTGTTTAAGGGAGCAAGGTGACATCACTCCACCTCCTGTGCCAACAATAACAGCTGCTTGAGAAACTCAGTCTCCAAAGGATTGCAAATGAAGGCCAGAAATAAGAATTTAACAAAGAGAATATATTGCTATTGAGGGTCATGGTTGCAACTAGCACAGAGTGTAGATCTGAATGCTCCCTGAAAGAGATAACAGTGATTGAACAGGGTATTTCATTTGGTCTCCACTCCAGTTCTAATAGGTAGGAAAAGAGATTGAGGCTAACAGTGATGCACTAAAGAAAAGTCTTTTGGGGACTCTTTTAAAAATTGATTCTGAAGGTAAATCCCTGTGTGTATAAATATGTCTGTTTCCAGCTCATTTGTCTTCTATTAGTTTCACTCGTATGAGTTTCTGTCAGCCTGCTTTATTGTTACAATGAACAAATAATAATAGTATTAAGGTGTCAATTTGGGTTTATAAATTTGCTGTAACTTTTGAGACATATTTTAACTTTCTGAATAGCTGAAGCCATATTTTGTGACTGTCTATCTGTAAGCATATTTTCTTATTAAAAATCCCCACCTACTCCTAATGTACTCACTAAAAATTGCAATTCCAGGAGGTAATTAAGACATTAACATAATAAAATATAATGTGCTCAAAACACTTTCCATCAGCTTCGCAGTCAATTCAGACCCTCCCACTTTATGACAGAGTAATCATTTTCCATTTTTCAGTACATCAAGTGAGTTGTGCTTTGTACATTGAGTAAACATGGAAAACAGCATTAAGAAAGTCTAGCTGTGATTGTGAAGAACCTATGCTGAGATTGGTTGTATGTCATCTAGAAATTATTGAGTAGAAGTTGGGGTTTTTTTAAGTGCTGCAGAGCATTGTGTTGACTTTTTTACCTGCAATTTTACATGCTTTCATTATAACAATATATTTTTTAAAAATCAGGGTCCTATGGAAGTTAAAGCTTGGACTTTTCATTGATGGAGGTTGGCATCAGGCCATACAAGAAAGTAATTGGAAACTCAGATCTTGGAAGCAATGACAAGTCTTCCTGTGGAAAATAGGTTTCTGAATTTCAGAGGAGCAACAGTTCTTGTGATCCTGAGTGAATTCCTGCTGACAATCCAGATGGCATGTGACAAACCTGATCCAAGCCAGTTCCTCTTCTGGGGCTTTCTGGTATGGAAGATAACTGTATGAAGAATTTCAGATGTTTGTGCGGGAAAACTGAAGTTGGGGTGGTATTTGAGTTTTTCTTGGTGGAAACACAGTATGAAACCTACATCTAATGTAATTTCTTGTGTTCAGGGAAAGTGTGGAAGTTCTTTTCTATGCTGCTTGAAGTTGGCAACAAAATTCTAATTTCTTAGGAACTTTGTCAAGGTCTAAAGAAAAGTAAGAAACATTTTGCTATGTGCTCCTGTTTTGCCTCCAGCATACCATTCAGGGTTAACATCATAAGAGTAAAAATGTGTAAGACAAATTCAAATTTCAAAGGAGCTGAGAGACAAGAGTGGTGTGTATCTAAAAGGTGACTGAAACTTCCACCCTAGAACTGTGGATGCTGTTGGGAAACAGGCTGTCAGAAAAAAATATTTTTTTATTCCAGTGTGGATAACAAGCCTTTTTCTGAAATAAGAATGTAAAACTTAGGAATCATAGAATCATAGAATCACATGGTTGGAAAAGACCTCTTGGATCATTTAATCTAACCATTCCTATCTGCCACTAAGTCATGTCCTTGAGCACCTTGTCTACCTATCTTTTAAATACCTCCAGGAATGGTGACTAAGTCAAGCCTGTTCTACTGCCCAATGACCCTTTCTGTGAAAAATTTTTTTCTGGTATCCAGTCTGAACCTTCCCTGGTGGAGCTTGAGGACATTCCCTCATTCCCTCTTGTCCTGTCCCCTGTCACTTGAGAGAAGAGGCCAGCTCCCTCCTCTCCACAACCTCCTTTCGGGTAGTTGTAGAGAGCAATAAGGTCTCCCCTCAGCCTCCTCTTCTCAAGACTAAACAACCCCAGTTTCCTCAGCCTCAGACTTGTTCTCCAGCCCCTTCACCAGCTTCGTTGCTCTTCCCTGGACATGGTCCAGAGCCTCAACATCCGTTTTGTAGCGAGGGGCCCAGAACTGAATACAGTATTCGAGGTGCGGTCTCGCCAGTGCCAAGTACAGAGGAAGAATAACCTCCCTGGACCTGCTGAACACGCCGTTTCTGATACAAGCTAAAACATACCTGTAGAAACAACATTGCTAGAGAAATGTGCATAGGCTAAATAAGTGTAGAAAAAGAGGTATTAATCATTTCAGAATAAAACATGTAGGAATGAAGAGAAGTTGCGGATATTTGTATTTTTAAACAGTTTCTTTCCTAAACCACCCCAGTTACACTCTATGATGTTAACGGAAGTGCTATCATATAAACTAGAAAGTATAGGTAATATAAACTACTTGGATCCAAAATTAAACAAATAAGTGTTTTTGTTCCCATTGATCTATGTTTATTTTGTTATTTGATGTATTTGCAGGTGATATCATACATAAGTCATACAAGAAGATGACAAGATAAACCCTGCTCCAAAATGGATTCAATTAAGTTTAGAACTGTTAGAGCAAATAAACATAGTGCTAGATACTAAAAGTCTTCACAAACAATTTTAAATGGTATGAGGTAGAACCTCAGCTGGTATAAATTGCTGTGTCATTAGTATCATCTTCAATAGGGTTATGCTGATTTATGCTTAGAGGATCTGACTCTGCACCTAGAGTTAGTGCTGTAAAATGAGGGGGTTTTCCCAAGATTTCATTTTTTTTCAGTACATGTATCAGAATTTAGATGAATTTGTGCAGCCTGCAGGATTCTAAGTTATTTTATTTCCATATAAGTATAGAACATTAGGAACTTCAGTACCTAGATCACAGATCTATAAATCTCTGTGTGTATACATCTATGTGTCTATACATGTTGATATTTTGCCATTTTCACAGCTGTAAAGAAGTCAGATGCCTGCTTCTAAAGGGATAGCCAATGCTTTTAATTAAAATAACTGTATTTATAATCACCTATCATTAATCAAGTGTAGATTTAAGTCATCCTGTATAAATGATGTAGTGTTCAGAGTTACTAAAACTACAGAATATCTAGCATTCTGAGTACAGAGTATCTTGTAACTTCAGCATTACAACATTGCGTGTGTGTGCTTTTTCTTACCTTACCATGCCTCAGCTAGAGTTGTGGCGTGTGTTTTGAACTCCTTGGTATCAAACATAACACGACTTAGATTAAGTGTGAGAACTTTTATTGCAACATGCATTGAGTTATCTAGAGCATTTTCATTCCCTAGAGCTTGGCATAAGCACAGTCCCAACAGTTTGTGGCAGTAAGTTGTGTGATGGTCTTGCCAGTGCGCTGCTGCGTACAACTCCCCTTAGCTCTCTGGAGACAAGATGAAAAAAAATCTCTTACAGTATATAGAAATCCTCAGCACAGCATAGTCCTTTTTATAGCCCTAAAGAACCACTGTAAGATCTAAAACTTTAATTCTGGTTTGGCTTTTCTTCCTGATGTTGTAATCTGTATCTTGTGCCTATTCCTTTCTCTGAAGATCCAAAGAGTTGATTGTAAAGTGCTCAAAAGGTACTCGTGCTAACTTTTCCACTTGTACACAAGATATTGAACTGGCCTCCAAATTCGGATGCTTTGTTGCAGGAAAGGTCAAAAGCCAAGTAAAACCAATTTAGATTTGAGAGCTTTCAAGAACCATCTTCTAAAATAGAAAGTAATTTATATTTTCTCTACTTTGATTAAATCTTTCACTGATAGTATGTATTTTTCTGTATCTTTTTAAGTGAAAATGCTGTCTACAGCAGAAGGCAGGCCCTTAATTTTAGTTGGGTTAAACATACCCAGCTCTTCTCGGTGGTTGCTGTTGATGGAAAAGGGCAGATATGAAGAAGCAGGTTCTGGTGAAGAAAATGTGCTCACCTGTTATGGATGGTAACAGACTAGGCTCTATAGGACATCATTTCTTCCCCGTCACTGAAAGGTAATTGTGTAGAGAGAAATGTTTCAAGATACTTGAGCTGGTCTAGAAAGCAAACATGAATGTAAGGTTTTTGATGAAAACAGAAGAGTTGGTGCATCATTCTAGCACAATATCAATAAGATAGGAGTGGTTGCACTAGCAGATATAAACTCAGAGTGCTGGGTTTGAGTGACTGTGGGGTTTGGCACGTGGGGAGGAGGGAGGTTTGATGAAGCTGGCTCTGATTGGTCCACCCTGTGCTGAGATGAGGTGTGAGAGCCCTACAGCACTGATGAAAACATAAAAATTAGAAAAACAGACATAAAAAAAGCCCAGGGCAAGGGCTGACCTGGAAGTCAGAATGGCTGAGCTGAGGAGCCTCCATTGCAAATCCATTAGAAATTGCTCTGGTTTCATGGTTTTGACATCCCAATTCCAGCCCTCAAAACTACAGGTGAAATACACTTGAAGTCTAAAAAGCTTTACTAAACCCACGGACCAAAAAACCATGCTGTGTAATTAGTGCTATAGTATTTGCCAGATTAATAGACCAGTTAAGGACAGGGGGGAAATAATTTACAAGTTCTTGTCTACATTCTGGTAAGCATCTAGAACTATCTGGTTAGAAGGGGACTTGCAGGAAATCTCATTATGTTAATGCTGATGCTTCTCAGCAAATCCATGATTCCACTATTAGCATTACTTTTCCCAAACTGAATTTTTGCAAAAAGTGGCAGATAAGACTAAGATAAGATAATCTATCTCCTGGGCAGCAGTGGGATGCTCAGCAAAGGAAAGAAGTAACCTGCCTGTGGTGGCAATCTTAATTGTGATCAGGAAGCTCTAAAGAGAGAAAAGTGACATTTATTTTCCTTCTAGAAAATATAAGAGGACTTTCAGGTTAATTTGATATCTCTTAGATATTGGGAGAATCCCATGCTGAAAAGCTTTTTCACTTCTCACCAGATGCAGTTCTTATCAGGTGAGGTGAAATCAGACCTCCAGTGCAGTGGTGTTTTGGTAAGTGTGAAGCTCTTTGCTTATCTCTAAGATCAACAGCAGCTTTCATCCCTTCCCCAGTGACTCAGGGGAAGGTTTGGGATGGATAGAAGAAGACTGCTGACACAGCCTTGCACTTTACTGCAGGTGGATGTACTCAAACCCCTCACTTGGACAGCTTCAGCTCTGCATAAATGTTTTGTTGAATTGTGGTGGGTTTTGAGAAGCGTATCCTAAAAGGCAAATGGTATCAGAGCAGCCTCCCTGTACATATCAGTATCCACGTTTACTACTAAATGTTTCATGAGTGGTATTAACACACACTTTTCTTTCATTATCAGAGGCATTTGCTATGTTCCTCTAACACGACTATCAATTACGTTCTCACATCGGTTCATGTTTTTCTACATAGGTGTAACTGTTAAGTTCAATATGAATTTGTATGATGCCCTTATCAAGCAAACATGACATTCTACTCTTGAACTACTGAAAATCAAGTGTGATGTGACTGTTTATGGAAAGAGTAATATGTTCTGACTGACCTGTTGATGATTTTGTCTTTGACTTGATGTTAAAACACTGCAGAATGCTAGTTCAGGCCCAGGTGGCTAATACAAGTTAAGAGTTTACAAACCACACACAGACTGTGCATAGATTTTAACAAACCTGACCAGACTGCTAGTCTTTGTATATCATAGGATGCAACAAACATTTTCGTTTAGCTGGAAAGGGCTAGACTTGACAGCCCCTATAACAGAAAAACATCGAATCACATCTCTAATTGCTGTAATTACTTCCCTGATACTTGCTCCTCTGATCTTATAAAAAATAGACTGAAGCTGAGTAATTACACACTACCCTGCATAGAAAATACAACACTATTTTTTTCAGGTTACAGCTGAAGATGTAATCAGAAGTAACTATTTGAGCTGTGATGGGCAAAGTAAGGTCTTCAGGTAGAGGAAATACTGTTTATTAAATTAATCAGTTAATTTATTAATATACACAGGATATAACCTATGGCTAAGACACATTATCTCTGAGCTTCAGTTATATCTACTAGATTTATGTTTTTAATTCAGTTATCACTATCAAAACTGAAATGAGGTTGTGCAGTTAATTTGGTGGTAGCATCCTGCCATTACCAGAAAGAAAAGGGAACAATATGGGAAATGGTTCCTCTGAACCAAACATAGGAGGCTTTGGACTATTCAGTATTCCTTTTAAGCTTTAGTTAAAGCTAATATCACTCAGAAGCAGACCCATTTAGGGTAGCCTTGTGCCTGGGACACTTAGAAGTTTAATGGAGGTGCAAGCTCAAGTCTTTGGTCTGTCTTCTCAGAGAAAAGACGAATTTATACCTCTAACTTGTCAATTGAGTGGACTCTTTGCTGAACTGTTCATTAGTCTGGGAGAAAGTCCCTCTGTCCACAACTGCAATAAAACAAATGAAGATTCTGCAGATTCACATTCTTTGTTCCCAGTATGACAAAATTTGACGTAATGATGTAATTGCTGTACTGCAAATACATTTATCTAAAGACAGAAGCCTCATAATACTGCCAATACTGCCATTTTAAGCACAATCACCTGCATGTATATATTATAAATGCTAATTTAGTGGTCTAGAAGGAAGTCAAATATCGGAACAGTAAATAATAATACATGACCCATATAATTTTGTACATTTTAGAGAAGAATATTTCTATAAACCAGAAATCTACTTCTAGAGCAAAAAATCTCTCTTGTGATGTCTTCTCTCACTCCCGGACTGTTTAGACAATGATTTGTGTCCACATGACATGTGAGGGGGAAAAAACTGTATACTTTGAGATCCATGATCTTGTTGATCTCTGTGTGGGACTATTAGAAGCAAACTGGCCCAGGGCAGACCCTCAGAGATTGTTCATTTGAAAACAATCTTGTTTTCTGAGGAACCCCAGCATTAATGCATTGTAGTGCTCAACTCATAGCATGTTTATGTGCTGGCTAGGCTCAGGGAAAGAAAGGAACAGTATTGTGGCAGTGGATTTGCTTACTTCTTAAAATCTCTCCTTAACTATGACTTTAAGGAACTAAATATTTGCAAGTATGAAGTATAGACATACACTTGGTCATCACTAAGAATTTGAATGTCAAATGGCAGTGGATGGGTGTAGTCCTACTGAAGCAGCCTCCTATCTAGGTATTTCTGGCCCACTGGTAATCAGGACATAGCTGATGCTGGAAGCTTCTTTGCTAATAACACACTGAGATGTTTTCTGACTACTTATTGATTAGATCACTTTATTTCACTGGACTGTCTCCAGAAAATTAAGTGTTTCCCAGAATCTGAAGAGGGTCTTCAGAATATCTAAAATTTGTCAAAACATCAGTGATATGATCATGTATTTTCTAAATAATAAAACTTTTTCCCTAGCCTGAGATCCAACCTAATAACACCCTTCAGTTTCACATAATAAAAAAATCTGACAAAAATTTACAGCAAATGGTTTTAATGCTCACTTTTTTTTTTGTAACAGCTGAAAGCTTGCTTTAGTAGACCAAGAAAGAAGGTTTATTTCAGAGTCAGAAAAATATTTTTGATTCTTTTGAAGTTAGATCTTCTGTTTCAATGGGAGGTTGCACCTGCTGGTCCCCAATACAAAACTGTGCACGGGATTTCTGACAGTATCTTAGTGTATGAGGATTATTGAGATCAGACTTCAAGAAACCAGTTCATCTCTTGAAATGCAAATTCATCATGTTCTTTCTCAAATGTACAGTACAACAATGTTTGTATTTGCCCATCCAAAGAATGTAGAGTTGATGTCTTCATCAACAACAGTAATGCTTTAAGAAGAAAGAGAAGATTAAGTTATTGAAACCTCAAACTGATCAGAAAGAACCTGATATGTATTGTAAGCTTGCTTGATTGATAATTATTTTACCGTACTTCCAATGTTCACCTAAGTCAAGTCACATATTATGTCCTCCTTTTGCCATATCAAATTTCTAGATAGGATACTCCAGACAGATAGAACGATACAAGGATTTCTTTGAGCACTAACATTATTTTTCATCCTGCTGGATACACCAGCTTCTACAGCTAATTAAGCACAGGAAAAGACAACATTCACCAGATGCCTGCAGAGCCAGTCAGCAGATGGGATACATTCTCCCTAGCCCACGTGTGTGTTAGGGGAAATTTTCTTGGAAAAAATGGTCAAAGGCTGCCAATTATACATGATTTGAACATGAACAGATATGTTCCTGTAGCAGTGGCAACTGGTTGTGGCACAAATATTCTTCTAAATATGCTTGTGTCTTTTCTTTAAACTAAAGTGTTTAAAATAAGAGGAAAGGATGGAGTTTAGTTCTATGTTGTCAGTCTGTGGTTGCTTTCATAAATCAAAAGCAGTCAGTGCTTATCCACAAATGAATGAAATGCATGTGAGCCCAGGACTTTCTAGTCCTGAAATGCATGCCACTGGAGGTTACTTCAAAGGTTTGTCTATGTAACAGAGAAGGACCTCACAACTGCAGGAATTTCTTCTCACTCTGGGAAGAGAAAAAATGCTCTGAGGTGTGGCAAAATGTCCTTCCTCTTATTCCCATGCAACAAAGAGTTTTTTGGAGAATTTTGTACAGACTAACAAATCCCAAAGTTTGAGTTAGGCTCATTCTCATTCAGACCCTAAGCTGGTCCTTTAGGTGTAGCCCTGGTTAAAACTATTATTCTTTTACATTAACTTGTATTGCACTGGTGGCAAGTGGGAGATCTGTTTCTGTACCTGTGTAAGCAGGACTTAGCCTACAGTCCCATCTTGCAAAAAACAGCCATGTATTTAGATTATATAAAAGTGTATTTGTTTGTGGAGAATGAATAAATTCTGCTTATTTGTATTTATTCTGCACAGTTGCATAGCAAAAAGATAATGGTTATTTGTAATCTAACTGTGATTCAGTATGAATGGATAACAATGCTGTTTCGCGTAGGAAAAAATTAGAAATTTTCTGATTAGATTTTGATAAAGAAATTTGATTCAGCTCTAGTTACCAGATTGAGTTAGTGCTAGTGTTAGAAGTCATTGGTATGCAACTTAAGCTGTGATTATTATTGTGTCAATGGTGATGAATCTTCCTGGAAAAATAAGTGTTGTATTACATAAGTACAAAGACAGGTGGATAATAGATTAGTACATCCACTCCCCTCCCCCTGGAGCCATGGAAGGGGATTCCAGACTATTAATGAGAAAGGCCTTTGCCAGGGAGTGTTTTTAATAACTGCAGGGATCTATGGTAACTTGAATCATTTCAAGATTGAATACAGATGTTTATTTCATGTTTTGTTGCTGCATTTAATCCTTTTACTAAACACTTTTTCTGCATCATCAGGCAAATTATTTAACATTTTTGAGATGCAGGACTGGGAGTGCAGTTCCAGCAGCTTGCCTTTGGCTCTGATTTTTATATAGAAAGATTAATTCAGTCGTGGCATAATCTGAGAGATATGAAAGCACCACTGCATCATGTTCAGATAACACAAAAAAATCTGTGTTCTGTCTTGCTGTATGTTAAATACAATGCGTGTGGGTTAGTGAGAAATGGTTTAGAGATTTCATCTTTTTTTTTTTTTTAAACCAAGGCTTAAAAATTGATTACATTATATGAGAGCAAATTGTTGCTGGAAAAGAACAGAGATACATATGTTAGTAATTAGAGGAGAGGACTTGGGTTCAAGAGGACACCTTGCTTGCTGTATGTTCTTCTTCCTCTGACTTGAAAAAATCATATGAGGCTGGACACGGGATTCTGAAAAGCACGTAGAGAAGTTAAACTCCAATTTGGATTTTATTCTGTCTTCACTTCATCCTTATTGTGCAATGTTACCTTTTGTATACTGAAGATGTTAATACTTCTTTGCCTCAAAATATAAGGCAGGTTTTTCCAGTCTTGTGTTTCTGTGATTAATTGGTGGATAGAGAACTTTGAGATCTTTGATCAAGAATGACAATATCAGTACAAAACAGTTGACCAAGTTCTTAACAAATACCTAGGCGTGCAATATTCAGTCCCCTCTCTATGACTGAATTTTATTTATTCAAATAAGATACTCAATTTGGTATCATTTCTGTCATTCTCAGGGAAATTGTTATCTCCTTTCAGTATTCTAAGTGTTTAAAACATGAATGTTTATGTGACATAGAATACACCATATTATTCATACATAGTCTATATTATGATGTTATTCAAGGCATGTTTACAGGCTTATGGGTAGGTTCATGCTACTTTGATTATCTAGGGTGTTAGGGACAACAATGTTTGAGATAGCATGAGGGCTCAAGTCTGGTATGTTGGGCACTTAAGTTTAGCATCTCCAGGGTAGCCTGCTATTAATTAAAGAAATTAGGCAGTCATAGAGAATGAGTAATTCTTCCTCTTTTTTAACTTAACAAGCAGTCTGCAGTGCATGGCAGTGACTTCAGATGATTAGAGATTCATCTGTAGTAGCAGATGACTCACTCTATAACTACCTGCCTATGCCTCTTGCCTTTTAAGCAGCCCTCCCATAGATCTTAGCAAACACCAAACTCTCTACTTCTATACTTCTCTTATTCATGACTTGGTTATTATTATCATACCCATGCTATATCAGTAGTATCATCCAAACCAATTAGAACAACCCAAATCTGGATCCAGGGTGAAAGGCATCATGCAGCAACTGAATACAGCTGTTCCACAAATGAAACACTTGTTCTTTATGGAGTTGGGAGCGACAAGAGACTGGCACACAGTTCTCGGTTACTCTTTTCTTGCACATACCTGTGCAAGCTTAAGGCTTTCTCTGAGTTTCTTTTGGCAATCAAGAAAGCTTAAAAATATGCTGCTGCTTATTGGGCCTATCTGGGAGCAATGAAGACCTCTTTTGTCTAGAAAGCTGAGAAAGAAGCATTAGAAAGTGGTTCCTGGAAAATTCCAGAAATTTCTCTCCCTAATGAAACTAGAAATACAGGCAATATCTCCTGCTGTTTTGTCTCTTTGTTTCCATTCCCCGACAGGACTGGAATACAGACGAAAGCAATAATTAAAAATTTTCAGATGAAAAGTGATTTCAGTTATTAGTCGTTAAAAATATTGTTCAGTTTAATTTTGGTAAAATGTCAGCATCAGCTTTCGCTTAATTTGTCTCCTCAACCTCCTGCTTAGGATGATCAAGGTACTGTCATCTGCAAGCTGGAGGAATAATACAGTACTGTGTCTTCTGCAGCATTGCCACAGCAGTCAAACATTACGAGGCAATAATTCTATAATATTTTCTTTGACATAAGCTCAGTACAATAAACTAGTACAAGGTTAAAGGCATCAAAGGTGTAATGCACTTGTCAAACCCTATAAGGAATTTGTATAATTCTGTACCTCACCTATCTCATGAGGTTGTAACAAACCTGCCAGTTCCACAGCAGGGAGTCAGCGGGCTGGATTCTACCTTGTAACAAATGTTAAAACTTTATTGTACTTTTGTCTGTTACTTCTATTTCGACTGGTTTTGACTGCTCAGTGAAAGCTAACTTTAAATGGTGTTGTGTGTGTTGTCTCGGAGACCAAATTGTGACTCCATTACATTCTGAGTTGTCAGAAACTGTGTCCGTTCAGAATGGCGATGAAAGGCTTTGGCATTTTGTTACAGTAACAATATGGAGCAATCTTCTCTAGACATTTGGGCTGCAGTAGACCTGGGGGAAGCTGCTAACTCACATGACTGAGACCCTTGACACTGCTGCCCATGCTTGAATTGCAGCTGCATCTCACACCAAAGTCCAGTCAAGTTGAAAAGTCAGTGCCATCACTTTCTTCACAGAATTCAGTATTCAGAGGAAGAGTATAAGTAAAATTTGAGATACTAGAGAACTGGAGGTGGTTGAATTTGCCTAACAAAACAAAGGGACATACAAGTTGGGGGTGGGATGGAGGGGCGGTTAAGTTCAGTGGTATGTCTTTTTTAATTAGGATTAAAAACAAGTCAGACAACTAGCTACAAAGGCAGATTTCCAAACCAGAGAGGTATTGAAGTGAAGCAGATACAGAACAGCTGTAGGAATTTTCAGGGGTCTAACTTTCAAAAGGCTGGAATTAAACATCAACTGCTATTGTAAGAAACATAACAATGATCCACTGTTGTTGGGAATATTTCACTGCATCTTTTTCCTGTGTGATATGAAGGCAAGAAAGGATTTTGAGGATTGAAGTAGGGAGTTTCCCACTTCTACTATCAGTGATTCCTATCTGTATTTACATCTGAATGTATTCGCTATTGTGAGTTTCTTTTGAGGAAGAAAGGTACTTTTTCTGTTACAGATTACATTTTTTAAAATAAAACTATTAACACGAACTAGATGGTAACTTACAATTTCACATGGCTGACATCCAGAGATGCTTAAAACACGCAGTGTTCAAAGCTGAAGATGCTCCTGATGTAGACACAAAGTCTACATTTCTCCATTTTGCTGTGTAGAATAGCCTGTATAAATGAGAACAGATACTTCTTAATGCAGCAACTATAGATGCTGGCAGCTGAAACAAAGAACCTGCCAAAGGAATAAGACTGTGATCTATTTTGCTGCCATTGTATAACCCTTTCAGGTGGGTGAAGACTGGAATGAGGCAACTATAGTTGTACTACCAGGCCACAATCATGCTAGGCTACCAAGTCTCAGGGGGTCTCGGTCAAGGCCCTTTGCCAATTACTTTATTTTGCAGAGTAGAAATGGGCATAAAGGAGTCAATACATATTGTTGAGCTGTCTATAACAGCAACAACTGCTGCTCAAGCAAGCTGAGAAGATGTTTCCACAAGATAGGATATTTTTTCCTGTTTTGAAAGTTATTTGAAAAACTATGTAAACAAAGCAATACTTTTGTCCACCTGAAGATTCTTCAGATGCTAACCATGCTTAGAGATGTTTTTTGTAATGCTTGAGAGGGGGAAAAAAGCAAAACAACTTCAATTCTAAATGTAACTATCTTAAATTTTATGTAGAAATTTGTTTGTCATTCATTTGCAGCAGAAATCATTACTAAAGGGCATTATTTTGTTTAGCCATCTGCTTCTATTCAAAGCTATGAAATCTGGAATGAGAGTTAAGTCATCTTTGCTCTGGGGAGAACGATGGAGTGTTCGGGGGCACAAGTAGTGTTTAGCTCCATTCCAACGTTAAGGAATGAGGAGTAAAATGTCAAAAAGAATCAATTGATTAATGTCTGGCTCCAAGCCTGGTGTGAGGAGAGAGGCTTTGGGTTCTTTGATCATGGGGTGGCCCACACATCCTCAGGCTTCCTTACTAGAGATGGGCACACTTGTCTCCTAGGGGGACTAAAGTCCTTACTAAAAGTCCAGATACACTCATAAATAGAGCTTTTAACTATATGTGAAGGGGGAGTGGGACGAGACCAGGCTAGTCAGAATTGAGCCTGGAAGTGGAACTCCAGGGATTGAGACATGGTGTGCTTGCAAGTACCGCCAGTGTGTCACCACAGAGCAAGTGGGGGTGAGTACATCTGGTGACGGTAACAATGAAACTGGCACTCTGACATTAGCTATTCCAAGGACCAGTCAATTGGGAATGAACTCTATTCCCTTTGTGAGGCCTGAAGGTTCACTAGCCCAGCGGAAGTGCATTTACACCAATGCACACAGCATAGGCAATAAGCAGGAGGAGTTGGAAGCTGTTGTAGGGCAAGGAGACTACGATGTCATTGCCATCACGGAAACGTGGTGGGATGACTTGTATAACTGGAGTGCAGCTATGGTGGGGCACAAACGCTTCAGGCAGGAAAGTAAGAGTAGGAGAGGAGGCGGGGTGGCCCTCTATGTTAGAGAGTGCTTTCATACCCTTGAGCTCGATTATAGTGAAGATGGGACTGAGTGTCTGTGGGTTAAAATCAGAGGAGCCCACAAGAATGCAGATATTGTGATGGGAGTCTGTTACAGACCACCTAGCCAAGAAGAAGCAGGTAACGAGCTCTTCTATAAACCACTGAGGGTAGTCTCAAGATCACTAGCTCTTGTCCTTGTGGGAGACTTCAATCTTCCAAACATCAGCTGGAAGTACAATACAGCAGAAAGGAAGCAGTTTAGGAGGTTCCTGGAGTGTGTGGAAGACAACTTCCTCACACAACTGGTGAGTGAACAGACAAGGGAAGGTGCCCTCCTGGACCTGCTGTTTGTCAACAGAGAAGGCCTTGTGGGGGATGTGACGGTCGGAGGATGCCTGAGACAAAGCAATCACGAGATGATAGTTTTCTCAGTTCTAGGTGAGGTGAAGAGGGGGGTTAGCAGAATAGTCACATTAAACTTCCAGAGGGCAGACTTTGGACTGTTCAGAAGGCTGGTTGGCAAAATCCCATGGGAGACAGTACTTAAGGGCAAGGGAGCCCATGAGGGCTGGGTGCTCTTCAAAAAGGAAATCCTAGCAGCTCAGAAGCAAGCTATTCCCATGTTCCGGGAAAGGAGCCAACGGGTTAAAAACCCAGCTTGGTTGAGTAGGGAGATCTTGAGGGACATCAAAAAGAAGAGGAATGTGATCTCACTTGTCCCCATAGTACTGCCTCACCACTACTTGCATTTGCCACTGGTAAGTTCTCTGCTTCATGCTGATGCATGGTAGTGTCTGTGTTGGGAAGACAGTGACGAGACTGGCAGGTAGTGAGCAAGGCAAAGAAAAGAGATTGAAACCTGTCTGTTTTGTTCTCTGATAGTCTTCATTTTACCAAAATGAGAATAGGTTCTATTTAACTGCTCTATATGGCTGTGGATTTTTATATATCTAAATAGGTATGCATACATAAATGCATACATACTCTCATATGTATCTATATGTTTATGTATATTTGTGTGTATATACAAGAGAGATCCCTCCCATGGACTTGACCTTGTGTTGTTTCCCATCCATAGTTCTCTAAACTTTCTCATCTTCCCACAGAAAAGCTGCAGGTAACAGGGAAGAAGAGTTTTAGTTAGATGTAGATTCTTTGGAGAAAGAAGGTGGTATACTATAAAAACCCATAAGACAGTGATCTGTGAGCTTTGTTTTGAAAGCTGGCTAAAAAAAAAAAGGTCTTGTTCACATTCAGAAGTCTTGAATCAACCCATTTTGGGGGGTGTGAGGTGAATCTCTGCCTGCTCTCCTTCTGGGCTGTATACTTGTTTCTTCCATCTATGCTTATGATTTTGAAGCATAACTGCCTGGCAGTGCTTTAAATCAATACCATTAAAGCTCTGTTTGAAGGTAAACTATTTCAAGAAGCTGGCCTGTTCTACCCTGCAATTATATCATGTGCTAAGTGAGTGAAACTTTCAAATGTATTGAAGGCTTCTGGGTTTGTTTTTTTCTTTTCCATTTCACCAGATTACATACAATGATAATGGCCGTAACATGATGGGAAATTAATTGAGAGAGCATTTCTGTACTGCCATAATTTTATCATCCATCCTATTGCTTCTATTAGCAGGAATCCATAACCCCGTGGGTGTTTTGAGAGAATCTCTTTTAGCAGAACTTATGGTGTAGAGGTTACATGGTTAGTTCCTTCCATCAGCTGGGTGTCAAATCACTGTTGAAAAAAAAATTACTAGTGTATTCATTTTTTTAGCTTCTAGCTTTGTGCTGCGGTGCAGGAGATAATTTGTAGTGAGCCATTGGGGAGAGAAAAGTGCTGGTGGCCATTGAAGGCTTTTCTCACAAAGGTACTTAGCGGAATCACTGCACATTAACACGGATGCAGGCAGCAGCATTTTTGATCTAATGTCGGTTATAAAGTAGTGTAGGGAAATTATCCCTTCTGACTCATCATGTTGTAGCAGGATAGTAAAATAATCATGTTGCAGTGGATTTGTTTATTAAATTATGTTTGCTGAGTTTCCCCATGCTGACTACCACAAAGCAGATTTTCTTAAATCCCTAGTAACAAACTAGCCTTCCTAAATTCACAACACTGACAATGTAGAATAATTCAATTTTCTTCAAAGCCTGTTGTTTCTTCTTGCATATTCTTGAATGACTTTAATAAACCTTAAACTGATTTATAAAGCATACTGCAACTTAAAATAATGGTTTCTGAAATTATTGACCTGTGCTGTACAACTTCTCTACTTATCTTGTAACTTTCACATGCATTCTGCTCGTTTTCTGAACTAAGTGCTCTTTTCCTGCTCTCCTTCTCCACAGTAATCCAGTAAATTGGGATAAAATGGAGTTTTAGCCTTTTTTCCTATTTCACCTGTAGCAAAGAAGTAACAGCTCTGTGAAACAGATTATAGCCGTGATTGTGGCACGCTCCTCCTCAGCTACACATGCTGGAACTTAAATTTATGCTTGCTGAAAAGTTATAGTTAAAATAAAGTGGGTTTAGATGAAAGATAAACTTTTGTGAAAATTCTCCCCTTTTGCACTTGAAACTTACTACTTTTAAACCCATACTGGAGAATAACAAACTTTGTGTTCTTTCCTTTTGCCATTATTCTCTCTCCATTTCTACTTTGCCATTAACTGGGAAAAGGAAGAGAGATGAGAAAACCGAAAAAAAAATCAACTAATATTTTAATTAGCTAAAAGGTATCTGTTTCTTTTCATTATTATTTTCCCTCCTTAAAATCATTAATGACCCTTTAATCTTTATTTAGTATTTTTGATGGCATCAGGTGGCATTGTTGCTGATCTCTAGCTGCACAGATCTCAAGCTTAATTTTTCCTATGCAGACAGTTAATGTAACTGAGTGCATGCAGAATGCAAATTTCTTGTGTGAAAGTGAGATTTTACCCGGTCTCACCTTCAACATGGAATTACAGTTTCAGTACAATCCTGAAGAAGCCACTTCCTTCTCTCCCTTTCCTTCTGTGAGACATTTTCTCTCTAGAAAATACTTTCCTTTGCTTAGATTCCTCTGTGGGTTTCCTTTTGATTGCTGACTTAGTATCAGGAGTTAGTGTGATGAAGAATTCAGAAACCCCCAACGAGCAGTGCTTGCTTTCACTTGTCCACTGCATAGAAAGGGAACTCAGGCTGCTGCTTCCTCCACCTCTGCCACTACTTGCAGCTCTCCCAAGATTTTCTCTTCTGAGTGCATCAGTGGGCAGCTGTAGAGCACCTTGAGAGAGCAAGGCTATGGACAGATTCTGACCTGGAAAACAGGACTGCACAAATCAGCAGTCGATCATTAACAGGAGCAGTGTTTTTCTCCCGCCCTGTACTATTGCACACCTGGGTTAAAAGTGTTCTTCAAAATCCCTTCCCAAGTGACTCCACCAAGAGGATGTACTGTGACTGACTATATGTATATGGTAGAGTCATCCTCTGACCAGAGTCTCTTACTGAGGATGGCCAAAATTCACAGAAAATTGTAGGGCTAGCATAAATGTAAATGAAAGAGAAGAATCAGTGGCCTAGAGCTAGGTAAAAATGCAATTATTTGAATGACAGTTTGCAGTAATATTTTTATCAAAGGGAAAATACTTTTTCAAAATGTTGGAGTGCATCTTTTAGAAGGAAAAATAGCACTAAAAAAAGCAGGGATGATTCATCCCTACTGTCATTTCCTGCATAAGGTTACCATATCTTCTGGAATTTTGATGATTTTTTGTAAAGGGAAATTGTAGGAAAATTTTCGGAAAATTTTCTTATGTTACCTCTGTGATAGGCTATGTGGTACAGAAGAAGAACTACATCTTCTTGACTAAAACAGACACCAAAAAACCCACCTTGTTTTTCATAAACACTGGAAATGAATGCTTGCAAGAGAAAAAGAACTGTTTGTCTCTTGAGATGCACTTGCTTCCCTACAGTTTTATTCACAAGAATGTGTGTAACAATCATATACCTCTAGTTAAGAGCTTCTGGTCTGTCATAGCTACCAGACGAGTTACAGTTACTCACCATCTTGCAAACTTCTTTGCAGCTGTGCAAGGATATCAGAGCTGTTACTGGGCTCAGGCCCACAAACTTTTCACCACTTGAGTAGATTTATGTGATAAAACATTTATGGGACTAATAGGGGACTGAAGCCTTCCAGGACGTGAACCTTGGCAAGGAATCAGTGGGGCAATGCTCACTTCATGACTTAAATAATTACTTTCCACTAAGGTATCTTTGAAAGGAAAGCAAACTTGCATTTTTTAGGTATTAAAAAAAATCCCTAAATTCCCATGTTCTTTATTTGTATCATATTTATTAGATTTTTAATTCGTTAATTTAAAAATTGTGTGTTGCTCTGTCAACTGTTCACTGCAAGATTTCCCTTAGGGGAAAACAGAGCTTCATAGCCATGCTCACATATAACACCATGAATAAGACTTGCCACACTCCAGTTGGCAGGTAGAGGATATTAGTCAATAATGCTGAAATATAATTGGCTTTACCTTCTCAAGTTGTGTCACTAGACACAGCTTCATTTTTAGGGAGCCTGACCTGAGAAACAAGAGCATATTTCAAATTCCAGCAGGATAAAGTCACTGCATTAAGGGGCTTTGATAGAGTTTAATTGTTGCTGTTAAAGTAAAACTACCTTTTTTTCTCTTTCCCCAAATAATCACTGGTTTCTGTCGTGGTGGTTATTTTTGTTGCTAATTGTCTTAAGACTTTTAAATGCTGACAATTTTGATGGGGACAGCTGGCTTACAAATAATATCCATTAAGTTTTATGCCAAGCTCCATCAGAATTGCAAGGGATAGTTACTGCAGCTCTTAAAACAAAAGAAAAAAAAAAGAAAAAAGAAGAAATGCCCTTTCAGTCCTTCTTTCATAGCAGGAGCTATTATTGCCTTTATTGTTGCTGCATTAAACATATGTTTGAATATGATCTTCTAACTTCTATTGCTGTTGGGTTAAGAACACAAGAGCGTGACCTCATCCTGATTAGCTAGTCTTGTAAAGTAGCACAAAAAAAACCCAGCAATGGTAATTTCTCAGCTCATTAGGTGCATATTCATCTTAATGGGGCATCAAAGTTAAAAACTATAATGCCTTCCTCTCATTTAATACTCCAGAGAACATTCACAGAAACCACATGAAAGCAAGAAGGATTTCAATACTGGAGCTGCAGAAGTAGGTGTCTTCATTCCCTCCAGGTAGACAGAGAACAAAGAACAGCTTTTTATCCTTATCCTTGCCTAACTTGCCTTGCTGTGCTAGCCACTGGTCCCTATAGTTGTATGAATAAAAATGTTGACCTCTGTTAGTTTTTCTGCTAGGTCAAATATTAAATCTGTGAATGTCTGGGATCAGCTGAAGATCACAGTGTACTGAAACAACCTCCAGATGTTATTGTATTGTTTATGGATCTGTGGACCCTGATACAGAGACCCTTCTTTACAATGGAGAACTCATGGTGTCTTGAATCATTTAAGTAAACAACCCCCATCCTTTAAAATACTATCTTTGCGTAAAGTAGCTGTGACTGCTTAAGCTTCAAGCTTTGAAAAGGCAGTTTCCTGTGGTTTAGGTAATAACAGTGCCCGATTCATGACATTTACTGAAACAACAGTATTTCCAGAAACTGCTTCTAAAAGTATTTCAGAGCTAACACCCAGCATGAGCTTTTGGGACATGTTTACAGATGTAAAGTTAAGCCATGTATGAATGCCATTCTCCCTGACTTGCCTGTGCCTGTATGGAGGGGGAAGCTTTTTTGGCTTCTTGCCCAGGGTGCACCAGCATGTACAACTAAATTTACTTGTGGTTGTAAAATTGTTCTGCAACGTGCTGATTTGAGATGTTCGCTTTCTATCTCTGATGGAGCCATAGAGTGTGATTGTATTATGTGGCCAGTTATGTAGGATGCAGTACATTAAAACATTCTAATACATAACTACTATCTCCCAAAACTGAAATTCTTAGTAGATTTTGTTAGCCTTCCCCAACTGTAAAATAGGCTAGGTAAAAATAACTGCATGTGGGTTCATTCAGGATTACAAATAAGTTTTTCTTCCAGATTGGTGAAGTTCTCGTTTTCCTTCAGTTCTACCACCCACATTAAGAATGAAGAAAGGCTTCTTCTTCCTTCAATATCTCTTCTTTTCTTAGAACCTAAAAGGAAAAATTCAGTATCAGACTATATTCCATCACTGTATTTCATTCAAAAGGTCTTTCCTACAAGGCATTTGTGTAATTATATAAATTTAGTGAAATAAAAAATTACAGAAATTGATTGCGCAACTAAGAATATTTTTGGTGGGGTATTAGTAGAACAGAGGACTGAATGAAACAAAGAGACCTAGAAGAAGAGGTTTTGAGATACATGAAAAACTACCGGTGAAGGCAAAATACTTGGTAGCTCCTTCAGAAACTAGCTGAGAGAAGACAGGGTACATCCATCTCTTCAAAAAGCATGAATCAACAGGACAAGACAAAATAAACAGACAGAAAGCACAAATTCCTCACCTGATTAAACTGATTATGGTTCTCTGATTTCAGTAAGGTTGCATGAATTTATGTTAGCTGGAAGGATTAAAAGAAGGTGGGTAAGAGAAGACTGTTAATCTTAAAGAGCATGACAATATGAATGAGAAGGTAAATTGACCTCTGAAGTGCTTGTGGATAGAATACGTGGTGAGAGGTAAAAGAAGGGCTGAGGGAAGAGGGGAGAGTCTTAGAGAGTGACTGTAAGGCAACCTCCTGCTTCTACACACAGAGTTTGGACCTCAGTGAATGAGGTTGTATATCCTAGCCCTGCCATCTTAATTTTCTGTATAATATTTTCTTATGGAGACCTTTGAATAAACAATATTTTAAGGAAACAAGCTACTTGATGTAAATGACTGATGACAGGGGAAGGATTGCTGTGTTTAGGTAGTGGAACTCCATTACCATGAACAACAGCAGCAATGTGCATACAGCCAATTATATTTCACATCTCCTGTATTTTTCTTTTCTTTTGGCGGCTCAATTTATTGTCTAGTTTAATTTTTTTCTGTATTGCTTGTGCAGTAAATATTTTATTAGGAAAAGTGCAAAATAACCTATTGATGCGTTTCATCAATATGTGTTAGAGAAATTCGATGATCCAGAAGCGATATATTCTGTCCTTGGTCATCATGCTTACCTGTTACATTAAGCAACTTTTTCCACATTTCAAGTTTTTGCACTGGCTTTCAGAAAAAAGACTGGTCTGTGAGAAAGCACTTAACATTTGAGGTGGATTTGGATCAATCACTAGGATCAGGATGCTTTAAATTTCATGGAAATTTTTCAGGCTGTACTGAAAGAAATTCTGCTTGATTCCTTTCATTCCTGGTGGAGCAAGTACTGGGAAAAATTCATCTAGCTGTGTTATGGAATAGTTAAGGGATCCACTAAAGTTAAGGGACTAGACCTACATATTGGTTCCTTCTAGCCTTAAACTGATAAAAATATAAGTTAATGGCAAAACAGGTTATTCTACTCAAGTCATTAGTACTGTACTAATTTTAACACTCATAAGGAATTAATCTGTGTACTTGAAGTTGTAGATGAACTTTGAGGTCAATTTGAAAGACCTCAGCTTAGGTATATAGAGATACTACTTACAATAACTTGGCTTCTGGCAATGGATGCATGCATATGTGAGACAGAGAAGGACGGTGATGATGGCAGACATATTAAACCTGTAGTCTTAGGAGTTGCAGGCCTTTGTTTTAAGACTTCTCTTCAGGAATACAGAAACTTGGAAGAATCATTTCCCATCTAAAACTGCAACCACAGGTTCCTCTCTGAAGCCTAATAGAGGAGGTAAGGGCTTCCAGTCCTCCTTTACAGCAAATATGGGAAATTCCATAGTTCACATTGCAAAACACGTTTTCTCCAGAAAACAGTAGTCTGTAGACAAGCAGCCACCTGTTCTGTATGAAAAGCTCTGTTCTTTCCCATCTGCTACCTTGTCTGGGTAGTTCTTACAGCCCTTTCCTTTCTCTGCAGCAATATTTTTTAACACTGAGCTGCAGTCAAGCAAGAGCAGTGCTTCACCATCCACAGCTTCTTTAACATTCTCCCTTTAACAGCAGTGGTTCTGGTGCTAGCATACTGGTATGTGAGTCATTCTTGATATCGTGGGCATGGATGTGTAAGGCTTGCATCTCATTAATAGGCTACACATAAGCTAATGTCATCCCCAATTAATATTTATCAGCTGGAACATAGTGCAGCTTTTTAAGTGGATGGTGAGCACTAGTGGTGTGGCACACTGAAGATGGCACACTTTGATGGCTTAGCAAAGCCCAACATTTCTGGCAGAACCAGCAGTTTCTTTGGTGCAGCACACTGTTGTCACTAAGCCATTATTTATAAACCCTGTGAAGTGTGTGAGTTTGCACTCATGCTTCTTCCTGAACGACTGACCCAGAAGTTAAATGGAGAAAGGCCCATTAGAAGAGATGGATATCAGTCTTTTGGCACATTTTAGTGAATCTGGTGGAGAATATCCTATTCCTTTTTAACACCAGGAGACCACAGTTTGGGTGAGCTGGAAGGTAGGATGAAGATCTATGTCTGGCTTTTCATATGCTCCTTTGAACAAAAGAGCCAATTAATCTGAACTCTCTTTGCATATCACTGGTTGCATTTGCTGCATTGCTACCAGCATAAATATGTTCCCTTCCTTCTAAGTAAGGTGCTTGTTATTTTCACAGATTAGCATGTTTGTGTTTTGTTAATGGTTCTCAAATATTCTTTCAACAATGTAATGACAAATCACTGAAAAAAAGAATCAGAATTGTGCAAATGAAACAGGCTGACTTGTAATGGAGAGAAGAGAAAACAGTAAAGTCTTCGTACACTTCACACCACTTTCTACACCACAAAAGGTGTCATTTTTGTGGCTGGTCTTCATCTTTGTGGGTTTGGGTTTGGGGTTTTTTCTGGCCAGTGTTTGTGTTTGATGGTAGAAATCATCCATGCGAGAACATTACAACCGACAGTAACTTCCATTTTCAGGGGAGCTCTGTCATTATGAAATCTTTACATTTTAGCACAAATGAAGCTAACGGGCATGTACAATCCTGTCAGTATGGCAACAGAAAAGCAGATCATGGGACTGGGTCCTCAGAAAAACATTATTACTTGTCAATAGGCATTCAAGGTAAAATATTAAAGTCAGCAGATCCATAGGTATGGGAGCCTCTGTTCATGCAAGCAGGGCAAACAACAATTCTAGCTCTGGGGTTTTTTGTCACTTTATTTTTGGGGTTTTTCCAAAGAAATCAAGGCACATAAGAAAATGTAACTCCATATTTTCAGTTGCTGGCTATGGAGTTTAAATGTGACTTTTGCTTCTATTTGATTGTCTGACTAAGCAGTTCTGAAGCTCTAAGGGTAAATGGTCCTTGCTCCAAGGACCCTTCTCTAAAAGAATCTAAATTATTTTTTCTGAGCTAATATATATTTCTGAGCATGACTCTAGACACTAACAAATGCCCAAATAAGTAAGGGCCTGACTCCAGGTTCATATTTGATTCATGTAGAACTGTAAGGCTCCAATAAATATTTGCAGATTATTATATTTTTTTTTACTTTTATGTTGCTACAGTGGAAATCATGAGTGTCTTCAGTTTGCCTTTGTTTGATTAGACAAAAAAATGTGGGTTTTGAGACCTTATTCATTCTGAGTCAGCACTAAATATGTGTTGTCTGAATCAATATAGTCTAGAGGGAGTATTGTGAGAAAGAGAAGGGCACATTGTTTAATGAAACAAGAGCTGGTCCCATGGCTTTGTAAATCTGCATCAGATGCTATAATGGAGAAGCAAATATTTAGGCTTAGGGTCTGAATACCTATGAGTCAATGCCTGCACAAGACAGCATATTCAGCTTCTCTTTGGAGAGATTTTTTTTTTCTCTCGTTTCCTTATCTCCTCCACAAAGCCTACAAAGTTTATCACAGAGAGGAGCACAGAACTGGGAAAGGATGACTGGGTGGACTACACACCCTAAGCCTGGTAGGCCAAGAAGATGACCTCCCTACCTTCCTTTTCATCTTATGTCTGGCTTGTTAAAGTAGTTGTGTATTAAGACATTAAAGCACTTGCTTTTGTGGCTAGTGAAAGCATTCAGACTGAGAAAGAGGAGGTCAACAGACAGCTGGAGAATACCTGTGGTTCACAATTTTTGCAGTAGGGGAAGAGACAACACCGAAGTAGAGGGAATGCACTCAGCGAGTTTTTATCCTTTCTAGACAGAAATGTTTCTCATCCCTGGCTTTTTTTTTCCTTCATCTGTCTCTCCTTCTCCCTCCTTCCAGATCAAGGCACTAGTTAGCAGAAGTGTTAGTGGGGAAGAGGCTGAGATTTGCTGTAGATGAATTCATGCTTTGCAGGAATGCCTATGTGCACGCATAAATATAGACACCTGTCTGGCTGCCACCTGCACTGCTGGTCAGGTGCTGTCACCACACCTAACAACTTTCCTTCCTTTCTTCTTCTCTTTCTGAAGCTCTTTGCCAAAATGCCACACCATATCTAACTCTATTCCAACCTGCTGAACTTCCCCCTGTGCCACCTCATTCCAGCTCGTCATATCTCCTGTTGAAATGAGGAACGGCTGAGAGAGCTGGGGTTGTTTAGCCTGGAGAAGAGGAGGCTGAGGGGAGACCTCATTGCTCTCTATAACTACCTGAAAGGAGGTTGTAGAGAGGTAGGGTGCTCGCCTCTTCTCCCAAGTGACAGGGGACAGGACAAGAGGAAATGGCCTCAAGCTCTGCCAGGGGAGGTTTAGGCTGAACATTAGGAAAAAATTTTTCACAGAAAGGGTCATTGGGCACTGGAACAGGCTGCCCAAGGAGGTGGTTGAGTCACCTTCCCTGGAGGTGTTTAAGGCACGGGTGGACGAGGTGCTAAGGGGCATGGTTTAGTGTTTGATAGGAATGGTTGGACTCGATGATCCAGTGGGATTCTTCCAACCTTGTTATTGTATGATTCTATGATTCCATGAAAATACTCACCCCCTTCTTCCAGCTGCCTTTACCTCCTGCCCTGAGCACAGGTACCAGACAGACAGCTGGACAGGTGAAGCAGGCTGAGCACCTTGAGCCGTGGCAGAGACTACGTAGGAGGTGTTTGGCACATGCTAAATAGACAAGGTGTGGATTGTTCCCGTGTACATACACAGACAACCATGGATACTTTCCCCATGGAATAAACTAAAATCTGAAGAATATATCCCAGTTGACTGTTAAAGCACTTCTCCAACTGACATTTTTCTGTAGTTATCTTTCTCAAATAAAAACTAACGTCTCCTTAATTCAATTTACAATAAAAAAGTGGAAACATTTTTTTTTAAAAATAAAGAAACAACGTTCTTCTGTTACTTAAGTTAAGGCATTGTTCATTCTTTAGCTTGAATTTCATCATATTTCTTTCCTAATTAGAATCTAGTTTACTTTTGCCAAGTTGTTAAAGACAAAAGATCACTTTTCTCATTCTCTAAACTAAATTGGATTTTAAAAACAGAACACCATGACTCTTTTGTCTAATAGGATTTATTATAATATTTTGTATAATCATTGTAATTAGGAATTGTGTACCACTGTTTTAACAAAGCTTCCAGTCAAAAACACTGAAAATCTTACGGTTCATATTCATTATGAATGGAACCTAGTCTGAGCCACTATCTTTACTTAGACACAGCAAATCTTTCCTGGTTACACTGAATGCAATTTAGTGGGCAACTACTACTAAATAAGATCCTATTACTTTTTATTAAGATTTAAACAAGACTTAAATGAAAGCTCTCAATCTCGTCATCCTTGAGTTTGTACTGCTGTGGGAGAATGTCTCCAATGGCAGATCTAGATGCAGAACCTTGCACTTAGCCTTGTTGACTTCAGGAGGTTTGCATGGACCCACTCTTCAAGCCTGTCCAAGTCCCTCTGAATGGTATGTTTTTCCTCTAGATAATCAACTCCAGCACTCTGCTTGACTGGAAGAACAGAGGACACCACCACCTGTGCACTCAATCCTTTTAAGATTGCTGCAAGGATCACATAGTCTCTTCTGGTGGTTCTGAGTTGCCTTGTCACAGTATTACTTATCTCTAGATCCTACAACGAACAGTGGGACCAGAAGATACTCTACAGAGTTCATCAGGCTTGGCAGCCTCACAGTGAGGCTCACAAATGTGAGATCCTGATATGCAGTAAACTTCTCTAGAGGAATTGTTTGGACAGCAAATATGTGCTTCAGTACCTGTGGGTAGACAACCACTCACCACCGATACTCTATGTGGTTTTCTATTGGCACTGGTTCTAATGTGGATGTATGGCTGCTGGGCTTCTCCTGGGTCTTGTTTGTTACTCACATGATCCACATTCTCCAGCCCCAGAGCACCTTATCTCTTACCCAGGAGCATGTTAGGGAAGGTTCTTCCTTCTGCTCCAAGCACAGGCAAGGGTCCAGTCTCCTTCACCTCCTGAGTTACACGTATCTGCCAGCTCCCCACTGAATTCAGACTTATATTCTCCTTGCGCAGACTTGAGTCAGGACTGGAACAGTGCACAATACCATGTCATTGATCTGTTCACATTCCCAGCTTCTCAGAGAGCCAGCCCCTAGCCACCTCCATGAGGGCTCTGTTTAATGGTAAATACTGTCCATACTTTAAAGGCCCCACATGGCTGCGCCCTCTCTTGCCTCAGGGTTCAAACAACACTATTGCTCTATACAGGTAGTACTTGAGGTGGGGTCTCAAACTGGTGTACAGATATAGCATGAGGCCCTGTCCAAGAGCCATGGGAAGGAAATGAGCTGAAGGCACAGACTTTTTTCTTCACACTTTCAGTCTTTTCCCCTGTTGAAGTAACCCATAATTGCTTCAAGTGTCCAGCATGAGCTGTGACATTGGTTGTATGCAATGCATTCTGCAGGTGATGTTCTTAGGGTCTGAATACCACAGCTGATGAGGAAATGCTCCAATTCTTAAGGTATCCAGAAGCATGACTGAAAACTTAGAGATCTTCCCTGAAAATACCACTTGCTAAGAGGTTTTTTTGATAGGGAGTTAAATAAGTTACAGTGAGTATAGCAGATTATTGTCCGGTATACAATGATAAGCTGTTCCTAGTTATGCAGAAATGTGTAGCAGATACAAGCTTCTTCTCTCTTGGAAACAAGAAAACACACAACCTGGTCATTTCCCTTTTTTTCTAATTTTGTCTATGAAACTTTGAATGCAGTCCGCATGCATATTATAGATTTATGAGCTAGCTGCACTCCAGAACTGCCATAGATGAAATGAGAGTCTAGAAACCCTACTACTATGCAAAATGACTGTTCATGCAGGCCAAATTGATTTGGATTGTCCACTTCTCAATTTAAGGCCTTATTTCTGAAGTGATATTTGGAGTTATTTTTGTGTGCTCTGCTACATTTCACTTTGGTTCACAGTTGCACAGAAAACTCTGTGTTTGCTACTGCAAACCTTCTCCTCAGCACCAGGAGCAGCAGTTGGGAAGTCAACACAGAATCCTCATCTCCTTTTCTTAGCAAGGATTAGTGCTTTTGTTTAATACACAGCTTCAGCTAATAGAAGCCTGTATATAATGAAATCATGAAACCATTTCTAAAACCTTGTTTCTGACTGATTGCAACTGAGTTTTTGTCATAGGACCTCAGGGGGCATAGTTAGTAATTAGTATCTTTGTATATAATCCTTAACAATTTCAATATCCTGCTTGTAGAAGCTATGTGTTGGAGGCTGGTGAATAATCCACATTATTGAAGATATATGTGTACTATAATTACACTGTTCTTTCTAATACTGCATTCAGAAAAACATAGCAGGTAATAACATACATGGAGCCTGCTTCGAGGGTGGAAATTAATAGTGCACCATTATTTTGTTATGTATACTGCTTGAGACAGGTTTTTCAAAATGTTAAGTGTGCTAGTCACTTCCTTCTTTGGAGGATCTAATGCTGCATCTTTGGAAGAGATATCTTTTGAATGCTGGACTTTTTGGGGATTTTCAATCCTGCTGAGGAATGTGCTTGGGAAAGTTTGTCTTGATGCTGGAAGCCAGAATTTCTGAACTCTAAATGCTGAAGAAAAGGGCTTGTAAATGTTGTTCTTGCTTCAGCTCTCCATATCTTGACATAATCCCAAGGAGAAAAGAGATTCTCATTCATTTAATTTGTATAGTTTTAGAGGAAGAAATGCATCGATAAGTGATGTTTCGAAGTCATGCTGTTTCTCTTACTGGCCTGATATTTGGATGAAAGCAAGGAACTACCTAATTGATTTTGAAGGTTCTGTCATTTCATTAAGGAATAATATAATGTTAAGTCATCCTCCTTCTAAAATTTTAATTTTGCAGAAGTTTCGCATTGCATATCAATATATAAAGTCAAGAACTTTTAAATAACTATGAGGGGGTGAGTCATAAGACTGAAGGCCTGTTCCACTTTTTCACACTGATTTTTTTAAGCTTACACTGCAATTACTTTGTGTCTTGTGAACCAAATAGTAGAATATCTTTAGAAAACAGAATTATGAGCTCACAATCGTGGTGGCACCCACTCAGGTAAAAAGCTTATTCAGCTCTTATAAAAATAAGTGTGTGTGCAACAGTGGTGGTGTTAGCCACATGATCCTAAGTCGAATCCAAAATAGATACTTATGATCTTTAAGGTCCTTTCCAACCCAAACCATTCTATGATGCTATGGTTCTATGATTCCATGAAATCATGGAGAACAGAATCTAGAGGTGGATGAGAGACACAGAGTAAGAGGTAAGACCAGGTTTACCTTTCATGTAAGCCATGTAGTAGAAAGATACAAGTTTGACTTTGTTCAGTTAATAAAATCCAGCCTCAGTTGATGTGTATGATGGGAGGGAGAGTTGACAGATGTTTTGTTACTCTGCTTTGTGTTTTCCATAAACAAGGGGCAAGCCTCTTTATCATTCCACTTATTTTCACTCCAAAGGCTCCGAAGTACCTTCACTTCCTATGATAGCACTTCACTACCTATGATAGCACCTGGGTGATGTTTCTAACAGTCCTGCCTGTGCATCTCTCCTTTTCATTGTGTTTTTTTCCATTGGAGTGGGAGGGAGAGTCAGCACTGATGTGAATGGTGACTGCTAAGAGATCTGATCCAGCTTCACACAGTAATGTTCTTGTAATGAAGCACAGAAAAGTGTGAAATTAAATAACTCCAACTTTTTAAATAAAGTGGGTGGATATGAGAGTCGTGAACACAATTCATTTGGTTCTCGGAACACATTCACCAGAATGCTGATAATAAAAAAAAATTGAGATGTCTCAGAAGGAAACAACAGGGAAAAAAAACCCAAAAACACCAACAACCCAAAGTGGAAGCGTCAAAGGAAAAAAGGTAATGTTTAAAGTATATATCACCTAGAGTGACAGTTTTGGTTTTGATACAAGAAAACTCTTAAACACTTACTTAAGTGCTGCTCTGAATAAGAATGCTTTCCTGAGCTGAAAAGCAAAGGAACTGGCAGTAAACTAAGTGTCTAGTATCTTGTCCCCACAGGGAAAGAGTGGCTTGGGAATATGTAAATATTAAAAAGCTGTATTTCATCTGAATAGAAATCCTGAATAGAACAGGATTTTTTGCTATATCAGGTGAAACATTTCTTTGAATGGTCTGAGGTAACAGAATATGATAGTAGTAAACATTTTCTTGGAAATAATTCCAGCCTTGCAGGGAAATCAATTCATTGACCCCAGAGATTTTCTCGTGTTGTTTGCTCCATTGTTAAAAAAACAAAATTGGGAAGACAAGCTGGAATTCGCAGCAACGTGATCCCACTGCTGTATCAGTGTTAACTTTCCACTAACGATCTTTGAAGGCTGTTGAGTGAAACCCTCCCTCTTCCCTTCCCTCTTCCTATTACCCTTAATATATTATTATCCAATTTAGCTCCCGTGCCAAGGGAATATTCTGCTCTCTGATCTCTGCTGTAAAAGGAATGAAAAAGCACAAGTAAGCTGACAAAGTCTGAAGGAGCAAACTGCTCTAGGCTCATGCATAATGTAGCCATCATGTCTTATGTTCTTTTAATATTACTGAATTCGTATGATATTCAACACTCACTTTCAGAAGAGATAGAGACATATCTATTCCTTACCTATAGATATTATTTCTATGTTAATGAATTCTCTTTCTGTCAACAGATAAAAATTGAGGAGACAGGGAATTCCTCTTCTCTTAAGATCTCTTGATTATAAACCATTTTACATAATTGCCAATAAATTATAAGAATTTAGTTTTCTTAGAAAATCAATTTTAACATAGCTCTCACGTACCGTATTGTAATGCTCTTTAATACCTCAGCTTAGAGATGCAAATGTAAGCTAAGAAGCATTCTGGATTAACAAAAAAAAACCCAAAAAACACAATCCAAAACACTACTGGAAATAATAAAATAAAAACCAATTTACTTCAATGGCATAAAAAATTAATCTTATGTAACTTTAAAATGTATGTCTACTGCGCTAAGTCCCAAGGCAGTACGGTATTGAAAAGTATGAAGTAGGCTTATTTCAGCCATGAGGGAACAGCTCATACAAACTTCCCAGAGCACTTACTGCTATAAGCAATATAAAATATTTGCTGAGATATCATTGTAAGTGTTTCCTTCAGATATATGCATTGTAAACAATTAATAACAGAGAGTCTGCAAGGAGATTCATTCTGTTTCTTTAAAAGTGAAGAGACTATGCAGGGAGGGTACTGAGTGGCCGGTTATGTATATAACAAAAAAAAAGCAGAGGCAGAGCAATGGAGGGGAAAAAATTCTTCTGTTTCTCATGTCTTTTAAAGTTTGTCTTCAGAAGAACATAGCTATTCTTCATCTGCCAAGTGGAATGGTATCAGATTGTGATTTCTTTTGCATCAGTATTATTTAAAAGGAAATAAATCACCATGTATGAGTTAATTCTGTTTGATAGGAAACCCAGAATGGCAGAAAGAAACACAATCGTTACAAAGAAAGAATTTACCTCTGAGTGACAATTAAGTTTAGTGGTAGCAAAATGAGACCTGGTCATCAGCTGATGCACTGCAAAGTGAGAAGACTGGAAACACTAAGAAGCCATTGGCTTTGCGGAAAAATCAGCTGAAATTGGTTGTAGCCTTTTTCTTTAAATACCTAAACTGAAGAGATGTGCAGAAAATAATGCAGTATGCAAAGGCTGGAAAAGTATGGAAGGCTCCTTGCACAGGTGTTGCTGGTTTGGTGTGAGGGAGGCAGAACCTATAAAATATTTTTTTTAAAGATGATACTAATGCATAACTCTTGGCCAATAATTCCTTATTCAGAAAAGTATAAATTAGTGCTTTTTCTTTTGTCTAGCTTTGCTAGATGTCTCTAATTTGATATATTGAAATTGACATAGAAATTATGAGGAAGCTTAGAATGGGGCGAAATCCTCCCACACGACACAATATGCTCCAGGCTCAGCAGCCACTCTCTTGTGAGCCAGAAAAAAAACTCTTTAGAGGGCTTATGTATGTGAGAGGATTTGCTCTGAAGAGGGATTCTTTGCTCTAACTGCTTCGTACAACCTGGCACTGACAAATGTAGCAGCCAACTCTCCCATACTGTCAGAGAGTGCTTCCCAGCATGTGGAAACACGGGTGGGAGCTGTACACTGCAGCTGTGCTGTTAGCCGGCTGCCTGCAGAAAGGAGCTAGAGATGCCTGTTTCCATGTGCCAGAGATTGTCACTGTAAAAACCCCCAGAGAGATAGATCACGGACACGTTGCTTTTGAAGGCTTTTGAGAATAGGTCAGACAAATGTGCCATAGATGGCCCTTTTGAGATGGGGTAGATTAGATGACCTCTCAATTTTCTTTTCACCTTGTTTTCTGCTGCTCTGTAATCTATCTTTTGAGGAATATCTGGTGCCAATTTCAAATCCTAAACAGACTACGATGAATGAATCTTCTTGACAAACTGTTATTCCTCAATCCTGCTCCATGTCTTCCAGCCTTTTCTGCAAACACGCATATTACCAGCTTGGCAGGCAAAGCAGAGGTCCCAGAGAAACAGTTGGTGAACAGCTATATTATAGATGCAACTTCTTATGGGAAGTGATATAGAGCAATAGCGTGCACTTGGTCTGAACCACTACCCAGTGGTTCAGTTCCCTTCTCACCAGCTGCAGTCCCCTTTCCGAGCACACAGAAGAAGACTGGGGGTTGGAGGAAAGTGGGAAAGAATTTGGGAAGCTTGGGAAGCTCTTTTTTTGTCTCCACTCACGACAACAATTATCTGGATCAGAGGAAAATTATCAGTCACCTGTGATACCACACAATCCCATTATTATGATGGAAAATACAGCAATTCTTAGGAACTTTCTCCACAATCTCTCTTGTCAGCCCATGAAATATTTTCAAAAGGAAAGCTTGCTGGCAGTGGGAATTTAGGCCTGGGATCTTCATAAGTGTTTGTGTGTTATTTGTACCACACGGCTTACACACTGCCTCTCCCCAGCTGGTATGGCAGTCCAAGGTCTCAGCAAGGCCCTGGTGGAAGTATAGCAGCTAGATAAACATACCAGATGTGCTTGGTAGGTATGCTGTTTTGCGGAAGGCGTAAGTGATAAGGGACAGTATTGAGCTCTGCAACAGTACTTCCAAGGGAAGGTGACACATAGTCTTATGGTATGAGAGTCCAGGGAGGTGCAGAGGTAAAGTGATGTGGGTAGGTCACAGGAGAATCAGCAAAGAAGTTCATATATGACCATAATTAAGCAAGACTTGGTCTGAGAAATTATGCATATGACTATGACGGGAGTAAAAGCTGCCTGGAGATATGCCAGTTACATGATTGCGACAAGCTGCTTGTTTTGAATTCAGATTGCTTTGTATCCAGCATCTGGTATATGCTGCCCATATATTTTCAAGCATTAAAAAACTACTTTCCATTTCCTGATCTAACTACACAAAGAAGCTTCCCATTATGCCTATAATGCTGCCTGAATAAATATTGCTCATTTCTAAACTGGGTAATATAGAGTTCTTATCAACTATCCTGGAACATCAACCAGGGCACTCAACCCATCTCACTGAACAATACATTATTGCTTTCTTTTTCTCAGCTCCCCAGTATGTCCCAAGAGGTAGGACGTGCTGTTTGTACACCTACTTTATGCATCTGAATTAGATATCAAACCCATGTATCTTATTTCCCACTACAGTGAATGGAAAGAGAGAGCTCATTCCACATCAGAATACAGAATAGGGACCTCATTGTGGTAGACACCTCAGAGTGACTGCTCCATCCCCCTAATGCAAGCAGTGATCAGTGTTTGATGGCCAGAGTGAACTGGTGAGTAGGGTTTAGCAATAACTGTGACAGTCCTATTGGAAAAGGAAGATCGCTGCTTTGGGTGGAAGTTGGTATAGAGCAGCAGATAAGACAGGCAGCAACTTCAGAGCTTGCCTAGAGAGGAGCAGGACAAAGCAAACAGCTCAAGCAAAGTTAATGGGCATAAATAAAAGCCTTTAAACTACAGCGTGCCTGCCCTTATTTGGGGCAAAGTACTCTTAGGTTAATGTAGTTTGAAGGTTGCTTTACTCCCAGATGACAAGCATGTACATGGTGGTTTAACAGGCTTCAATATATGCTCATTAACTTTACAGTCATAGTTGGCTTTTCAAAAATTTCTGAAGTATTAACTCTGTTGGGTTTGCTTTAGTTCTTTGTTGTAGTTTTACCAGAAAACAATAATCTCTGTGACTTCTCGGTGAATAAACAACTCTCACACCTAGTCAAAAAAAATAAAATCCCCAAATAGATTTTTTTCTTACAGCCTACTAGGCAAAAGAAGTTAGTAATGGTAGCAGAGGCAGGTGTTCGCAGAGGATCTGGTGTACTTGTCATAGGAAATGCTGATCACACCAAAAAAGAGCAAGGCAGGGTCAGATACTCAAATGTGCTTTGTATGAAAATATGTTGTGTAGTTTAAAGATCCATTTTTGACAATCTTCATTATTGCTTTATGGGGTTCCATATATAATGTTGTACTAAATCAGTACCATGCTAATAATATTTATGAAATCGTGTTAGAAAATGCAATAAAAGTTTATAGGAAAGTTAGTACTATAACCATAAAGCAACTGCTCATCCAAAATATCACTAATAGAAAAGTAATCAATATGTATTAGATGGGTCAAGTGGCTTTAGGAGACTGATGCCAATGTAGACAGCAATGCATGCTACCTGAGAAAATGGAGTTCTGTGGGTATGGGAGAAATAAAACTATGGCTTTATCAGGACTCACAAAGCATCTTCCCTTGCACCTGTCCCCAGCAGAACAGCGCTGTGGTGCTGCGGTGAAAGAGGTACGCAGAGCCTGGGTTTGAGTTGGAGGGGGGTATGGGGCGGTGGCGGTGGCTCAGCCTGCCCTGAAGCCTGGTGTCAGCAATTATTAACTGCTAATGGCGAGAAAAACCATTATGGTACACAATGGGCTTTCCTTTCACACCGCTAATTGTGTGATGAACTTACTTTGGCAGTAAATTGTCACATCTGCTCTCGAGAAAGCTTATGCTTAGGGAAATAAAATAAATACAATTGTGTTCCTTTATTACTTCATGATTGAGGCATTTAAAAAAAAAAACCCCAAAAATTTGGCCGATGGAACGTATTATTTGTTAGACAAGGCTTTAGGGGGAGGTAAGAATTTTTTTTTTAGACGACTAATACAGTAGGAAAACCAGGCAAGCTTCCACAAGCCCTTCTCAATTTGTTCTTTCTGCTCTGATGGCACTTTCTAGAGCAGTAACCCCAAACGCCCGGATGGAGGTTCCTTCTACTCATGTTCTTCCATGCTTAACCCCCACCTTGTCCGGCTTCTATCCAGCCACGACAAGGCATGTTGTCTGGGTCTGGAAATCAGGAGGCTGAGGAGCAGGGTGTAGTGTTTATGATGGGTTGTGCTGCTGCTCTCTCTTTCACACTGATGCTGGTGCTCGGGGGGGTACTCATCGTCATCCAGATCATGGAACTGATCCTGATGAAATGTTACTCAGAGAACAAAATCAACATATGGAATGAGTCCAGAGAAAAGCGACGAAGCTAGTGAGGGGGCTGGAGAACTTATGAGGAACGGCTGAGAGAGCTGGGGTTGTTTAGCCTGGAGAAGAGGAGGCTGAGGAGAGACCTTACTACTCTCTACAACTACCTGAAAGGAGGTTGTGGAGAGGAGGGAGCTGGCCTCCTCTCCCAAGTGACAGGGGACAGAACAAGAGGGAATGACCTCAAGCTCTGCCAGGGGAGGTTCAGGCTGGACATGCGGAAAAAATTTTTTCACGGAAAGGGTCATTGGGCACTGGCAGAGGCTGCCCAGGGAGGTGGTTGAGTCACCTTCCCTGGAGGTGTTTAAGGGACGGGTGGATGAGGTGCTGAGGGGCATGGTTTAGTGATTGATAGGAATGGTTAGACTCGATGATCCGGTGGGCCTTTTCCAACCTGGTGATTCTATGGTTCTATGATATAAAGGAACCCTGCGTTTGGAAAAAAAAAGATGGATGGGGGAAGGAGGTAGGTCTCAGCGTAGCTATGGGAAACTGAGGGACATTAGATAGAAACTAGGGGGAAAATGTGCTACCAAAGTAGTGTCTTTGTGGACCCTGTGACTTTCAGTTCCCATTTTTAGCCTCTACTTAGTATTTGTGAAACTAGTTTTTTCATCTGCTTATCCTAAAATGTTCTAGAATTTGACAGCTGTGGTCCTTCTATCAGTGAAACAGCATTTGGAAAACAGAGTGATGTTTACTGAAGACATTGGAATGTGATTATTTTTTTTTTAGTCTTTAGTCTGTCCCTGATTTTCAGCTCTTCTAAATACTAGTCTCATTACTATTTCCTTCTGCATACAAGTTCTAAATATCAATGTCTTAGTAGATACTCTATAGATTTTTTCTGAGGTCCAGAAAATGTTCTCTGTTTCTCTTCACTTCTAGAAGCTGATCTGTAATTATTCATTATTTAAGTTGCATGATGGATGACAATTCAACAGACCTAAATCTGTTAAAAAGCAGCAGGAGTTTGCATTCCCTGTGTGCTTTAATGAATTAGGAATAAAAAGGAAGGAAAGAAGGAGAATATTTTGCAGACAGATATTTATTTCCTTGGCCTACAACAAGCTATACACAGGAATTGGACATTTATATCTTTGTTTAGACATGGAAAGAAGAAGATAATGTTAGAATAGCAGTTATTGCATCTTTGGAGATTGAGTTATATTGTAAAGATGTATCATATCTTAAAGAAAAGAGACAGGACACACATAAGATATACTTTTATCTTTTTAAGAAAATATGAAAGGGATGGATGGTTCTGACCTTTATAGCTATGTTCAACCAAGAATTACACTCCTCAGTGTACAAGAATTTCAGCCAATGAAAGTGGTAATTTTGGCTGAGATATGGGCAACAATATTACCAAAACATTGTTCCTAACAGTCCTGAATGGTATTTCTAAAACTGTCAGTGCAGTGGCAGTGTTTTCAGCTGTGCCTACTGATAACTGCATGTCTCTGTTTTAGAAAGATGAGACCTTTGAGGAATTTGGGTTTTTGTAATGCTTGATGTGATGCTTTGTACAATATGTGCTGGCCAATTGTCAAAAATTACAGTGATCTTTTGATGTGTGTAAGTAATAAACTCAAATTGCTTGAGAGGAATGACAAATCTTTTATTTAAATGTCCTCTAGCAAGAGTTCTACTTTCAAACATATGCCTATGTCACGTCAGTCCCTCTTTTCAATACCAAATTTTTTTTATATGTCAAGTCCATAACACTGGGTTTGATTGCTCAAAGTCACAATTACACAATCCTTTTGTCAGTTTGATTGAGACAAATGCAGAAAGTGACAGATGGGTTAATGGTCCTACTACAGTGTCATCGCATCACTTCAGGAAATGGCATGAACATGCAGTCATGGCATGACATACTATTACAGTTAGTTCGTCTTCAGAACAATGTTGGAGAATCAATGGGTGCCCTATGGTTCAGGATCAGCTGTAAAACTATCACAGAATCACAGAATCACAGAATAACCAGGTTGGAAGAGACCCACCGGATCACCGAGTCCAACCATTCCTACCAAACACTAAACCATATCCCTCAGCACCTCGTCCACCCGTAATGCATCCTATGCATCCTGCTCCTCCATATCGCTGATGAATTACTCCATGCCTTAGTTTCCTCAGTTGATTCTTGAACTTCAGCACTGCCTCTGGAGATGGATAAAAGTCAGGGCTTCAGTTTTTCAAGAAATTTTGCTTTTGTTTCAGTTCAGGAAAAAAAAAAAGTCAGGGGTAAGGGGAGTGGGGAGTGTTGGGGAAGAAGATATTTATCCTAAGTCCCAAACCAGCTTTGCCCAGGAACCAAAAACATTTTTGAAATTACTATTATAGGTGCTTAGTGGTACTAAAATTTTGAGTAACTTTCTGTGTTTCCAGCATCTGTGGGTTCAGTGAGGATTCACAAGCCAGCAAAAGTGACTCCTAAAAAAATTTAATTTTCTCACAGGATGCTTTGTCTGTAAAGTCTTCAATAATAGTATAGCACATCAGGTCAAATAACCATGGTCCTATGAGATGCACCAGGTATTTGCATTCTGAATTCTCCTAGTTATAAAACAGCACTATAGTTTAGCCCTACCCAGCCAAATTTCGGCAGCTAAAACCATGCAATTGAGCTTGCAAAATACCTTCCCCTGGCACCTGCATGTAGAGGGGAGAGGGAAACAAGAAGAAAAAAGACTTGCAGGTTGGTAACTAAAACTGGAGCTTTAATGAAATGATAATAATAATATCAATAATGAAAATAATTAGAAAGTAATAAAATATATACAAATATATGAGATTGCGTCCCCACACCACCCCTCAATGACTTTACGTCACCACATATGTTGCAGAGCAGATACGAGGGAACGGGTCCATGGCTAGGAGGGAGCTGGGCTCGGGAACTGAATTCAGGAAACACAGATTGAGGATCAGGAGCAACCAAATAGATGAGGTCCTCACTGGACATTGGCCATCGAAGAAGCAAGAGAGACCTTTGTGATCTTTCAAGTTTATACCAAGTATGAGGTATATGGGATGGAATACTCTGTTGGTCAGTTAAGGGTCACCTGCCCCATTTGCCCCTCCTTGCATTGTGCATTTCATGGTTGCCCCTTTCCATCAGCTTGAGGATGGCCTTGGTTGAGTATAAGCATTGGCCTTTTTGCATACCAGTGCCGTGTGTTATCCCTTTAGAGAAGAACACTGTCTCAGAAACATGCAGTTAGCTTTCAGAGAATGAATTTACTCACAGCAACTGAGTTAGTTACAAAACTAATTCTAATTTACCTCAAAGTACAACAGTCTTCTTGTTTTCAAGACATACTCCATGGCACTCCGCTTCCTTCATGTATCATTCTTAGTCTTCTAATTACAGCCTTCTGTCAGTCCAGCATTGACTCCTCTTCTGTTTAAAATTCAGTCTGTGGTTCTCTCCTCTCTGCTGCTTGCAGTAGCACTCCCCTCCACTCCTCCAAGCTCAGTGCTGCCCTACCTTACATCCACTTTAACTATGCATTAGCAAAGATTAGATTTCTTGTGCTGTCTACAATAGTAAAGTTTCTATTCTTTGTCGACTCTTGGCTTGAGAACAGTACCCTCAATACTAATACATAAACTATTTTAGTTCATTTTTTCATCTGTCTGCATTTATACCACTTTCCTTTCATTGAAGCACTCCACAATAGAATGCTTTGGTATTACATAACTTCTGCGAACAGCAAGATCTTTCTACGAAAATGCATTATGAAATAAATTGTATTGCATTGTACAGGAGACATAATATGGCATTCTCTGGAGGAAGCAATTATTTGCTCAATAATATCCACTACATTCAGCTCTTTGGCTCATGGGACGTTCTTGTAAGGGCAGAAGGGTATGTTTCTTGGTAAAATAATTGTATTTTAATTTAGAATATCCTCTTTCACTAAACACGAAAAATATATAAAACTCCATAAAAACAGTCTCATCATGGTCATAAGAGAAGCGGACTCTTCTCATTTAATTTATTTTGTGAAAATACATTCACCATTTCTTTTCAAAACTGTTATTTCTAGATGTGGTTGTTGTATAAATTAGACTTATTCCTGTCTGAATCACAGATACAGTATTGTATTGGGAAAACACAAATTACAGGAGCCATTTTTGTGAAAGAGTAGCTGTGATATTTCATTCTATAAAAGTTTTTTTAATTCTTTTTTCAAGTCTTCTGTGGATTGACTTGTAAACAAAAATCTGAGTCTGCTTGTATTTAATGTAACTAAATTCAGCCATCATTTTCCTTCTAAGGATGAGTGTCAGCAAACTGACAAATTAAAATGGTACCCAGTAAGGGTTTTATGCTACCCTGATTGGTTTGGTTAGCTGATATAATTCAAAATAACCCTTCAACATATTAGAAGGTGTTCAATAAAAGGCTGCTTATTTCTGGCCTGAAACTTTTCTTTAATGTTAATTTTGATTATTGACTGTGTGTAATCACCTAGCTATTTAGCAGGAGGTATAGTAGACTCATCTTAGTGTAAGGCAACCTTGGTGATGGGCCAGGTAAGCCAATAAATAAAAGTAAATTGGATGTGGATTGTGGTCTTCTCTCAAAACACACAAATGTGTTTAGACTTTTAAGGAGAAGATGCACTACATATAATCAAAACAAGATTAAAGCAGCAAAAGAGTTGTTACACTTTGGGTGCAGCTCAGGAGTTTCTACACTTACCGCTCATTTAAACAGGAGTCATAGCATGTCCCTGAAGGGAGACAAGAGCAGCTGTGCTGAAGGCTCTTACAAAATAGCTTATAAAACTTTGTACTCCCTTAGTAATATGTAATGTATTAAATATTTTTGCAGCACACATTTTGTGCTTCTTTTCTAATGCTAAATACTAAATGAGTACAAATATAAGACAAGAAAATGTCTTTGAATGTCCCTACATAGTTTTTTTAAATAAACTGTGAAGTCTCTGTTAAGCATCACCTATTTCTAAGTCAAAAAATTCCTTGAAGATTTTACTTTGACACACATGGCCTGTACATAACATCTTCTGGGTAGAACTGAGTGAGGTTTTTTAATAAATTCTCCCTTTTCTTAAGTTGGTTTGGTCATCCAAAACGGGTCCTAATTAGAACTGACTGTGAGTAATCTTAGACATCCTTGGTCCTGCTTCTGCAGGATAAATTCAGATAAGCATGATTCAACTCATGACTTTTCCTCTGTCAGAAGTGGAAGGAAAGTAAAATCAGGTATAAAAGCATTTTCCCTTCAGAAAAGTACTGGCAATCTAACAGGATCTGTGTGGAGCTTTCCTTTGGCAAAGTCAGCTAGACATCATTCTGATTAACCGAGACAAAAAAAATCAATATTTATGTTAAGTAAATGGTAGTTGGCAAGTAGATGGGAAAATGTCCAAAGTTTAATGTAATTGACCCGTATAACACACAAATGGAAAAAAGAAAGCTGTGAAAACTATTTTTCAGGGTCTCAAATTTGAGCAAAGAGTACCTCGCTGCAGGCCATACATTTCTGCATCTCTCTCTCACCTTTCTTGGTGAACCATGCTACTACAGTTTTGGATTTGTCAAATTCAAACCATGTGAGAGCCCCTCCTCAGCACAGTGTACTTTTCACTTTCGCATTAACGCATTGCCCACCACATAACAATACATCTTTGAAATACTTCTTTTACTTGAGATCAGCTCAAGTACCCTTAGCAAAGAAATGTATCTTTTCAATCCTCTCTTATAATTTTCTTATAGACTAATCTAGTCCAAAGCAGTAAATAGGAATATAGAATTTATATATCTTTTTATATGCACATATTTCAAAAAATCATAGAATAGTTTGGGTTGGAAGGGTCCTTTAAAGATCACTTCATCCAACTCCCCTGCAGTGAGCACGGACTTCTTCAACTAAATCAGGTTGCTCAGAGCCCCATCCAACTTTACCTTGAATGTTTCCAGGAATGGGGGATCTACTGCCTCTCTGGCCAAACTGTGCCAGTGTTTCAACAGCCTCATTGTAACATTTTTTTTTCCTTATGTCTAGTCTAAGCCTACCTTCTTTTAGTTTAGAACTATTACTCCTTGTCCTATCACAACAGGCTCTGCTAAAAAGTTTTTCCCCACCTTTCTTATAAGCTCCCTGTATCTAATGAAAGGGCCCAAGAAGGTCTCCCCAGAGCCTTCTATTCTCTTGGCTGAATAACCCCAACTCTCTCAGCCTGTCCTCATAGGGGAGGTGCTCTAGCCCTCTGATAATCTTCATGGCCCTCCTCTGGACCCACTCCAACAGATGCATATCTATCCTGTGCTGAGTGCTCCAGAGCTGGACTCCTACCTCCAGATTGGGTCTCACCAGAGCAAAATAGAGGGGCAAAATCATCCCCTTGACCCAATGGCCACACTTCTTTTGATGCAGCACATGATACAGTTGGCCTTCTGGACTGCAAATGCACATTGTTGGTCTATGTCTAGATTTTCATCCATCGGGGCCCCAAAGTCATAGAATCATAGAATCACCAGGTTGGAAAAGACCCACTGGATCATTGAGTCCAACTGTTCCTATCAAACACTAAACCATGCCCCTCAGCACCTCGTCCACCCATCCCTTAAACGCCTCCAGGGAAGGTGACTCAACCACCTCCCTGGGCAGCCTGTTCCAGTGCCCAATGACCCTTTCCGTGAATTTTTTTTTCCTAATGTCCAGCCTAAACCTCCCCTGGCAGAGCTTGAAGCCATTCCCTCTTGTCCTGTCCCCTGTCACTTGGGAGAAGTGGCAGATGCCCTGCCTTCCTGCATCCCACCGAGGACGGCATGCAGCTGACATGCCAAAATGTGATTTCTGAGGGCCGGACTCGCCTCTTAATTGTTTAAACTAGTCGACAGGCTGAGAGAGTTGGGTTTGTTCAGCCTGGAGAAAAAAAGGCTCCGGGGAGACCTTATAGCGACCTTCCAGTGTCTGAAAGAGGCTACAGGAAAGCTGGGGAGGGACTCCATCAGGGACTGCAGTGATGAGGGGTAGTGGTTTTAAGCTGAAAGAGGGTAGATTTAGGTTAGATATTAGGAAGATATATTTTCCTGTGAGGGTGGTGAGGCACTGGCACAGGTTGCCCAGGGAAGCCGTGGCTGCCCCATCCCTGGAGGTGTTCAAGGCCAGGCTCGATGGGGCTGTGAGCAGACTAGTTGCATGGGAGGCATCCCAGCCCATGGCAGGGTGGTTAGGACCTGATGGGCTTTAAGTTCCCTCCCAACCCAACGCGACCTGTGCTTCTGCCCCAGGAGAACCACCGCTCCCGGGGCTTCTTGGCAGGGCTTCTTAGCTTCTTGGCAGGGCTTTTTGGCAGGGCTGCTCTCATTGATACTGAGTATTGCACTGACCCAGGTGCAGGGCCTTGGTGAATCTCATGAGCTTCACACAGACCCACTTCTCAAGCTTGTCCAGGGCCCTCTGGATTGTATCCTGTCCCTCAGGCATATCAAACACACCACTCAGCGTGGTTTTGTCTGCAAACCTGCTGAGAGTGCACTCGATCTTGCTGCTTATGTCATTGATGAAGATATTAAACAGTACAGGTCCCAAGACAGACCCCTGATGGACATCACTTGCCACCAGTCTCCATCGGGGTATTGAGCCATTGACCACTACCCTCTGGATGTAACCATCCAGCCATTTCAAATCCACCAAACAATCCACCCATCAAATTCGTATCTTTCCAATTCACAGAGAAGGATGCAGTGGGGGACCATGTCAAATGCCTTACAGAAGTCCAGATAGACACCATCCATACCACTTCTCTTGTCCAATGATGTGGCCACTCCCTCACAGAAGGCCACTAGTCTGGTCACTCAGGACATGCCCTTGATGAAGTCATACTGGCTCTCTTGAATCACCTCACTGTCCTCCATGTGTCTTAACACAGTTTCTAGGAGGATTTGTTCCATGATATTCCCAGACACAGAGGTGAGGCTGACAGGCCAGTAGTTTCTACATTCCTCCTTTCTACCCTTTCTAAAAATAAATGCAATGTTTCCCTTTTTCCAGTCACCAGGGGCTTCTCCTGACTGCCCTGACTTTTCAAATATCATGGAAAGTCGCTGGGCAGCCACAACAGCCAATTCCCTCATGACTCTGGGATGCATCTTGTCAGGTGCCAGACATGTATGTTTAGGTTCCTCAGATGGTCTCAAACGTGATCTTCTCTTACAGCGAGGAGGACTTTGCTCTGTGCTCCCCATCTTACAGACAATCCACTCAAGAAGTGTGGGAAGAGAGATTGCCAGTGATGACTGAGACAAAAAGTTCTTGAGTACCTTCTCATTGTCTGTTGCTACCAGTTTGCCAGTCTTGTTCATTGGGGAAGTAGGCTTTCTTTGACCTTCCTTTTCTGGCTGACACACCTGTAGCAGCCCTTCGTATTATTCTTTGCATCCCTTGCCAAGTTCAGCTCCAGCCACACCTTGGCTTTCCTGACTCCACCCCTACAAAACAAGGCAGCACCCCTACACTTTTCCCAGGTTACCTGCTTGCACTGCCTGTGTATTTCCTTCTGGCCCTTCAGTTTGACCAGTAGGTCTCACCTCAGCCATGCCTCTTCTCTTCCTTTCCTGTGATCTTGTCCCTAGGGACTGAAAACTCTTGTACTCAATGGAAAGCATACTTAGCGATCTGCCCACTCTGTTCTGTTACCCTGACCCAGGGGGTCATATTGACTAACTCCTTGAACAGATGGAATTTTGCTTTTCTTAAGTTCAGGATCCTGACTTCACCCTTTGCCTGACTCGTATCCCTTAGGACTGTGAATTCCACCAGTGCGTGATCACTGCAACACAAGCTTCCTTCAGTCGTGATGTGCCTGATTAGCTAATAGCATTGGTGACCATCAGGTCCAGTATCTCATCCCTTCTGGTAGAGCTTAAGATGTTATCCTCACTGCACTCCAAGTGTGTCCTGGATTGCCTACAACTCACTGTGCTACTTTTCCAGCAGATGTCGGGGTGCTTGAAGTCCCCCAGAATGATTACAGCCTGCAAACGTGATGTCTGCTGTATCTGGAGTAAGAAGTCTTTGTCAAGAGTCTCCCCTTGACTGAGCAGCCTGTAGTATCAGCATGATCCAATCACAAGGTTCCCTCTGTTGTCTTGGTCTCTAATTCTCAGCCGTAAGCTTTCAACCTGCTTGTGGCTATTTTTCATAGACAGCTCTTCGCACTCTATGCATTTCTCAATGTAGAGGACAATGCCTCCACACCTCCTTCCTTGCCTGTCCTTTCTGAACAGTCTATAGCCATTGGTAGCCACATTCCCACCATGGGATTTGTCCCAAAAAGTTTCAGTAATGGCAACTAGATCATAGCTTTCTAGCAGCATGGTGGCTTCCAGCTCCTCCTGCTTGTTGCCCACACTGCCTGCATTCACGTAGGGGCACTTCACCTGGGCTGTCAGCTGGGTCGGGTTCTTAGAGGAAAAATCCTTAATTCCTTTGAGGTGTTTCACTGGTGGTTTTCTGTTGGTTTCTATTACCTCAGGAGTCTTTAGCTCATGTCCATAAGACTTCAAGTGTGCAGCAGTGTAGCCAGCATTTCTCAGAGCATCAGGCTGTGGGCCTCACTAGCACCCTATTCTTCTATACCTAGTGTGTCATCCCACAGCCTGTCACAGGCAAGCCTGATGGTATCCCCCTTCTCCATCAAGTCTATTTCTTATCTGTATTTTTTTATCTAGAACCACCCCTCAGTTAAGAGCCCTGATTTACAAAGATCGGTTCTGTTAAAGTTTTTGATCTTTAATTTTCCATTATGAAGGAAGTTCATTGTTACTTTTTAACTGTGAGAAGGGATAAAGTTTTGTTTGTCATAGGCATTCCTAGCATAGGGATCAGGAGACCTCTAGGAAGAATGATGTAAGGTTAAAAAGAGCAAAGTTTTTACTGCAATTGTTTCAGACAATGTGTGTAAGAGTAAATGCTGGAGAAAATAAAAGAATTGCATTGCTAGAAGACTTGGCTCCCTGACCTCCTTCTGACTTTTACAGACTTGTGCCCTGAAAAGAGGTATAACAAAGTATTTAAAATCAAACTATTCAAAACCAAAAATGGAAATAGTTTGATGCTGAAAATTTACTGGATGTGACCTTCTGCTAAGAGCACTCAAAGTGTGTACACCACCAGTTCTAAAAATAAATGATAGACAGAAAATTGGCAGGATGCTCCCTGAGGTCTAAACAGCATAATGTCATGTAGTTGGTGACTGCATGGATATTTGTCACCGCAGTCCTGCGTGAAGGACACACACTGTGAGAAGCCTTATTAATATGTTACATTGCTTTACAGTTGTGATGGTGATATTTTCTCTTTTATTCCCAGAATTAATTGTGAAAAGCTATCTGATACTTCATGAATTACATAATAGTTTATGCTGTGAAGTATGCAAGCACCTGATTATAACATCCATCTATACTTGACAGCTTCATTGACAAATTTGTTAAAACTATTTTCTCTTTGTGCCCCCTCCAGGATACTATAAGCTGCTTGTGCTCTAGGAGGTCTCCCAGGAAGGCCCATGTGATGAAGAGGAGCACCTCTTTTGCTCTCTCATTCATAGCTCTCAAGATTTTTAAGATGAATTGTTTATCAAAGTTGCTTCTATCAGAAGTTTGGACAGCAGATGTCTTCTTTAATTATTCCTGACTTTTTTGTTCTCCAGCACAGCACGTGATGAATTTCTTGAAGAGAGTGAAAATGCTTTGTCTTCAGGATGCCAAAGAATAGACTAAAGAAAAATGTTTCTGTACTTGCTTGCATGGTTGCAGTGACTGAAAGCAGCATTGTTCTCATATCCACACCACAGATCCCTGCTCAGATGTTCAGCTCTCTAAATGTGGGAGACTTCTACTAGTGTCAGCAGGAGCAGAAATATGCTGGACTGACAGTTTTGGATGCTGAAGGTCTTTTTATCATGTAATATGCATTTTAATAGACTAGACAAGACAGTATAGAATATAGTCACAATCTTAGTATTGAGAGGGAAGATGTGTGAGAGGACATAAGAATTAATTACACCCACCATCAAGACCAAGCATGTGTGAGAGGGAAGGATTCTAGTGGGAAGGATTCATGTGCACCCAGTCTGTGAACTGAGCCTGCCTGTTTGAAAATCAGCCTAGGATTTTTCTGTTTCTTCAGTATTCAAAAGAAGACTTCAGGGATGCATCAGCTGTGGGTTGTCTCTCAGCAGAGGAGTCAAACAGCCTGCATTTACAAAGGAACAGTATGCAGAAATACCAAAACACAATCATTTTTTTTAATTGGAATTAACATTACTTATGACTTCCTGTGAACATTTGCATAAGAAATATATTGTTTGAAGGGAAATTTCTTTTAGAACCGAAACATATGTTAAAACTCAAATAAACACATATCTGAAGAAGCCCTGACATTCAGAGGCTCCCACAAACATCCTAAAATACTTTTGTGAGAAAACACCACAATGGAGCATGCCCTTCTAACAGGTAAGGATTGCTACCTGTAAATAGGAAAAAGCAATTTCATAAGTGATCATTCCCCAGCTTGTTTCCCAAAACACCTAAAACTGCCTGTCATTGAGCAAAGCTAGTTTTGTAGGCCAAGTCAGACTGTGATTTGTGAAACAGGAGCACACTGACAAGATTTTCCCACTAGCTCATAAGCAAATATTCATTTCAGTGAATGTTTTGTGATAGAGAATTACGAAATACGTTTTAGTAAAACGTCAACAGGTCTTGGACAGAGGTTTTAGTTTATCAGAATAAACTATGTGTTTTTCTTTTAGGTCTAAAATACACTTAGGTTTTTGTTTAAGCTTATTCCTATTCTGGAAGTTGAAGCTAAGTAAACATTTGATGCAAAAAGAAAGGCAGGCTAAAAGATTTTTTTTTCAATGTGTAAGGAAAAGACATTGAACAAGACCAGACAAAGGCTCCTTCTCTACCTACAAAGAAGTAAGAAACTGTGCTTTATAAAATGACATGGCCAATACAAGTCACATTAATATTTTCATTTTAATGGGAACTGTGTGTCTCCACTGGATTTAGCTGAGGTCTTGCTTCTCTTGTTCACCCTTCTTTGTTTGCAGTACTACACATTTAGACAAAGGGAAGAGGATCAAAGTGAGTATCTGGGTACTGCCTGTATGATAGGTGGTGTGCTTGGATCTGCTGTTGAAGGTCCTCTGTGATGTGAGCTTCTGAGCATAGTATATAGTCTCAGGTAGCAGGTTGGTATTTAGTAGTTTGTATGGAGTCAGTCTTGGGTGTGTTAGTCAATGGGGCTTGTGAGCTACAGGTGAGGATGTTACATTTTCTGTGTGCTATAAAATAAATGTCTTTCCATAATTTTAGTTTATGGTGCTTGCAGGCTGTTGGCTCATCTTTTTTCTTCCTGTGGTCTGTGTTCATAGAAAAATGAGATCTAGTTTTGGGAACAGAAGTTTGTTCCCAACAAACTTATGCCCTGGTCTCCACCTTGTTGAATCCACCCCACCATTACCATGTCCAATGGAAGCTTAATCTTTAGCTGTTGAGTAAGCTACAGATCTTGGTCAGTTTTCGTTACATTTTGGGAATGAGGTATTGATAAAGAGGCTGTCATAAACATTGACGCTACCATAGGTTCAAGAATCCTGTTACTTATGCTGCAGATAACAAGCATTGATTGTTCAGGGGTGTGAGATTCCTCAGTCAGCCCCCAGGAAATTATCTGCCCCTGCTGGTGACCAGGAACCTTGGCAACAGGCCATGGTCTGCTTTCCTCTTCTTGGTTTGGCCAAGGCAAATCAGAGCTGAATATCCACAAAACAATCCTTTTTCATGTTCCACTGGGATTTGCAAGGACACGTAGACTGCTTGCAGTAAAAGTATTGAGGTCTTCTCCTTAGAATATGAACCTAACATTTCTTTAGGTATCGTCTGCAGTACCCCAGTAGCATTTTTTCTGTTTGCTTTGGTGAAACTTACATTTTCTTTTTCATAACTGTGAGACACTGTAAAGGTTAGGATGGTTTTTTTTTTTCATTTTTAGAGGTTTACTCTGTATTTCTCCTTGCTTAATGATACCAGAAGACCTTTTTCTTTGATTTCTTCCTCATTTTATGTTTCTCTGCTTGTGACTAAAAGAATCTTTTAATCTGCAGCTTTCCTTCTATATAGGTTGCGTCTATGTCACACCATGCACATATATTTTTCTCTGAACCTTCTTCAGTATTTTTCTTCGCAGTCTCTCAGATATCTTTATTTATTGCCTCCTGTTTCAGGGCACTGTCATTATATTTTTCTTGGATGAGTTAAAGAGAAAATTTGGAATCTATTGATACAGAAATGTTTGGATATGATTTCAAAATCTCACTCTTAGTCTGTGTGACTGAAAAAGGAAACTTGTTCTTTACAGACATTTTCTTTTTCCAAATTACTGATGGAAGAAACTGTGTGGTTCCCTGCTTTTTGTTGAAACTTCCTGTGATGTGAGATGGGGGAAAGAATACAATTCAGTTATCCATTTGAATAGCAAATATATGACCTTCCTTTTTCTGTGGATTTTGTGCCATTCTGTGCTGTTTCATGTGCAGCCTTTTCCCCCATATTTTATCCCTCTTCACAGTGTCTGAATTTGTTTTAAGTTGTACTGGAACAGAACTGTTACCTGTACCAATAAAGCCCTAGAACAAATCTTTCCTGCCAAACCATGTAGTAAATATGTATGTACTGTAATTTTCAGCAGCAGAGTACTTATTTTGAGTGAAAAAATATCTAATTTTCTTAATTAAATATTTTTTTGAGAGTTTAATACATGTTTATTACAGAAATTGCAGCTCTTCTCTGAAAACTGATTGTAAAAAACTTCTTTGTGGGCTTCCATATTTATTGTGCCTTAGTGATCTTCAGATCAAATGCACTCCGTTTGGTAGGAAAAAGATGTGTTTGTTTTTCTGCCTGGCAGCCTTGTGCATTCAGCTGGCTTGTACATTCAGCTCTGGTTCAAGCTGAGTTTTTCACCTTCCCATGTATCAGCAACAGCAGGGCAAATTACAGCTTCTGTTTACACCTGCCTTTTCAGTGGGGTTGTGCAGGTGTGACAAAATACAGCTTAGCAACCTGTTCCCCCTTGTTATTAGAGACAACTCAAATCTGGCTTCCCTGCTGTCGTGTTGGCTTTCTAAAACTTGTAACAGGCAAAAATCACTTTTCATTGTGCTCACAAACACATTTACGCTTGAGGAACAAGTCTGCTAGACAGATAAACAAGTAGTTGACATCTTTGCATAGTCATATCCTGAAAAGCAACTATGCGTCTAGCCAGCAAAATAAATCCTTTTGAATTAGACAGCTGGTTGCGTTCTTAGCTGCTTTTACAGGTAAACTTTAGGACAAAATTTTTCCTTGCTTCTGGGAGACTGTAGTATGGAGTCAATCCTTAATTCCCAAACTAAAGAAAGTTCTCTGCGTTGCAGATTGTAGAGTTGCTTCACAGACCAGAGCTGTTCTCTATACAGCTTCTATTTGGTGAATATTGTATACATAGGGATGGTGAACACCTAAATTCCTGCAGTGGTGCAGGGGAAAGAAATCCCTCACCTAAAAATTCTGGTTGGTTCCTGTGTGAGATGCATGTCACTGAGGCAAACAAGTCTGATGCACCTGGGGCAGAAGATTCAATCCCTGGAGTACAATTGGTCATCTAAGCATCTGCAAAGGTTTTGCTGAGTGGCCTTTTGGACACAGTTGCCTAGTTTGTGAATTAAAGTAGATGTAAAGTGGAGATGGGTCAAAGTAAGCTTATCCCAGAGTACAAACTTGAATCCATGTTCAAAATAAAGTTTTGGTAGACTAAGTAGAGCTTCTCTTTCTGAGCTAGCACAAGGACACCACCATTCCTGCAGCCACTAGTCTTCAGGCACATCACTCCAGAGCTTTCACTTGTACCGGCAGGCCTCTCTTCTTAAACCAGTGTATTCAGAGGCCAAACCAGACACTGTAAGGCTGAAGTGTCTGGAGATTTTTAGTGCCATTTTGACACTGCTATCTGCAAAGTAAAATCTTGTGGAAAATGGACAGGAAATTCACTGTTCATCTTTTAAGAAATGTTAATGGTTATGAAAGGAGTTGCAACACCCTCACCCCTTACCTTCTTTGGAAAGATTAGTGAATAATGCAGGAGGATGAACAAGGGTTTTACTTGAATTCTTTCTAGATAAATCTTGCAAGATTTTTTCTAATTACAGTGCAGCTACACTGAAATGGAAGACAAAAGTACTGGTGGATTTGATGACAAGGTCCCACGTGTTTTCTGTATTTGAGATTACTGTAGAATCCCAACGAGTTGCAACAATTATTTTCTTTAATCCTGTGCGCTTTTTTTGTGCCACCTGCTTTTTGCTGCATTTATTTCTTATAACTTTGTCACATGTTTAGGTTTAACAAGGCCAAATGCCGGGTCCTGCAATTGGGGCACAACAACCCTGTGCAGTGCTACAGACTAGGAGAAGTCTGTCTAGAAAGCTGCCTGGAGGAGAGGGACCTGGGGGTGTTGGTTGACAACCGACTGAATATGAGCCAGCAGTGTGCCCAGGTGGCCAAGAAGGCCAATGGCATCTTGGCTTGTATCAGAAACGGCGTGACCAGCAGGTCCAGGGAGGTTATCCTCCCTCTGTACTCGGCACTGGTGAGACCGCTCCTCGAATACTGTGTTCAGTTCTGGGCCCCTCACCATAAGAAGGATGTTGAGGCTCTGGAACGAGTCCAGAGAAGAGCAACAAAGCTGGTGAAGGGGCTGGAGAACAGGCCTTATGAGGAGCGGCTGAGAGAGCTGGGGTTGTTTAGCCTGGAGAAGAGGAGGCTGAGGGGAGACCTCATTGCTCTCTACAACTACCTGGAAGGATGTTGTAGAGAGGAGGGTGCTGGCCTCTTCTTCCAAGTGACAGGGGACAGGACAAGAGAGAATGGCCTCAAGCTCCACCAGGGGAGGTTTAGGCTAGACATTAGGAAAAAATTCTTTACAGAAAGTGTCATTGGGCACTTGAACAGGGTGCCCAGGGAGGTGGTTGATTCACCTTCCCTGGAGGTGTTTAAGGCATGGGTGGATGAGGTGCTGAGGGATATGGTTTAGTGTTTGATAGGAACGGTTGGACTCGATGATCCGGTGGGTCTCTTCCAACCTGGTTATTCTGTGATTCTGTGATTCTGTGATGTTTGCTCTTACCAGAGCTTGCAGCTTTATTAAACACCATTATAGTCCATCTTCTAATAACATCAGTGTATTGCTATTTTCAATGAGAAGGCTTTGTACTTTTTTTTAATTAAATAGAATGTATTTTATTTTTTGGAACTGTGAAATTGTAAGTAGAAAGACCAGCACAAAAACACTGAGACATAATAAATTACAAATGGACTTCTCAGTACTTAAGGAAAATTTTTCATTTTGACATTAGTATACTGAGGATATGATTTAAATGCATCAGGGAAAAAAGGCTTACACAATTAATTTAACTGCACTGGGTATGAATAGCAGTTTCACACTTCTGTGGAACTTGCTTACCTGGAATTTAAAACATATGCGCCTTAACACATGGCTCTGAAGTATCTTCTGTAGGGTCTTCTGATATAAACTGTCAGGTGGCCTGGTGTGAATGGTTTTGCTACTCAGTTTTGCATCCAAACAGCTGTAATAGGTGGTTACCCACTGAAGTATAAAAGTATCTGTCTGTGACCCGTTACTCTAGATCTTTCAGTTGCCACAAATGCTGGCAAAAAGAGAGATAGAAAATAAAGGAACAGTTCTCCATGTGTGGGCCTCCTCTGCATCCAGCAGTCTGTGAGCTAAAGGTCTGATCCCATGGCTATACGTCTGAGAGATGTAATGTACTTAATTTAAGCAGGTGTCTAATTTAGAAATCCCTGTATGTTTGGGATTCATACCACTTTAGAGGAAGTAGGTTCCTCAGGGCCCATTGTGTTTATTAGCCTTGTTTCAAAAGAATAAAGAGGCCACCTGGGGGAAAGGAAAGAAAAACTCTGTCTTTGTCTTTGTCCTCCAAGTTTTCCACAGACCCTGAGCCCCTGTCTCTGTAGATGCATTTGTAAGGGCAAGATCTCTATTGTGACTTAATGCTGACAATGAGACAAGATTATCCAAAGCCTCTTTTTTTAACTATTAACTGCAACTCTGTGTTCTGCCATCCAGGGAGTAGATGAACTCCCAGATAGTCGTGTTGTTTTCTTCCTTTCATGGTGTGTAAGTACTGTTTTCATGGGTTAATTGTGTCCATGTAGCAAGGAACAAAGGTCAGGGATTTGTGCTGATATTCTGAATAAAAGTGAATTTTCTAAGTAATTGCTGAGAAAGTCAGGAATTAAGAAAACAAACTGGACTTTAGGCTCATGCAGACCATAAGAGCTCCTCTCCTGCCTTCTGAGATGCCACTTGTATAAAGGTCATAAAAATAATATTATATATAAAAATTATGGTAGTATTAATAAGCACAATCTCCTTGGTGTCAGAAGACACAGACCATAGAAAATAAAGAACATTCTTTCCCTTCCTACTATTTGACCTGCAATCATTTGTTGTGGTTGTGAATGAGCAGATCTCTCAGAAAATGAATGAGGTGCTGTCTTGGTAAACACGGTAGAATATCATGTATGCTTAATCTCTGGGACTCTGATTTTTTTATTTCATAGAACCATAGAATGGTTTGGATCAGAAGGGATCATGAAGGTCATCTAGTCCAACCCCTCTGCAGTGAGCAGAGACATTTCCTCTCATATAGTTGTTGAGAAATTTTCTGTTAACTTGCTAGTCATGCAGGGATGTGTTTTAGAAAGGCAAATGAAATGTCTCATGAAGGACATAAATCTGATGTATCCATGTTGATAATGGGGATTGTTTTCCTTGCAAGTATCCTATTCCAACATTTTTGCTATCTAGAGGCAAGTAGGCAACATGTGGGTTTGTTTTGCTTTTTATATTGCTATATGTAATAATATGCTATGTTTATAGCAGCCTTCCAGTACTTAAAGGGGGCCTACAAGAAAATTGTGGAGGGGCTTTTTATCAAGGAGTGTAGTGATAGGACAAGGGGTTGTGTTTTTAAGCTGAAAGAGGGGAGATTTAGATTAGATATTAGGAAGAAAATTTTTACTCTGAAGGTGGTGAGGCACTGAAACAGGATGCCTCACAGAAGCAGTGAAAGCCCCATTCTTGGAGGTGATCACGGCCAGGTTGCATGGGGCTTTGAGCAGCCTGATCTAGTGAAAGGTGTCCTTGCCCATGGTAGGGGAGTCAGAACGAGATGATCATTGAGGTCTCTTCCAACACAAACCATTCTATGAGTCTATGTTTATGCACAACTCTGCATATCAGAGCACAAGCACATGCTTCAGTTTTCCTAGAATTAGCTTGTTCGCTATGAATTAAAACCAGAAATGCTAGTGCTTTTGCTCTGTTTTAAGTTGGCATCTCTGAGAAGTGACTTTCCAAAGACTGTCTTAAACAGCTCAATCTTTTGATGAAAACTCTAAGGTTGAAAGCAGTATGTTAATTAGTAGAACAGCAAATCAATAAACATATCATTGTTGCTTCATCTACTGTCCAAATAAATTAGTTCAGTATTTTACATCTACATTTCCCTTCTTTACCGCTCATCCCCCAAGATAAAGAATTCAAGATCTTCACTTCACTTGCAGCTGTACAAAGGACAAATTAGAAACTGCTACTTTCTGTGAATGCAACAGACTGATGTATTAAGAATTTTTTTCTGAAAATTACTTTCATTGGTAGAACCAGATAAAGTAATTTATTTTAGATCCATCTTTGCAAATAGGTCCTGTTGAAAAGGCTGACTTCTAAGACTGTTTGGCTCTCACAGTGAATCTTCCTTTTCAAAAGTGTTTAAAAATTTAAGCTTAGCCCTAGACATCAATTTCCAAAGGATTTTGGACTTCAAACAATGAGCCTAACTAGCCTCTAGAATAACATGAAAGGTAGTACGATGTCCAGAACATCTATTGAAAAAGCCTCTAATATCTCTAAGTGCTCAATTTATCTCTGGATTTAATATTATAACTGACAGAGTTTTTAAATGAGGAAAAGGTTCTTCTAAAATATAATCATAAGCTGCTCTAAAACACTGTTCTGAACTGACTGGGACAGATTTAGTTTCTTACATACCTATTTGCAGTAAGATATGCTGTGTGAGGGGATGATTTACTGTTTCTGTCAAAAGGAGCTGCAGTTCTTGCAAAATTGTTAGAAGCTGAGTCTAAAGAGATTAGCAGATTTTAAGTTTAAGCTTTTTAGTGTGTCATTTGGTTAATTTATGGTACCTCTTTTGGTAGCTGTGGAAACGGTCTGCTTTCTAATACAGTACCACTGATAGTTTTATAGAGGATTTTAATTGCTTTACAGTAAGCATTTTTAACTCTTCTAACCCCTTACTTCATGCTTTCCTTTCCAGAAGTGAGGGCTCAGCTGTTTGACTCTGCTATACCTACTTTCTCCTTACTTCTGTCTAGAACTTCATGTCTGTTGAGAACTTTACCTTACAAGACCAAACCCTATAGTTCAATAGAACTGCAATGTTGGTTCCTATTAAAACAAACCAACATCCATGTCTAAAGCCTTCTTTCTTCGCCCGGCAGAGTTAAGCTAGGTTGACGTAGCTTGCAGAAAATGACTTAAACTGATTGCTGCTAGAAATATGGCTTTTATGTTTAGGGGTGGTTTTAGGGGTGTTTTTTACTTCTCGTTACTTCTGTTCGGTACTTCTGGGTACTGTCTAACCTCATTGTCTCACTTCTGGGTAAGTACTTCTAGAGGTACCTTTCTTCTAAGGTTGTTATGGTGGCCTGGTTGGGTTTTGTGGGTCTGGCAGGGGGTGTGGGAGTGTGGATGGCACTAACGATTTTGAACTGTTTCTTCTGTTTCATGTAAAAAAATCATTCTTCCAGAATTGGTTTGTTTTAACAGCTCTCCATTTTTACTTTTAAAGAAGAAGGAGTGATGTATTTAGCCATTCACTGGCTCTCATTCACTGCTTGGCATAGGCATATTTTCTAGGGTTTTAAAATCTATTAAGATATGAATGTTACATCTACATACAATCACTGAAAGAAAAAACTTCAGAAAATCAACTGAATTTTTTCAAGTAGGCAGTTTAAAATTGAAAAAAAATTTCCACTACTTTTTCTTCTGTCATTATCTACTGTGGTAGACAAAATATGGATCCATCTGAAAACCTTTCCACCTCCAGCATCCACACACAAGTGTATCTATATGTGATGTCTCTGAATGGAATTTTTCTAATAATTATTTAACACATGTTTCTCAGGCCCACTCTACCTAGCCTTTTTCTGAGATTGAAAAGATGTCATTCTGAATTCCAGTTTTCTTTGAGAAATGTTAATTGTTTTCAAGACCAAGCTGGCATCAAATACCTGTTTATTTCTTATTACAGAAGTTTGCTGGTGAAAATTCCTTCTCTTAGTCTCCAATTAAAATACAGTTTATCATTATGTACTTTATTGTGACTCACATTAAAAGATTTTAATGCATTATATTTCAGCAGTGAAAATGGTATTTGTAAAGCTTTGGGTGATTTCATGTTGCACTGCTTGTACATACAGGAGGAGAAAGAAAATTCTTGATCAGTTCATGGATTATTTCTATATTGTCTTTGTTCTTAATGTTACAGTTACTAATAATGATTTATTATGCTTGACCATTTTCTCCTCCTTTAGAAACAGAATTTAAAAGTTACTGTATTTGGATCTTCTTATCCCAGACCTGTTGGGGCTTTTTAGGTTTTTTATTCTTGTCTTGAGCTCTACAGATAGACACAATCATAAGAAGGATAACCTTGATTATTCCAGTGTCAGTGGTGACCATGAATGTATTCACATAACCTGAGGAAACCTCAGAGTAATTATTAGCTATTAGGGAATATTACTTTGATACTCATAACAATTTCATAAATAATAAAGTTTCAAAGGATAATAGCAGCTGTTTCACTTGGGACTTTTAATCTGCTAAAACAACAAGCAAGTGTGCCCTTCATAAGCACTTAAATGCATGAGTAAATCCATTCTTTTCAAGAAAAATTGCTAATTAAGTCTATTTTTAAGGATATTCTCAAGTGTGATAGATATCAAATATCTAAGTTTTCATATTAGGAGAATCACTGAGGCTTTAAAGAACTTTGATAGTTTGACAAACACACCTGATAATCCCAAATCAATTTTTGTCAGATTAGAATAATTTGACAGGTTTAGATGTTGATGGGGGGGGTGGGACCATTTTGCCTATGTTATTTTGCCCAGCTATTCTAATTAGTCTCCACTTAATTTAAAGAAATTGCTTACTGTGTCTGATAATGAGTTAATTCATAATTCAATTAGCAGCACCATTTGCAAGTCTTTAATGTGAACAAAAACACCTGCTAAATTGTTATACCTGGGAGATGGCATGATGGATCTTCCTCCCCTGGCATACCAGGATGAGCAAGGCCAGGTCACGCCACTGCCCAGAAAGATGGACTGGTACCACCTGTCTCAATTTCCAGTAAAATTTTATTCCTTATAGGAATCTGTCAAATATGGCTAGGATGGGGTTTTTCTTGTAATGTTTTCTCATTCAAGTCATGACATAAATATTGAGCTTTCAGTTGCTATCTAAATGAGAGGAGTATTCAGTATGGGGCAACCTATTGCCTTTGCAATCAAGCAGTGACATTGTGGATGGGTTGTTTTGGCCCATCTGTAGAGAGGAGGTGCTCTCAGTCTCCTGCAATACTGAAATATCAGGCCATTGTATGTCACACACATATGCAGTGTCTCCCATCCCTCCACCTCTGCCCCAGTTCTGTGGAGATTTCTGGTAGCCATTCAGCAAAGAATTTAGGTCTCTGTTAATTTTGTTGTCTAAAGTGCCTCTGAAAAGGGGAGGGTTGACCATAGAGTTTTGATTGTTAGGTTTTTTTAAAAAAATTAAACAAGGTGAGTTTGGATGAATAGATACTTTTAACTCTGATCTTCATAAACTGGAAGAGAAATTGTGTTGTACTAAGTGCTCTCCCTGATACATAAATTATACAGTATGCATTACTAATATTTTTGTTACTTTAAACAGAAAAGAAAAGGTTTGTTTTGAAAATTTTATAGTGAGCATACTGACAAAGAAGAGCTCTTTCTTAAAACAACAAAACCCTCAGAACAAATAAGAAAAAACACCAACCAGACAGAAAAGCATTCTTGTTATGGAACAAATATTCTGCAGATCAGTCACTTTCTACAGCTTTTTCACACCTGATTGCTCTAATTAATTGAAAATAGGAAGCATGCTCCTTAGATACCTTAAGCTACAATGGAGCGAAGAAGGTAGATGTAAAGTCATCTACTCAAAATGCCTACACAAAGGACAATTCTCTCAGTAAACAGATAAAATGAGGATGAAGACATGACTAGAGTAAAAAAATCAGGTCTGCATAAAAGTGTTACAACAGTAAGAGTGACACAGGGTATCATAACACTTAATTCATTGGGAAAGGAAAGAACAGAGAGGGGAAGAGATCAAGTGTCTGTTTCCTTCGAGACTGTGACTCAGTATGGGATTTAAGCCAAATGACCAGATTTAATGCTTCTAATTGCTTTTTTTCTTCTAAAGTTCTTTTTATTCCCCTTCATGACTAGCACCATTTTAAAAAGACCTAGCAGGCCAACGTTCATCTTAATTATTCTCTTTCAGGTTTGTGTGCAGTCACAATGCCAAGTATTCAAGGCGATCCAAATTTTTCTGCCCTTGGCAAAGGAAACCAAATGCTTGTCCCAACATATATCCTATGTGCTGTATGTCCACACTCCCACTGAAGTAAGACTGACAATCTCAAACTGAGGTTGCAGCTTCTGAGATTTTTAGATATTTAAGATCATAGATTATTATAGAGACTAGTGAGTGGAAGGTAAAGAAGAGCTTGACAGCCACTTGAAGATGAATGATAAATGTATAATTTTAAATAGAGGTTACTCGTTCCTGCAGTAGTGGAGATACCACAGTAGTGAGTCCTAAATCTACGTACCATTCTGATCTGCATTCAGAATTACACCGGTTGCCTTTTAGAAAATTATTTTTGAATGAGCATCAGTGTGAAATGACAGTCAGCTGTCCATTGAGGTTTTGTTTGGATTTGGAGGGTTCTGGGAATTTGGAGATTTTTTTGTTGTAATGTAGTTCCTAGGAAACAAAGCTACTGTTTAGGCTGTCACTGGCCCCTGTTATATCTTTGACAATACAACTGGAAGGCCCTTACTCTGATGTACTTTGAAAGCTTTTTATTTGTGGCTTCTGAGTACAGCAAACATAAAACCACTATCATTTTTACCTCTAAAATTTACTTTGGATTAATTAAATAGAATAGGCAATGTAATTAAAATGTCATAGTCATATCCCTTCTTTTGGGAATTAATTTTATGACTTGCTGGTACTTTCATATTCCTGAAAATATGGGTTCCTGAACTGGGATGCAATATTTAGAAACTTATGCCTTTTGGTATGCAGCTCAGGGTGGCATTAGCTCTGCTAACTTAATTGTTAGCTAGCAGCTCCTCTTGAATGACTTAACTCTGATCCTTAAATGCTGTCTGACTTTCTAAGATTTTCTTATTTTATAGTTACAAATAATGTTTTTCTCCATGTGGCTGTGTTAAACACATAGTCTTAGATTGTTGCCTGTTTACCATTTCACCAAACAGTTTACCTACACACTTTTTCATCTTACTGCCAAAATAATGTTTGTGGCTTCTGCATACTCACAATTTTTTCTAGCAGTATGTGTTTTGTTACTGAATTATACCAAACCAAATACCTTCAGGACTTGGGCAATGTCTGGTTTTCTGATACCAACTATGTCTGGTAGAAGCTATACAAGTGCAAGTCTTGAAATTTAGAAAGGAACTATTTAAGCTGTTATGTAGTTCATTAATGTGCAAAGACTTTTAATTATATTGTGAACATCTAAGCTGCAGTGATACTGTTGTAAAATGCTAGCCTGTATGATCATTGTTGCCCTTATCAATCAGGTCTTTGACCTTCTGCACTTGGAAAGCAGAGGAGGAATTTTTTGAACTGAAATGTATTTGTCATCAAATACCTAAATAAGCTAATACTAACTTTGAAGTTATTTTATCTTGCGTTTGTCAGACAATTACTTTCACAGGATCATGGGATAATTCAGGTTCAAAGGGACCTCTGGTCCAACTTCCTTCAGGCAGCGAGGAAGCAAGGCTCAGGATATTAACCAGTCAGACCTTGAAAACTTTTAAGTGTGGAGACTGCACAGCCTGTCTGGGCCCCCATTTCCCTGTTTAACTGTCTTCATAGCAGAACGATTTCTCTTCTCCCTTTCACCTTCACACAGTTTTCAAGAATTTCTGTAGTGTTTGAAGTTAAGAGAGTTTTTTCAGACTCTATATTAACATGGCCTAACTTAATAGTTAATAAATATTAGGAGGTGATGGGACAGTATACAGTTATTAAGCAATGCAGGATACTATTGCAAACCCAAACTGAAAGGGTTTCATCTAAGCTTTCTGCTTTGACACAGAAAGAGATTTTGCTGTGAAAAAATTTTCCATTCAAAACTGAAAAACTTTGACATTTGTCAGACAAACGAAATGTTGTTATATATTGTTCTGTATCTTCAGATCAGACATCTGAATAGCTGAAGGTTGATCCTGCTGAATGTAGTTGTCACTGTGCAGTCAATAGACGCTCCAAGTCTAGTTATTGCAAAAAGCATGCTGGGCTAGACAGCATTGGTTTGTGCTTCAGTTGGCAGAAAAGCTGTGCTTTCCCTGGGGACCCTGATCCAAGGCAGACGGAAGGCTTCTCCAGAGCTGAGTTCTTTCCAGGAGAGGAAATAACATCTGCTTGTGTTGTTTTATACCTGTTCTGAGAGTCTCTGCTGTCCAAGACAGCCAATCCAGTGTGCCTCACAAGCACTGCAATATTCTGTACTCCCTCTCATGTGAACTGAGGTACTCAGTGGGAGAATTACTGGGAAGAAAAATGGGAATCTTCTTGTTCTAGCAGAAACACTTGTCACATTAAACAGGTGAGATTCTGACAGGTGCCTAAGTAGACCCTCCTGTTGAGTCATGAGGTCAACAGTTTATGACTAAAGGGTTATGTGTATGTGGGTGCTTATATGTGGTTTTGCCACAAGTTAGAATCCAGTTACCTGTGAGAGTCTCCTTAGATACTGGTACACACAGTGTTAACTCGTAGCCCAAAAGATGTTTGGTTTACAGCCCAAAACAGTAGCCACTTACAGCAAAGCCTCTCAGAGAGGCAGGTTTGCAAATTTGAAATGCTGAGGTGGTAAGTAATTTAATCGGACTGACAGATTACAAATTCAGGATTGCTGTGATATATTCATTGCTGCATTAGCGTCTAAACACTTACAATAGGTTAACACTGAGCATATATATGTATATGTGTGTGTGTGTACACATACATATGTATATATACACACATCTATATATGCATACATATATATACGTATATATATGTATGCTTGTATATATATACATACATCTATACACATGTATAAACATACATATATATATATACACACATGTATATACATATATATACACTAGGAGAAGTCTGGCTGGAAAGCTGCCTGGAAGAGAAAGACCTGGGGGTGTTGATTGACAGCCGACTGAACATGAGCCAGCAGTGGCCCAGGTGGCCAAGAAGGCCAATGGCATCTTGGCTTGTATCAGAAATGGTGCGGCCAGCAGGTCCAGGGAGGTTATCCTCCCTCTGTACTCGGCACTGGTGAGACCACTCCTCGAGTACCGTGTTCAGTTCTGGGCCCCTCACCACAAGAAGGATGTTGAGGGTCTGGAGCGAGCCCAGAGACGAGCAACAAAGCTGGTGAAGGGGCTGGAGAACAGGCCTTATGAGGAGCGGCTGAGAGAGCTGGAGTTGTTTACCCTTGAGAAGAGGAGGCTGAGGGAAGACCTTGTTGCTGTCTACAACTACCTAAAAGGAGGTTGTGGAGAGGAGGGATCTGGCCTCTTCTTCCAAGTGACAGGGGACAGGACAAGAGGGAATGGCCTCAAGCTCTGCCAGGGGAGGTTTAGGCTGGACATTAGGAAAAAATTTTTCACAGAAAGGGTCATTGGGCACTGGAACCAGCTGCCCAGGGAGGTGGTTGATTCACCTTCCCTGGAGGTGTTTAAGGGACTAGTGGACGAGGTGTTGGGGGGCATGGTTTAGTGATTGATAGAAATGGTTGGACTCGATGATCTGGTGGGTCTTTTCCAACCTGGTGATTCTATGATTCTATGATATATGTGTGTGTGTATGTATATACGTGTATACGTATATACATGTATACATATGCATATATACGTATACTTATATATGTGTATATATATAAATCAAGTAACAATAAAGAAAACTTGAGTTGTTTTCCTGGGGAGGCAGAGATGTGCAATTCTTACCAAGACATTTGTTCTTGATGGAGGAAGAGAGGTCCGGGCCCATCAGCCCATCCATCAGGTAAGGTGGTCATTTTTTCTTCCTCCCCAAAAAGAGCTTTCAGGTATCTTTCTTATACCTTTTGAAAACTTTCTGGTTCCTCTTGGAGGGATGGGACTAAGTCAGTTTGTATGTATTGATTGGCCCTAGGCAAGGCCACTTGTGTCATCAAAAGCAGGGGCTCAGCAGTTCACTACACCTTCACGGCAGGGAGTACATGCTTTGGGGAATGTTTCGGCTCTTAACTGAAGCAACATCCGGCTGTGAAGATTCCATCTCACCTCAAGTGCCACCTAGTTGATATGAATGGGACACCACCTTCGAAACTATCTGTTTTGCCAGGTGCAGTTGACTGCTGCCAGCCACTCCCTTTGCCAACTGCTCTCTTTTGTGAACACCATGCTTATTTTGAGAAACAAGCTCACCTTTGCCAACTCACCTTGCCATGGGGCCTAGCCATTCTATTATATTACAGCATTTTAGGAGCAGATACTGAGTGCAGGGTATGATACCTATGCTGATTATAACACCTGCTCTCTTCTAAAGCACTGTCCCTTTGTCCCTCGTGGCTGACTTGAGGAAATGCTTTGTTGGGTTAATTAAATTTCACTTATCCCTCAGCTGATGCTTTAGCTCTTGTCAATCCCTTCTTTCTCCTAGCACCAAGGAAAACAGAAGCCCACACAAGAAAACACTTGGTAGGTCATTCACTCAATAAAAGTCCAACAGCATTGTTGAGAGAAGGGAGGCCAAATTCAAAACAACATATAAGTGTTCATAATGATAGACTTCAAGCTGTTTTGATGACAAAATTACAATTGTTTTTATTGTAACTTTAGAATACTGGTGTCCACATTTAACATATCAGCTCCACGTTAGGGCAGATATGAAGTATTTTAACATTACTTCTTCACTGTAGGCCTTTGTTAGGGTATATGAAATCTATGACTATGGCTGAAATAGGTCTCTAGATTTGCTAGCCTGAACAACTTAAAAAGTCTTAGTACAAAGCCCCAAAGCCTGAATTGTAAAAAGTGTGCTTAAAAACACTGTTGTTGCTCTAGACTGGATCTAATGTACAGACTTGTGTCTTATTTCTAATAGTAACTACATGAGGACACTTAAGGAAAGAGCATTAGAAAAAGGTGTGAAACAGAGGATGTTTCTTTCCCTGCTGTATCTTCAATTTACGTACTTCCTGGGGCAGTATGTATTTTTCAGTGCTCTGGAAAGTGTCAAGATGGCATATTGATGTGTGTAGGCTCAGTTTGATCACTGGTTAGATAAATACGGTGTTAAAATAGAACTAATGTTTGTCATCTCCTCTACGCTAATAACATCTTTCAAAGTTTATCAGATAAACTGCATTCAACCTGGGAAATTCAGGCTGATAGTTAAAATGTAAAAATCTCAAGAATGAGCATGTTCAGCTAAGGCATGCACAAAACATAAACTCAGTCTTTTGCCAACAGTACACATTAATTATGATTTTAGTCTTTTAATATGGTCTTAGTTTGGATTAGCTGCAAAAAATGCAGCTTGTTTTTGGAAGAGTCATTCAATTGTTCTTTTTTATTGTTTCCATCACTATAGGGCAGAGTTAAGGCTGTTTGGATGCCCTCAACTGTAATTATGCAATTGCAAGCAATTTATCCAGTGTTTACACACATATAATACATTGTATATTAACTTCATTGACCCTAATGCGCTTTGGATCTGGTCCAACATAGATGTGTTGCTGAATTTGTAAAATGCTTTGGGATACTTCAGATAAAAAGCACTGTGATAAAGTGGGAGTTGGTAATTACCATAAGCACAAGGAAGTGGTTGTACTTGACTCTAGCCATTGACCCATAACTCTTGGAAAGAAATTGAAAGCTAAATGATAGATACTGCAGGGTAGTATCCCATCAGAAAAGCTATGCAATTTCATAGTCTCTAATCTAACCACCCAGTCTGGAAGGCAGAAGGCAAGACATTTTTGTCTGGTTGCAGTTAAACAAAGTGCCAAGTATTTCTTTTTCTAAACTGTTCTTTGCATGCTGAGCTGTAGGCTCACCTGAAGTCTTCCATGTCCTCCAAAGCATCAATATCACCAGCTGCACTATTTTAAAGAAAGTTCCATTCTGCAGTGTTTTGCTTCCTTTTAACTGTTGTGATTATCCTTTCTTCGTCTTGCTTTAGCACAGTTGATAAACAATGCATATATGAAGCACAGTCTTTGTAACCTTTCTATTGATTTTTCTATTGGCATCTGCCTTCATGAAATTACTCATCTAAGTGTCAGCAAGATTGCAAATGGACATGGTCAGATACCCAGCAGAACAAGAATATGCAGTATTCCTAATCTCATGAAATCTGGGCCTCATCCATTTGATGGTCAACAATGAAACCTGATAAGCAAGAGAAAAGCAAAACGTACCTGAGAAGTTACAGTACAAGGCATCTCCCAAACTGGGAGGAATGCAAGCAGTTTTGATCAGCGTGTGCTTGCATGTAAGCGTAAGGAATGTAAGTATATTGCTTCCGAGGTAAGAAAGATAAAACTTCTCAGTTTGAGGTAAATTAGAGTCAGTTTTGTGACTAACTCAGTTGCTGTAAGTATCTTCATTCTCTGAAAACTAACTGCATGTTTTTGAGACAATACTCTTCTCTGAAATGATAACACATTGGTATGCAAAAAGGCCAATGCTTATACTTAACAAAGGCCATCCTCAAGATGGAAGAAGGAGGGCGCACCTGCAAAGAGGGGCAAATAAGGCAGGTGGCCCTTAACTGACCAACAGAGTATTCTATCCCATATACCTCATACTTGTTATAAACTTGAGAGGTCACAAGGGTCTCGTTTGCTTCTTCGGTGGTTGGTGTCCAGTGAGGACCTCATCTATCTGGTTGCTCCTGATTCTCGATCTGTTTCCTGAATCCAGTTTCTGAGTCCAGCTCCCTCCTAGCCGTGGCCCATTCCCTCGTGTCTGCCCTGCAGCATGTGTGGTGACATGAAGTCATGGAGTGGTGGGCTTTGGGGCACAATCTCACATATTTGTGTATATTTTATTACTTTCTAAATATTTTAATTATTATTATTATTGTTGCTATCATTTCATTAAAAATGTAGTTTTAGTTTTCCAACCCATGAGTCTTTTTGCTCTCATTTCCTTCTCCCCTTTCCCCATGGGGCTTAAGGGAAGAAGGGGTTTTGGAAGCTCAGTTGCACAGTTTTTAGCTGCCAGAATTAAGCTGGGTGGGGCTAAACCATGAGAAGGCAGCAACTACTAAGTACTTCTTGTCACTTTCTCAGGATTTCTATTTCTTATTTAAAGTCATCTTTTGGGGAGTTTTTGACAGAAGGTTGTTCAACCCCTTCTATCATTGTATAGCAAACCTTGTTGAAGGTTATCACGCTACTATCAGTCACCAAGTGACTAGACAAGAGCTTTCTGGACAGCAAAACAAACATGAAAATGCTTACAGCATCTTGAATTTAAAAAAATTATATAACTTTGAAAAAACCTTTGACTATTTCATTCCAAATAGATAGTACTGAAAGGTACTTGGGGAAGAGAGCATTTATTCCAAAGCCTTTGGGAAGAGAGGCTGCTCTCTCAAAAGCAAAATGAAGCAAGCTGCTGCTTCTGTCTCTGCAAATTCTCAAAATAAAGTCCTGAGGTGATCCCTCTTGAAAGGATCACACTGTCTGTGGCCTAGGAAAATGTATTCTTTAGCAGCCTGTTGCTTGTTTCCCTGAGGATTGTCCCTCTTCCCCAGAGCAGTGGTGGGTACCCTTTGGATTGTTCAGTTGTGGTTCTGTGGAGGCACCACAGACAATAGGGGTGAACTTCCTGTCCATTTCCTGGTACTTAAGGTCTTCATCATTGTATTGGAAATATAAATTTTTATATTTCCTGTATTATATAGGAAGTATTTGTCGCGATGAATGGTTAGCATGTATGTCATAGGAAAGGCAACAACAAATGTATCTTTAGAAAACAGATATATAAACAGTCTCTTTACTGGGGTGCCAGATTGCTGTGTACAAAAGCTGCTTCTCACCAATGCAGATATCCCAGTGGAAGGCCCTAAAATGCAAATATCCTTAGTAAGAAGGTGAATGTCAGAACATCATTTACCAAGCAGCTATGTTTCTGGACAGAAAACAACCTTAAAAAATGAAACAAAAATAACCCTTCACAGCAAGAAGTTCAAACTCTCCTTTCCCAATGAGAAAGAAGTGTGCTGTGTGGCAGTAAATATAATCTACTTACAAAGAGGGTATATTTTTGCCAGTAAAGCAATTTATTTAGAAAAACAGACATATCAATCTAAGGTAATTACAAATTGCAACAGGAGAATTAAAGTAAGTAGCTCAGAGGCACTTGTTGTGGAAAGAATTTTCAAATAGGAACATACTGGGTGGAGAAATACAATACATATTGTTTCTGTCCCCAGTCTAGATTGGTTGCTGCATTAATGTGCACTAATATACATTTATGCACTCCTGCTAATCATATCCAGAGCCCTTCTGAAGTAAATAAAGATTCTCTCTGTTCCAGCTAGTCCTGGTGTACAAAGCATAGCACTAATCAAGCAAGTTATCAGTGTAATTATGGAATACAAATCACTAGGGGCATCACACATTATGATTTATCTGTTCTATTTTTAAGATACTGAAATGCAAATAGGTAATAAATTGTGTTAGTGTTAAATTGTTCCTACTTTATGTTGAAATTAGTGTGAGGCAGGCACTCAAATGGCATATATTGAGAGAAATTGCTGGCTTCTTTTACCTCTTCCCCTCTCCCACTCCCCATGCATGATGTGTTATTGAAGCACTTAACCCTACTTCCTTGCCAGAAAGAGGAGAATGGGGCTTCTATTAGGCCCTGTGCTATCCCAGAGGCAGATGATTTTCTCTGCCTTGCAGTGTAGAGAAGGGAGGGGCAGATGGGAGAAATAGTAAGGAGTCAGGAAAGCAGATGAAATGATCTGTGCAAAGCCCTTTGAAATGCCCACTCTGTTGGAGGGTATCTCTTTATCTAGGGGGAAGGAGGGCATCCTGAGGCTGGGTGTGAGAATTTGCTCACTTTATTTGACAAATTATCAACAGGAAATCTCTGGCAGGAGCTACAGACCGAGTGGAGGTCTTCCCTTTTGGAGGTCTGAAAGCAGTGTAGAACGAAGTGCGTCGATGGAGACAGTGCAAACTAAATAGCTAAGCATGTTGGCTTGAGTGGGCTAGGAGAGTGACAATGGCTAAACTAATTGATTTTAAAAAGTAGGAAGGTCATTGCACATGAGCAACAATCATCTCTTCCACATCTATTTGCCTGAGCCATTCATTTTCAGCTTGAGCACAGACTTAAACTCCCAAAATGATTTGTTTTGGCTGCTTCTGTTCTTCTATTTATAACCTCAGAAAAGTCTTGTTATAAAACCACTTCTGTGTGATTTGGGAGGCGGCAGAACCCCATGTTCTATAAAGCTGTAACTGAATATGATCCATGCATGTAGGAACAATGAAGATGTGGTCTGAACTATGAGGAAACCTCAAATAGTTCATTTTTTTAAAGGAGTGATTACTTCACCAAGAAATGTAATCAAACGTCCTTAGTTCCTCAGACAAGTCTGTGCAAAGCTGTGAGGGAAAGATACCACGGAAGAGGATAAGAACTCCCTTAGAAATTCTGAGAGGAAGGCAAAAAGAGGAGAGGCAAAAAGAGGAGAATCTTTATTTTCTCTGAATGGTTTGCTGCCTCAAAGAAATATAAACCAAGCACATATGGGCTCTTTCTGGGAGGTGACGGATTGGTGTCTGTGTGTCATAAACAGCTCTCTCTAAACACCCAGGCCTAGCAGCTCTGCATAAAGAGTAGTTAAAGGTACACAAGTGGATGCAGACAGCAGGAATTTATCCACAGTTAACTCAGAAAGAAAGCTGTCTTTCCATGTGTGTATTGACCAGCACTTCCCAGGAGTATCTTCTGTCAAGTAGTCTATTGATTGCAGACAGATTGTTGCAGGAAACAGGAGAAGCTGTCAGTCAAAATATGGTTATTTTAAGAAGATACCAAAGAATGGAGCTGAACAAAATTTTTAACTGCTAATAAATTTGCGGATAAGTTTTATCATCTCCCTCCCCAGTTCCCTCAAACAGCCCAGTTCCTGAAAATACATGGTGTTCAGATCTAATTTCTTTCACAGTGTGGATAAAGTGCGTTTGTTTTTTCAGCCTTTTAGTAGTAGATAAATCAATAATTGTGATCCTGAGGGAGGGCAAGGAGATAGTGCTGCCAGCCAGCCACGACTCTTGAGCCACAGCTTGTGGGAATTGTCTACTGAGAAAGGGAAGTAGAGGTAAAACTATTCAGGCTGCAGTGAAAGGGAAATGTGAGCAATGAAATGAAACTTAGCAAACAAATTAGTGGAGACCAGAAAGGAGTAAGGGCTGCAGATGTTGAGCTGAATGGGCCAAAGGATGCTATCTGTTCATGGCAGCTCTCCCTGTGCATTTGTTTTGTCTGGTGATCTTTGGACATACATATTTTATGTGAGGGTTTGCATTAATTTTATTTTAAGGCTATTTTCATAATGAAAAGCCCATGATTTATTAAAATGAAAGAAAATACAAATATTACTGGGGTTTTTTTTTTTGGTGTTGCAGTGTTTTTACTATTGGGATGCTATAATTTATAAGCAGTAAGTTTTCATGGCATTTCTTATTGTTTGATGTTAAGTAAACAAACATTCAAATTGCAAATACTAATCAGAATTACAGGTTCTTTGATAAGACAATAGACTTTGTCTTTCCACATAAACAGCTTCTAGGAGAAATATCTTGTCGAGGCAGGAAAATTAAAAAAAAAAAAAGTAAACCCAACCACAAACAAAAAAAAAGCACCACCAAATATTTATATTGGAATGAATTACCAGTTGTTTTGTGAGATGGACATATCATGCACCAAAATAATATCACAAATGTGTGTTTCTTACAGTAGATATTCCATTCCATGTAGTGTATCAGTAAACTATCAGTGTATTGGTACTAATAACATATGTAGAGGAAGGTTTTCATTCTAAAAGCTGTGATTCATCAAAAGATGGGGAAACTACTCTGTTAGGTCACATTAGCATGATAGCCTTATTTCTACTTCCTCACATATACATTGTATACCTGCCTTCTTGTTCTGTCTGTACCCCACAACACTTGCTTATTTGCTAGCCACCTAGGCAAGTGCATTGATGAGTAGAAATCAAGATCTGATAGGTGCCTTAGGATCCTGATTTAACAGAATATATAAGTAGAGGCTAAAATCTGAGCATACCCTTAGCTTTCTGTAGAGGGATGCAGGAAAGCATTTGCTCAGAGGCCCCAGGTGGGTGAACTGCTTCAGCACATTCTTAGTTTCCATGAGCAGTGCATCTTTTCAGCATCAATAACAAAGCACTTAGAACACTGATTAAGCAACGTGCACATCGGAGGCAACATTAGCTTCATTTGATCATATCTTCAGCAGCTTCTGTTTCCCTTATACCTTTCTGCTTCACTCCTTTGAATAGCATACAAAAAGAATGTGGTTTTACACCTCTGAGAGACATGGATTTGTGTTTCTGTGGAAATGTCGCCCTCCTATTTAGACAAGATCTACTGGCAACTGGGATAATCAACATTATCTTTGTGTGTGCTGTTCTGGTCATCAGTGTTAGAAGATCATATTCTTCTTTCCTCCTTATTAAAAAGGTAGTGGTGGGGAAGTAATTATATCTTTTTTAAAACCTGTTAATAATGAAAAAATCTATTTTATGAAATATATGCCAGTCAATGCTTTGGTATACAATGCAGCATACCTCTATAAAACTCCTGTACCAAAGCAAAAAAAATTAGATGATGAAATCTTTCAGTTCAGAAATACAGCTGAACCGCAGCTCTGTTGCAGAGAACCTTAGCTCTCTGTAATGTGCACTGTTATTGCGGTGATTGACACATAGTTCCAAGTGTGTGCTTTGGATGGGGATCTCCATTTGATGGTACAAGCCTAGTAATTTTCAGTGAGAACATGATGTCATCTGAGTGCTTGTTTGACAATCATCTGCATTTTGAAGAGTATCACATAAAATATAGCTGTTACTTGGTGACACCAGTATTGATGTCGTATTGTCATAAGAACATTATGTCCCACCCAGGGCCTCTAGGTCCCCTGTTAGTTAATAGAATAACTTCCCTCCACCTTTAATCTTCTTCCCAAATTCCCTCCCTATAGTCACTGGGTGAAAACCAACAACCAAGCTGCAAGGCTTGGTATACTTTGCACAGGGGCTAAGAGTAGGATTACACCTGATCCAAGACATTTTAACCCACGCCATGCTGGGTGATCCCAGGATACTACATGAGCATTCATCCATCATTTTCTCTCAAGGTGTATTGCTAGTTCAAAAAAAAAATAGTCAAAATATGAAGTCAGGCAGGAAAGGGTTTTCTTTGGTGAGTAGCCAATAGCTACGGTGTATCCTGAAAAAATATTGCTTCAGAAAATGTGCCAAGATGAAGAAAATCAGTTTGCAAAGTTTGTGTTCCTTTCCATCTACACCCAAAGAACGTGGAGCCTCATTTCCAAAGGCATTCCACAGGCATGAAATACATGTGCAACTGATGCTTACACAGGACCTTGGATACAGAAGAAAGGCAGTCTTAAGTTTCTGGAACACTTTAATAAGAGGCTTTTTTGCGTGTGGTCTCTGAAGTTGTCTGCCTTATTTCTTGGATCCTCCCAGTGCATTATTTCTGAACAGACACTACAGGGTTTGCAGGGCAATGCAAAATGACATTGGAGGTACTAGTCCCAGACAAAGTCAGGTGAATGTATGAAAGATACCAAAAGGTCAAATTCTGCACTGACATTTACAAAGATGTCTCTGTAGATCTCGATATGTTTTTCTCTTATCCCTGTGCTTACATTTTATATTCATGTTGTCTAGATCCTACAGTTCCGACCTCCAAGCATGCCTCTGATTTTAACCATTTCTTTATACCTATTCTTCCCTATATGTGCCTACATATTAAAATAATTACTGTTTATGTGAAGTTATTTATATGAACTTATTTAGAGGTGGTCAATTGGAACACCACACGAGCAAGAATATATTTCATAGAATATATTCAAGAATATATTTTCATAGAAAAGAATTGTTTGAGTTGGAAGGGACCTTAAAGACCACCTAATTCCAACCTCCCTGCCATGGGAAGGGACATCTCTCACTGGATCAGGGTGCTCAAGGCCCCATCCAGCCTGGCCTTAAACACTTCCAGGGATGAGGATGTGGATCACAGCTTCCCGGGGCAACATTTGCCAGTGTCTCACCATCCTTATTGTGAAGAATTTCCTCCTTATGTCTGGTCTAAATCTTCCATTCTCCATTTTGTGGCCATTCCCCCTTGTCCTATCACTACATGCCTTTGTAAAAAGTCCCTCCCAGCTTTCTTGTACCCCCCATTAAGGTACTGGAAGGTAAATTTATAGACTATTAGCCAAAGATCTGGCTTTCTTGGCAATGCAATCCTGTAAAGGTCTAGTAGATAACTCAGGAAACCTTAAAAAAGGGAAATGGGTGGGAGAGTCCTACATCCTAGGCACAGCAACCAACTAACAGTTGTGGCTACTGAGATAAACATGCAAGAATTGCTGTGATGAGGTCAGCTAGCAAGAGGAAACAAGAATAAAAAGATGGAGAATCTTTAAACCTAGGCTGGATGGAGCAATTTATAAGCTCCTTGCAGGGCTTATTTCACCTAAAGGCAGAAGCAGAAGTATGTAGTCTCATAAAATGGCAAGTTATGGTGCTTTGCAGATACCATGTAGTAAAAAGAAGTCTCATCCCATTTCCCAATGATAAGCAGTTATAACGAAGATTATTAACCATAAAATAGCCAGAAGATCAAGCTTATACTTAAGTGAAGAACTCCTAAAGGCCAGGAAATAGTAGGTCCTAATTCTAAAGTTTGCTCTTCTCTGGATTTGTGAAAGTACGAGTAAGTTACATTAATTACTTATTACAGCCTGCAAATCATGGCATATGATATCTTTGAAAAACTGCATATCCAGTGTGTTCTTACATTCACTGTGATTCAAAAGATGATGATTGCAGTATTGAAAGATGACAGATTCATGGTCTAATTTGTTTGGACGTGATAAAGTTCGTTGTGCCTCTTCAGCTCAATGCACTTGTTGGTGCTTTCATATATACTGTTTCAAAGTACCTAATAACATTAATTAATGTGCTGCTTTTCTTTCTTCCTGAATTTGAATCCCTGGCCTAGGTTATGAGAGGATTTTGCAAAGTGGAAGTTTCAGACTTAGAGCTCCTTAGCACTGTTCTATGTTGTGGAGGGGCACTCACCTTGTCACAGCTCCTAAGTGATGGGCGATTGCTTAACAGTGTCCTTTGTGCAGCCAGCATGTTGGAAGTGCTACTGTCACCCGATGCATCTTCCTCTAAGTTAAATCCAAAGGATGTATCTGGCTATTAAAATCTAACATCTAAAGAACTGTGTGAACTGCTACTGAAGGTGCATGTGAAACAACTTCAGATAAAGGTACTTCTGTGCTTTTTCCTTCGATTGTAAGCCACAACCCCTTACCCTGAAGAAGAATGTGACAGTAAATTAAATGCATTCACGGACACTGCAGGACAAGACAGTGCAACTGAAATGGGAATAACCCTGGAGTGATTGCAGTGCTCACTTTTCTTCTTTCTCATTTCTTTTCCACCCTTTCGTGGTTAAGTTGCTTCATCAGCAAAAACTGTATCACTCGGTGTTCGTTAGTTTATCAAAACATTCTGGAGTTAACAGTTCTGTAGAAACTCAAAGCATTCTTATTATAGTAGTATTGCTAATTATAAAATGATATGTCATTATGTGCAAATTAAGTAGGAAAACTAAATAATTGAATTAAAAAATGGTTATTAAACTGAGAAGAGGGTGATATTAGGAACATTAAACTACTGAGAAGCAGGTTTTGTATCAGAGTAACAAATAGGTTCTCTAATCTGAGGTCTGTATCTCATAGCTTGTATTCAAAAAGCAGTTCTTCACTTGTAAGGGAAGCAGACCTTTACATACTCAGAATGTAGCAGCAAGCTCCCCTTCTTGTCTGTCTGTGTGAGGCAAACATGATTTGGAAAGATATTACAGATAAATAAAGGGATATTGAAGTGTCACTGATGACAAAGTATGATCTGATTCTGCTGTTGGGATTTTTAAGTAGGGTAGTAAAACTGAATTTGTATGTAAAGTGACTTTCCCTTTTTGTTTCCTCTCCCTTTCCAAAGTCTATACAGGGAATAACTTGTTCTACTTCTGTTGCTTCCTTTCACAGGTGTTTTGATCAGAACTAAGCTACCGATGTCAGATAACAATGCTATTTCATTCAAGCTCTAGAAAATGACCACAGAAAGCTTTCCAGAGGTGGAAATAGTTATGTGATCTCTGCTAAAGAACAAGTGTTTTCTTACCTTAGATCTGTAACCTTACTTTTAGAATTAGGCCTGAATGCTCATGAATCAGATCTCCAAACTGTTTTATCCCAACATGATTTTTGCTTCACCTGTGAACTGTGAGAGGGCAAGTCTTTGTGTATATGAAGAATTGTTGTAGCTTTAGTCTCTTACATCACTGGATTCTTTTTGCCCTTCCTATATTCCCTACCTTTTTTGTTCTTGTGTGTAATATGGCTCACTTAACTTCTGATGTACTGGAGTTTGTATGTGTTTGCTGCTGGATGAAAGATTCAATATTTCTCCAACTTCAGTTTTCCGTGACAAGTTAATGACTCCAAGTCATTCTGAAATGAGACTTTGTTCGACATGATACTGATTTATAGCAAAAGGAAGAACAGAACAGGCATCACTTTTTAAACCTGAAATAACAAAATATAATGTAGTAAAGAAAAAAATGCAAGATTGCGTACATATTTCAATAGAGTCAGCAGTAGGCTAGCCACCTAAATCAGATGAAACTTTCCCATTGATAACATATCAAATGCAGAAGTTGAGGACCAATATTTTGGAGGATCATTCAGATTTTTAAAATATTAAAAAATATTGCTGCTGAGGATTAGATTTTCAACCAAAAGATACTATAGCCTTGGCAAGGGAAACCAAAACATTGACAGTTCAATAAAGCTCAAGCAGCTGTGCATAACTGCAAACCAGATGTTAAAGCATGCTTTTCATCCAGCCACTCAGCCAATATCCACATTGGGAATGAACACCTCCTGAAAATAGTTTTCTGGAGGGCACTGAGTTTCATCCATTCTCTCTGAATAAATATATTTGTCTTAGCTTGTCTCCCTCATTGCTCTCATCCTATGAACTATATGTATGAGGGCCAGATTTTTTTTCTATGAAAGAAGCAAGACTTGTTACTAGCTTCACTAGCTAAGAAGCTTTTTTCTGTAACAATTTCACCAACAATGAGGATGCTTTTTGAGTAGCTACCCACTAGAGGTTAGGCATTTCAATTACAGAACATCATTCCTTGCCAGCGCCTACCATCACAGATGTCTCATTTCCTAATACAGTACTGAATTCTCCCTGACGTCAGAATTTTCATCATGGAAATGTTCTTCCACAGATGTAGAGGCAAACTAAATTAATCCACTGTGTTCTGAGCAGAGAAGAAAGGGTCTAAGCCTTTTATTTTTTTTTGTGATGCATAAAGCATGGCAAATAGCAAAACTCTTGATGGCTTTGTTGTGGCTGTTGTTCGTTTTTTAGATAGTAGAAAAATATTCTGAAGACATAAGAAAATATAAAAGAAGCTAAACCATGAGACGTATCTGATGGGATATGTGACAAAAAGCAAGTATACCATGTAGAAGGACAATAGAATACCTTCCAGCACTTTATTTATGCGAACATCCTTTTCCTCCATCTCTTGACAGCAGTTGTGTGGCAGAATAGTCTTTTCAAAAGTGGATCAAACAATGCTATTAACACATTCTTCTCATCTTCCATTTATCCTTCCATGCCCATCATACAACTCATTCATTTTAGGCTCCAAGGAAAGTTGAGAAATTAAATTTTCTGCCAACTTGATTTCAATGGCTTCTTCTGCTTCAGATTAATTGGTGAAAAAATATGATGTTTTTAAATAAGCTGTTAACTAATGCAGTGAAAGCAGTGGAGAGGCAATGGGTAGCTGTTGGTGACAGTACAGCTGCTGTCATGTATGAATGCTATGGAATCTCAAATGTGAATTCTGATCATATTGTTCTCTTCAGTAAAGATCTCTCTGTGACAATTGAATTCAATAGATATGGGTACGGAAACATAATGTCTCTTTGTACTAAAATACTCTGCCTGGAGTCATCAGAAAGACTATAGTTTTCTAAGTATGAAAGCGCCCTGTGAATGCATAGGGGTATTTTTTCATGTCATGGGCATGCTGAGGTACATCTAGAAACTGAGTTGAGACCTGAGCTATCCTTTCCTGAAGCTTTTGGAATATCTTCCTACATTCCTACATTTTCCCTGTCTTACCCTATTTTAATAGAAGCATATTACAGAGAAGCGTCAACTTCTGTTTACTTGGTGGTGAAGAGAAGCATTTTCCCTCAAAAAAAAAAACAAAAAACCAATTTTTTGTTTATCATAGAATCATAGAATCACCAGGTTGGAAGAGACCCACGAGATCATAGAGTCCAACCATTCCTATCAAACACTAAACCATGCCCCTTAAGACCTCGTCAACCCGTCCCTTAAATACCTCCAGGGAAGGTGAATCAATCATCTCCCTGGGCAGCCGGTTCCAGTTCCCAATGACCCTTTCTGTGAAAATTTTTTTCCTAATGTTCAGCCTAAACCTCCCCTGGCAGAGCTTGAGGCCATTCCCTCTTGTCCTGTCCCCTGTCACTTGGGAGAAGAGGCCAGCACCCTCCTCTCTACAACTTCCTTTCAGGTAGTTGTAGAGAGCAATGAGGTCTCCCCTCAGCCTCCTCTTCAGGCTAAACAACCCCAGCTCTCTCAGCCGCTCCTCATAAGGCCTATTCTCCAGACCCTTCACCAGCTTCGTTGCTCTTCTCTGGACTCGCCCAATGAGACCAGCCTTGCTATTATTATATCCTTCTGTCAAAACCTCATTTATACAGTCTCTAGGAAGAAAATTGACGGAGGTGGGGTGGAGAAGGGGACAAGTAGTAATGAGGGAATAGCTAGAAACTGGAGTTCACAGAAATGCAGCAGCTTAGGTTCTTCTGGTTCTGCATTTGTGTCCATCTCAGTTCTCACTGAAATCACTGGCGTGGCTCCCAGTTCCTGCAAAGGGATGAGAATGAACACTGAACCTCCAGAGCTGTCTGATTTCTGAGGTTACATGTTTTGGAGATGAAGAGAAAAGGAAAGTGATCGAATACACTGTCAGTGATTGTATAGTTCACTATTTGACCACTGCTGCACGACAGCTTTGGATGAGAGCATAGGGCCTTTAGTTTGCTGTAGGTCAAACATTACTCTTGTGTGTCCAGCTTTGTAAAGATGTGGAATAGACTTTCCAAGGCAAATGTGCAAAAAAAGAAACATAGTAACTAGGATCATCTGTAGCCATGAATTTTATGAATGGTTTGTTGGAAAGAGCATTAAATGGTAACATCAGTCCAAATAGGAGGCCAGTATTGTTTCTGTTCCAAACCCACAGATGGGTAATTCACTATGCAAGAGGTTTTCATGGCCAACATTTCAAGCAGTTCTATTTGCCTTGGACCAGCGTGTTTTAAAAAGAGAAAAATCTTAACTTTTTGTATCGAGAATTTTTTGTTTCTATTGGATAGAGTATAAAGAGAGGAACCAAAAAAAAATCTGCCTGAAGAATTCCCCACTCTGCCTCCTTAAGTGAGCAAGATAACATAGGAATCTTTTTGTTAAGATGGAAAGTGGCAACAGAAAGTTGGATGGGATTGCTTCTTTCAAAAAGCATGCTCTAAGCTATGGAATATGCTATCCTACGTGTTATTCTAACTTGAAATTTAGTAGGAGCTAGAAAAGTAGCTGGATTGTAAACAGATTTTGAATATCTATTTAAAAAAGAAAGCCTTAAGAAAAGACACCTAATGTTTTGTGGTATGACCTCATTACTAGACCATGGTGAAATAACTCCTCCTTGTATCATTCATGCTTCTATCTTTCCTTCCTCTCTTCCTTCCATCCATTGCCATTGTCTTGTTCACATACTTGAATACAAAACTCTAAATCAAAGTAATGTGTTTGCTCTGTTTTGGACAAACTGAGCCTACTCAGTCACAAACAACTGTTTCAAACGCAGCGCTCATGAGACAATCTTACCCCAAATTTGCTACGCAATGAGCAATGAGTTAATGTTCCTAGGTGTCCACCCTTCTATTTTCTGATTTCTAATTGTATTTAGCAGACAGTGAAAGCAGAATGTTGATAAGGATGCTTTTGGTAAAACCCGTTGCACTGATTTACAGCAACTGACTGGCTAGAAAGATTTTACTTTAGCATGTTTGACAATGCCTCCCTCATTTTATCTGGCCTTTCTTGTAACTGGGCAGATGAGTCTTCCTAAAGTAAGCTGCTTTACCTGGTGTTTAAATGACTGTGAAACTGATGGTGAGTTCTCGTGTGCATGTCCAATATCCGCTTGCATGCATGCATCTGTACTGCTTATTAGGTGTTAAAACACAATCGCACTCTAGGGAATGTTCTTTATCCCCAAAGGGGAACTTTTCAATATCTGTACTTAAATAAATATAAAAACCTCTTCTAATTCATTCACAACAATACATTTTAAATGTTAATTTTCTCACCCATGTCCACTTAACATTGTGGATAACGAAGATAGATGACGTGAGCAGCACTAGAATTTCTACCTAACCAACACCAAGATGAGCTGTATACTTGTAAGAGTGAGGTGACACACCAGTGTAACCACACAAACAATACCCTAAGCATTTTTCCCTAAAACCTACAAATGTATTTTCAACAAAAATGCTAATATTTTGCCTTCTATTTTGCCCCACAAGCATCACTGCTAAAGTTTAGTGGTTTCTTGCCCCTTTCAACGGTAGACTCGAAATTCAAAAATGCAGTATTGCCATGGTAACAAGATGCTTCTACAATCCATAAAAATAAAGGGCCGGCTATTTGTTTCCAATGATAACATCTTATGTTTAACTGCCTTGAGCAGTGCTGACAGGGTCAATCCTTGTTACAATAGTTGGTTCTACTTGGTCAAACAATGAAAAGCACTACCTGCTAAAACCAACAGTGACAGACACAATCATAAATCCTTAATTTTAACTGATTTTTTTTTAATGCTGTAAACAATTAAATGGGTAAAGTGCCCTTCTGACCCTCTCCCATGTGAGGTGCAGAGCGCTTATGTTGGTTTCTTATTTGGAGAAACGTATGATGATCTGATGGTGAATTTAAAGTATTTTGTGTTTTTCAAATAAGGTTTCATGGCAGAGTGCTTTACTGTCTACGATGGAAATGTCCCGATGACGTACAGTCTGGCAAGAAATACCAGAGTCTGCCATCTAACACACTTGATAGCAGTAGAAGAAAAATACAATCATTACAATAATGTACACAGCCCTCTGGCCTAAAGGATCATTACATTGTGTCCTCTGGTAGGATTTCTGGCATCCTGCTTGTTGACCTTCCTGCTACCGTACCCAAATGCCCCACATGCCATGCTGAAAGACAGCACCATTCTTAATAGGCAACTGAAAAATGAAACAGAATAGACAATGGGAGTATTTTCACACAAATGTATTTGCATGTATTTAGAGCAGACTGTGCCAGAAATTACAAACAAATACCTATCTGGATTGCAGAGCTTAGTGAAAGGTGAGAAGCTGAAAATCCAACTGGTTCCTTATACCTCTGATTACCTAAGATGGGGAGAAAGATGTTAACACCTGGACTGAAGGGACTTGATTGTGACAGCCCAAGAAACTTATCCTGTAGCAGTGAGATGGGCAAGGAATGCAAATTGCTTCCAGCAAGAGGCAGGGGAAGACAGAGGAAAGGGCATGGTGCAGGAATAGATGATGAGACGGACTCCAGATAAGTGTAAAAATGGAGAATTTTATTAGCTCCAAAGAGCATCTTTTATAATTTACAGAAGCAATGATTAGTTAAGTCTGTTGCTGCCTTGATTCAAGTCTTGATCATGTACGTGACCAAAGGAAGCAGATACTGCATCTTTTGTTCGGTTTCTGTATTCGTGTTCAAGGTTGATATTGCAAGCTGCAAGCTTCTCTTTTCAGGCCTGCGTGGAGTATGACAAGGATGAGCTCCCTTTAGTCTATTGACATATCCCACAGTCTATCTCCACTACCAAACCCCACAGCATAGCATGGGCATCCAGGGACTCATGAGAAGTTTGGAGGGTTTTCTTTCACCAGATGAAAGAGTCACAGTCCTTCCCTGTGATGCTACCACTACTTTTATGGCTGGTAGGTGTGAGCAGATGTGCCCAGGGCCAGGAACCCAGCAGGATGTGTAGTGGGAGTGAGGGCTTTTGATCCCCAGAATCCTGATCTCCAAAAGGACTATGCAAGCCACATTGGCTCCGAGAGCCTGTCATTTTCATCCCCACATGGGAACTGGCTTTCAATCCAACATCTTGGATGGAGCAGCCAAACGCATAAATCCAACAGTCTCTTCAGGGTGATATTATTTGCTGTCATAATGAAAGGAAATTAACAGTTGAAAGGGCCTGAACAACCATGGGTAACGTAGGGTAAAGGGTATGCCTGTGTGTGGATTATTTTGAGGATGAATAATACCAGCTCACTGCACTAGGATCTGACTTCAGAAACATTTTCCCATGAGTTATCTGGTGGTAAAACTGAGTGTAGCTGCCATGCAAGTACCTTTAGTCCTAAAATCAATAAATGCAATCCTGTGATTAGTGCAATAAATTATATCCAGATATTAAATTTTGCCGATTTTTATAATTATTATTTTCGTTTCCTGATTGTTTCAAACTAATTTCAAGGCATCTTAATGTTCAGGATTTCCTTATGCTGAAATGATTGGTAGTTATTCTATCTGTCATTCAAGTGAATTGGGTACATCAGGCTTAAAAAGCAGAGACACAGTTTGGGATGTTGATGCTTTGGAATGGTTTCCTGGAGTGACAAGCCTTGGGAACTTGAGTATACATTCCTATTGGAATCTGTATGTATTTTACATTAAACATAAATTACGTGTAGTCATCTAGAACTTGGGGCATATTCCATAAGTCAAAATAATAACACTTAATGCTAAATAGTCATTACAAGACCTGGCACTGTGGTAAAATGTAAAGAGTCTTTACTTTTGAAGTGTACCAGATGTTCCAGTAATGTTCTAAAATGTATATGTTGCCAATATGTCCATATTTCACAGTGAAAACTAAGCCTTGGTTAAGGTCTGAGGGGCGTGAAACAATGTTTCTCATTGGCTAATAGCAGGCTTCACCCACTGACAAGTCAGCCTATTGATACACAGCATGCAGTGATAGCTGTTACTGCAAATGGACAAAATATATAGGTTTAAATAACTTGTATGGCTTTTTATGCCATTGGCTTATGAGCATTATATTGTGCAAAGGTTATTCAGGGCTATTCTGTCCCATTCTGTACTTTGCTTAATTGGACTCCAAAGGCTTTTGATAGATAAAAGACACTTCTGCAAGCACATTTCAACTGAGGTCTCTATGATTTCAGAGAATTTTCTCCTTCCTTCACAAGTTTATAGCAGAAAGTGTGTAGAGAACAATTTTCATTCCTCTAGCCATACCTTTTGGGCTTGATCAGTGGCAGGAGGATATGTCAGATGGTTTCTTTTCACATCCACCAGCAGTTGCCTTGGAAGCATTGATGTTGCATCATCCTGGGGTGGTGGAGTCTTTTGTAAACCTATCTCCCTGTCCTGTTTAATAGAACAAAGATATTAAATGGTTTGCAATGGCTGCCAACAGTGTAAATGCTGTGAGAGGGCTGTCACATGGTTCTCAGCTGAGTCATTACATGGGACCTTTACCAGTTATGAATGCAACTGGGGAAGCTTCATACTCCTTTATGGCACCACCTCTACACATGCTCCATTCAAGCCAGCTGAGACCATAACACTGACAGAAAAAACGTAATTTCTTAAGCTGCAACACTGCAGATGCGTGATGTAGGTCGATGCTTGTGCACATGATCTACGCATCTCTTCTGCACTGACAAAGGGATTCTTAATTGTTAATATTGTTGGGTGTTATTTTAATGACTGTTTTAATGGAAAAATCCTTCAAACATTATCCTTCCTCAGTGTGAATGTTTTAAGTACCTTCTGCTTCCTTGTCTTCTTACCTTGCTAGGAAGAAGCACATCTTTTCTTCAGTAGTGAACGTTGAAGAGAAATGTTTAGATGTAGTTTTTGTCTTTGAATCTAACAACTGCTTAAAGAAAACTGCCCACTGCTGTGTATGCTGCTTCCTAGAACATTACCATCATTATTAGTGTGGAATCAAACTGTTTCTTTCTAGTTTTCATGAGCAGGGAAGAAGTCATGTAGACATTTGATCAAATGTAGTGGAAGATTTGGGCCTTAGTTCTTGGTGTCCTGAATTTCATCTGTGCTCAGCAGTAATACGACAAATGATTCTCTCCAATAGGACACCAACACTCTTAGTTGATCAGCTTTCTGGCGACAAAACACTTAATGAGCTCACTTGGAAAGCAGCGTATGTAACTTATGAGGCTCTTGCCTCTGGCAGTTTGAGTTTGAGTCCTCCTTGGCATTATAGAATTTGTTCTGTACCCCATCCCCATTTTTTCTCCTCCTTTTTTAAGGCAGCAGTAAAACTTGTAAAATGACTAAACAGTAGAAACTACATGAGGAAAGCTGTTAATCTTTATAGATCAGTCCTGAGAAACTGAGATAGATTTAATCACCCTTTAAATTAAATCATTCTGTACTTTCGAGTGATTGCTGCTCTTGTTAAAGTTTTGGCATGAAACTCCAATAGGTTTCAATGGACAAAGGTCAGGCCAACTACAACAGGTAGAGGGGTGTATTTATCTTGAAACATTTCTCACTGTAGAGGAGAGAAAGGAAAAGGGAGAATGAACTTTCCAATCTTATCTTGGGTTTACTTCTTGGAGACAGAATGTGGAGGGAAAAAGGAAAAAAAAAAAAGACGTCTAGGTTTGCCGAAGAGTGTTATTAGAATTAGGAGAATTATTAGAGTGTTATTAGAATTAGAATTAGAATTAGAATTAGGAATTTCTTCAACAAAGAAGTTATCTTCCTGTAGCCAGTCAGCTAGAGGTGTGAATTCAGATCAAATCACACTTTCCTCAGGTCAGCACCATCATATGCAACAGTGTAAAATAATTTTGTTGTTTAGATCTTTTTATTTATTTTTTTAAGAGGTTTTGAGACTATGATTAAGCAAAGTCTCAGAGATCCCTCTATGCTTCTGGGGCATGGTGCTTTTTGCCTGGAGGTCCTGTTCCTCTGTTTTAGAAGCCCAAGGCTTTGCAAATTCCCCCTCCCTGCCTGGCAGTGTTGTATTATAACAAAAAGAGAAAAAAGGTAATAAAAGATGTTTTTTCTGTTGGAGAGGGGAATAATGGGGGAGTGACAGAAGCTAAATGCAAAACAAGTTTCCTGTCCGTGTAAAACAGGTCATAATTTATGGACCTTTAACTGGGCTGGGCCTCATTACATAGTAGTAAATGTGGATGCTAGTATTTTACAGGTGGCTTACATTTTAAAGCCATGCACATTTAATTGTAGGGTATCATTTAGATGGAAAACTCTTCAAAGACCACACATGCATTACTGGAAAGGATATTGCGGTGTGAGAGAGATTCAGTGGTAGACTTTCAATGGTTTGCTTCTACCTGAACTTAATGGATGATAATGCATCTTTTATGTCATGTATAATGATAAATTTACTACACTAATAGGTCCATATGCCATAACAATAGACCACTACTCCAGTAAGTTTCTCTTTTGTATGAAAAATTGCTTGTGTATTGAGAAGAGGTTGACAGGCAAATTGCTGGGTGCTACCATCTTTGGTACAGTGAAGAACCATGTCTCCAACAAAACCTATTAAATCAAAATCTGTTAATGAAAGCAGAAGGGGAAAAGAAATTAGCTAAGGAAGATAATTACTTCAATTCTCTTAAAAGTAAACATACAGAGAATAGAGATGGCTGTAAAGAATTACTGTGGACAGCTCAGTTGTAAAACCATTTTTAAATTATTTTTGCAAAAGATATATATTCAAATATTTATTTCAAAAAATTTATGTGCAGGTAATACACCTCCAGGTTATAGTCAGCTGCTAATCCTTTATATTTTCTTAGTACCTCAGCGTTCAAAATATACGTGTGGCTATATATTAAAAATACATTGAACTATCATCAAGCAAGATGTTCAAATAATCTGGTGTTTTACAGATTCAGAATTAACTGGATTCAGATAGATTCAGAAATCTACCACAAACATAAAATTTCTGTCAGTCTGCCCTCTTTCACCCTCACCTCTCTTCCTCCCTCTGACTCTCATCCTTCCTCCTGTTTCTACCCCCAGTGTGCAGTGTGGCCCTAGCTTGGTGGCAGCAGGGAACTATGTTCCAGAAGAAGCTCTGTAAACCCTAGATGCAGATGTCCTGCCAGAAATTTTTAAAAGTAATTTTTTTTTTTCTGTAGAAATGGTGTGTTTCTGCTGTTTTACAGCATGTTAGAAATGCAGATTTAGAGGGGAAAATTGTTTCTGTTTTGGTTCTTTTTTTGGAGGGGGGATCATAAAGATTACTTGTTCTATACAAGCAGACTGAAAGGAATGCAATTTTCAGGGCTGCTGGGAAAATAGACTTGCATTTTCTCCAGGTAATTTGTCTGGCAAGCAGTGGAAATGGTAGATGGAATGTGGTGGTTTGATTATTCAGTTGCATTAAAACCAACTGGTGGAGGAATCCATGTTTATTAATAAAAAAATGTGTGTGTGTGTGTGTGTGTGTGTGTGTGTTCTCAGTGAGAACGGAAATTGGTTTCAGTTCACTACAGCAAAAGGGAATCCAAAATTAATTGTCAAGTTCTTCCAATATCAGCCCAGTGCAATTCTTGTGGGAAGTGTGGCAGCAGTGACCAAAATGGATTTTAAGTCAATTAGTGAGGTTGATTTGTTATCCATGTCTAATACTTAATCACACACATATGTTAATTTGAAAAACAGATGTGACTTCTACAGGACCATGTCAATCAGGGTAAAAACATGTATTTGTCTCAAAAGGAAGAGTGTATATAATAATCAGCACTGCACATTGACTATTGGAGAATATATTGTCAGCAAAACTTGTGAAGTCTGTTAGTGTTAGTGAAGGTAAAGTGACCACAGGTGAGTGTAGGGGAACGAGTGGAGTAATATGTAATACTCTAAAATGCCCATTTTTGAACATATATTAATTGCTTGCATTTCTCCTATGCTTGTAAACTGTCTTTGAAATTTACAACTTGTTACTGCAACCCATATACAATACATATATACAACACATATATACAACATTCTTGCATAAATGTCCTTTTTTCCTTATCTTTTTTCTTTTGTTATTAAAATGGTGTAAAATTCCCAGAAGCATTTTGGGATAGATGGCAGATCACTGAAAGTAGTGATAAGAAAATCATCTCTGTAAACTGATTTCTTCTGTATCCTTGAGCACCAGACACACACATGCCAGACATAAATAGTGACCATCTGCAGTCTGCAAGAAGTTGTTAATAAATAAATAAATAGAATTTTTTTAGAACTTCTCTCATTTCTAAATATTTCCCATTGTCTTTTGAGATAAACTACTTGCTGACAGATCATCTGGCACATGTCTGAGTAATATTTCTAACCTACTTCACTGGTTACAATGAAAAGCTTCCTGAAAATGGGTGGTTCACTGAATTTCTCTAGCAGGACACTTGCATTTGTATTTGGCATACAAGAATCTCCAGCCAGTTCTGAGGATCCCTGTCTTCTATCATAAATTTACATAAGACCGCTCTCCTCCATTCAACTCATGTTCCAAATGCAAAACATTTCTTGAGTGAATCAGGGGGATTAAGTAATGTGATAGGAATTGATCATAAATACTTTGAGCTTAAATCAACACCTGAGCCCCATAGCTGTCTAACTGGTTCGTAATAACTCAAAGGTCCAGCTTTGTTTCATGTTTGTCAAAAACAGACAATGGAACACTATTAGCGACCATTTGGGCCCCAAGGTGTTCACAAACCTAGACATAACTTCTCACACATGGTTATTATAGAAGAACAAAGCTTTCCAAAAAAGGGATGTTCATGTATGCTGGTGAACTGCAAAATGCAAACCCCCAGAATTTACTTTTTTTTAAGCAAGAACGTATTCTAAGTACTCAAGAGTTAAAAATAAAAATTAAAAATCTGACTTCAGTAGTAAGACTTGCATGGAGCACTCCCTTAAAATGGGGCAGTAAGGGAGCTGGAGAAGGGGAGGGTGACAAACAAAGGTGTGTTTACTTTTTGAAGGTAGTTCTCTACTGAGTAGGTGAAGGACCTCTGAACAGACACAAGGTGATCCTCTGCAGCAGTTTCTTAAATGCATCATTAGCACCCATTATTTTAGCTTATCTTCAGCTGAATTATTCTAACATAAACTAAAGATAATGGTTCTTCCAAGAAACCTATTCAGCAATGAGAAAATCATAGGAAAAAAAAAATAAAATTGCCATATTTCAGAAGATTGTTGTAAGTTTGGGCCAGGTGAGACTATGCTGGCTGGTCCTCATGGATACCATTGCTCAGGCCCACTGCACAACTGGAACTGGATGGAGAATGGGTGACATTTGCCTAGAAGCAAAAATAAACACATTATTATCATTATAGTATCATTGTTTGCTGCACCAGAGAATGAATGTCACAAGTGCTTTTTTGTATAGGCTGTTATTAGAAGTTGACCCTGGAAACATGTGCAAGAACTCTGCTAAAAAGACCATTTTATTTGGAAGAAATTGGTTCTCTTTAAGCAAAATAAAAGCATGAATTTAAAACTCAGCTATCATCTTTGAAAATGCATTGTAGAATTTCTTCACAGTGAATGACAAGATACAAAATGAACAATTGTGAGCTAACTTCTGCTCTAGGGGCTTAAAATGGTCTTTGCTAGTGTCATGGAAAAGATCCAATTAACTTCAGTAAGCACTGGGTCAGGCCCATATTTTGTACTGGTACCTATATTTACTGGTAGAGTCTATCCTAACACTTCTAAACACATGAAGGAAAACAATTATCAGTGGCAGGCTGCAGTCTGTAAGGGCTGTATATGTTTGCATCGAAGCTAAGTATGATCCTTTCTTTACTAGCACAGAAACATATGTCAGCCTTCATTGTTCTTCAAACCACTCTACGATTCTATGAAGTTGTTTGAAAAAAACACATACAATGCTTGAAGGATTGTATATTTTTAATTATTAGTTTATTATGCCTCATACATGACAGAGGAAAATGTTGCAGACAAAGCTGTATTTATCTTGGTGTTCCTTGGGGAGCAACTGTGTGGTGAGGCCACACTGTGTTCAGTTTTGGGCCTCTCACTTCAAGAAAGACATGGAGCTGCTGGAACATGTGCAAAGAAGAGCAATAAGGCTGGTGAAGGGTCTGGAGCACAAGTCTTATAAGAAGCAGCTGAGGGAACTGGGGCTGTTTAGTCTGGAGAAAAGGTGGTCAGGGGGGACCTTGTCGCTCTCTACAATTACATGAAAGGGGGTTATAGTGAGGCAAGTGTTGGTCTCCTCTCACAAGTAACAGATGATAAGACAAGAGGAAATGGCCTAAAGTTGTGCCAGGGGAGTTTTAGGCTAGATATCAGGAAAAATTTATTCACCAAAAGGGTTGTCAAGAATAGGAACAGGCTGCACAGGGAAGTAGTTGAGTCACTATCCATGGAGGCATTTAAAAGACGTATAGATGCATTGCTATAAAATGCATATAGATGCATTTAGCCTGGAGAAGAGGAGGCTGAGGGGAGACCTCATTGCTCTCTACAACTACCTGAAAGGAGGTTGTGGAGAGGAGGGTGCTGGTCTCTTCTCCCACGTGACAGGGGATGGGACAGGAGGGAATGGCCTCAGGCTCTACCAGGGGGAGGTCGGCTTGACATCAGGAAAAAAATTTTCATGGAAAGGGTCATTGGGCACTGTAACGGGCCACCCAAGGAGGTGGTTGAGTCACCTTCCCTGGAGATCTTTAAAGGGCAGGTGGATGAGGTGCTGAGGGGCAAGGTTTAGCGATTGATACAAATGGCTGGACTCAATGATGCGGTGGGTCTTTTCCAACCTAGTGATTCTGTGATTCTGTGATTGCTGAGGGACATGGTTTAGTGGTGGATTTGGCAGCATTAGATTTACAACTGGACTTGGTGATCTTAAACCTAAATGATTTGATGATTCAATGATTCCACGATTCAGACAACGCTATTGCACTGCATTAGCACTGATTAATTCTCTTCTAGAGATGATGAAATAGAAACCTTAACTCAGTCCAAGGACTGGGAAGCCAATAACCCAAATGTCTTCATTGACTGAAAACCTCTCTAAGAACAGTGAATAGTTTATTACTTTTTCATTGCTATTGATATTACAGTAGTAATAAGGCTGCAAAACATCATATCCTGTGCAAACAGATGGTTGGAGGCAGACCCAACTTGTAGTGACAATGAGTAAAGTTATTTTCTGTTGTGGAGCACACAGTAGCATTGAGATTCCTGAGTAAGCTCTAAGCTAGATGACTTGAATACTGCAAAAAATGGCTTAGAGATCACAGTGTGAAGTCACCTAGTATGTTCTGTTTGTGTTTGAAGACAATTGCCTTATATTCCGGTGACTCTGGCAGCAGAAAAAACATTTGAGGAAGAAAGCAAAGATAAAAATCAATGAAGTCTTATAACTTCATGAGGCAGAGGTTACATCCAGATTACTGTGAACAAGAGAGTCCTGATAGAGAAAACTTAACCATTGGTCATCTTTTGGAGTCCACTTCTGATCTCTATAGCAGTTTCTTTTAGCACTCAAGCTGCCTCAGTCGTGTCCACTATATGTTTGCTATGTGCTTTTCTGTCTATTGCCCCAACCTTTTGATGACCAAAACGGCTACACCCCACCCTTCACAATATGGGCGTTTACCCATATCACCTGTAATTAGATTCTCAGTCTCATCTGTTCTATATCATTTGAGATAATAGAAAATCCAGACATTCATCTCTTGGTTTTAAGCCATGTTGATGTAACGAGGCCACATAAAACTGATGTTTTATACTTATTACGGCTATCCACCCCTACAAAGTGCTGGAGCAGTTGCTGAAGCACGTTTTAGTAAATGCACAGCCATTTTCCAAACATACTTTGGCAAATCCCACTAAAATACTCTTGAGAATAAAAAGCTTAATTAATTAAGCTGAATGTTCAGGCATTGGATCCAAAAGACCACAATGGAGAATTTAAGGGAGGAAAAATATTTGAAAAGAAATCTTGTCATGTTCCTGTTTATGCCAAAAGCCATATAATTGTTCAGCTTTATTTGTGAATATGAAAATGGAAGTTTTATCCCCGTGATCATTTTTGCAAGGAAAATACAGATAATATTTGTCAGCCATAAACAACTAATTCTAATGGGAAGTAAAGACTCTAAATTGATGAAGACATGAGCAGGAGATAGAAATTTATCAAGGAATTGCAGGGGATTCTGCCTGGGACAACACATAGAAATAATTAATTTCACAGCATCAATGCCAGCTAGAACAAACTGAAGATTTAAAAAAGGACCAGAAAGAAAAAAAACACTCAACAATAACTCTTACATCAAAATGTCTTAATGATATTTCCTTGGCTATCTTGCTTTCAAGAAAATACCATCCTCCTTTCATTCGCACTCAATTTCACAGCTTTTCTCAGGGCAGCCTGATGCTAACAGAGCTGATGGTCATCAATATTCAAAATGCCCTGACAAGATCTCTGGGGTTCAGACAGCTATTCCTTCTGCAATTCTTCCTTCTAAGAAGGTGCTCTTCATGTAAGCAAAGAAATGCAATTGATCCCATTTTATACTACCTTCTTATTTATCCAGAAGTTTTACAAGCTTCTTCAGAATCTTAACAGTCATTTGCTAGTTGTTCAGATTCTGTTTTAAAAGGTATAAATATTATGCCAGAAAGAAAACTTATGTATCCATTGATTTGACTCTGGTGTGAATCATATGAAGTCTCTAGTGTACCCCATTGATTTTCTTTGGAAAGAACTCAGATTGGCTGCAGCAAGTACAGTGAGAATTGCTACACTGCATCTAGAGCAGTCCTGGATGTTACATCTACCAATATGATCCAGGCACCCAAATTTGGAGAGAAAAAATTAGTGAAGCTTATTATTAAAAAGAGAGTGATTTTGCATTTCCTGCAGACTTTTCATATTTTCTCATTTCTGCATTTCCTAGGGAACAGAGATGTCATGCAATTGCAGAATTGCAAGACACCATTTTTGTGTGAGTTAAAGTTCAAACCCATTCCTGAAAACAAACAGCTTCTACATTTAGCATGCTTTATCAAGCTCCCTCAGCACCACTTTTCAACCATTAGGCTGTGACATCTATCATACCCTCAGTGCAAAGAAGCGAGATATCTGATCACTTCGGCTAGAGGGGAGGAAGGAGAGCCTGATGTCACCAGTGAGTGCCCACCCAGGCAGAGTGCTCTGATCTCACTCCACTTTGAAATATTCAATTAAAATAGGTGTAAAGGGTTGACAAGACCCATGAAAGTGGCTGAATATTTCAAAGAAAAGAGCTTGTCATGCTGGGCTGCGTGGTGTAGGAATCTACATAGAAGGGGAAAGAGAAAAAGATTTTTAGCTATAAAATATTCAGGAATATCTTGGCTCAGCTGGGAAAGGAGGACAGGAATGTGCTGCTGCTAGAAGAGAAAGCTCACAAGAAGAATATTTCAAATTTAAACATATCTGTATTATTCATCCTAGCTTGAAAGAGACCAGACAAGTCTTGAGCTTAGAGAAGTTGATATTTGGTTTTGAAAATCCTGGATTTAAATCATGGCCACTGTGGACAGCTTGCCACTGCTGAGTGCGGTGTTGTGAAGTGGGTGCAAAGCCTCTTCAGTTAAAAAAGGTGAATTAGAAACCGCAACCAGCCTTTGCACTGTTTGTTTAGTCTATTGGCTGTTTTTTCAACTGTATTTTTTCCACTGTGTGGTTGGAGATTTGCTTCTATTCAAGCTTCTTTTGAAGGCTGATCTACTAAGGCAACAGAACGAACATTTCCTCTTCCTTTCTCAACAGACTGACTGTAGGCTGAGCTCCCCAGACTCATTCCACTAGGAGTTAAACTGCGATATTAGCCAGGCTTTAGCTACTGTTGTCACAAAAATTATGGTTCATAATTCCCTCCATGCCCATTAAAAAAGTATTTAAAGGTTTTCAGCTTTTGAGCATGTGATGACAATTTCCTGAAATGACAAGAATAATGAATTTACAATCAACTCCTTATTCAAATGAACAGCTATGATCTGCCCTTGCTCTCGTGAAATATGAGCAACAGCATTGCATGGATTCCCTTCAAATCTCAGTTCTCCTAGTGGTACTTGAGCACCCCTAAATAGTTATGTCAGTTGCTTCCAACAGGAGTTGCTCTTATCTTAAGTTCTTTAAGCAACATGTAACAAGTTATTATGGGAGAGTAATAAGGAATAATTGGAGAATCCTTCTGAACACATAAGGAGACCCAGGAACACAGCTCAGAACGATTTTGGAACAGGTCAGTGAGGATATACTAAGGCTCCTGTAGCTGCAGCATGTTCTTTCATCACTGGCAGAGCTCATAATTGGAATACACAGACCCAGGCAGCTGCCCAGAGAGAAATCTCAGCAAATGCTAGCAGCCCTTCCTCATATCCCCAGCAAACGCACATGCAAGTCTTGTTTCCTCCATAATTCTCCTGTCTAGTCTTATACGGAGAACCCTCCTATGTTATTAATACAAGACCCTTTTCTCCACCTTACTGTATCTTAGGGCCCACCTCAAATACCAGCCCAGGGATGTGAAATGCTTCCTGATTAATTGCTCACAGCCAGCACAAACGCATCCTGCTGTATAAATGATTTGCAGGGTATTCTTTTGAAATGATATGCAGATATAAATCTTGAGATGATTTGTACTCGTGCTGGTTTGTGGGGGTTTGTCTTCATGAATTTATAGTTTACAGGAAACCAAACATACACCCTACTAGAAATTACTGGAAGAAAATGCTAGTCTTCTTTAACTGGAATGAGGAAAGCAGTTTTTCTAGCACCTTTGCAGATCTCCTGAAAAAAAAAGCAGCAGAAAATTTAGATACTGCTTTTCTGGCTTCCTCCTCGTGTGTGTGGAACATACAGCCTGCAGCCTTTATATGGCTGGAAGTCTGCGGTACCTGACTTCTCTTGTAAGAAGTACTGTTCATCTCCAGCTCTAACTGTGGGCTTGCATTTTAGGGGCTTCGGTCTTTTACATCAGGAGATTCAGGCACTCTCCTTGGTCCTTGGAAATCCCACACCCTTCGGTGTCCCTGTCCCTTCCTGAGGTCTCTGCAGCTGTCCAGGAGCCTTTCTCACAAGTATCTTCTCTTGAGAGAATCATCAGATGCTCTATGTGGAATGGTGGGACAGACAAGCTCCTGGCTAAGGCAAGAGAGTGCAGGTCTACTCTGTGTACCTCATCACATGCAGGGTGTAACCCCCAGCCTCAGTATTGCATCCTGAAAGAGCTACGAGGTTTCTTTAACCCAGTGCCTGCTCTAGGTTGGAGCCTGTATTGTGGGGAGGGGAGTCAGGGAGGAGTGCCACCAGCAAGCGTGACTAAGCTCTGCTTGAAAGAGAAGGGGAGCTCATCCAGTTCCCTGCCATGGCAGAGACCCAGCAAGCAGGCAGGAGTTCCTGCTAGGAGGTTGCTTTGTAGCCCTGGCTGTAACTGTCAAAGCTTCAAGTCATTCTGAGATTTCTCAGTAAATTCCCATTAGTGGGAAAAACTGTGGTGATTCATTGCATTACCATATGCAACAAGATCAGTTTGCTAAAACCGTGCTAGATGTAAGCTGCTGTGCCACTGTCAGGGAAGCCTGCAGCACTCCTATGTTTCCATTGACATCTCCCACTTCAGGTTTCTCTTACGGTTGTGCAGTTCAAGCTTCAATATGGGAACAAGGGGAGGAATCTGCTGGACATGTCCACTTAGGAGGACAATTAAGGATGCACTGGTTCGAGTGGCCTCCCCAGCCACTTCTCTGTCTGAACTCCACATCACGCTTAGCTAAGCTCGACTGAGTTATTTGTGACAGATCTCCAGTGCTCTCCTTCCTTTTATCCTGGCATGAGGCTCTCTTCCCTGTATTGGGAAGAACAAGCTAAGAGAATAGTCGGTAAAATGCTGCAGCCCCTTCAACTCTTGGAATCAGTTACAGTTCAAGGAGGAGTTGAAAGAAGAGCTGAGGGGACTGTTTGGAGGTGAGACGGTCAGACAAGTTCATGGATATCTTCTCCTTAGCCCATGTTTGTATCCAGATCACAAGCCATCAAGTAACTGTGCCTTTCTTCTAGGTAAATGCACTTTTTCCTTCAAAAACACATCCTTTTTTATGGTTGAAATATTCATTTTAAGGTTGTGTTCCTTCTGTATCTACAGCACTCATTTTTTGGTACCCCAACAGTCGTCAGGATGTTGCTGCTGCTGTTCTGGGCGGGTAGGAGCATTACAATATTTATACATGCAGATCTGCCCCTGGTTTCCTCCCTCTTGTTCATTCATACAGTGGATACAAAGCAGATCTAAAGCTCTTGTTTTCCATGATATTTCAGAATAGCTTTATTCTTGACTATCCAGTGGAAGATGCAAATACAGGAGTCTTACTCAACTTTGCAATCAAAACCTTCTCTATCTTCCAACAATGAGTGGAGGACTTTGTTTTGTTTTGTTATTTAAAGAGCAGATGGGGTCTGGCATTCTGTTAAGTGACAGCTGAAGTCATGCTGGACACATTTTCTTGTGTTTCAGGATGGCAACCAAGCAGCACAAATTGAACTGTGTGCTCATCCTCTCTGTCTTTCTCTCATGCGCACACCCAGAAATGCATGCAGTGCCTGTATTGTCTCCCGCGGCTTAGCAGTAGGGTTGTGGCTACCACAGGGGTTCAAGTCTAGGCCTTTGTTATTGTCAGGGAAAGCAGAACCCATTCTGAAAACCTGACATAATGGGAGAAGCAATTGTGTCATGGCACCTTCGTTGTCCAATAATTAAGAGTGGGAATTCACACTCCTCAGCTTGTCCCTGTCTCCTGACAGGACTGGTAGGATATGACAGCTGGTCATGTTCTGAAGTTCAAGAAGGAATTTATTAGAAACTGCTGTTTTGAACTGTGGTATTTCTGTTGATTAACAGGCATGAGAAAATCTCTCGTCACCTCACTCTCTCACAGGTGAGCATTGAGTGTAAATAAGTCTTGGAGAAAATAATCATTAAATATAGTTATGCCATGTCTCAGAAACTCCTGATTACTCATCTGCCTTGGAGCTGGTCTGTGCTCTGAACATGCCATCTTGTTGCCTGAGATAAATAAGGCTATACTTTGAGCTGATATAGCTGGCATAGCTCCACCAGAGCAGGTAGAATACGGTGATATGCATCCACTGCTGTTCTGACTTTTAGACAGGTCGATGTGAGTCTGCTCCTTAATCCACCAACTTAACTGGACTTTAGCTTAGGCCACATGTTTACAAGAACACGGTTCTGTAGCAGCACACTGTAATTTCTACAATGGCAGATTCCTGGGGAAGAAATGAGTTGTTCTGTTTTCATTACATCTACTAATGTGTTGCAGTTCTAACAACGAACTAGAAAGGTCTCTTCCAGTCAATCTCATAACATCTTAAAATGTCTCTCCCTAATTAAACCGTATTCAATTCACTCATTGTATGGAAACAGAATGAAGCAATTCATCCGTGTTACAGTTTCAAGCCCACTCTGGACAGTGTTTTTTTACCATGTGAATTGAATAAAGACATTCTAAATAAATTATTTCAAAGTCTTGAAGCGTAACCCTAGCCTGCCTCTCAAAATACAAAAGATATATTTTGATACAGTATCAAATATCAAATGCTTGTTTAGGCTGTTGTACTTGTTATCATAATGGTTTCTTTTGATATCTTTTGATGTAATCTTGTATAAATTTATCAGAAATTTTGAATATGATCTTATACATGATATAATGTGGCATAGCAGATATTTATGCAACAATATAAATTCCACTGGGACAATCAGATTATTGGTACCAAATAGGGAAATAGGGTTTCATCAGTGAATTGCTATTGAATCAAAGGATGTTCTCTAGAATTAAAAGAAGTTGGCAACATGGAGTATTTGGCTGAAGTTAAATGCAACTCCACCAGAATGCAGTCACGATGTAACAGACTGTGTTGTAATATTAATTATTTAGCTTATTTTACAATTGCTGGAAAGGATCATAAATCAAAAAACTGTGAGCAAAAGTAGTGGAATTCCACATAACTGATCTTTCCTACTTTTCTTCAAGATCTTCTCCCTCCTACTTTGTTCTGCAAGCAGCATCTTAAAATGAGTTTAGACCGCTACTGAACTCTCAGCGCTCTCCAGCTCTTATTGAGGCCAAATTTATAATCTTATTTTTTAAATGTGTTCCATAGTGTGTGATTAGTTCAGGACAATGATGTTAAATTAGGCAATACATAATATTTGGAAAGGCTTATTAGGTATGTAAGACTGCTCAAAGAAATGCCAGGTGCAAAGATGCGGTCTGGAGAAGTTACCACCTAAATTTAAATATGCTGTGAGCAGTGAAGGTCGTGAGCAGTGAAAGTCATGAACAGAGTTGGGAAGAAGCACTAAAGCTGAAGTTACCCTGAAGTTATCCTTCAAAACTTAAGCTCTCCAGCAACATTCAATTGAGCAGTTCTGTTAAATATAGTGCTCTGCTTTAGCCTTTCATTTTGGCTGTGACTATTTGAATTCTCATCCAGCCTCCTCCACTCTGTCTGTCTTGGTAGTTTTTCTGCTTCCTTTTCCTCACTCCTGGCTCCCTGGGTCCCTTGCCAGCTTTCCCCTGTACCCACTATGCCATGGAGCACAAGAAGAGACTCAGTCATCACAATGGGCTTGTGAGATGGGACGCTTACTCCTGCAAGGGGTCAGGCAGGCATGGCACAGGCTGCATCAGCTGCTTTCTCTTCAGATGGCTAAAGAGCAGCTATTTTTCAGCCTGCTTCATAGCTTTGGAAAACAGATGAGAGAATGATAAGGACTGGTTTTGGTTTTTTCCTCTCATTTTCCAGTTCACAACGCATCCACCTTCTATGTCTCCACATCTGCAGCAGGAAGATAGGCAGGAGGCTGGAAATAAATGTTTTTAAACCACCACAACAACAGGTCCCTAAGAAAACAGGTCTCTGCTTCAACTGAGGCAGCCTGTGAATTGAATTCTGCCAAATTCTTTGTTCATCTCGCTTTCCAGCAATGCCCTTGTCTGCCCTGAGCATGATCCTCAACTTCTCTTTACTCTGACTATTCCTACAAGTTGGAGGAATTCACATTCTCATTTAAAATTCTAGTACTGCTGGCTCCAACTTCTCGTATTTTGTTTTCTTCAGACACTTACAATACTTAGATGTTTTTTTCTAGCCAGAGATCATGAATCCCAGGGTTATATGAAGACCTGTTTTTATTTAAAACCAGTATTTTTCTGGATTTTTTTAAATATGAAGAATGTAAAATGACGTAAACGTTCTCTACAGGCTCAAAAGACAGCAAGGGGGCAATTCACTGATTATTAATATCTTGGTGTTTGACCAGCCTTGTGGTATTAGGCAACATGACATACTGTTTTATAGCTGGAGGTTAGTAAAGCTGAGTGCAGGGGCTGTTATCTTCCTCTAAAAAAGAACAAATACAAGACCTCACGTGCACAAACCCTGTAGTTAGCTGTGGAATTGCTTACCTGTGCAGAGTCACCTCTCACCTCAGTACCTATGTGATCTGAGGTACCGCACAGATGTCCCTTAGAAAATATGTGTTTGGTTAAGGCTATAGTAAAATGATTCCATATGAAGCATCCAGGTCTGATGAATGCATCCATAGTGTGAGTGATGACAGGGCTCGTTCTTTCTCCCTCAATGCTGCTGGCAACCAACAATGCAAGTGGGCTGACGAATCTTGAAAGCGGAGAAGCTGTACTCTCCTCTCTTGTGGGAGCCATAGTAAGTGTAAGCAATGCTCCTCACTGACACAGAAAGATTTCATGGTTCCTGCTGTTTCTGATCATTGTTGAATAGCTGAGCTTTACAAAGCCCAGCTCTCTTAGACATCAGTGGCTTTCACCATGCTTGAGCAGCTGAAGATGGTGCACTAGGAAAGGGAGATTGCTCCCTGTGGAAGCAAGGGGTGAGGAAGAAGAAACTCCTTACCATAAGCCTCATCAGGTCCAGGTGAACTGAAGGACAGCACATGTTCACTTACCCATACCAAAACCCAGAAGAGACCAGAACTAAAATATTCCCCTTAGTATTAGTCCCTTCCCGTAGCAATGTGTTAACTCCATAGTAACAAGGACTGAGAGAAGGTGACTGCCTTAATATTACAATTTTCTTTCTCTGGTAAGAAACAAAAGCTCTGCTCACCTAGAACAGCAACCCTTCTGCTATTTGAAAGAGAAGTAGGAATATAGTGGGTCATGACACTTCTGCTGGGAAAACTTTGAAGAGTAAGACAGTATTCTTTTCATTGCCCTGACTGTTCTCTGTGAGTAGACTACATGAGTACACATTAAGCAGCATTATCATATACTCCAGCAGTTTCTCTCCAAAGAGAATTCACTGATGGTGCTGTATTTATAGATTCTAACTGGTATTTCTTCAGAGGTCATGTGAGATCATCATGAAGCCTTCTGTGTGTCTGCCATGTTTTTGATGGGGGAGAAATGGAAATCTCTAGGCAAAACCTGTTCTATGAACCTAAGCTCAGAAAAAAAGTGAAAGATCTGGATTTACTGTCTCACTGCACCAGCTGAGAGACCGGAGTCACCACTGCTCTGCCTGAACAGTGACCACTAGTGCGTAGACTCAATCCACTCACAGTTAAAATAAAGTTTGTTCCCAGGTTGTTCAGATGGAGAGGGCACATACAATATTTTACCTTCATGTGCTCCAGCAGCTTCGAGCAGAATGGCAAAAGCACGTGACTCCAGACATGTACAGGTCCCTTCATATCACCAGGATCTTCACTCTAGGAGGGAAGATCAGTGACAATGTAGCCAGGACCATGGAAGTGTTGAGGGGGGCAGCCTGTTGTATTCTGGTTTACGCTATTCTTGGGCGTATAATAATAGGCACTTTCCACCAACATATCAGGCCATCTAACTAATTGGTATTGAAACAGTTACCCAATATTTTTGCCTGAAAGCAGAGGCTAAGTATTTTTTTACAATGGATTTGTGTAGTCCCTAGAAAACTGAGCCCAGTTCCTTAGATGCACTAATTCAGCGATTTACGTGATTAGTTGCTTCTAAATTATGAGTACTCACATGGTGATTTGATGTACTCAGTCAGTCTTATGTTTATTAATAGCTTTCATTTTATATTTGCTTCCTTATCTTTTTAATAAAGCGAGCATATTACTGAATAAATGTGGTATGGTTTCACTGATACCACCGAAAATGGATGTGATGACTGAATCACGGCCACAATTAAAATAGAAAAGATAAATCTGGAGACTCAACTGAGCAAATCACAAGATTAATATGGCAGATAACTTGTCAAGGGTTATGCAAAAGGTATTTGCTTTGTGGTGTTTTGGCATGAAAGAAAGTTGAGGGAGACTATTTCATTTCAATCCAGGGCTCAAGCATGTTCTAGGCAGCATGGTGTGGTGACCTAAACAGAAAAGATACACCAGTCCCTTCTGGTCTTAGACCCTTGCCAAGTGAGATTGCCCAAAACAGATAGCAATCCACCCTGCTTCATTTAATTTGCCCTCAGCAGCTCTATGTGAATGTTCTCTCTTTAAATCTTACTGTTGTTCCAAGTTTCTCATTTATTGTTGTTTCTGTTGCTTCCCCCTTCCTTACAGTAACATGGAAACTGTCTACACAAAGATGGTATTTAAATCCTACATATTGGCAGCTTTGAAATCACGTCCCAGGCTAACTGCAGACTATAAACAGCTGATGGTGGCAGAGGCAGAAAGGAGGGAAGAATGGAAGGGTGTGCTTTTGAGAAAAGAGAATAGCTAAAGAAGTAACCATGATTAGAAGTTCTGTAAAATCCATATGTTCACTTTCATTGCTGAAACATGGAGATAACTTTTTCGTCATGATAAAAATAAGATGCTTTTGAATTTCCTCTGCTTCCTTTATCTGAGGCATATTAAGGTCCTGTGGTTCTTGGGATCCCCAGGATGTACTCCCAGCTGAGGTGACAACACTACAACCCAGCTCTGCTGGAAGCCATTTGTCAGGTTTTCGGGTGGCCTGACCAGGCAGGAGAGGAGAGGCTGTTGCTCAGGTGACTGATGCTGGCCAGAACACTGGTGCTTTCCTTCCTTCTGGCCTGCAGTTTCACTCAGTCATTTCCCAAAGTGGCTTAGGGATCCTTATTGTCCTAAGCAGTCTGAGTGGGAAGGAAGGGACCCACTCCCATTCCCCTTGCACTGCTCACTGGTGGACTCCAGGTGATGGTGGAAAACCCTAGAGCCAAACAAGTATGTTTGCTTTTTTCCTGTTTAATATTTTCCTAGAATTGTCTCGCTCTGCTGTAGCCAGGTGTTCTTCCACAAATGCAGGTTACAGGGGGGAGGTGGGTCCCTGCCAGAAAGAAGGATGTTAAAGCTGCTGCTTAGGTTAATGGACATTAGTTCTGCTGACTGTAGGTCTAATGGTCTAATCTGCTCAGTCACTGCCTTTTCCTTATAGTTGTTATTCCTTGATCTAAATTAGGAAACTAATAGTTGTAAGATCACAACTTGCTCTAATGACTTTTAACCTAGAATCAGAAGCTAGTTTTGCATGTCACAGAATAGATTGCTCTTCTAACTAAACAATTAAAATTTTCCCAACTCAGCTGGAAGCTGAGCCTGTGTCTCTCATATGTAGTCTAAACTGTGTGTAATTAGCATTTTAATTTCTATTATAATATGAAATGATAGTCTAAGGTTCATCAAAGATGAGACAAATCCCGTAACCTTTACAGGAGTGGCAGTAGTTAAGTGTTTGTGTTATATCAGGTTGTGGTCACAGTGGCAATTTATTCAAAAGAAACTTTGCTGCACTTTGCAAGGACTCCAGCTTCTAGTTTTCCCCTAAAACAAATCTCTATTTAGAAGACTTGATCCTTGGTGATGATTCAGAGAAAAAAACCAAAGCAGTATGTGTCAGTTAGGTTTCTGTCATTGGAAAAATCTTTCTGCCTTAAGAAAAAACCCTTCCCTCTACCCCCACCTCCTTACCAGGAGCAGTGCTTCAAAGTGCTGCACCAGAGTGGGACAGAAGGACAGGCAGACATGCTGCAAGGACAGAGGGTCACCTGCCCACTGCTCAACTGTGGGGGCTGAGCCCAGGAAAGGGGCAGACCTTTATGTATGTAAGACTATGTGAAACTCCTCACAAATGCCATCCTGTTTAACACCTTTCATCAAGAGTAGCTGATTGTTGGTGCCTGGGAAAAAGGGCCAGTCTAGCTGGTTTTCTTGCCCTGTGTTATTTTAATATTTGTCCCTCTCCATAACAAAAGGGGATTGAGAAACACTGCATGCATTGGCTTCTGTATTCAGCCTCTTACTGCACTTAAGTCTTTGAAATGTCTTCTTATCCTTTGGTACTATAAATATTTAGATAGCTTATTGTATGTTCATATTTTTGCTTGCCTCTTGTGTTACAAGCCAATGAGAATTTAAAAAAAATCCATAATGCCAAGAAATTGGGGAAAAATGAAGAGGTCAATGGGGTTCTGTACATTTCAAGGCTTATTTATTTGTGTTGCATGTAGCACACTGTGCCTTTCACTATACAGCTAGAATATTTCTCTTCCTGCAACAGTAAATCTACTTACAGTTTTTTTCTTTATTTGCCTAATAATGACTAATAGTAATTTTTCTTTATTTATACTGCAATCAACCAGTTGTACTGCGTTCTAGAGACAGAAGCTTAGTCTCCGAGTCAGATAAAATCGAGAAAGGATGTAGACACAGAAACACACAAGAAGGGAGAGAAAGCATGTAGAACCAAATGATTACAGTAATGGCTGTGACAAATCTCATCATTTGGATGTATGTTTGGTTTTCTGTGTTAAATACATTTATTTCCCTTTTCCCATCATATAACATTAAATCACGTAAACATACTGCCAATGTATACTACACCAGTTCACACAGAGTTACTAAATAGGCCTTCAACTAATGTGAGCAAGGATACATCTTCACCTGTCATAGGAAAAAATCCTGGTAAAATTGCACTTTATAAACTATTGAAGGACTTTCTTTTGCCACCCACTATTGTAGACCCAAGACCCAAGTCGCCCCTTCTTACTTCACAGTAAGTTAGGAAAGGTAAATAGCATCTTTTTTTTTTAAAAAAAATGTCATTTATTAGTAAACATTAATAATTGTATATCTTTTATATTTTTAAAGGATTCATTCCTGTAGCTCATGTTATGCTATTTCAAGACAATGGCCTTTGCTTTGTCCCAGTTCTCCAGGATAAATCTAGAGTCATCTGACTGAGGTCAGGGGAGTTACGCTGATAGCAAGCCAGTCTAAACGACAGATGAATCAAACCACGTAGCTAACTCAGATAAAGTTTATTCTCTTGAAGTTTATTGCTTGAGTTGGGCGTAGATTTTTCTGGTCTCACTCTGCACACACATGAATTTCATTGTCAACAGTCATCTGCTGGGAAAATAGAGATGCTGTATTTAGCACAATCTAACTCAAAGTGCAATGAGGTGTGTAGAGACATTCCTGTTGATATCTGTGAGTTTTAGGTTGGACCCATACAGTTTTGAACAAAATTCACATTATATTGATTAATCAAACTCTCAAAAGCAAGAACATTGTAACACCTTCCAAACTGCACAACAGCTGGTTGCAGAGGGGGCCTTTCAACGTATGGGAAAAGCAATATCTGTCCAGCAGTCTCCTGCAAATAAATCTGTATCACAAAGCCAAAAATTGCCTCTAGTGAGCACCCTCCGACCAAGGAGAAGGTAGCTAACGATCAGCTGTTTTCCAGCTGACTCAGAGAAAACAGCTGCTACCAAAACAGTTGTGTAGCACTCAGCATAACCGCAGCCAGGTTTTTTGAAGTGCCTTTGAGGTATAAAGCCAGAACTTAGCAACACAGCATCTGTAATTTGCAGGCATAGGTTTATGTATAAGGAAATGGAGCGAGCAGGAAAGAAAAAAAAAACCCCAACAACAACAAAAAGTCAAACTCTGCTTGTGCAGTAGATGTGAAGAACTGAGTTTATGTTCCAAGAACTGGGAGAAACAGAACGCCACTTCTCGCTTTAGGGTGACCATATATACAGCAGCTGTTGCATCTACATAACTTTGTGAAAGATGTGGCTACCTTTCAGAAAGCAACTTACACCAGATGTCCTCAAGAAATGAGCAATTCAGAGGTGTAATTGGAACCAAACTTTGTGAGCAGATGAATGATAATTCAGTGGTCCATCTAGAACTGGCAGATAGATGTTGTTTTGCAATCCAGAATTTTTTGCTGGTTTGGGCTTCACTAGTTTGGCAGTGTACTAGGCAATATTACCCAGGTATAACACCAGGAACATTCTGCTCTTTTAAGATCCACTTAGCTATTTGCAATCTGTGTAATCTGTTGATCTGCTTAGATATGAAAAATTGTGGATAGTTAAATCATTAAGCATGCCTTTCAAGTGGAAGATGAGTGATACAGCAATACAGGAGTGTCTTTGTTACTTTTCATTATCCTCTGCACAACAGTAATATGATTTATGACTAGACATAAAGGGATCTATGGGGAGCCACTTAATTTCTGTCTTTGTTCTGGACTGCCTACTGTACATGAAATGGGTAATTCTTTCATTTCATCGGGACGAAATAAATAGATGTCACCTTACTTAAGTATTTGACATGTCAGATTTATTTTTTCTTTTTGGAAAAGGAGATGGTTTGAGGATAGCAAAAGGAAAAAATGGAAAAGACGATCCTCAGCAGAGAATTTCCACCAATTAACAAGTATTGAACTTCAAATAAAAATTAATTAATTGGGAGGCAGAAAAAAAAAAGCTCTACACTACACATTTGAGAATATGTTCATAGTGTGTGTGCTTAATCAGAGCAGCTACCTCTGTTCTGCTACTGCATTCCATCCTTGAAAGCAGTATATGAAAACTGAGTGTAGCTATGAAAGGAGATAGGGGCTTAGGAAGATCTGTGCATGTCTACGAGTAATGACTTTTCTCCAGCTGTTGGGAATTAGTGGATTAGATGCCATGCCCTACGTCTATAGCTCTTAACAGATGATTGCCACAGATATATTTTTTTCCTACTTGTGATGCTTTTGTTTGGAGACTTGCTCAAATTTTTATAATTTGAGAAATTAATTTACAATAAATCTTAAGAGACTTTATATCCATCTGCACTGGATATAAACTGTAGGCAAAGCAGTTGTTCTCTGAAATAAAAGGTTACTTCCACAAGTGCATTAGCCATCCTGGGATGCCACCTCTTCAGATGCTTTGGACTCTTTTCCTAAAGTCTCAATCTGCAGCTACAAGCAGTTCCTCTAGAGCTTCCCATGCCAAGTACATACACTGAATGACCAGGAAGGAAATAATAGGTGATGCAGGATATCTAGTCAAAAATATAGCAACTAAAATCTGAAAGACAAGTTATGTACAAGTGAGAGAAAAGCAGGCCTCTATGATAACTTGCCAGCTTTCTCCAGGCTTAAGCATCTTATCTTTGTCTTTGAGGTGCCATCTTTATGTCTACATACTGTGTGATTACCTTACAATCTGTAACATGTTTTTTTATACAGGCTATCCTCACTTTATGGATGACAATTTGTATGATGATGCTAAGATCACCTAGAAGTGTGTGGTAGAGAACAGATGTCCCTCCAAATCTTAGGATGATGTCCTAACATTGGACCACCCTTTCAACATATCAGGTATTCACACAAAATGCAAGGTGGATGCCAGAGCTGATGGCAGCTGGTACAGTTTCACCAAAGCAAATCTCTTCTGTGACTTTCTGATGCCTCAGGGCACTCATGAGGAATAGCGGAGCTAGCACGGCTAGGGGATGTTATGCCTTTACCAGTTCTACGGTGCTGATTGAATCCAGTTCAGAGCAGACTGGTAGTATGCCTTGGACTCAGAAGATGCTCAATGCTGCTCAGCTTTTGAGGCCTTTCTGAAGCTGTAAGAGTACCAGTACTAGATTTGTGTCAGCCCATGTCTAATTTTTGTTTAATGACCTTTGACAAAGGTCGAAGTTTCACATGCATTTTGCCTGTAGTTGGCATAATTCAAGGATCTCCTCTTGAGGTCCTCCAGTGTCTAGTAAGAATGAGCTTGCTTCACAGCATTTCTAGGATCTCTGTCTTTTTCATATTTATCTACTTCAATGAAACTTGTAGGAATTTAATTACTTCTGAGAAATCTGTGATTCTTAAGTTTGGTTGAAAGCAGCCAGTGAAATAAATAATGGATGAGGGAGGAAAGAATTGCATGCTCATAATAATGTGATCACATAAGCCCTGTTTCCACTGGAAACAAGGCTGAGACCTGACCTCTCACTGCACTGTGAAGCTTTGTTTGACATCTCTGATTTCAACAGTAAGGATGTGGCAGTAGTTATCTGTGCTAAAAATGAACAACAACTGAAAATTATTAATGCCTCTACCAAGAAGGCACACATAAGGACTTAATACCTGCTGTTTCTTTGAAGTCCCGTATGCAGCTTTTTGCCCTGAAGTTTTCACAGTCCATTTTTAAGAAACTATTTAGCCAAAATGGGCACATACACTCAAAGTAGTCTAAGGCTGCAGAGATATATGTGCGTAATAACAAGGTTAAATGATTTCTCATGACAAGTTTGTTCAAGACAAGGTTTTTTGTGATTGTTCCTCCAGTTAGACACAAACCAATGGTGAATTCATTAATAGCTGGCAGTGTTCTAGTACCAGTGGAAGTACTGATTTGAGTGACTTGGTTTTTCCAGCAATTGAGAGGTGATCTCATTCTCATTCAATAAGCCAAGCAACTTCTTCTGGTTTGAACTGCTGAAATTGATGGGACAATGATTGTCATCGTTTTGAGTGTTCCTGTGATTACATCCTGAGAGTATTACCAGAGAAGACTCTCTTGGCATCAAACACCAGTTACTAGTTTGTCCACTGTTGCATGATAAATAGCAACAAAGAAAAGTCTGTAATCTTGCTAATCTACTCTTTGCCAAGCTGAACATTTTATAAATAGGGCAAGGGGAAGACAAGCCACACCTTCCCATTTCTCAGCATAGATCAAGAGACAGAGGGAGAAGTGATTTCCTCTGTATTTCTGTTTTCTAAAAATACACTGTAGCCTGTTGAGAGGAATGATAAATGATTAAACATAATTTACAATTCTCTAAATCAATACACAATATATATTTTTGTCACGGTATTTTTTTCCCTCTCTTTCATCACTTACTTAGTAATTAACAGAATTCTGTATTATGCTATGGGTCTCCTAGGTATCACAAACAGAGATTGTGTGGTAATTGCAATTGAAAACCCCAAACTAGCTATTTACTTAATGCTGATGCATCTTCATGCTTTGTCACTATCTACAGCAGTGCTGTAATTTTGCTTCCATTTTGTACATTTTCCGGAAATCTTACTTCTAAGCTGTTTGATGGTCTTTAATAATTATATCGTTTACAGAATGCAATAGAGCATCTACCTCTGGAGCATCATCTCTCACGGGTAGGGGTTGTTTAGGTAAGTAGTCTTGGCTCTGTCACACCTCCACAGGCACATGCATGCCTAGGTCACTGCTGATCTGGGCTGGGAACCCAGTCAGACCACACCACCAGCCCTCATGGCCTTCATGCCATGCCTCCTGGAGTACCACTTGATACAGGGGAGGGACAGGCTCTGTGCTCAAGTCTGCCCCTGATGTGAAGTCAGCAAGTATGTTTAAATCCAGATTTGGGATTTCTGAGTTTAGATTCTCAGCTTCCCACCCCTTTGAGTCAGCAGTATCCAGCAGATGTGACTCAGGTGAGTGACAGTAGGCAGCTCTGTTCTGTCCTGTGCAGTTTTTCTAATGAGGTGAGGAGACAGATAGTCTTTTAAATCTGTACTGGGGCTGCTTTTTAACACAGGACAAATTTCTTCAATAAAGCCTTTATATTCTGTCTTCAGGTACCATATACAAATATAGTGGTGGAGACATGCTGGTGCGAGTGTTCTGAAGAAAAGAAACTCGTTAATTTTGGTTCAGCGAAGTAACTTAGAAGTGCTAACTATAGTAAAGAGGATCTGGCCAGACAATCCAGACCTCACTCCACACATCTCTTGGGGCATTCTGCATTCTCTGAATGAAACACGCAAAAGTAGTGGATATATATAAGAACAGATGAATATGATTGGGAAGAGGCTTTGGACTGGATCTTGCCTATTGCTATTACAAAATAATACACTCTTATAGCAATGCAAACTCTTCACAGCTGCTAAACCTAAGAACAAAGAAACAAGTATTTTATCATATTCAAATAGTATTTGCTTGAAATAAGTTTTATTGACTCAAAAAGGGCAACTTTCTTACTCTTTGGAAAAAAAAAAGTTAATAGTTCTTAAAAAAACTTTCTGCTTGACATGTGGAAAATCCCCAATGCTGCCAGCAGGTCTGTTGTACAACACCTAGTACAAGGGTTACTTGACCCTGCTTAGAGGCAGCATCCATTACTGCAAGATCCATCTGGGTTCACGAGCTCTTGAGGATTCATGTTATGACACCACGTTTAATGAGCACTGCAAAAGCAGTACTGCTGTTACCAATAGTTCTGCCTTTCACATTCCTGAAAAGTTTGAATCTGTGACAATATTGCTTCCTTTGCTGAAGCCATTAGCACTAATCTCAACTCTGAAGACATGTGATGTAAAAGAATGTTGTGTGCCATGTTCATATCCAACCCAGATTGTTTTAGCTTTCTGTTCAGATAGAGCTTAGAAGGTGCTCATCACCTTTCTATCTCCCAAATACAGTTTGTGCAGCATGTAGCATTAACAGAGCCTTTATATTTGATTGTGCACAGTTGGCAAATGTTATGCCTCACTATCAAAGAATATTTCAGGCAGTAAGCAGCCACCATTTAAATTTAAAAAGATGTTTTGGCTTAAGTGTCGGTAATAGACACTGTTCTCAAAACAGTCCTGATGCCACCCCTGCAACTAAGGCAGCGTCCATGCCCTCACATGATCAGCTTTTCTTACTGTTTACATTTCCCTCGCATAACTTTGGTGTAATAGGGATACACTGACTTCGAGAGGGTCAGCAGACTAAAGGCAGCTGGTGCTGAACAATGTTAGGGAGCTCAAACCACTCTCATCCCTAAACATAGCTCAGAAAATCTTTTACGAGTAGTTTTATGTGCAGAATTTCTGCCTTCTGGTCACTCAGAAAGAACTTTTTTTTTCCTCCTCGTGGTCCCATATCTGTTCAGAGCTGGATTCGGGAAGTACCAAGATAAATGAAAAGGTTTTACTTGACTGCTAAGTAGGCTTTTCTAAATCTCCTATGCTGTACAGTTTGCATTAGTTTTAGATTAAGTTTATTTTTTAGATTATCCACACTGGTTCAGCAATCCCTTCTAAAGCCCAAACGATGCAATAAATAATAGCTCAGGAAATAGGGAACCAGAGTCCACGTGGAAGAGACTTCTTTTTAAGGCACACCAGATGTTCCGAATGGGAGATTGAATCAGAGTCCAGACACATAAAATGCAAAGCACAATAAATGAAACTCTGCCTTTCCTTTTTATCAAATTTCTGCCCAAGAATTCCCATCATCCTTTGCCCCAACCAGAACAGATCTGTAGGGGAAGCCATGAATTCATTAGATAGCCCATATTTGCAGAAGAACCACCTTGTCTTTTACGCTTCAAGGTGAGCTTTTCTTTAATAGTTTCTAGTACAGCAATAAAAAGAAATGAGAACAATATTCTGCAAAGTTCATAGGGAGATAATAGTATGTAAATCAAGGAGTAACTATATTAGTCATGAAAGCTGATGGAAAAAAAAATCCCAGCTAACTAAAATAACAACTAACTCACATTGATTTCAATGAGATCAGAAAGTCATCCAACTTTCTTCCGATGCTAATACCAGTCTCTATCTCCTTATATTGGAGGAATTTTGAGGAAAAAAAGAGAAATTATGAACTTCTGGAACAATAGAAGCCTTTTTGCATGACTCCCAAAGCTTATGGTACCCTTGTTTATATGTTAAAGGCTGCAGTTCAGGGATGTCAATTCCATTGGTGTAGTTTAAATTTAACAGTTCTTTCTTAAACCTGAGCGCAGAGCTTCATTCAAGGTTTTGAAGAGTATCATGAGTTGAGTGACGTTCATCTTCTGTAAAAAGCAAAAGTGTACAAACCAAAGTAAAGCAATCTGATCTTAGCTCAACTCAGCTCCATGACTCCAGTAAAGTTCATCTTTTTTTTTAAATAAGCTGAAGTAGAAGTACCTTCATTCAAAACAGGCAGGACACCTAACTTGCTTGACAAAACTAACCCAACTAGTTTCTTAGAATTCCCTCTGTAACCTCTGGTAGGAGTGGAGAAGGAAGGAGCAAGAAAACAGACACAGACACAGATTTAGGAGGAGGACCTGGAATTAGGAAATATTGTCCCTCAGGAGGACACAGAATGAAGGCAGGTCACTCAGGGGACTCTGAACGTAGATGGTGTCAGTACATGCTCTATGCCTTCACCCTTATTTGGCTTGTGGTGATGTATGTGGTTTTAGCACTCTGTACGTGACAACGCTACTAAATTATTCAATTATATTATTCTGCTATATTATGTAATACAGTATTCCCACTATTGCTTGATGTGGGAAAAAAATACAAGCCTCTATTTCTCCTTCTTGTTATAGTTGGAAGCAGAAGCTCTACACTTTCACTTCTACAGCTGCCTTTATCAAGCAAGATTGAGAGAAAAAGGTATCATTAGCTTAAAAATGAGTGTGTGAGCTTTTAGCAATTACATTTCCTCCCTACTTTGCTTCCAGAAAGTGCCAGGTACCTATAGGGAAAGAGATTATGAAAGTAAGTTACATTTTCTCACTAGTCTAATGAGTAGGGATGCATACAGAGAGTGTTCCCTCGGCTAATTATTTAGTCAACAATCACTCCAGTTGTCCCAGTCACAAAACCAAGAAACAGGAGCATAATAAATATAAACTGGGGTCGCTGACCAAGAAAATACATCACAGTTGAGTGGCGTAGGACTCAGGATATACTATGTGAAAAAAATGTATTTAAAGCACTGATAGAAACAAATACAATCAAAATTTTAATAAATTTTCCAGCAGAATTCCAGTTCATATGTTACATGGCCAGCTGCCTGAATAAAGTTATGTTGTACAAATCCTCTCCCTTGCTTTAGGAGTGATTAAATACCTAGGAAAAAATAAATTGTTTTGGTTTTGTTGTCTGTCTTTGCTCAATTCATAAAATTTAGGCTTGGAATATAAATCACTGCCCAGATTGAGAATAAGATCATCTCATCTCTTCCCCTTGTCTCTTTTCTCATTCCCTTTTAAAAGAAAGCAAAAATGGCAATTAAATAGTATCTACTTCACTCATACAGTACTAAAAATTCATTCCAAACCTCTGTAGAATTGCTAACTGTGAGCTTCCCTCCTGGATCCCCTCCCCTTAGGGGTGTTAGCTTATATGCTTGAGAAAATCAAGTCTAAACAGACATATCTCAATTATTTAGTTAAGAAAATCTAACACTAACTACATAACCCTGCTGGGACTGGCAATACCTCTTTTTGCACAGTAACAGGGGTACTGCACCAGCATTCCCTCTGCTTTTTCCAGTCTGCTTAAACAGCCTTAAATCTCACTTAAAGAATTAAAGGGGAATTTCAAGCATGCTTTATTTGAAATGGGGCTTCGCTTTTGCTTTGATTTATCAAAAATAACTAAGCTAAGAACTTCGATATTTTTGGCAGGCCTGGAGAGAAGATGCCTCAGTTCCATGCAATCTTTGTCTTCTCATCTTCTCAAAATGCAGTTTGACTGGTTATTTTCTTCCCAATATGCAGCAAATGCAGCTATTGCTCAATAACCAAGGAGTTGTCTCAGTCCTATGAAAGCCATAGGCCTCATATCTTGAGAGCCATCTGCTGGCACCTTAACTATTATCCACATACTATATATCCATGCACCCTTCTCAGTTACAGAGCTGACACGTAGCAGATTTTGCATCTAACTGCTATGACATAAAAAGGAACTATTTAAAGCAGTCTAAGCTCATAAATGATCTCTCTGAGACCTTATACCACCAGACTCTTCAATGTCCCTCTCCTCCAGGCAGCTTTCTAGACAGACTTCTCCTAGTCTGTAGCACTGCATAGGGTTGTTGTGCCCCAAGTGCAGGACCCAGCATTTGGCCTTGTTAAACCTCATGCCATTGGACTCTGCCCAGCGGTCCAGCCTGTTCAGATCCCTTTGCAGAGCCTCCCTACCCTCCAGCAGATCGACACTTCCACCCAGCTTAGTGTCGTCCGCAAACTTGCTAAGGGTGCACTCGATGCCTTCATCCAGGTCATGGCATCTTTCCTCCCAGCCCACTCGACTGGGACTGAGACCCTTCCCCTAGGGCTGTGGCAGGAAGAGAGCAGACATTTGACTAAGGTGGCTTCTTGCTCCCAAAGGTCCTGCTTCTCCCAGAAACATGGGACCATTGGATAGCAGGGTGCATGCTGTGCCTTGAAACCCTGTAGGACGGGGAATGGGAGTGTAGCAAGGTCAGCAAAGACACAGATCATCAGCAGAGGAAAGAAACAGTTGAGAGACTGCAGATTGTGATGATTAACTTCATGGATATCACAAGTACAAAGACATCTTGTTCACCTTCACTTTGGTGAAGTATCAGTAGAGGCAAGAGCCAGTATTATTTTCATGTGCGAGGCAGCAAGCACCCAGGATACTTTTTGTTCATGCATGCCACAGACCTATGAAAAATTATTCTGTGCCACCATTTTCAGAGTAGATAGGAGTGGACTTTGGACTTTACGGTTGCTCTTTGCCTCTAATCCCTCTTTCTTTAAATGGAAGCCATTAAACTTTCACATTAAGGCAGCAAGGGTCTCTCTATTATTATAGAGCTTTACTTTATGTATTTTACAAGTCTTTTTTTTTTAAGTTACCATTTATATGTATCATTTGACATCAATGTTTTAGCTAGTGAAGTATCTTCATTTGCGTTCTTTTTTCTCTTGAGTTGGTATACCTTCAAATAATTTCTAAATAATAGTTACTTTTACCTGACTGATCATTAAAAATGTTTCTATCAGACACAAGCAATGACATTTTGAATAAAAAAATTAATTACATGATAGGGAGTGAAATATTTTCAGGTCTCAAAAATGCTTCTGTGTATTGCTGTCCTGTTTCATTTATAGGAAAGTTAAACATATGCATGATAGCTTGCAAATCTGATAGATCAGTGTGGCTTGATAAAACACTACCTGGGTAAGTATTGGTGCTAAATATTAAATGGGAAACAATATTAGTTTTCCTTTGAACATCATCTCTGTGCTAGCTGTTTGTAGTCTGTTGTGTACAATGTTGATACTGACGTAACATCCCTTTCAGATTCTTAGACAGAAAATACCAAATTATCTATTTTTCAGAACTATAGTTTTTCTGGGCCTCTCCCTTCTCAGGTATCAAACCTGGTTTTACAGTACCTAAATAACAAATTTTTATGCAAATGTGCGTGTGTGCATAAAAATAACCTGAGGATATTGACTTCTGATCCTGGTGAGAATCCTTATGCAAATCCTTCAGAATCCTAGCACTTTCTCTGTTATGCTTAATTTCCTTTGATGCCCCATTCCCAAGAACTATCAGAAATGCTCCCGCGCCCCTGCATTCCCTGACCCGAGACAGGCCAGATGAAGGCCTGTCACTGCCTAACGCATGGTGCTGCACCACCACTCTGGCATAGTGGCACTTCAGCATGATAACATGACAGAGTAACTGGACTGTAGGTCCACCTGGAGCGTACAAGTGTCCTTCATCCCCAAAAGCTTCACGTATGATCGGTAACAGTGTCTTTGGGTGCATGCTCTGGTACCCACAGCCTGTGCTTGGTTACTGCGGCAGGGACATTCATACTGGCAGTGCACACAATGGACAGACACTGGCCATTGATGCTCCTCATAAGCAGGCACGCTGATGGCAGATCTCCATCCATACGCAAAAGGAAAGCATGGACAGGCGGTTATCTGTTAGAATGATTTAGCAATATATCAGAAGACATGGAGCAGGCCTTACAGATATGAGCTGGCACAAGGTGCTGAATACAAAATTACTGTTTACTGTTTCATAATATATGAAGTAGGAGTATCAAATGGTGTTAGGCGGTACCAGGTTAAAGAAAGTTATCTTCCCACACAGTCTGTGAAGCTCATGACCACAAGTCCTCCTGGCTACCCTATGTTTGTGTGGTTCATGAGAAATTGATGGAAAGAAAACCTATCAGGAGCTATTAACCACGGAGACATTAGCTTTTGTTCCTGAGCAGTCCTAGCATCCAGCCACCTGTGACAGTGTAAGGAAAACACCAGTGTAACCTTGCTCTGATCCCCTCCTTAACAGAGGACCCACATGAGGTATTTCAGTGCAGTATGTAAAGTCTTCAGCAATGGTCCTTCAGCAATGCTGCCTCTCTCCTAGAAAATGGCACTCCTCCTTCACTGCATCAGTCAAACAGCAGAGTGGTGCTAACTACCTGTCCTCAAGGGTGTACTGAAAGCAAGAAGAAATGGCTCATACATAAGTGCTTTGAGCAGTACTACATCTGCCTGCAGTTGGGCCCTCTCGCCTCTACAGATAGGCACAGTTCAGGTGTTTCTGTTGACAGCATTGCCACATGGCAACAGGAATGGATAAGTCAGACTGGGATTTGTTCAGTTAAACTATTAATTCCCCTTGGGTGGTTTGCAGGAATCATATCTGTGTAGATGGATACCATCCAGTCAGCTGTGGATAGATAAATGCAACTTCGACAACAACTTCTGGAGGTAAACCTTAAAGTTGACTGAGAAATGACATTTGAAAATGCTTTCCTTTTTCTTGGTAACAGTTTCATTGCTTGCTAGGAAAAAAAAAAGCAACCACTGCAATTCCAATGAGGTAAAGTAGCTAGAAAGGCCAATGGCATGCTTAGGCTACTTTTTCACTTTATAACACTTTCATGCTCTCTGTCTTAGAAACTACTCTGGGCAAAAGAGCCCAAAGCTAGAGAAGGAGAATAATGGGAAACAAGAGATGGATGCTGCACTGCATCAGGCAGAAAAAATAGTTTGCATGGCCAAGAAACTGGTGTCACACAGAAATTATATCAGTGAATAGCTGCCATGGATTTTCTCTCTGTAGGACCTAGTCCTGCACCTCCATTCAATACTGTGCTGGGAAGGCAGCTGCAAAGATAAAGTACGAGTTTGTATCCACAACGGCAAAGGTCCCCACCATCACTACCTCTTTCTGCATCTGACTCTGAAGAGCTGTCAAGCTACTTAATCCATTCTAGTGCTTGTCTGTCCTGGGAGATGGAGGTGATTTCTGCTGCTGGTAGCAAAACTGTCCAGTGCTACAAAGGTGCTTGTAAGAGCAAAGCTCTTTGTAAATCAGTCATGAAATAAGATGGTTAAGCTGGCTAACCCTGGTAGTAAACCAGACTTATGAATTTCTTCCTCTCCCTTGTAGATGTTTTGTTGCTCTTCAGGAATAAACACTGCTGAATAACCATGATTTTGTATAAATAATACACTCCCTCCTACAAGCTGCATGAAATGTTAAAACTCCAGAATGGACTATAAATGGATACATAAATCTTTAGGATCCATGTATTTCAGTCCATCTATTCAAAACTGAAGGTAAAAGGATTACATTATTTATTTGCATTTTCCATGCCCTTTGTGCAATTTTTTTCTTACACAAATTTCACATGTGGAGCAGCACAAAACACTGTTCCAGTATATATTGCAATGCTTTGTTCTGTTTCTTGGTACGTGCTGGCACATTCAGTTGAACGTAAAGCATAACACAAGGCAGCTTTTTTGGCATAACAGGTCACCAAAGTAGTGGAATGCTTCAGCCAAAACTCAAAGTGTGAGACACATTGCTGAAAGGCAAGTTGTCTTTCAGGAAAAGCTGGGACCTTTATCTTTATACATAAGAGTTCTTGTTCTGAAGCAGTTAATTACAATGAAAAATATGGCACGCTCTTCTCATAACTGGTCATGAATTGTACTTGGATTATACACTAGTTCAAGTGAAGAATGAGAGCCATATTTCTTTCACAAGTAAGTGAAAAAAGTTCGATAGCATGTAGATGAATGTAATCTACAAGTTGTTTATAGACCCAAAAGATCCCTCAGAGCATTAAAAATCCATGTGGTATCCAACAGTGGCATATTTTGCACTGAGATACACAATTCAGCTGAAAACTACAGGAAATCTGCAAAATTACATGTAGCCAAAGAGTACCCTACTGCCTGCGTGTTTGAGTGAAGCCATGTGTACTTTTCCTGCACACATGAAAAATAGATGATTATAAAATCTGCTGGAGATTCACAAAATTCTGACAGGAATATGTTTGTAAGCTAAGTCTGCCAACTTTTGGTTAAGAAGGGCCTGAAAGTACACAGGTCTTAAATAAACATTGTTCTTCCATGGCAGGGGAAAATTCCTGCTTCATACAAAGCAAGTCCATACTGGTCTTCTGCAGAAACAAGCAGCATACTTAGCTTCAGGGCTGGGTCCTCTAACTGGTAACTAGGCTCCAAAGCCTGGTGGAGGCTTTGGAATCAAACCCACTTTTTTGTCTAGAGGAATTGCCATTGAAAACAGCTGACCTCTACACGCCATTCTTCTTAGTACTGGCTAGGACCTTATTTGGTCAAATCTCCTGTAAACTAAATACATATTTTTCCTTTTTTATTTCCTAGGAACTAACACTGGTGGTGTTATCTTGCAGTAGCTGACGCACATGGTACAGCTCATTCTCTCAAGAACTGTGCAGAGTGGATTTTTCTTTTTAATTCTGTACATGTGTTTCATAAACACATGGCAATATGGTATAAGCAGTGAAGAGGCTAACTGAAATCTCTGCTGCATTTGGTGGGATTTGTTCTTAGCAGCTGAGGAACCTTATACTGTACTTTTGGTGCTGGCTCAAGGAAAACATTGTTGATGGATATTAGCTGGGCTGTAAGAAGTTTTCTTCATAGGTGTCCTTGACCAAGGTGACCTTCCTAGAGCTGTTAGAGACATCAGAGGTAGGCCATAAAGTGTTTTGAAGATAAGGATCCACAAACTCAGCTTTATATTCTTTGGGCAGACTGAGCAGAAAGAGAAGGGATGTTGTGTACCCTTGGCTTGTATTGCTGGGGAGGTTTTGTTACACTCATCGGTACCAGTTGGCTTCTCCCAATTTCTGGGAAACTTTTGCGCAACTGCAGGTTTCCAAGAGCAGCACAGCCAAGATATAATACAAGTGTGAATAACCAAGGTTGCATAATTCGTCACTAGTGCACCATCTCCTAGCCAAGCACAGCGACAGAAGGCATTACTCACAGAGGTGGCTACGTGGGACTGGCATCAGGTGCAGTCTGGTCCCAGTTCTCAGCTGCTGGCTACTGCCACCCAGCCCTAGCTAAAGCAGTGCAGTGCACAGCCAGGGCAGACCTGCCCTTGCTTTGAGATCACCAGAGCACTTGAAGGATCTCAACCACCTGCTTTTCATCTGGGAGCTTATCTCCTCCAAGCACTGGTTCATGCAGCATGACTGCATGTATTGTATAAAACAGTATCAGTACCAGCTGCCCTTGAGACCTCTTATCTGCCCATTTCTTGTCGTATAAGCATCTAAAAGTTGTGCAGACATCAGAAAAGCTCCACAAGTAACAGCTTTAATACTTGAGACGTAGTCTCCTCTCTTCAGGTACTACAGGGGCCCTTCCAAGAAGGATTCAGATCACTTTTGCCATTTTTCTGGCACTGCAGCCAAACACATAAGCACAAGGAACTGTACCAATAGCTGTCGGTCTCCAGTAATTTGTTTGGACATGGAGAGTGTTATGACCACAAATGTGTTGTGACCTCAATGTCTCACTGAGAAGACGCTTGTTGCAATCTGTACATCACACTAGCATAATGCTGCTCGCATGGCAGTGAAACCACAGTAGTGTAAAGCAACAGGTTGGTTTACAAGTAGTAGTTTTTGTGTAGCAATGAGATGGGATGGGAACATCAGGGAGTAAAAGAATGCAGGTGTCAACTGGCCTAAGTGTTGAAGTATAGCTGAGAATAATGTGCTACTAAGGGACTGAGAGTGCAGCGTTGGATTAATAGGGAAGAAGAACGGATGCTTTGGAGCTAGGAACTACATGAAAAAATGATTGTATCTCAGTCTCTATAATTCAAAAGAAGTGGCTAGAGAGGGCAATGGAGAAATGGGGCTCGTGGGTCTAGCTCTCCATTTTGGAACACTGGAAGATGGATTTCTTTCATTAAAATGTTTTTATAAGTAAAGTTCTGGTATTGACAAGGATTTTTTTTTTAAGAAAATACCAGTGTTAGTCACATTAAAACCCATAACATATGCCTTAAGCAGATTGCCCTTCAAAGGGTTTCAGGTTCATAGTTCAAGCATCATGTTATGACAATTACAGGACTTCTGGTGGAGCTTCCATATTCCAAAGTCAGAAAATAAGTACAGAAATAACGGGGCTCCTTTGCCTCCCCAGGCCATGCCTGTTGTCCGAATGGCTGAAAATAAAGCAGGATAAATGTAAGTCAGAACCGTGCGCCTGAGACTCGGTCGCAGGGTGTTATACAGCACCCTGGGGAGAATACGGGCCATAGCCGGGCTTCTGCTGCTGTATTTAATGATACTCCGTGAATGACAGATAGACTCGTGGTATCATCTTGGGCAGGAGTTATAGTGGCAGGAGAGATGAATCAGAGAGGGCCTGGCTGTGAGACTAGGCAAGACTGGCCTAACAGTTTCATACCCTGAATGTTCTGGTTAAACTGGTCTCTAAATAAGGCCAGTGATGCCCTTCTGATCAGTAGCTATGTGAAAATGAAGGGGACTTGGGGTGAAGAAAGGAGGAGGTAGAAGAAAAGAAGGAAAAGAGAATGAGAATAGAAACTGTATATGCAAACAGAGGAAAACAGAGCTGTGAGATCATACAGAGGAACCAGGAAAGTGGGAAGGAGAAACAAGAGAGGAGCAAGAAGAAAGGAAGAGAGCACAGGATATTCCCCTGGTGAGGCTGTGTGACTGTCGTATCTGGCCAGCCAGGTTATTTTTTATTTTCAAGCAACTCAGTGTTCAGTCAAGCAGAAAGCTGAGTTTCAGTAAGTAACAAATAATGAATACAAGAAAGAAGAAACAAAGCTGGAAACAAAAAGGAAGAGGTGAGAGGGGAGATAGAAAGAATATGATAGTAACTAGAATAATGGAAAGGCACAAAAAAAAGTGAAATAAAGAGCTAAAGGGAAAAATAAAATTGATCTGGCACCAGGTACTCAGCTAGTAGATGCTCTCTAAGCTCGTGGAAGATGAAGGATAAGATTCAGTGCAACCACTAGCAGGCAGTAAAAATTAGTATTTCCTTTCTGCTAGGTGCTGCTTAGGGTTTGATTAGTCAATAGGAAACAGGCACAGGGATCTTCATCAGAGCCTTAGCACATATTGGAATGTGCAAATTTAATTGTAGCAAAGGCTTTTGGACCACAGGTAGGTAGATGAGGTCAATACAGAGAGCAGCAGGTGGGCAGGGAGCACACATAAATGTATAGGACAGAAAAGGAGATAAAAGAAAGCCTGTCTGATAGCTTATGGAGAAGCCAGATAGGAACTGTACAAGCTTAAAGCATTCCTTGGCTCGGGTGTAGACAGTCCCCTGTGAAGGGGACAGCGAGCAGTAGCACTGTTGTACGGATCCGTATAGACCCCTCCAAGTGTGGTTGCATCAAATACACTGGCCAGTACTTTGAAAGAGCACGTCCTAAATCTTAGGGGTCGAAAAGGAGGTCACACTTTTGGGGAAAGGTAACTTCCAGCAGGGCCTCCTCAGCGTCTGCGGGGACTGAGCGCCCGTGTCTAGAAAGCGCTCCTCTGCTGCCGTCAGGACACATTGATGCGAGTTCCTTCTATTTTCCAGCCGCACGCATCCCGCCGGCACGGCCTCGCGTTCCCAGCCGGGCGAGGGGTCCCGCTCCCCTGGCAGCGGCCGGGAGCCCCGCCACCCGGGAGGGCTGCGGAGTCCCCACCGCCCGCCCCCTCCTAAAACTAAACCCGAGAAGGATCCGCGGGGAGAGGCGGCTCCCGCGGCCCCGCGGCGAAGCGCTGGCAGGAGGAGGAGGAGGGGAGGATGCCGCGGGGCTTCCTCGCGCCGCGGTGTCGGGGGCAGAGCAGCCTCCGCGCCGCGGTGATGGTGCATTTTCGCTCCGGCTCCGTGGCGGGGACGCTGCTGCAGCCCGCAGAGCCCTCGCCCGCTGCCTGCCGAGCGCGGGCAGGATCTCCCTCTCCTCTCCTCCCGCTTTCCCCGTTCGCTCCTTTCTTCCCGTCCTCACCTCGGCGGCCCCGTGCCCGCTCCGGACCCCGCGGCCGCGACGGTGTTTTGAGTTTCCTAATGCCTCATCCGCGCGTGATTAAACGCGAAGCTCCCGGGGCGCGCGGTCAGCAACTTCGGCAGCGCTCCCGGCGGGCGCGGAGTCACGAACGGGGGGTGGGTCGCGAACGGGCACGGGCCCCGCGCCCGGGCGAGCCCTCCAGCCGCGGCCCCGCACCGCACGGGCGGCGACGCGTGCAGGGAAGGGAGCGGCGTCGGGGGTGTCCGCGGCGCCGTCGGGGCTGCTCGCGGCGCGGGGTTAGGTTCGCTCCCCTCCGCCCGGGAGCGCCCGGTGCGGGAACTCCGCGCCCCAGCTCCTCCCGCGCAGCCTGGGCGGGCGCTGCCGCGGGGCGGCCGCGGGGCTCAGCACGCCCGCCGGCCCCGCCCGCCGGGCCCCGCATCCCGCTCGGCCAATGGGGGCGCCGCGGCGCCGTCACGTGACGCGGCGGGCCGGGACCCGCTGCTTCCCCCGCGCAGAGGGATGCGGGCGGCAGAGCGGGGCAGGCGGCGGCGGCGGCTGCGCGGCGGCGGCGGCCCCTCCGCGCCCTCCCCCCGTTCCCCGCCGCCCGGCCCCTATGGCAGCCGCTCCCCGCCCCGCCGCCGCCCGCACCCCCGCGCCGCCCCGCCGGGCTCCGCCGTTCGCCCCAGCGTCGCGCCCGCGCTCGGCTGCCGCTCGCTGACCCGCCGCCGCCGCCGGCCGGCGCCCCGGGATGCCCGGCGGCTCCGCCGCCCGTCCCTGCCCTCCGCCGCGCCGCCCGGGGGGCACGCAGCCGCCGCGGAGTTGAGTTAGGAAGTCATGGTGCCCTGGGAGCCCTCCCCGCCCCGGCAGTGCGGCGGCGGCGGCTGGACGCTCTGCGACTGCTGCTGCTGGCTGCTGCTGCCCGCCCTGCTGCTGGTCCTCGCCCGCCCCGACAAGCTGGCGGCCTTCCCTACCTCCTTGAGCGACTGCCAGACGCCCACCGGCTGGAACTGCTCCGGTAAGCGTCGGAGCATCCCGCGCCCGGCGCTCCGAGTCGCGCGGGGCGAGCCCGAGGGAGGCGACTCGGGCGGGAGGCACCGCGTCCCGCCGGGCGCCCGGCGAAGGCGAAAAAGTGTGGGGCGGGAGGCTCGTTCCCAGCGCGGCCGCAGCCCCCGGGCGCCCCGCTGCCCCCCGCTCCGCTGGGCGCGGCTCCCCGGGCGCAACTCCGCAGTTAAACGGGGCAGCTCGGCGTCTGGGTGCGGGAGAGGGGAGCGCGGAGCCGGAGCGCATCCCGCGGGCGGCTCTTCCCGAGCGCACCGGCAGCTTGGGGATGGGCGCCGCGACACCGGGAACCCGGTGCCTGTTCTTAAAGTCGGGCTGACCTTTAGAAAGAGTTGCCTTTGTATGTCAGCAGCCAGCCCTGCTCCGACGTGCGAAGTTAATTCTGAAATCAGCTTCTAATAGCCTCCTAACGGCGTTTTGTGGGGCGTTTGAATTTTGGGGTTATTCGTATCGCACGTAATATGTTAGACTGGGGGGGGAGGAATTTCTACTGCGAGCTCCTCTTAGTTTCGAACGTTTAGCGATATGGTTAAAAGCGCTCAGATGTTTTTTTTAAAAAATCGATGGATTTAATTCTTAATGGGTTTGTAGTCTGATATAGCTGTTTTGTTTAATACCTTGCTGCACGCTGTTGGAGTGGGAGGCTAGCGAAATCAGAAATTCACGCTTGTGTTCGTGAACTGAATCTTCAGTCAGATCTGTTGGTTTTCTGCTGGAGAAAATGAAGGCAAAGAGCTGGGTTCGCTCAGCGGCTTGTGGGGAACCTGGCGCTTCTCCTGTTAACTTAGAGGTGATCAATCTTCATTGGGATCAGGCAGACCATCACAGAAAATACACAGCATGTTTGTCTTTATTATTGGGGTCTTTGTTGCTTCATGGGCTGGAGAAATTCCAATTTGGAGTTTTGTCCAACACATTTGCAGTCGAATTGGGGATAAGTTGATGACATTTCCAGCCTAGAGCTATGAAATAGGGTAATTACTGGGTGACTTCTAAGGAGGAAACAAAGTCTGTGAAATAGGAAGAAAAAAAAAAAAAAGATGTATGAGGTAGTGGAGAGTAAGGACTAGGAGAAAGACTGTGGGAGAAACAAGAAAAAGTGGAAAACTGAGGACAGGGAAGGACAAAAGAAAATCTGGAGTCTGTTGTTCATCAGCAAGGTTATTGTGCTGTGTGCATTAAAACACAATCATACCATACTGTTCATCTTGCTAGACTAAAGCTGACATTTTTTTTTCCCTCTTTACATTTGAGGTTATGATGACAGAGAAAATGATCTCTTTCTCTGCGACACCAATACCTGTAAATTTGATGGGGAGTGTTTAAGGATTGGAGACAGTGTGACTTGTGTCTGTCAGTTCAAGGTAAGAAGATTGATATTTCTTTCTCTAATTCACTAATGAGAATACAAATCAAAGATCTCCACTTATAACCCATCACTGGGCAATTTATTTCTCTATGTGCAGAGAAGTTACAGGGAAAACCCAGCAGCATGTATAAAAGCTGGCAGGAGAACCAACTGGTGTCAAGAAGACATAAGTTTCTCCGGGAAAATGCAGATGCTGTGGCTTTAAATATCCCTTTGGGTCTGCTGTTTCAGGTTGTGCATTTCTGATTTTGTGTCTGTGCTGTTTTAACGAGGATTTAGAGTCCTTTCTAAATTCATTTCTGATACAGATCATGGCTTATTGTGTTCGGAGTTCTGATCTAGTTAAAGAAATGGATCTGTAATGTGCTTATGCAATATTTTCAGGAAGGGCTGCATAGTGACAATGCTTCTGCCTGTTTATCTGCCCAGCTGATCAGATTAAAGAGCAATCCCTCTGTTCCAAAACCATGAACTTCCTTTAGGTTTTGTATAGTTTTAGGGAGGAGGGAGGCTATTGCTAAGTAGTAGGGGTTTTTCCTCCTTTTTCTTCTCTCTGCCTCTTGCCGCTACATCTAAACCTCAGGCATTCTCAAAGTCAGACAATTTCATTATGAAGGTTTCTGTTCAATACGTTTTAGCCACCTCACCAAACAACTGTGCTTTGCATGATGACCTGAATAAGAACTGAACAAATTAAAGAAGTTTTAAGCATGTACCAGCACGTGTTGTATGTACATTTATGCCCTGGTAGGTTTTTTGCATTTTAATGTGGATCTGTGAAGTTGTGGAACTTGTAACGCTGACTTGAGTGTTTACAGTACGGCACGCCAAATAGTGCACAGTTCAAGATTGTGCACATCTGTAATAATTAATTTATTATTGAGCTTTGATGATTCGCTTTGAAGCATGACAAGTATCATTTGTATTTCTAGAGCCAAATGTGTCTTTGAAGAAAAAAAACCCAAGTGATAACTACCTTCATTTAAAACAAAGAAGGAATTTTCTGCAATAAGAACAAGACAGTTGTTTGCTGAAGTGCTTGTATTTCTCATGTTGGAAAGGAATTCATATTGACCACGTCTTTTTAAATTCCATTTTTAGTTTGCATGCAATCAAAAATTCAGTGTGAGAATGCTGTTGCCTTGGCTCGGCATGTGCAGTAATTTAAGGGTTGATCTGTTTTCTCTTTCTAAGAAAAAAATCTGTAATGCGGTGAAATGCCTGTGACTTTGTCCCATTGCCTGGAGGTAAGTTAGGGCAGATGTGGTGCAATGAGCACTGGAAACTTACAGCAGCCACGGAGAGTGCTTGGGTCTTGTCTTTAGTCCCACTTTGGTGTTGCCATTTGGCATAAAGCAGCGGACTTGTAGACAGCAAGGTGCAAACTCTGATGTTACTGCTCTCAAGGAAGGAGGCATTTGGAGCACTTTTTTCCCAAGGCAGGTTGCTGGTCCCTGGTGATTCAGGGTAAATGAAGCCAAGTAAGCCTCTTGCGGTCAAGTCACTCCTCTTTGAGAGGTGAACGCTATCTGTGTGCTGAGCTGAGCAGTTCTGTAGGGAGCAGATGAAATGAATTTAAGGAAGTCATGTAACTGGTGTATGAATATTTAAATGAGATCGAAAGAGTGGGTTGGGCCATTGCTAGTAAATGGGTTGAGATCAGCAGTAATCTTTGGTTTCAGTGGCCTTTGGTTCAGACCTTGTAAAAACTCAGAGCACTTTGTCTTGATTTGAGCCCTCTGTGGAGCCGCAGGGCTGACTGTGACCTTGGAGGGCAAATTACCTGTGGCTGATCCTGTGCCGGCACTATGAAGGGCAGTGTGGTGCCAGGGGCTTCTGTAGTCCAACGCCTCTACTTTGATACAGTCAGAGCTGGGGGGATGTTAGCTTCTCTTGTAACATCAATGGACAATGTGACAAGCCAAAAAGATATGCCACCAGAGTAGAAAATTAATTTCTAGTGTGGCGTCTGAGGCGGTCCAAGTAAGGCAGAGCTGGCCAGGTAATTTATGTCACAAGTAATGGGGTTCTCCATCAGAATTCAGGTCCCCCATTTCAGTGACAGCTCCATGGGGTGATAGTGAGCAAATCAATACCAGACTCCTCATCACTATAATTACTTTTAATGTTTTCTCCAGAATTTGCCAGGGGCTTTAACTGCAGCTTGAGAGAATAGACAAGGACAGAAAGCTAATTTTCCATCCGTACTGTTGAAAAGTCCTGGGAGGAGCAGGGCTGCTGCAATCGTGATCAGGGTTTTTTTTCAAACCAGAATCGCAGATGCATCTTGTCTGTCCAAACAGAGTTAATAAAATGAATTTATTGTTATTTGAAAGGGTGAACATGATCGGACTGCTCTGGAACACCTGAGTTAGGCTTCCATCCCAGGACAGCGGGCAGACATGTGCTAAGGTGATTCATATTGGCGGGCTCTCTTGTCACACTCTACTGCAAAGTGATAGTCCGTTCACTGACTCCTCACAACAACAGATACATATTGCATTGGAGAACAGCCTGTCCTGCTCTGATCAGGAAATGCAGACCCACCCTCCTCTCGGGACAGGCGCAAACGTGGGTGCCAATTGGCTGGGAAGGCCGTGGGCCAGTGATGCTTCCCACACTGGGGCTGAGCATTGGGGAAGCCACCACCCCTTGCCTCCCTGCACACGGCAAACTCAACAGGTCCACCATGAAGGTGCAGAGCTGTGTTGGAAGACGTGGAGTCTGCACCCCAGTCTGGCAGCCTGAGTTCTCCTCTCTCTCAAATTTCTTGAATGTATTAAAAAATACACTGGAGTATTTCTGTCAGTCCTACATGTCTTTTCACTTTAGTCACCAAGACTGTGGACATTCACTGGTTTGAATGTGAGGAAAGAGTTCAGTTTTCATGCACGTTGGATCCTTTACACACTTCAGTATTTGTGGATCTGGAATATCACCTGGTCAACTTGTAGCTTTGTATTTTATCTCCAGAATGTATTCTCATGCTACTTGCTTCAACGTGTAGGTGGCATTTTGGGAGTTGTTAATCCATGAGAGGAGGAGGAGATCAAACTTTTAACACTGTTACCAGGAGTATGAGTTACACAAGTTATTGAGTTTTTTGAAAACAAACCTTATGCTTTCAATGCACAGCACTGACCCCAGAGCTTGCAAAGCTAGTTTGTCTCTCTGGCTGTGATAGTGAGCACTCCAGGCTGCTAGTAGTGAGGAAAGCAGCCTTTGACTGATACTTAGCTGAACTGGATACATCCAATTCTCTTCTCTATAGCTGTGTTTTACAAACCTGCATGCATAAGAACTGGACAGTATGTTACAATGCTACTGGGTTTAGTGGGTATTTTGACATGGATGTACCTGAATACTTGATCAGACCCTACTTTAGGGATGGAGAATCATTCTCACATCTAGAGCTTGGTTTATTGAGCCCTAAACCAGTGCAAAAAATGTGTCACTAGACTGATGAAACTGTGACAGTCAATGTGTAATATCCTCTAGTATTAACACAAAGTATGTTATGATAGTGAAGAGCTGCGAGTACTGGGTTCAGCGTAGTCAAATACAAAAACCTAGCTCTAGCAGGTCACAAGCAACCTGATGACTAATATCACAACCTTCTCAACACAGGTCTTATTTTCTTTGCTGGGTAACTTCCACTGTGGTTTCCTGGTGGCTTTCAGAGCTGTCCCAGCTCAAAGGATCCATCTGGAAGTTCTCCCTTTTTTTCCCTGTGTCTCAGCAGCAGCTCCTAGGTTACTGCCTTTTCCATACAAATACAGGTTACTCAAAGCCAGTGGTGGGGAGAATGAGCAGCAGCTGAAGAAATGCATCCGAGACCAGCACAGTTAGAGAAAGAAAAGGCTGCATCACCTGTGCTTTTCTTGGAGTACCCTCCAGCCCTGCTGGCCAAAACCACCTTGAGTGTAGCAGGAGCCACAGCAGAGTTGGGGAAACTTCTCCCACAAGAGTTAATCCTTCATGGAGCCCTTGTAACTTTTAAATGCGTTTTAAAATTGCTTAGCTTTGGAGGAAGTTCCAACCTAGCTTATAGCAGCTCTGTCACTCTTTTCTGCGGATCAGGATTTCACTCTTGATGCTTGTCTGGCCTTTCAGGTTTGCAGCTGAGTCAGTGTAAAAGATCATCTTTTGCTCTGGGCGAAACCAGCAGTTTGTCACAGTGGTTTCTGCATGTAGCAGAGGGCCAAATTGTGCACAGATTGCTCTGGCAAAAGGTCCCATGGGTGACAAGCAGGCAGTATGTCTAAGGCAAGCGTGATTTGATCCTTCATGCTTTTGAAAAATTGCATGATTGTGTTAATTGTCCTGGTTAAGTATTCCAGATCAGCTCCAGCTATTGCTGTTGAGCTTTTGGATGAAGTTGGCGTTTCCTGCTTGAAACGTTTCTCAGAATTGGAACATAATGGTGAAAAAAACCATAGAAACACTTTTTAATCAACCATTTAAATCTTTGTGTGGAGGAGCCCCTCGTTAGAAACTGAAGGAGAGGGATTTCTGCTGTTGTGGCTGCTGGTTTACTTTCCTGTTCCAAGGGAAGAGAGTGCTGGGGGTGGGCAGCACCTTCAAAAGATTTAAGAAAACACAATGCATAAGGAAAATGTCATTTGTTTTGGCCCAATCAAAATGTCACTCTGACCAACTATGAATAATTTCCTGGCAGCTGTTATGTGTGGAGGCCTGCAATTAATGCAATCTATGCAATTGTTTGTGTTAATCACTTCTGTAGTCATTCACTTTGAAGCATATTTGACGTTTATAACCCTGGAATTTCAGTTCAGCGCTTCATATTGTGCCTGTCAAACACACCTCAGACACTTTGTGGCACAGTGCAGCTAAATAGGAAGCATGTTTTCTTTTTAATTTTTACTTGGATTTAAGCAGAGGTGAGCATTTGTAAATAATAATTGCGATCATTCCATTTGTTATAATTAAACAATGAGGCATACCAGAAGTACAGTAATCATCAGATAATCATATCCCTTGTATAATTACCATGTACAGGGTACATCCAAGTATTTCTAAGCCTCAGAGTGTTATTATCTTATGATAACTGCACCCGGTTGGTTGCCCAATTTTCAATGTAAAATGGAATTATTTTTATTAAAATGAACAAGAGAGGGCAAAGCTTTTTCAGTGGTAGAGGGAACAAAGCAGGTAGTTTGCAGAGCTGAGCAGGTGCGTGGTTTGAGTAACTAGTGCCCTCCTTGGCGCTGGCTGCAGTGCTGCTGGTCCTGCTCGCTGGCCGCTGCGGGGAGAGCTTGGACCTTCGCACAGCATCCCGGCTGCAGCTCACTGGGAACAGGAGTGTGTCTGCAGAAAGAGGGATGCGTTTCGATCACCATAATTTCCCTCTGTCCAATCAGTCCTAATTGTAGCTTAAGTACTTAAGTACAGAGTTATACGGAGGCAGGCAGACACTTGTGGGTATGCAAACGACTGTCTCTGTAGCAGTGAGGGTGTGTTTGTGCAGGAGGAGGGGAAAAGCGAGCCTGTTCATTACAATTTGTCTGTAGCCACCCAATGGCAACACTAGAGCCGCTATTGCAGATGCGAGGAGCAGTTTGCGTTGCCCGTATTCCTTCCCCAGGAATGACCCCAGGAATGACCGGCAGGGAGACGCCTCTCTAGGGGCAATTAGTGTACGCTTTGCCATTCAGATTATCATCTCCCCACCCCATTCAAGTCTGGTTTATTCTCCTCAGCCTTTTGTGGTTTTAGAAGTCCCCCCTTCCACTCCCCTGGTTGCTGTAAATGTGAAAAGCAGGGTCAGCGTCTCCCTCTCTGTTATTGCAGGGGTTTAATGCTGGAAAGGGGCGGGGAGAGAAGGGAGGGAGGCACCGAAATGGAGGCACCTGCTTGTGTGATAACACTACTGCTCTCTGTCCATCCCCATCAGTGTAACAATGACTACGTGCCCGTGTGCGGCTCCAATGGTGACACCTACCAGAACGAATGCTACTTGAAACAGGCTGCCTGCAAGCAGCAGAGCGAAATCCTCCTGGTGTCCGAAGGATCATGTGCAACTGGTATGTATAATGCAATCCAGGCTGCCAGCGGACCTTGACGTGCCCCTGAATCAGATAACCTGTGGATGGCAATAGCCGTTGGAATAGCTGCTTTGAATTCATCGCAGATTAATTCTTTGCAGTCCTAGGCATGAGAAGTTGCTGCCATCCTTCTCTTTTCAAGTAACTAACTTACTGTAGGGTCAGAGTCTATGATGCAGTGTATACCCTTGACACTGTTTTGAAGAGTACAGCGCAGAAATCAGTTTCTTCTTTTAATATGTATCTTGTGCTCCCGACCATCATCTGTGCTGCAAACATTTCTGAACTGTTACGACAAGTAACTGGAAGCAGATTAAATGAGCAGATGTCTGATAAATGGGCATCTGGATTACCACAAACCTCTCCATAATCTAGACAGATAGAACTGGAGTGTTATTGCCTGCAATCCAGTTTCTTAGGTTTTTACTTATGTTTATAGCACCAGATTCCCAGCTGGTGTGATGCAACAGACCACTGGTTGTGATGCAACAGACACTGGAACAAGTTTTTTTTTCTAGAGTTGTTGGAAGAATTCATTAAAGAGTGTGAAAACTGACTGGCATTTGGGACAACTTTGCTTAACTCAGAGCATTGTGAGCTAGTTGTATCTCTGCTTTTATCAAACAGCTAAAAAGATGAATGAGCAAAATCAATCAGGAAAACTGAGGTGTTTAGATCCAGGAGTTCTTGATATTTTTCTTTTGTGGTTGGTATCTGTTAGACGTGGGCACTGAAGTTAACTTGAAAAGTGCAGGAGTAGTTAGTCTTTGTTCTTGTGGGTGTTTTTTAAGCTTAAAGTCAATTTTTTTTCTTGGCTGAGGATGCAGGAGTCAATAAAAATACATTAGACAAACTTCTTGCAGTGCTATAATTTTGTGTTTCATACACGTGAGAGAAAATAAACTTTCCTCTGGAAATGCTGTTCTTCTCTGAAGCTCTTACCCGGCAATTTTCAAGAGGATAAAAAAAATATGCTGCAATCTTTCTGTCTATAAGTTGGTATTAAAAGGAGCTCAGGCTGACAAAGTTTATTGTAGCGTAGGATTTGTTCAACTTAGTAAATTCTCACAGCATAGCAACTGGTCTTTTCTTTGGTTTGAACTTCTTGATTAAAGGGATAATTTTAGTGCATTGCTACTTCTTTTCTTAAACTTGCTTGCCTACTGGCAAAGGCCATGTTGGATATATTCTCTCTGAAGTTCACAGTAGATTTCAGAAAAAGGAGAGGGAAAAAAAAAGGGGAGCTCCCTTGAGTCTTGATCATTTGGCCTCTTTTTTCCTCCTCCCAAGGAGGAGGCTCACTGGAGAAGGCAGCAGCCAGGTACCTCGGGTTTGTCCTATGGGCAGAGACCTAGGCTGCTGGAGGTCTGGCAGCGAGCCACCTTCCTGGCCTTGACAGGCAGTGGTCTGGTTGGGCATCAAAGAGTAGGGGCAGGAGAAGAGATAAGAGGTCCTTTTCCTCCAAAGTGCCATAGAATATGGAAGGTTGTTGTAGGTAGAAGGTGATAACAGGCATTAATTTCCTTCTCTGTGCCAGGGAGACCTGTCACACCTGGAAAAGCCGTGCTTCCCAGAGCTATGAGGGCATTGTAATGCAGACACCTTTAATACCTCAGCAGCTCCTTTGAGAAATAGCTCCAGGACAGAAGATCAGATCAGGACAACACTGGAAATGGTCACTGGGAAAACACCATCATTTTCTGTTCTCTTTTTCAGCTCCCTTTTGCATCTGTCCCATGCAGTCTTGCTGTGTAAATCTACCATTTTAAGTCATTCTTATGTCAGTTTTATTTAAATAAAGGTTTTCCTTTGTTTAAGTTTGAGCAATGTTGGCGTGTACAAGCCAATTCAGATTCATGAGACCTTGCTGTCAGTAAATGAGATCTAAGAGTTCATAGGGTAAGTGGATCCCAAAGCAGCCCTTCCAAACTCTTTCTAGTAGTCTTGATGCTGATAAATAGGTAACCCCTTCACTAAGGGGGAGGATGGGATGACAGCCTCCCTCTCTCCCTTCTCTGAAAAAGTAACTCCTCTTATGGATTATTTTTGGTAACCCTACACGTGTGTGCATTTCTGTATTTTGCCTTGCTTGGAAAGTTCTATAATGAAGCTCCAAGCTTGGCAATTTCATGATGCTGCACTTTTTAAATCTGTGACTCCTGTGAGTCCTGTCAACAAAACATCGAGCAGGGGAAAAATAAAAATAAAACATTCCATTTTGAAACTCAGCAACAACCTCAAGAAAAATGGCATTTTACTCGTTTATCTAAAGACTTGGAATAATAATAATTTCATTGGTTTATTCCAACTAGTTATGATCTGATGAGATGTCACTGTTTTGTAATGATAATTACATGATTTTCCAGTAGATCTGGGCTCAAACAAATGGGTTTAAAAACCGCCTTGGTAAGGGTTTAGTAGTGGCCAAGTGAAGCAACTTTGCACAACTGTTGGGAGCCAAGCTTTTAAGTACAACAAAGCAAGGCAGGAGATTATGAGAACGTAGCAGCACTCCAGGGCTTGTTATTGTAGTCTCATACAGAGACTTTAAAGAAAAAGAGTTGAGACATGAAAAAGATGGCTTGAGTGAACTACATTCAGATTAGATCTCTATAATTTACCCAGGGAGGACATCAAACGTAAGGTGCACTGTAATACACTTAACAGTCTTGCTTTGCGTGGTTGCAGGACGTACTGTAGCACATGAATATAAATTTCTTTCTGTTCTTTTCTCAGATGCTGGCTCAGGATCTGGGGACGGAGGTAAGAATCATCTTCTAATATCTCTGTGCTTATGTGTACACACACTGTCTTTCACAATTTCAGATTGTCAGTGGATATGCTTTGTAGTTTTGTTGTTACACTACATATTGTCTTTTGTTTAGCTTTTTCTCTAAAAAAGTGACATTTTGCATTTTAGTCAAGCTGGAACCTAATAATGATGTGCTGTTTTCTAGGGAAATTCAAAAAGCTGTGTTACTTCTAATAGGATTTGGAATTACTCACAGGTTTTGCTAGGAGCTCTATCTCCATCTACTGTTACAGTTGCACTCATTTGTTTTATGTTTAGAGTGATATTTATTTTGTTCTTAAAACAAAATAATGAGCCAAGCCCTTGGCTTCCCCTCACTGAAGGCTTCAAGCCAATTATTTTGTGGTAATGCAGAGCATTCTTTCAAAGATATGAAGAAATGTCATAGGGAAAGAACAGTGTGTTTCTATAAAAAACAGCAGCAGTGAAAACGAGAACCGAATTGGTCCAAACCCTTTGCTGCATACAGGGGATACTGTAAAATGTAGGAAAACTTGCATTTCACTTGGAGGTTGGTGGTTTGGGGTTTTTTTTTTAGTTATTTCTTAGGTGCAGTCACTTAAGAGTTTGCTCATTTAACACTGGTCCTAAGGTTTGTGATTAATACTTCTTGGAAGTATAAGCGTTGCATCTGGATACTGCCCTGCCTTGATGCAGGGAATGTGGCTTTTGGGAGATACTGGCATGGTGGCTCAGTCTTCTCTGAGGGCTGGGAGGGCCTGGGCTAGGTTGGATGTCTATGTAAAGTTGTCTTAAGAGTCATTCTCAGTTCTGTCCATGTCCCCTGAGTAACCTCTAGGAGCCTGAGGGAAGGGGAAGGGCAAGGTCAGCATCAGACTGGGATGCTGCTGGGCTCCTCCAGCTGAGGCAGCCACCAGAAGCATAGGATGCAGACAGCAGATCTGGGCTCTTACCCAGTTTTATAGCTGGTCCTGGCTGGATTGAGGCTTTTTTCAAATACAGTTCTGTTATTTGGCAAAATACCACTTAGTCCTTGTGTAATTTTGGTAACCAGAATATAAAAGAGTGCAACGTGTAGGCAAGATATTATTTTTGCTTATGAAGTGGTCAACATGAGCATGAGGCACTTGTAAGGGACCTAATTTTCTGATACTGGACTCAGGCTGACTTCTGGAAATCAAGACACTTTAACATGCTTTAAATCTGGCTCCCCCCAAAAGCTCCACCCTAAAATATTGCTATTCATTTTCAAAAGTTTTCTCCAGATTTTCCTAACGTGTCCTTCAAATTGTCTTTTCAAACTGTTACACCAAAGAAATTCCTTATTTGTGCCCAACAGAAATCTACTATTTATTTTATATTTATGGTTGAATTTTCATGCATATGGTCATTAAATCAGTTTTCAAATGAAGTCTTACAAAATTCATCATGTGTGTACCAGGGAAAACAGATAAGATTTTGAGTTTGTTTTATAACTGGGGAGGGGGGGAGGAAAATGGCCACTTTCTAAAAGTAATGAGTTCTGTACTTAAAAAGCATAGGAATTTAAAAGCATGATTTCCAAACATTTTCGTGTTGAAAACTAAGGTTGACAAAAGATGAGCAGGACAGAACCTTTGGGACTGACTGGGCTGGTAGTGCGATGCAGATTTGTGAAGGAGACAAAACCAAGTTGGTGCATGTGTTTAAAGGTCTACAAAGCTGCCTTGTATTAGTCAAGATTTAGTTGGCTGCTATGGCTGTTTTTAAAGTACAAAAGTATATTTATGTGCCCTAAGAAGCTAAATCCAGCCAAGTAAATGTTATCACTACATCACTCTTTACTAGACATGGTCTTGTTGTAAAAGCTGTAATAAATTTTGGATATCATCACAGTAAGTCTTGTAAAATCCACTCTAACAATCATGAGTGGGATGTTTTTCTATCAGGAGCCTGAGGTCTTAGGCAATCTTGTGTGTTTTCTGTTTCTGTGAAAATCTTCCTTTCTTAAAGCTTCTTCAAGCAGTGTTGGTTAACAAATTGCTAACCAATGCAGCATCATTTTTTTGCAAAACTACAGCTATAAGGACCCCCACAGCTGGCCTTCCCTGTGCCTAAATCAACAGAATGGGGCTGTGCTGGGTGCTGTGGGTGTTAAGTGTGCTGGATATATATGCAGTGAGGTACCAGAGGTATCTCGGACACTGGGAGCCCTTAGGAGCAGCCGTTCTCTTGCTGATTTGTCCTGTTTATTGTTGCTGTCCTAGTGCTGGTAGGATACAGGCAAGCGCAACACTTCAGCGTTATTGTTTGTTCTATGTTGCATCTATATATGTTGTGGTTTTGAGAGCTGGCAGGCTTTCTGGCAAGGTTCAGGTATGTGCTACTGTTGCAATCTGTCTTTGGGAGGTTCTTTGCAGGTAGGGTGACCCAGGCTGGGAGGTCTAGAGGCCACTGTGGGCTCAGGCAGGCTGAGCACCCACTTCAGGCATGGTTGAATAGGAGGCACAGTCTGTAAAGACTTTTCAAAAATGGAAAGGGGGGATGGACTTCTACTTGAAGGCACCTACACGGGCTGATCCTTCAATCTGAATAGAAGGTACACTTACAGCTTCTTAACAGAGCCCCTCCCTATTATTCTCATGTGTTCCTTCAGTGATTTTGTATATAATTCCACAAGCTGTGAGATGAGGAAACCAGCTTTTCAGCAGTTATACCTCATTGGATTTCTGGTCTGGATTGGGTTTCTTTGGTTGGGTTTCTTTGATCTGATAAGGTACATATCCAATAGAGAATTAATTCTAATTGTGAACTAGCAGAGGCCATCATGTCTTTCTGGTTCTTGGAACATAGCACATTTCCTGCTTTGAGGTCATTTCCCGTATGGCCAACAGCAATTCAGCTTCTCCCTCAGTGGGGCTCTTGTCGTGTGAAATTATAACTGGTTGATGCTTCAGAAATTGCTGGTGGGGGATTGGTGCAATGGACAGTCGTACACAAACAGCACCATGTGGTCACACAAGCCTTCTTTTCTCAAGGAACTGGACAGAGCAGACACTGTTTTGCCTGCCATGTTCCCCTTCCATGTGTTCCTACCTAGGTGTGCAGAGAAGTCTTTCAATTTATTATCTAGAATTTGGGGTTTTCTGCTTTACTCTCATGGATGCTGGGATCAGAGGGGTTCCAGCTTTTTAGCACGTTAATGATCTTGAGGGCTTTCCAGAGGTGATTTAATCCTGTTTTATGCAGCGGTAGTGTACGGAAGTCCCCTTATTTGTAAAGTAATGGGAGAATCTTAATCTTATTTGATTACTGAGCCTCCAGCATGCATTTTTGGGGATATCCAGTAAATGGGTAAGAACAGTAGGTGTTCAAGTTTCTTACTTCAAAAGAGATTTTTCCCTGTAAATGAAGACTAAAAATGCAGAATCAAGAACCATTTCTGTTTTGATTGCAGAAGCTGGGGAGTATGGTGTGGAATTATTTAAAAACCCATATCCCAGAAAGATACTAATCAATTGCAGAAAGAATGAATGTGAAAGAGTTTATACAGAGAGTAATTTAAAGAGATTCCATTCATTTTCATCTAAGCCGTTCTCTAGACGACTGGGTTTTTTTAGAACCCAATGATTCATGTTTTAGTCTTGAGCAGCTTCATAATGAATTCTTGCTCATTTCCTAGCTTCCTTCAAACAGCGACAAACTCAAGATGCAGTATTTCATTATAGCTCTTAATGTGCTAAGAACATCTCTCCTTGGTTTCTTTTTTACACTGAACACTTCTTTCCTCTTCCTGTGTTATCTGTATTCTTAGCTCTGTTGATTGGCTTGCATTCATCATGCAATGGATTTACTGTGGGTGACTATGGCACTGTGTGTTTCTGTGATTCCCAGCGAGGCAGTGCATGAGCATCTACACTGAATTAGTTTCGGAGGCTCCTTCAATTTCCCTTCAAGTCCTGCTGACTTCAGTGGGAATTGTATGGGCCTCCTGAGTACATAGATCTTATCCTAGTTTGATTTTTATGTTAATTCTTTATGATCTAGACTAAATCAGAATTAAAAAAACAAGTCATAATTCATCAATATCATCGTCATTATCACCATTTATTTTACAGTACCATCTAGAAGTGCTAATTATAAGATTAGGACTCCAGTGAGGTACACCCTGATACTGGGTGCACCCTGAGGCACCTTTTCGCAGTGAGAGAGAGAATAAAATCTGTAAAGCAGAGTCTGGATATCCAAGTGGGGCAAAGGCTGGAAGTTGCATCACAGTTCAATGGCTGAATTGGGAATAACACATGCCACTTTGTAGCTATGTCTTTTGAACTACACTGCTTATCAACAGACCTATATGTAATTCAGAAAGAATTAGAGATTGTATTGTTCTTAAAGTTTTTCATAATTTGCCAGTGGTAGACACACCTGGAAATCAACAACATTGCCAGCCATCTTCCCCCTGTCCCCCGTTTCTCTTTTTGCTGTGTATTTTAAGGATGAGAATGGCTTGTTTGTTTGTTCTTTCAGTTTATCCCTTCAGTTTTATCCAGAAAAATTGAAGTCCTGCAGTTCTTTGCAGGTGCCAACATGTAGATTTAATGATAGATTTAGAATTCTGCTCTGCCTTTCCTGTTGGCTTCGAGATGTGTGAGTAAACACATACATATTATAAATCTGTATGGAGCAGCAGTTAGTTTTCAAACACTAACCCAGAGAAAACAGGGAGAAAAAAATTAACACTTTGAAGCCTAAATTATTTTTTAAGGCAAACTGTGATGCAACACATCTATCTTTTTTCTTTAATCAACAAGCAAGTGCCTACTTTGACCCAATTGCATTTGTACTTGTCTCCATGCTGGTTTTGTCTGACTAACTTGAATTCAGCAGTTCTGCTTCTTTTCCACTGATATCCTTTTCTGCTTTATTAGAAAGCTGATTGATGGACAAGGCTATGCAGAACACAATGAATATTGCTGTAAACAGTGTCCTAGTAATAACACTTGAGCCAAAATACACTGTAAAACCTTGAGTGTATATTGGTTTGAATGAAGCAGCGTATAAAATGCAGTGCTGCTAAACACACAAATACAAACATATTCTTAATATATGGGAAAATACCCGGAGCATTCAATTTTAACCTCTGAGAGAAAGGAAATCCATATTTTGAGGTAGAGATCCTGTTCTTTCTTTGCATGGGTGTAACAGGTGATATACAAGCTTCTGTCGTGTGAATTTAGCATGTCTCCTGACCCCACGTGCTTTCATCAATTGCAATAAGGCAATAGGAAAGCTTCTTCTATTCTAATTTCATTTGGGAGGTATTATCTAAAGCAGCATCACTATAAGCAATGTGCACTGACTGGGTAAATATCTCTGAAGGGAATATGTAAACCTTAAATGATTGACCTGACTGTGAATGGTCAAATATATGTCTCCTTTGTTATACAGTTTTTTCACCTTGTTAACCTCAGCATGGCACTGAGCCCAAACCAATAAGGTCTTTGAAAGGCTGGGTTTATTAGCTCAGGCTTTTCACTGGCCTAACATGATTACATGACTTCTAGTTCAGGGCTGGTGCATGTATGACCAATATAAGATTTAAGTCAGGAAAAAGCAGTTGATGTCTCTTCATGGCCTTTTAAAGATTAGGAAAGGATAAAGTTTCTGTGTTTTTGCTGGCTGGGTGAGAAGCACTTGGGCATTTGCAAGTGCTGAATCCTTAGGCCCCCACCACAGGCATTTTGTGCTGGGCAGGAAGCTTTAGCAGTTTTGGAAATCCTAGGAAGGTATGGGAAAGACAGGAATACCAGCTTTTGGATTTCGCTCAGGCTGTCATTTGAGCTAATTGACCCTGCCTGTCTGAGATGCTCCAGCAAATCCCCACAGCTCCTGTGGACTTGAAGCTCTCCAGGGTTATGTATTAAGTACCAGTCTGGGAGATACTAGTTTTGGATTTAGTTGTTTGGGTTCTGCCTATATTTTGCTTGTTCCTTCTTCTGCTTCTGAAGTTAGAATGCCAGAATCCCATGAAAAGTGATGTGTTTTATCCCTGTACTTGCTTTGTTATTAATGGGCGAAAGTCACTGCTGTATTCCTGGTGTGAATGCAGAGCTCCCCTCAAGCAGACTATCAATGCTGAGGAATAGCATGGGAAAGATTTGACCCATAGTGAAAGATTAGTGTTTGATGGGAACGGTTAGAGTTTGATGGGAACGGTTGGACTCGATGATCCGGTGGGTCTCTTCCAACCTGGTTATTCTGTGATTCTGTGATTTGTGGCCCATTTTCAGCCACCCATGCAAAACCCAAGAAAATAAATGGAAGATGCCATAAAGATCCACAGACTTTTGTAGGCGAGAAGTAGGAATGACGTCCATTCATGGCCTCTTTCCTAAATTAACCAGTCTTTTATGGTTTTTAGCACTTCTTCAAAGTAGTTCAGAGTTACACAAGTAGACTGTGAATGGAATACGCTCACCTACATCAAAAAAGTACTGGGGATGCTCTGATTTTGCTTTAAAAAATATTGTGTGCCCACATCAAAATGGAACCAAAAAAAAAATTCCAAAATATGCTGTCTAATCATGTGCAGTCTGTGAATCCACAAATAATGTAGTTATCAAACCAGCAAGCAAATCCTGTGGTACTCTAGCACACAGATTAAAAGGGGACATCCGATCGCAAATACTCATTTATTGGTCTGTTATTGTAGACACAGCAAAAGAGAGACATAGTGGTCTGAATTTGTCTACTACATCTCTCTAAACCTGGATTAATTTTCCCTGTGACAACTGTGGAGTCACTGGAGATTAGCAATGATGCCAATGAAAGACAAATCCAGCCCACCATTTCACTTCCCTCTGCAGTGAATTCTTCTCTGCAAACGCTTCTCAAGCTTTCAAGTGGCTCTATCACACTTACTATGAACACCTCGCTTCATAGGGTAAGAGCATGTGTTCAAGCGCATGCTTAATTTTTATCACATGCTTAAATGCTATTGACTGTAAAGTTTTCTTCTGAACGTGGATGCCTTGCATTAGTGGTGCCTGAGGCAGTCTTGCAGTGGCCAGAACTTCTTCAGGTCCTTGTGCATCTCTTGGTTATATATTCTGTGGTTTAGTGATTGAAGAAGCTGATTCACTACGCACTTGCTTTGAACTGCTTTTGGTGTGTCACAGGATTTTGTTAGATGCTGTCATGAGATCTTAAAAAGAACAAATAGGATGAAAACTGCCAAGTCTCTCTCAAGGTTCATATACTTGCTTTTCTTTAACTCTTACATTTCAGACCTCAGATGCATCTAGCAAATTTAATATATTCTGCACTGGATGTTTACATTCCCTTTTTTCTAAGAGGCTTTCTTTCCTTTCAGAGATCAGGAAATAAAACTACTGCTGTCTTTGAAATCAGTGGGACTTTATCTTCAGGAAGGGCATGACCGATTCCAAGACGCTTAGCAAACTGGAGATTTCCACCTACTCTATGTAAATGCAAATAGAGGACAAGTTTAATGAGCGTGGTGCAAACCCAGGAAGCCAGAACAATTCATAATCAAATCCAGACAAGTTAAAATTTTATGGTACAGTGCTACCAGTTCTTAAGATGTTATCACAAGTCTTTCAGCCCAGGTTTTTAAATAGAAGATACTTAGTTTTTCACTTAAAACATAAAATGTGTTTAATCCTTGTTGCTCAGGAGAATACTTGAATAGAAGCCCAGAATGGTCAACAATAGCAAGAAAGCCAGACTGCATTTTAAAAATATCAGGGAAGAAGAGGTCAGAATTCTTCCATGATATTTCACATGATGCTTTTAATGCCTTGGACTTCTTGATGTCATTTGTTCTAGCTGCATGGGAGTTAGATAATGATGGCATTTATTTAAACCCCTTAGAAACACAGCTACTGAAGCAGGACCCCTTTTACCTCAGCAGCTCCAAATATCTTGCAGGCAGGAGTATAAAGAGATCTAGTTAAGGGGTTTTAACGTTGGTTTTCGACAAGTGAGAATACGGGAAAGTTCTAACGGTCTGAAAGGATATAGGGGTATGGGTATTGGAAAGGGTAAGGGAAAAAAATCAAGTATTTATAACCCTGTCAATCTGACATTGATTGAGGTAAAGCAGGACATGCAGACTCAGACCAGTTTAATAAAGAAATAAATGAGAACTAGTGCTGAGCAATATGGGCTGATGTAATAGATTTTGTCAACTAATTGAAATGTTATTTATGAAGCTACAAGTTTGCTTGATAAAGGCAACAATATTGGTGTAGTGTACGTGGATGTCAGTGAAGTATTTGGTGTGCCACTACATGACACTATGATTAAAGAATAAGAATCATGCATAATTAGCATGGCACACAATTAGTGGAATAAGAACTGCTTTTCACAATGTAATTCTAAGTGGATTTATCATTATTAGATGGACAGCACAGGAATCAGCATCATGCTGTTTAATTTTTTGTTTGTTTTACCAGTGACCTAGGTGGGCACATACTTTCCTCGTTGATCAAGTTCTCAGCAGGTACAACTGGGGAAGTAAAAAATGAACGGTTCACTGGTCCAACCCATTTGGATTTACTAGGGACATGGGTTTGAGAGCAGGCCTTCTGATGTGGCGAAATGTAAATCCACAACCATAAACCAAAGACAGGAAACCAGAGGAGTGAGGTGGGGAGACCCTTCTGGAAACAGTGATGCTGCAAAGAAAGCTGGAGCCTTGGTAGTTAGTGAGCTTGTTGCAGAAGTCTTCAGTGAACACACTGGGTTGAGGGCTGCCATTATCCTAGAGTGTTTAAGAAGCAGACTCTTAAGCAGGGGTAAGGGTGTAAAATTATGTCCACCTGTAGTGGAGGTGGTGCCTGCAGCTCCAGAGAAGCAGGAGAGAAGGCTGTGTATAGCCAAGGGCAGTGGCTGGCAAGCAAGCTTTGCTGTGAAAGCTTTAATGCCATTATCTTTGTCAAGAGAAAGGGATGTGTAGGTCATGGTTATGTGCGATTCTGCATCACTTGAGGTTTTGACACTTAGATGTCCGGATGGCTCTGCTCAAACACGGACAAATTTGAAAGTCTGGGGCTTCTGTTGCATGGGAGGTCACAACAGATGCTCAGTGGACCCTTGATTCTAGGTACTGTGAACTAGTTTACATATAAAACAAGCTGAGTTTAGCCTATTTTGTTCGGCAAGATTTCTGTGTTAAGCAGCCTGGAAAGAGATCGATTATGTGGATATGTTTGTTCATTTTGAAATCCACACAAGTGTTTTTCTCTCTGCCCTCTCCTATCACATTGTGTACATTTACATATTCAGGTAATGGAAGAGATGTAGGCTTTAGAGGCAAGTGGAAAACCCTATGCATAATGCTCTGCTAATTGTTCTGTATTTAAAAATAGGCCACACTGCACTGCATTTCATCCGAAGACAACTTTATGATGTCTGGCACTGGATGACTTCAGCAGCTCCCTCTCTCATTGGAGTCACAAGGGCTCCCTTTGGGCTTCTCTCTGTCCTGCAGGGCTACTCTGATTCCCAGTGTCATTACCGGTCTACTCCCAGCTGCTGCTTGGAGGGCGTCTTGAGGAGGAGAAGGATCACAAGCTATCTCTGGAGAATCTGTCCAGGATCCCTCCCATTTTTCCTGGTGAAGCGGGGCGAGACCAGAGGGGAGGATTGCACCCCAAGACTTCTGAAGCTGAAACCCTTTCTGATCACGATTAAATATAATTTGATTTTTATCTGTTATTACAAAGAGCCTCCCTGGCTTTGATGTGTTAGTTTATGTGGTGGGCTTCAGAGATGAGAGAGAAGGTACGAGAATAGACTCTAATTGCTTAGGCTCCTGCAAGTTGTCCACTAGATTCAGACAGAGAGACATCTTCATCTTTGTTATAATACAGCCTTGGTAAACAAATAACTTATTCTTTTGTATAGTACCTGAGACTTTCATCAAAAGAGGTGGGAGCCAGTTATATGAATCACAAGGCCAGTGCAGGACAAGTCTATGCTGTAATTCATTTAGACAAATGTTGAAGTAAATTAATGGACTCCCGTTTGTTTAGATTAGTGGCCTTTTGAAAAATTACTTGTCCTGTGTGTACAATTTTTCAATCTGTTTACATCTAATTAGCTGTTCAGATCGGCTAAAATTAAGCGATGTCATTTGTAATGCATTCAGAGGTGAAGGTATGATAAAATAGGCTCTTCTATAAACTCTTTAGCAAGTGGCTTGGAGCACTGACACAGTGTGAACTTGAGGGCATATGGATGATCAGACTGTAACGTACAATCAAACATAACCTAGCTGCAATCTCACGGAAGTGGTGAGTAGTCTATATCATCTCTCTTGTACTGATTCAAAGAGGGACAAAGTTTTTCTGTCATCCTCTTCCATGACTCCTTTTCAGTAGATTTGCCTGGCTGGCTGGAGCATGGTGTTGGGGTGCCTGCCCCTGAACACTGGCATCTTTACCTGTTTCACTATTGATTACTGCAGGCTAGATATTCCTCCCTGGAGACAAGTCATTTGAACAGCTTGAAATCTAAAAACTGGCTGCTGCAATGTCAGGTTTCTAATTCTGCTGCTCAGCTGACAGCTTTGGAAAGTCCCTATCAAAGGCAGAAAATACAACACTCTTCAGCGGACTTTGTTCTGCCATCATATGGCCCCAATTCTGTTTTACTGCTGCAAAGCCTATCAGCTTTCACATGTTTCTCACCAAAAATTTTGCTATTGGTACATAAGCTTCTTGGTAATTAAACTGTGCTTATTGCTGCATCAGTGCTTTTAGACCGTGACCAGCAAGCAGCACCCTCTCTACAGCGGCAGCAGTTTAGTTCTCATACTTAGTCATGGACGTATCTAAGGAGATTTTGTCACAGGTTTTCTCAAACGTTTTTAAAAATCTTTGTTACTCTCTTCTTTCTTCTTTGGCTCTCCAAAGGCTTTTGCTAGCCGTGTGAAGAGCACTGCCCTGCCCCAAGGCTTAGAGGATTTGAGTATCTGCTGAACCGTGAGCCTTCCAGTGGTTAGTATAAGGTGTTGCCACCTGGCTCCTGCCTCCAGCTCCCTTCTGCATTGTTCAGCAGTGCTGTCCCTTTTAGCTTGCCACTTGATCCCAAAGCATGTGGCGTTGTGGAGTACAAGCAGATTCCCCTGCCCCATTCATGTGAGGAGCTTCAGAGGGGACAGGGCCACCCTCCTTTGTGTCCCGTGTCTCTTCCTATGACCTGATGTGCCTGGATCAGTGGTGGTGCACATACCTGAGTATATATACGTGCTGGAAATGATAGCTCAGCTCAGTGGCTCAGGACTTCAGGGGAAGGGTCCTGCTGTTCACTTGGGTGCCACAGAAGCAGCAGAAGGGAACCTTTAAAAGCCAGCAGGAGGATGGCCTTGTGACGGTTTTTCAGGCAGCACTGGAGAGGCTCAGCAGGCAGCTTGGTGACAGTGTGGCTTGTGGCCTGGCTGAATTATCCACATGTGGGAACTGAGCTGAGAGCTTCTACCGAGAAAACAGCAGTGAAAAGGCCAGCTGACGCCTGCCCAGGCACCTTTGTCATCACAACCCCTTCCCACCCAGCTCCCTCAGGTGCTGCCCATAGCTGGCTTCTGACTCATTAAGTTTCCTGAAAGGAACTGAGGATGCTCAGCGGGTTACAAGGTCAAACTGTTCCATTGCAGGTGCCCAGCTTGTCTCCGTCGTTGCTGTGGGAGCTCTATCTGGCTTGATCCTAGGGTTTCTCCCTCCTGCCCCGGGGGTGGTGACTGTCCCCTTGCTGTGGCAGTGTTGGTTGGGCCAGGCAGGGTCCCCTTGTGTCAGCAGGGGGAGCTCGTATCTTGCCTGTCCGGTGGGTCTTGGAAACGTGTGTTTGGGTCTATTCCTTTGGGTTTGCATTTATGTTCCCATGGGGTGGATCAGATCTGAGGCCCTCAGTCTCAGCAGTTCAGTATTCTCCTAAAGGTGATGTGGGAAATGCCAAAGAGAGGTCTACAGCTAGAGGCAATAATATTATTACAAAAAGAGCAATTTAAGTGATGAGGGACTCATCTAAGCAATAGAGTAAATCTATATCAGAAGCTGTTAGTGTTACTTATGTATTCAGATTGGAGAGCTACAGTGTGCTTTAGCTCTTCTGCTAGAAGGATGTCCTGCTCTTCTGGATATCCTTAGCTGAATGACAGGTGCTTTTCAGCTGAAATTTTCCTATATTGTTCAGGAGGATTTTCTTGGATTCTTTTTTTTATTTGAAAACGATACTATGAGTCATTTTTGAATTGACAATAGTATGTATGAAGTGAAAGGTTTTCTTTTTAAGACATTTGTTCTTACTACTTGAAAACAGCAGTTTTAAACAGCCATGAGCTAGTGCTGGGAAGTCTTCGACAAGATTTTTCTGTTTCCTTTGTGCCCATCCATCTACTCCCTGCCTGAGGTTTAAGTACCTCCTTTCCACCTCAACTCCTGTGCTGCTGCATTCCTTGGTTAAAAGAAATGCTCTCAATTTCTGCTGGCAGTCAGGCAGTTGTGTTAATTTGGGCCTGTATTACAGGGGTCAACTGGATTGAAAATATTCTACATTTTATTACAGTTCTAAGGCAGTGCCAGGGTGAACCAAAAAAGTAACCTTAATGTCGAAGTAATGCTGAGAAAATCTATCAGTAATTTAGTATTGGAAAGAATATCTGATGTCATTTTCCAAAGTATTATAGTTATTTGAAAACAATTATAACCATATAACACAAGAAGGTACAAAGTTGATGAAGAAATGGCAAGAACATGACTACATGACTACACATAATCTGGAAATTCACCAGAAGACTTCATCATATTTTCTTCTTTCTGTCTTCATGCTCCATTCCTTATCAACTTAATTCATAGGAAGGAGGGATTTTGCTGTGTGTAAACTAAGGAATTGAACAGCCACTAGGGATAGGAAAAATGGTGGCACAAACGAATTTGTATCCTATTTTGTGAGAGATTTCAGAAGTCTCCTCTTGAAGAGATATCTTCTGCAATCAAAGCAATTGGGAATATACACCCCTGTTTGTCTTAGTCAGTATGTGGTGGTGAGTGATATAATCCTCATTTTCTCCCTTCCTTTAAAAGTGCTGTATCTTCAGGATCAGGGCCTCAGAAGGTCATCTCCGCTATTTCTGCATTTAATGGCATTGTAGAACTAACTGATGATGTGCTATTATTTTGAATGGATGTAGAGGAAACATAAGATCCTCCTCAGACTCTGGTCTGACAGCAGGTGAACAGCACAGGGAGCTGTCAGATTGCACAAGTTGCTAAGGTCAGGTTAAATTAGTGCCCAGCTATTTGTACAGTGGTAGTGGGTGCTAGCACGTGTAATACAAGTGTCACTGTGTAAATCCCTGCAAATTCCAGTCATGAGTTAATAGCACAGAGAAGTCATTTAGCCGTGTCGCTTGTCAAGTGGCAATGTCTCAGAATGGGATGAGAAATGAAAATTCTTCATGTGTTTTAGGACTTGGTGTCACTTCTAATGCCATTCATAAGGAGTTAGACTGGGTCAACTTGATATCTCAACTGAGCTTATAAACCTGCTGAAAGTTTCAGCAACCCTCATCTTCGTCACCTCCCATGAGGATGAAATGTGATTAAGGTGTCATTAACTAATGGAGTCAAAAGTAAGCATACTCCCATGATTGTGTGTGTATGTGTTGAAGAGGAGAAGATGTCACAGGACCCCCTGGCCTGGCGATCAGCTTTTGCCAACACTGCTCAGGAGCGTGTGTTGGGTGTGTCCAAGAGAGGTAGTGAAGGAATACACTGAAGTATAGGAGAAAACCCGTAGGGAGGGGGTAATGCTCTTCCCCCTTAGTATGGTTGCGTTGTTGTCATCTGGAAAAGTGTAGTGCCAGAGGGCCTCATAAAAGACAGCAATCCTGCAGTATAGGGGAGAAGGTTGCTGAACTTCTCTTGCTTTAAGGTAAGCTGTCACACAAGGCTGCTGTAACGCAGCTCTGAGCAGTAGCAGCCAGTTATGCCATAAACACAGTTGAGACAAATGTAACATTTAACCAGAGGCAGCTAACAGACGCTTTGTGTAAACCTAATTCTGCTGCTGGCCAGATTAATTTTTGGTATATCTTACATTTCATTGTCTTTGAACAAATCTGTTTAGAATAATAATCCTCTGCTAGCTTGAGTTTCTTCAAAGTGCACTGTAAAGATTCCCCTCTGTTTGAAGGAAGGGCAAAATTTGTGCTTTTTAAGAGCTCCTGTTGTAATCACGAATTTGTATAGTTTACAAGCTTTGTAGAGGATTAGCTACAAAGTACTCCAGAGGTGCTTTTCAGTTGTCATCCCACAGCTGACTATGTCATTTGAGGGAGAAGAGAAATGCAAATAAGGCAAAGAGAGTCAAAAATATTGCTTTCTCCTTTGGGGTGTCTTTCCAAAACACAAGATAAAATTTCTGATTTTTTAAACCTGCCCATGAATGAAAGCATGTCAGTAAGTGCTCCAAAACATTTGGTTACTGGTGTCTCCTCTGTAAAACCCATTTTATGTATGAAAAGCTGTGCCTCTGCTGTTACACTCCGAATAGTAATAATTGTAAAAAAAATTAAGCTTTCAAGCCAACCATGGTATCCTCATGATGAAAAGAAGAGAAAGGTCAGTGAAGCTTGTCCTTGATGAGAAACAATCCCAACTGGTGCTCAGAAAACTGAAATGGTAAACTAAGCTGTGTTCACATGTGGCCAGCACAATCAAGCTTTTTCCTCATTTCAGCTGCTTCTGGACAACTCTTTTCAACTAGATCTTGTCTTCAGCAGAATTTAATTGAGAAGCTGGTCTTGCTAATGAATTTGTAGGAGTTTACTGGCCCTGGCAGTTTTCACTGTTATGCACTCAGTATATTATATTAAAAATGTATATCACAACTGAAGCGGTTTTGTAAAACAAGCTTTAATGCAGCATCTGCCTATTTGTGCCTTGGGGATGTGAGACAACAGCAAACTGCTTACTGCTTGAGAAATCAGCACACCACCACAGGCATTGCTCTGATATTAGAAGTCAGGGCGATGCCTTAATCTGCATGTGGATCAAATTGTTGTGTTGATAATTAGAAGACAATAAGCCTGCATGAAATTGAACCAAGATGTATGAAAATCAGGTAGTAATTCTCCTTAATGCTGACTGGAAGTAAGCCATGTCAGAAGGTAACCAGAATGCATTATTGTTCGCCATTATAAAAAGGTCCATTTAAATAGCTCTCTGTCACCTAGGGCTATTTAACCTTTTGTAGGTATGAACATTACAAGGGAGCCTAATGCATATTTTGTGTGTGTTATTGTGCATAAATGCATGCCCACAATTCTTATGTTCCTATGTGCATATTCATCATGAATCAGATCAGGGTCAATGTATTTCCAAATCACGTCACTCGTGATAGCCAGAAGCAGCTGTTTCTTAAGAAGGTGAAAGAAGCCTTGCCCTTGAGCAGTCGTAGTGGAACATCGACTGCTAAAACTTACCAATGAATGCTTAGCTTGTGCATTGGGATGAAACCTATTCCTCTGGATGTCCTCTTTTCCTGGGATTCATAAAGCTGAACATAAGACCCTTCAGCATGTGGAGGACCTTTCTCTGTTGCTGGTCCTTATTTTGTTTGCACCTGTATACTTCTTTCAGGTTTGACTCCTTTGTAAAATGAGAACATCTTCCCAGCATTTCAACTTGTCTGTTTCCTCCCTGTGTTTCTTCTACGCTATTTTCAATGCTAATGGGACATTATTAGTTTTATTTACAAGGAATACTGTTTCTAATTGTTAGATGATTAACTGTGGTATGTTCCCATAACCTGATATAACTGCCTGCAGTTTGCTGTATTTTTTAATAGTGCTTCCTTCAAAACAGATAAATTTGATCGCTAACTAAAAGGAAGAAATTAAGGCAGCATTTGAAAGCTTATAGATACAGTACACCTATGAGCTCTCTCTTGGTCTGATCAGCAGCCTCATGGTGGGTTTAATCTGGAAGTCATTATTTGGACAAAAACTAGAGCGGAGCTGAATAACTTCACAAACATCAGCCTTCCAGTGTCTTTGCAGCTCTGATAGCAGATGCACTGTTTATTTACAGACAAATATGGCTGGAATCTCAGATCTACACTTAATTTTGCACTGCCGCAATGAAGAGCTTTAAAAAAAACTGTGTGGACATCTTAGCATCACTCAGGCAGTGACATGACAGGAGACGCATCTTGTGGGGCTTGGCTTCCTTTGGCCAGTGATGCCAAAATAATAGAAAGAAAAGAAAAAAAAACCTTCCCATTGACCTCCCTCATGTTCTCAGCTCCAGAGCACCACTTCAAGTGATGGTAGCGATACAGGTGCACAGTATTAAGAGAAATGGGTTTTTTTCTCTTTGTGTTTACGGTGTTTAATATTTAACTATCAAATCCATCAGCAGAAGCTCTTGCTTCACCAAAGCAGAAGAATAGGGAAGATTTTTTTATAGCCTTTGTCTGCTTCACGCTACAGGGACCAGTGACAGTGGTTAGATATTTGTAACTTCCAAAACTGCAACTCTAGGAATTAATCCAGTCCTATAGCTCTGCCTGAAACCCAAGGGCTAAATTAATCCATCTACCTATTCACAGGGGTATGTAGGCATTTAATGCTTTCCCTAATCATGTCATATTGCAAAAGGCAGTACAAGGAATCTGAAACTTGGATCCTTGAAGTCTGCTGTCTCAGGAAATGCCTTTGTTTCTGTATTGTGTGCCTCTAAGTATTTATTCAAGTGCATATAGAGCATTTGGTCAAGTATTTACACAACAACTCAGCTTATGAAAGAATGCTAAATGTTTTTCATCTGTAATGCCTTGAAAAAACTGTGAGGTAGCTTCATCAGATGCTATGGCTTGTGCCATTCCTCATCAGGGTCTGGATTCTAAAAGGACTAGGGGTCAGAGCTTTCCACTTAAAGACATTTAAATAGCTGATCATTTTTCCCTTTGTTCGTCAGAAAGCTCTCTTTAAACTTAAGAGTAAATTTAAGACCCACTTTGTGGCTATTGCTTAGACCAGTAACAGAAGGAGCGAAGAGAGCCGTGTTTGTGTTTTGTGAGTGTCAGTGTTTGTATATGTAGCACATAAAACACATAAGATAGCAACAAAAATCATAATAATTGGTTGATTTTTTTTTTAAAGCCATGGAAAGCAGGTTTGTTCTTTTTTGTTTCTCTCCCTCTTGTTTTGGTTTTTTTTTTTCTAAGGCTTTCAGTATGCACAGACTATGAAAACCTTCATTATTAAAATTGACAATCACTGTAATGCTCTAAAATCCATGGGAAGAGGCTCTGATGATTGAAAAGCCAAGGAAATCATCAGTAGTCAAGGGCAAACAGGGATCCTAAAGGAATTCCAGCTTGTAGAGAAGAAATAGTACACCAGGAAGTAACAAATGGAATTAATTGGTTCTTCAAGTAGAACAGTTACAGGCAGAAGGAGGATCATACATATGTATTCTTATTTCAATAATGCAAATGAACAGAGGACTCCAGACCTGCGGGTAGCACACAAACACTACTGAGAGCACCTGGACTGCTGAAAGAAATCTGCCTTACAACTGGGCAAAGAAGGGGGAGAGTAAGGCACAGCAGCTCCACTTGAACTTATATTGGCTGCTGATGTATTTGTTAAAATGCTAGAAATCCAGATTTTAAAATCATGCTTTTGAACACAGAAAAGATCCAGTTGTTTTTGATTTATTTGTTTATTCAGGGGTCCTTGGCTGCTCTGAAATAAGCAACTTCAGAGTTGGAATTCTGCAAGCCTGACATTTAAATGGCAATTTCAGTTATATGCAGTTTTATTCTTCAGTTCTTTGGAGAGTATTTCACTGTCCTATTATGCAGTAACTGTAGTACAAATTTAAGTTGTCTGCCTGCCATGGCTTGCATGACCTCCTGCATTTCATTCCTGGATCTAGGCAGGAGTTCTGTATAGGAAGTTTGTAAGATTTGAGAGGTGGTGGTTTTGTAGTTTGTCTGTGTTCTTTAGGCATGAAGGTACTGGATAAACACAAAATACTATTCTAATTATGAAGTAGAAAATCTTCAGCAAAGTTTATGTCAGAAACTTGTAATACCAGCTATGCTATTTACATTAGAGGAAATCCCTGTAGCATTTTCCAGATAGACTCCATGTGATTCTCTTAAAAGGCACGAACCAACTTTTTTGCTTTTTCCAGTGCTTGTAATTAGCAGGCATAAAAACATTCAAGATTTCTACAAGCCTTTCTCCTGGAGTGCAGATGTGATTTCTTGGTGACTCAAACATTTCCCAGAACTTAGTTACTCTCTGTGTAATTATTCCAAAGAATTATCCTTCCAAAATTAGAATTAAAAAAACGTGTAATTACAACTGCAATATTAACATACTTAATGTCTGCCTAATGTCTGAGCATCAGGTCAGAGGCTGTATTTTGAAACAATATGCACACTGTAAGCAAAATGAATCGGGCCACGCAGTTCTTGAACAAAGATGCTAAATATATGAGCCCCATGATCATTTATGCAGTGATTGGGCATGGAACTTGAAGAGAAACTGAGGAAAGTAATGTTTCTTTCTAATTACTTTTTCTCTACCCTCTTTCTCCTTTACATATTGATCTGGCTGTTTCGTCAAGCACAGCAATCTCAGCTCATCTCGCCGTGGGCTGCTCAGGTCCTGCCCTGCATTTTGCTGGCAGTGCTGTTTTCCTGGCCCCTCACCGTGTGGTTTCAGTGCACCACCCAGCAGAAATCAGCTTGCATGTCCGTATCTTTGTCCTCTACTGGGATGGGGCTGAGAGAGGGCAGCTGCCCACATTCCTCAGCGGGACACTGGTGGAGCTGGAGAGGATAGGTGAATCTGTCTGAAGCTGTGCCGCACAGTTAAAAAGTGATCTGCAGGCATCATGGTTGTCAGTCCCACTTCTGTCCTCCTTATGGAAGGGTTTGCTTTTTAATCAGAGCAAGTATTGCACCCACCAGCCCTGAACTGTTGTGGAAAACGGGAAGTAGGAACCAGATCAGGCCAGAGGTGTGTGTCTTAGTGGTGGAGGAAGAAGAGATGCTGTTGAAAGCCCTAGGGAAACATTATGTGTAAAGAGTTAGTTGAACAGGAGCAGTAGAGCCTTAGACAAAGTTAGATGGCATAAAATGTGCATCATTTGTTAGTATTTTTCTAAAGTATAGCACCTGGTTCTCAACTCCCTCTTTTTCCAGAGAATTTTGTTTTGTGCTTTGTACTTCGTAGTAGCTAATTTGACTTCATTTATATCAAAATGAGTTTTTCAGATTGCTCAGCCTGTTAAGTCCCACTGTACTTTTGTTCACAAGGAGCTGAGAGAACTGGAGTGAGTGGAAATGAAGGCAGCGCATTCATATATGTGGCAGAAAATGTAACTTGCAGCACGATGTTACACTTATGTGACGTGATGTGCTCATGTGAACCAAATGTGCTATTTTTACAGCGTGTATTAAATGTGAAATTGTGACTGGTGTTAGAGCAGTGCCAGAACACCTGCCAACATGCCATGTAGTTTTATTTTAAGAATGAAAGGTCTTGAATGAGAATCCTGTATTTCCAGCAAATTTATTCCATTTGTCTAGGGTCAGCTATGCCCATAGGTCATTGCCCCCTTTTTGTTTGATTTCTGCCTTACATGACATTTGATTTCATCTCATAATATGAGCAGAGAAGCCTAGATGATTTCTGAAGCTGTAAAATCATGTGCAGTGCAAGGGAATGTCCCTTTTGTACATAGTGTGCTGCATGCCTTCAGCCAACGTTGACTGAAGTTGCTGGAGCTGTGCTGATATATGTAGGCAGAAGAGTCTAACCCAAGAGGCACAGTTTATCAATGGCACCCTTGACTATGAAATATTCCCTCCCAAAAGCAGAGTGTGAGTTGGTTTGAAATTCATGCCAAAAATCATGGTAATATCTACACTGCAGACTTGGGCAGGGGTGCATTATTAGATTAGTCCCAGAGCACAGCAAGTAGTTTGTAGATGTCTAACTTGAGCCACTGTGAAAGGTCCTGTTTTGCCAGAAATACTTGAGATTTCAGAAGAATTGACTCCTAAAAGTCATGTCATACTATGCCAAGGAAAATGCCTGTCTGTTTTTAGAACATAGGCACGGCTTTGATCCTCCTTTGTAAGGACGAGGTTATTAAAGCCAGGGACAGACTGATGCTTGAGGAAAGGAGAGTCATGCTGACCATCAAGCTCCTGCAGGCCCCCACCAGCACTGCAGCAAGGGCCAGATCAGGCGACAGAGGAGCAGCAATGAATCACTGTTCTGGCTAATTGGGGTCTGTCAGGTCCAGGTACAAGACAGGATCACTGGGGACAAAAGGAGGCAATACACAGGCAAGCTCAATGAAAATGAGAGTGAGGGGATTGTAATATTTAATATTTATTCATCGCTCATATGTTCAGCTAAAGTTCATCTCTCTAAATATCCGAAACCCCCACAAATATGACTTATGATTCCAGGGAATTATTTTACTGTAATTATTGCTAATCCAGTTAAAGGTGATTTGTAACGACTGCAAATTAATTACAGAAATGCTGGATTTAATGCGTGGATTACTATTTGTTTTGATAAAAGAGAAAATGCAAATACCAAGGTAGAATATTTAGTTCACTTAGATCATGCTGAGCTCAATACTGCTGGATTTACAGAGCCATTTGTTTCCAAAATGAGGGAGAGCGTAGTCCTAGCTGAAAACATTGAGACAAATTTCAAGCTCTTTTCCTTTCAAAGAGTGTATCTGTACAACAGGGTCAGACTTTCTTGATTTTCTTATAATGAAATTCAGATGTGATGTCTGAGGTCAGAACTTGATGTGATGCATTGGGAAACAGAGAAGTATCTTTTTTTTTTTGAGTAGGTCTTTGTCTAATTTTCAGTAAAATCTTGCTAGCTTGTACATCAGGTGTTGCTTGACAAGAATCTTCTCTACACACCATGTACTTTTTCTCCCATTCAGCCACAAGGTGAATCATTGCTGACTTGACTGATCCAGTTGTGATCTGATCCTGCAGCTGACAGGATACTTGCAGAAATGAAGAAGCGTATATATGTGATCAGGCCAGGCAGGTGACAGCCCTGCAAAATCAAGGTGCAAGGCAGTTGTCACTGGCTCTGCAGTGGATGTGTTGGTCAATAGTCCCGGGAAAAGGCCTTACACTGGCATCCCAAGATGGGAAAATACATGGGTACATTGTATCTCTCACCCCTGAAATCAAGGTGGGTGCAAGACTAAGCTCTCCAGGGCTTTGCAGGGTAGTGTTTTGTGTAAAGGTGTTGTCTGGACAGACACAAAGTAGACACCATAGCTCTGCTTTTTCGTCTACTTGAGCAGAAGTAGCATGAGGTTATCCTGCCTCATAAAGGACTGAAACACAGGAGAATTAAAAAGCTAACACTGAGGGCTGCGTGTGTGTAAGGTGGAAAAAATTTTTCTTGATGAGGTTCAGGTCTTGGGAAGACACCAGGTTTATAAAGCCAAGAGGAGCAGTCATGTTAGAAAATACAAGTGTCTTGAGGCTGTGATGGGGGAGTCTCCCAGTTATCAGGGATTGCACAAAAAGGAATGGAGAGTCTTGTTTGAGATATGCACAGAGATGTTGGCCAGGTGGTTTCCTTAGGAAGCATACCATCATCATCACTTTATATAACTCTTCCTTGCCTTTTCTCCGTTCATCAAACCTGTCACTGCATTTTGACTGTCCATCTGCTTCTTACGTAAGTGCCATCACCTCACCATCCACATGCTCCCCTGCATGTTTGATGGCCTCCCTTCATCCTCAAAGCCCTTGCAGCTCTAAGTTGATCTTGCTGTCTGGGTCATGCAATCCTATTAGCAGACTTTTTCCAAGTGGCTAACTGTTTTGGCTATGTTATTGAAGGTGATTGACTACATAAATGGAAATGAGCTTCTTTCCCAGCAGCTCTTGCAGCACATTAGGTATAGAACTCTGGTTCCTAAGGAAGTCAGAAACTACTGAGCAACCTGTAATCAAGGTTCTGCTAATGTTGTGTTTTAAGTAGACCCATTATCATAGCAATGTCTTCCTGAAAGCATTTAGACTTCATTACCCCATTAGAGAAATTAACATATTTTAGCTGATAAGCTTCTGGCACATTCAAAAACTTGTAATAATGCTAGGTGTTGAAGCTACTCTAAAACGTGCTCTCATTAAAGGGGTCTTGTGCCACATAGGAAATATATAAATAGAAAAACCATAATTAAAATGCCACATTATCTTGTTCTAAACTTAGTGTGTCTTGAAATTTAAATATTCAGCACTACCATTAGAACTTTCCAGCAGGATTTTTCCGGTTTTATTAGTAGAGCAGAAAAGAAAGCAGGGATGTGGTAGTGGTGGTGGGTTTGGTTTTTTTTTTTAAAAAAAAAAGACTGAATTTCAAATGTGAACTGTAATAACTGTCCTTAATTAAAGTTGTGATAAATCTTTTTAAACCAGTCACTAATTCTAAGAGGTAGCTGGTCATTGCTGCTGTATTCAGAGGAGCGATTGCACAGGAGCAAGTCAGGAAGAAATGACAAGGGGAATTCAAGTCAATGCAGAGCCGCTGTCAGCGTTGTGTGCAGTTGCAAAGTCAACAAAGAAGAGTCAGTTTATGCCAGAATTTGGTCTTGAACAAAAATGAAAAATAATGAAGTCCATAAGTACATATGTAAGGAGGCCTTCTTTTTTGTCTTTTGAAAAACCAGCCAAAATTCAGATTTCCAAATTCTTTTGTGGTCAGAAGAATGTATAAAGCCAGTTCTTGTCATTAGGTCACACAGGAACTCTCTCCTCCAAAGCTCCTTAATGCTAGAAGTATAGCACAATTTCTTGTACAGACTTGCCGTCAGTGGGAGCTCCGCCTGGAGTATCTCATCTGAGTGAAACTACTTATTCCCATGAGGCTTGCAGAGAATTAATATTTTTTAAAATGTGGTCCAAAATTTGGGGGGGTCATGCCGAGACTGACTGAAAGAGAATATCAGAAAGTTGCTGTGCTTCTCTAACAGTGATAGATATTGCATGTGGTATCTGGAGGGCAAATTTAACCATAGAAGAGGTAAAAGATTTTAGTATTTGTAGGTATTTGTGCTATTTGTGGTGCAGGGCTGCCTGGCTGTCTCCCAAATCAAATTCAGTGCCTTGCTGTAATGGAGCTGTGAAAGCTCAAGCTACAACCCTTACGGAGAGCACCACATGGGCCCTGGGGTAAAAGGGGAAGCATCTAAGGAGAGCTGATCAATACAGCAACTTGATTAGCCAAAGGGTGATGCAGAGCGTAAGGCTACATCGTTGGACAGCCACAATTGTAATTACTGTCACCTCCTCTGGGTCGTTTTATGCAAAGGGAGAGATTTATAAGTTTCACCTTTTGAAATACTCTGCAAATGTTTAAAATTTAAAAAATAAACAAATAAAAGGAACCTCACCCCCATTCCTGGCTCATGCATAGAAATCTTTGACTCATTAGTATTTGCACATTTCCATAAGTTAAATATTGCTCTACTTTTCAAGAGGGACTGCAACAGACACAGGGAGGCAGGCATATGTGCTCCCACCTGCATGGGGTGCTGAGAAATCTTACAGACATGAGTGGAGGTTTGAGTGCTTGTACTATTTAGTGGACCCTGGATAATTGGCTGCCTTGTTAGTCAATAAATGACCTTCTGTATCCATCTAGAAAATTATACCTTGATCGATTGTAGGAATGTTGTGTATTTTTTTCTGTTTGTTTCTGCTGATAGGGAACCCCAGAAGTGTGGTCAGAGGCAATCTAGATGCCGTTCCCTGCGCACAGCAATCTGATATATTGCCCAGGCTGAACACAAAAGGAGCAGGTTCCCATTCATCAGACCGAGCTTCAAAGGCATGGCAGAGAGAGAGGGTTGTCTCTGTACTAATGATCTAATACACACTGTTTGTATCGAAACTGTCATAACAAGGACACTGGTGGGAGTTAAGAATGCAGTCAACTCAAAGCTGTGCTTCTGGCATTATCTGGCACATTTGGAAAATACATCCTCAAAAATGTAATTATGCTGAATTCACAGAGGTCTTGCAAAAAAGTGTGTCTATCTGGATATTTATGCTAATGGTAAACCAACTCTGACATTCTTTGTTGAAATGTGATCATGTGTGGGCGTGTAATGATATGTATGCATACAGACATAGGTAGCTCTGCATATTATGTACAGACAGAACGTGTGTGTCAGAGTGCATATTTATGTATTTGCTCTCACAGATGCAGCCAAGTGGTGATTAGATGCCAAAAATGGTTGATTTTTGCAATAACTTTGTAAGGCCGACCTGTAATTATGTGATGTATCTTCTGTAAAAGCTACCCTGTGGCTTAGGTCTAAATCCTGCCTTCCTCCTTTTTTCTAAGAAGTTGGTAAATTATGTATTTCAAGTCGGGGTTTGAGGTCATGGGACCCAACTCAGAAATGCTCCGCTGCTGGGTTATTTGCAGTGGGCAGGCAGGTAGGAGATGGCATGTCCTTTGCTGCCTGTGCAGGCAGCGCAGCTCCTTCTGCCCCTGTGCTGAGCAGGGGACAACCTGGGGACCTCCCCCTGGGCTGGAGCAAAGACCCAGCTACAGGCAGCACAGGGACGAGGGACTGCTTCCAAACGCTGTCTTTGGCCTCTCTGTGCTTGACTTCTAGCACAGCGCTTGACCTACGTGGCCTCTGCTGAATTTATAGACACGGTTATGCCAGGAAGCTCTCTGCTCCAAAAATGCTTACGGCCTCTCTGCAGAAGACAGGCAAGTGGACAAGGAAAAAGTAGTAGCTCTCCTTCCATTTTACTGCTAAGGAACTGAGGTGCAAGAGATTAATGGATGTGCCCAAGGTCATATTGGAAATCTGCAGCAGAGCTAGGCACGGAATCCAGATGCTGTGCATCCGCGCTCAGTGTTGTAGCCATATTTTTTTCCTGCTAGTACTTAAAAGAAATACTGTTCCTGGAGAGTGAAACAAATCAGGAAAATAAGCTGGTAGTGTGCGAATGAGAAAAGGTCATTTGTCCTGTTTCATCACTTTGTTGTCCAAAGATCTAATTACTTCTTGAATTACCTCAATGGCTTTCAATCAGTGCCTGTCTGTCTTAGGTCATTCCACACACCTCACCTTGTCAGTTTAAGATGCTTTGTAAAGATTTTTTTACCCTTCTTAATTAAAAAATAATGCTTCTGGCCAAATCTTCTGCACGTGTTTTTCAAACCTATGCATGAGGCTGAATACCAGCAGAACCAAGCACTTGTACTCCTGACATCTGATGATTGCTGTGTAAGAAGTGAGGCACTTGTACCTGTAATATACCAGGGCTTTCCACAGATTGGAGATGACTTCTAAATTACACCGTGGAACTTCTTCACCTGCAATTGAAATGTAATCACCATGCTGCTGGGAGGTGCAGGCCATTTAAGAACACAGAATTTCTACGCTGCACCTTCCCTTAATGCATATTTCAAAGTTAGGAATGGCTCTAAATCAGCTTGTTTTAAAATAATGTGTTTCTGTTATTCCCTTTTTTTTTCCAGGATCTTTAAGGGTGCATTTGTAGTTTTCATTTTTGTTCTTTGCGGTCACAGAGTTGGGCAGAACTCCTCTCCACCTGCTCCATGAAATCACTCATGTGTGATTCTTGATTCCAGCACCCAAAGCCAGCAGCTATCATACATTTCACAACAGAACCATAACAATAAGCATTTCTCTCTGTGTGACAGGTTAGGTGGGCAGCTGACCTGGAAGAAATAGAAAATCGAAAAGAATGTGCTCATTCTCAGTGAATAGGACTTCCGAACTGAAAGATAGTTGGGATCATTCCCCAAGAGGTCTTTCCCTGCTCAGCTTTGTAACTCTTCCAATTATTTTTCACTCTGACCGAGATTCCAGATGACTGATTCTGGATAGGACCATGTATATACCCCTGAGTTCTCAGGAAGAGATTTTCCTGGCCTGACTCATGACTCATGCTGATCTCTGCACAGAGAGGATGGTTACCTGTTCTAATGCCAGAGATACTAGGATTTCGTGGAAGGGACAATTATTAAGTTGAACAGTTAAATTCGTTCCACTATACCTCATAAATCTCAAAACACATTCTGCCTTGGCAGCCATAAATGCCAAGTGAGAGCTTGCAGCTGTGGCACGTGGCTAGCCCAGGCAGGGCTCACCTTCCTGGTCTGATGAGTTAATATACAGGGGCCCAGGAACTCTGCTCAGGGATGCAGACTGCATTTTGCAAGACATGCAAGTACAGAGCGAACAAGTTTTTGTCCCCAGAAGTTTGCGATCTAAGTAGGCCACATCTCAGATAATGACTTGAAAATAATTAGATTGTACCTTACTCTCCTTTCTCTCCCCCTTCTATGAATGGAGTCAGTGACCCAAAAGCTCTGCGAGACTCCATCGCTTTGTTTCTATTATTAACACTGTTTACTTAGTGTTTTCCTTACTGCTGAGAGGGACAAAAGATTTTTTTTGTTCCCCTTAGATGCAATTTGTATAATATTATATTTATTTAGAAATAAAACGACAGTAACAACATACATTCTAGGCCCTTTAGCAATTAATCAATCTCCCTCAAATTCTGCATGCAATAGTGAACTCACTTTGGTGGCAAAGAAAACTGCCTCACTTCACAGCTTCCTCAAAAATGTACCCTCATTTTCTCTTCTCCACTTTCTCCTCTCCCTGCCTTCTCTGGTTTGCAGAGCAGCTCCCATCACTCTTTGTGTGGTCGGTTGAACCTGATTCGTGTATTGCAAACTGATCTGTATCTGAGAGCATAATTGCAAATTTAACCCAGAATAAGCTTGAAGTGGCTTCTGAAAGAAAAGTAGAGAGTAAGGCACTTTCAGCTCCTCCTTACAGCATTTGGACAGGGACATAGAGGAACAGACTCTTCAAAGGAAAAGGTTTGGCTGTTTTCTCAGACTTTTAGCTAATGTTGGGACATTAGCTTTCATCAAAGACCTTCAAAGCCAGTTCCATGGGGACCAAGTGTTATAGAAAGAGACAGCAGGTAAAATCCAGAAATTCTGTACCAGTTTCTGTCAGTGTGAGATTGCAGATCTTTCTTGCTTTTACTGTAGAGGAAAGTACCATGGGCTGGGTTTTATGTGACAACACTCAGCTCACCAGAGCAATGGAAACACTGAAAAAACAGCAGCCACTGAAACAAAGAGAGATCTGCTCTCTGCACAGCTCTGCAAAGAGTGCCAAATACCAGTTGGCTATGCAATGGGAATGACAGTGAAATGTTGAGTGTGAGGGTGAAAGGTGTAAATTGAGGATTATAATAGTGCTCTGCTAAGCTGCTTTTACTTGTGGGCAGTTCTGTATCAGATTTACATCCAGTCCTAAACTAGAAAGTCCCAAATTAAATAAAAGGTGTGTTACTCCGCATTTCTTTTTTTCATGTCAGCAGCTAATCCAAGTTACTGTTGACCAAAGGTCCTTTCACAATCACCTGGCAACTTCTGCTGTATCACATTAATAATCCTCATGTGCAGAGCTGAAAGAGGTTTCACCAGTTTGAGACCGAAAGTGTATTTTGAAAGAATAAATTGATTAATCTTGCAGTATTTAAAATACTGCAGTATCACGCTTCAGTCTGCACATCCTTAGGTGAGTTTAGAATTGTCCTTGTATTAAGCATGGTGAATGGGTCTCTTCAGTGTGCCTGTAACATTTCTGCTGCAATGCACACAAAGGATTGGGTTTTTCCCCTCCAATGGGGCAAGAGCAACAATATTAGTTTTGAAGCTTTTGGAATGATGCGTCAGCTTAGTCCTTTACTCAGCATGACCTTTATCATCCCATATCTCATTAGAACCAGAGATTAGTGATTTGTCTTTTAAAAGATCAAAATCATCATTTTTAGATGCTGTTTCATATCTGTATATTTATATCATACTCTTTTCCTTGGCATTTCAGTACATAGTATGAAGCACTGGGTTTTAGCACTTATAATTCTGAGAGGGGAAGAGCGAAAGACAAGTGAAATGTCAGTATTGTTATGGCTTAGAGAACAATATTGGTGTTAGTAGTCAGAGTGTGCATCTTGTGATGAAGTTAAGTTCCTCTATGAGAAGACTACAGTTTTCATTTTATAAATAAGCAATTGAGATCTAGGTAAGTATAATAGTTTTCCTGAGATCATAGAAAGAGCCAGTTCACCCCTCATAAATCTGACCCTGATTATATGAGCTAATGGAGGAAAAAGATTAATGTAAGAATAGAGAAAATGGAAATCTCTGGACACTTCTGTAACTCTGCCTTGGATTGGTGCTTTCTGAAACATTGTTTCTTGTACCTGAAATTTTGTTTCTAAGTATTCCTGCAGAGTTGTTGACAGTGTTTGTATATATTAATATTATCACTTGATCAAAATTCTATGGTAAGAAGTGTTATTGGTCCATGATCACTATAAGCACTGATATGTATGTACATTTTCACATAGGCATAGTGGCAGAATTATATTTTGCCTTCTGAAGAGACAGTATATCGTTAACCAAAAGGTATGCAGAATCACAGCTCCTTACCTTGCTTCTTCCATGATAAAGCTAGAATCCCTTGCTCCCCTGATCATGGCAAAGGGCGGCAGTCACATTGTTTACTAATTCTTAACATAGATGCCTGCAGGGGAAGCTCAGCCTCTGCGGTTACCCTTGCACACAATGGCAAGTGAGACAAGCTGGGCCAGAGGACATTCAGAGTGTTCAAACTGGGCTCTTCCTCTGAATTGTTGTATGCCCTCCATAGTCTCTTTGTCTTTCTGCCTGCTGATGATGTTGGACCTTGGAGACAACAGGCACCAAAGCTAGGGTGTCTGTTGGAGAGAAAAGTTCGTGAGTACCTATGCTTCATCTCTGCTGGCAGCCCCGCAGGAAGGTGGCATCAAGGCCTGGCCCATGTCCTCCATGCTGTACCTACCTTCCCAGAGGAAGTGCTGTGCTCTCCTCCCCTCTGCAGAAAGCCGTAATCTTGGGTGGGCAACAGGGATAGTTTGTCCTACATTGATCTCCCGTATGATGGTGTGGGGAAAGTTTTGACCTTCTCATTGATGTTATCAGGTGGTCCATGTGGAAATGATGCTCAAAGGACTTCTCAGTGCATCTGGGGTTACCCATCGGACATGATGAGCAGGGAAATACACCCGGATGTGGGTCAAAGTCAGTTTACCATATTCCATAAAGATTACTGCATATCAGTAGTACCCAGGGAAACTGAATGTAACTGCAGTAGCTAGAAACATGCCTATTCATACAGTGCCTGGAACAACCAAGCCATGGAACGTCCTCAAAGCATTGCAACAACCTCCCACATCACCAGGGCCTCTCTTATGCCTGTGATGGGCACATTCCACCCTTATATAGTGGTGAATTATCAACCCATAAATCCAATTGACCAGTTTTGGGTTGTGTACATAGCAATTTCCTTTTTCTTGCAACTAATCATATCCAGTATTGAACAGAAAATAATGCCGTTTGTATTGCACTCGTTTTATGAGTGTTCAACACAGTAATTCTTACAGTATAGAGGGGTAATATTTAGGCCAAATTATAAACCTGAAAACTGATAAGACAGGCTCTTTTTTTCCTTTTAGAAATTATATTTTTGTAACAAGAACTAAACTTGTACTTCTTGTTGAACAAAATGCACGAATGAATATTAAACAAAATTAATAAAGGAAAATCAAAATAATTAATCACACAGCTACAAAAAGGGGAATGAAGTAGCTTTGCAAATTGCATTTGCAGCATAGGAAAGTGTGTATTGTGTCTGCATAAATAGTAAATCAGCATTTTTATAGCAATACCATGTGAAGCCACAAACTAGATAGGTGTAAATATTATAAAAGAAGGATATAGTTGAATATAACAGGGAAAATACAGCAAACCAAAGTACAAAAATAGGCAATCACCTCCTAATAATTATTTGTAAACATCCTGTTAGTCTTAGAACTCTCTTTGATATTTTAATACTCTGTTCAGTGATGATACATTACCTGTAAGGCTGCATTGAAATAATCATTAGTTTAGAAATTTCTGTTGTTAGCAGGATACGGAGAAGACAAGTAATGAATTATGGTTTCCTGATTCCATTTCTTTTTTGCTTCCCGTAGGCCTCATACTGTCTCCTCTTGATTTATGCCAGAATCAGCTTACTTTTGGTCTGACTGGTCTAGTCCGAGTAGATGTTCACTTTTGGGCCCATGTCAAGGAAATCAAGCTATTTGGGAGCTGCCACATATCTTGCCTATAGTGCCTGAAAAAAACTCCATCTCTACACTGCTATTTTTCTCTTCCATGGCTCAGAGACTGGCTGTCTCCAGAGGCCCTCTCTGGATATCATTAAAAGCATTGGCAATGCTGATATCGGCTTAATGGTTTCAGGCGTAGGTATATATTGTCAAGAGAGCTGTAAATAAATGCTTTGGGAAGATGACTTCTTTCCCAGCTGCACGTAGCAAGAGGTGGCACTTGCTGCCAAGTTTTATGGTTTCATCATGACCTTTGTGGTATTTTGAATTTATACATAAGCCTAGGATCCTCTACGTGTGTTTTATTGAAGATCTGAGCTTTCTTTGACTGTTTTTAAGACATTCTCTTGCCTCTCTGTGGTAGAAAGAAAGCTGACAATGCAATCTGAAAACTCGGGGGGAACAAGGTGGGCCTCAGGTTATTATTTTTCATGAAAGACTTTTTATAAGCAGCTCTCAGTTCCTGGGTTCTCCCTTATCAGTCTTGATTTCTTGTCCTTGTTTGCTGAATATTTACTGTGCACCCACGCTGCTTTGCTTTCTCACTCCTCTAACGGTGCTGGGTATTAATGTATTTTATCCTGTGTTCACTCAGCTTACGGTCATCCAAGGTAACTACAGAGAGTGGAAATACAGAAAGGCCTAAATGAAGACTGTGTTTAAAATGGAGAAAAGTACAGTACAAGGTAGTTGTTCTGGCACTACACAAGTAGCAGAGGAGCTGCTTCTCGCTCACAGCTTCTGCCGGTGCTTTGACTGAGAGAGTACAAAGAAGAGCCAAAGGAGGGTGGAACCTGAACAGGAACTTGCTCCGATTAGCAGAAGGCATCTCATCAGGCTGAGCTGAGCAATGAGCACAAACAGGGTTAGCACCAGTCTCTCCTTTCCCGTCAAACAGTTACATAATAAGTATTCAGAAAAATAACTTTGCTTGGCAGAACACGGTGTATGGAAAATGAACTCGTTTCTCGTGATGATTTAGATGCCATGGAGATTACGATGTTAAGGCTCTTGTTTTAAAGGGTTGCAGACTTTTAACAGAGATCACAAGGAACATTTTGCTTTGGGATTTAACATTTATTCATTCAGTTCATCAAGTACTGATATGCACATAGTACTTTGTTGCAGGCATCACAGTGCTGATAGTAGCCCGAGGTTATGAACAGGGGATCTCTAGATAGTATAAAAAAGTTTGGCCTTGCGTAGTTCCAACTCAGTCATCATGTAATATTTCCTTAGATCTGACTTGCACATTTTGTACTTTGAACAAATACATGTAGTGCTTATGCTCACCTCCCATGCTTTCTGTTTATAAAGGGCTTTACCAATTGATTCTCGAAGCAGCTGTGAAGTGGGTGATTTTTCTTTCCAGTGAGTTTTAGCTATGCTGTGACTGTGATAAAATCACCAAACCCTGTCTGTTCTGAACAAAGCAATCAAAATGAACATAATACTAATTTTAGCAGCAGTCTTTGAGTTAAAATTATTAAACACCTTCTACTCCTTTTGAAAACATTAATCCAGCCTAGATCTTATTATTGCAGAGATCATACCGTAAGCAGGGTTTCAGTTTCAGCTGAGTTCATAATATCAGAATTGCACTGGTCCCCTTCGGGGGGATGGAAGGTGACATGACAAATACAGTGTAACGTTTTCAAAAACAATATCCATTGATTTCAGCAAGGAACAATATTTCTGCATGTGTTTCCTGTTCTCTTGCACTCTTCCTTTTTTACCCACTTTGGAAGATCGTGTAGTAGGTTTTAAAACCTTACAGAAATGCTGTGAAATTTTCCAAAGGGGTGAAACATTTACTATAAAAATTCAAACAGAAAAGTTTAATTGCGTGAGAATTGCTGGATGTGGATCTTTTGTCAGGAAAGAAATTGGCGAAGATCATCCTCCAGCTCTTCTCCAATGACAGACAGTTGAGTAGCTACATAGACAGATAGCAGAGACCAAATGGCTCACTGATTCCAGCTCTTTCCACTTCCTGACGCATCTCTCTCTCTCCACTCCAACAATATCCTATGATAGCTATCACACTTCTCAACCTCTCTCTTAAATCGGACTGGCCATAGTCTCATGGAATTTCTCTATTTCCCCTTATCCGTAGTCAGTTAGATTCAGAAATTAGGATTCCTTAAGCATGGCTAACTAGAGCTTAGGACAGCATTCCAATTCTCTGGTTGTCCTGATGGTGTAACTATATCATCTCGGAAATGGTAAGATTTTGCCACTTTTCTCACAGTAGCATCACAGCCACGTGTCTCATGGTCTGTCCATCACTGCCTCATTACCCCATGGGGCTGCTGTAGCTGCAGTGTTTCCTATGACTAGGGAAGTTGTGTCCATTGCTGCCACCATCTAAGTTTGACTCTAAACTCAGGATGTTCAGATATCACTGGAAGTTACTTGATGCTGGAAGTAATATTCCTGTTGACTTCATGGGGAAGGTTTTGCCCAAAGAGCACATAGCATAATTTGTTAGCATCCACCCCTTTGACTGGTGGCAGGTTGTTCTCCCGTGTCACAGATCTCCAAGGAGGGAAGGAATACAAGTCAGGCATAGGATTGCACATGGGGGTGTCTTAATTTTGTCACAGGTACATCCTGATGGATAACATGAATAGAGGGCTGTACTTCGGCATGTATTGTAGCTGTTGCTTATAGGAGCTTTTTCAGCATTTTGCTTAGTTGATGTGGGAGGATGGAGATGATGATGTTATTTTCTAGTCAAGGTGGTGATAGCTCAGGAGCTAGATGGCATCAGGCTTGTTCTACATTACTGCTCAGTGCCAGGATTTGTTGTTCGCAATGGGTATTCATTTGTGCTGTTTTGGTTTTTTGTTAGGTTTTTTTTTTCTCAGAACACAGCTCTCTATATAGTCACAGTAACTATTCTCAAAATCTTCATGAAAGCTTATTGCAGTTGTAAGTTAATTTGATGAAACAACACTCTTAATGCAATTATTCATGATAACAGTGATCATAGAAATGTAGAAAATACATGCTGAAAAAATTTATTATAGAACTGGTAAAAGCAATATTGTTTGCATTGTTTCTTAACAGCGTTCAATTGCCTTGTGTTGCTTGTTACATTGAAATCAATGGCCTTGTTCACTATCGTCTTTTTTCCTATTTGTGTAAATACAATCTATTAATGAATATGATATTTGAGCACATCCAAACTGGTTTGTCTTGGAGAATATGAGTAACAGTTTATTCATAACCTCATCAGAAGCAGATCAACATCCAGGCCAAGGTTTTTTTCTCTCTCTTTATTAAGAGAATAGAATAATTCTCATACAGTAATATTTATGTTGCTAGAATAGAAATCATGTAGTGCAGGAAAGCTCACAGCACTGGATTACTTGCTATGTCACTAATGTTTTCAGCAGTGCTGCAAGCTAACCCTTTAGAAATCAGTCAATGCTTTTACTAAATGGTAGCATTTAATTTTTGAGTGCTTTTACAAAATCCACACAGTTGATGAAAGCAGATTAAAGGAGCATGAAATTAGTGGGGCTTACATCTCTCTGTGGTTTGTGAGCTGAACTATTATTGGTCTCCAGACCTGACTCGGAATCCAAATAAACGAAGGCCAAAGTTTCTTATATTCAGATTTTCTAAATAAAAGAGCTTTTAAATTACCTTCTTCACACCAGATGAACACCAAATCTCTTGTATATGAAATTACCCTCTGTCCTTTTCTTTAAGCTGAAATAAAAAAGAGCAAAATGTTGAATGAACAAACACTTTGGCGTGAAATTTAAGGACCTGTAGTGATTCCTAGGACCTTGGGGAATTCTTTTCCTGGGACCATGTTATTGCCTTGATGTCTACTGATGGGCTGGTGCTGACCGCATTTGGAAATCAAATAACACATCAGACTGTTAAACTCCCATTAAAACCACAGTGTCTAATATGTCTGTGTATCAGATGTTGTATTGCTATATAAAGAGGAGACTGACGGGAGACCTCATTGCTCTCTACAACTGCCTAAAAGGAAGTTGTGGAGAGGAGGGAGCTGGCCTCTTCTCCCAAGTGACAGGGGACAGGACGAAAAGAAATGGCCTCAAGCTCCGCCAGGGGAGGTTTAGGCTGAACATTAGGAAAAAATTTTTCACAGAAAGGGTCATTGGGCACTGGCAGAGGCAGAGGCTGCCCAGGGAAGTGGTTGAGTTACCTTCCCTGGAGGTGTTTAAGGGATGGGTGGACGAGGTGCTAAGGGGCATGGTTTAGTATTTGATAGGAATGGTTGGACTCAGTGATCTGGTGGGTCTTTTCCAACCTAGTGATTCTATGATTCTATGAAATCCCACTTTAGGGTTAAAGACGACATGCCCCTGTAGGTGCACCTAGAAAAGATACGTGCTTGTCTACTGATCCAGATGTCTATACATCTATTTTATTATTTATTATGATAATATCCATACTGTGTTAATCTCCTTCTGGTTGAAAAAGAAGACCAGGAGAGTTCAAGTTCTTAAAGCAGAAAGGTAAATGGAGACTGTCATTACAGAAAGGCTGCAGGATGTAAGGAAAGCTGTAAAAATTATTTGTGGTCACACCTTAATGTAGTAATTTCTCTCTTACTGCATTCCTGATCTTTTCCTCTTTTCAAGTATGATTCACACCAGAAAGTGATGTTCAGGAGAGGTGTCACTAAGGTTTTTAGAACTTTTTTAGACTTTACAGGTCTTCTATGAAGAGAACAACACAATGGATGTATGAGTTTGTAATGTTTGTAAGAACTAGAGAGATGAGAAGGGAATGGGATGAACACCAGATGACTAGAATTGTTGCATGGGGAGAGTGAGGAAGAAGTGTCATGCTGTTGAAGAAGGTACAATGAAAAAGCCATATTGCACCCTGAAAAAGGGGAGGACCGGTCAAAATACTGTTTTGAGAAAGCTAGCACTGGCAGGAGCCTTGGTTGTTTTTTCAAAGCTAAAGAGCTAGGCAAAGATGGCATGGAAAATAATGGAATCCCAAATAAGGTAGATGACTCCTAGAAGAAAGAAACAGCAAGTGGAAGAAGAGGCCCACTGTATGATGCAAGACAGCAGGAGCTTCAAAAAATACTGATCAGTCAGTATGACTTTAGGCAGATTGTTTCTTTCCTCTTGGGGAAGTGAGAGGTCTCTGGGATTTATTCCATTCTCTGCAATATTATTATTATTAACCTAAACTTGGTGTCTGAAGAACTTCTTAACAGACTGACAGCTCTTTGTTTGTTGGTTGTTTTTTTGCATAGTCTTGAAGTGTAAAGAAGCTCTGTTGACATTTTGAAACGTTGTTCTCACCTGAACATATATAAGTCTATGGAAACTGATGAGATACATCCAGAGTCCTGAGGGAATTGGCCAGTGTGGTTGCCAAGACACTTTCCATGATATTTGAAAAGTTATGGCAATCAGGAGAAGTCCCTGGTGACTGAAAGAAGTCCCCATTTTTAAAAAGGGTAGAAAAGATGACCCTGGGAACTACTGACCTGTCAGCCTTACCTCTGTGCCTGGGAAGATCATTGAACAGATCCTCCTATAAGATGTGCTAAAGCACATGGAGGACATGGAGGTGATTAATGGCAGCCAGCATGGCTTCACCAGGGGCAAATCCTGTATGATCAACTTAGTGGCTTTCTATGATGGGGTAACTGCAGCAGTGGACACGGGTAAACTGACAGATGTGATCTATCTAGACTTCTCTAAAGCCTTTGACATGATCCCCCACAACATCCTTCTCTCTCAGTTGAAGAGAGATGGATTTGGTGGGTGGGTGGTTCAGTGGGTAAGAAACCGGTTGGATGGTCATATTCAGAGAGAAGTGTCAATGGCTTGATGTCCAGATTGGGATCTGTGACAAGTGGTGTCTCTCAGGGGTCAGTACTGGGACCAGTGCTGTTTTAAGATCTTCATCAATGATATAGACAGCAAGATTTTGAGTGCACCCTCAGCAAGTTTGCAGATGCTACCAATGTGAATGATGCAGTTGCTGTAGTGGAAGGATGGGATGTCATCCAGAAGGACCTGGACAGGCTGGATAAGTGGGCCTGTGAGAACCTCATGAGGTTCAACAAGGCCAAGCCCAAGGTCCTACACCTGCATCGGGGCAATCTCCAATTTCAGTACAGGATGGGGGATGATGTGATTGAGAGCTGCCCTGCACAGAAGGACTTGGGATGCTGGTCAATGAGAAGCTCAACATGAGCTGGCAGTGTATGTTCGCAGCCCAGAAGGGCAACCGTATCCTGGGCTGCATCAAAAGAAGTGTGGCCAGCAGGTCAAGGGAGGCCCCTCTGTTCCTATCTTGTGAGACCTCATTTATAGTATTGTGCCCAGTTCTGGAATCCTCAAAATAAGAAGGAGATTTTTTTTGAGGTTTAACAAGGCCAAATGCCGGGTCCTGCACTTGGGGCACAACAACCCTATGCAGTGCTACAGACTAGGAGAAGTCTGTCTAGAAAGCTGCCTGGAGGAGAGGGACCTGGGGGTGTTGGTTGACAGCCGACTGAATATGAGCCAGCAGTGTGCCCAGGTGGCCAAGAAGGCCAATGGCATCTTGGCTTGTATCAGAAATGGCGTGACCAGCAGGTCCAGGGAGGTTATCCTCCCTCTGTACTCGGCACTGGTGAGACCGCTCCTCGAATCCTGTGTTCAGTTCTGGGCCCCTCACCACAAGAAGGATGTTGAGGCTCTGGAGCGAGTCCAGAGAAGAGCAACAAAGCTGGTGAAGGGGCTGGAGAACAGGCCTTATGAGGAGCGGCTGAGAGAGCTGGGGTTGTTTAGCCTGGAGAAGAGGAGGCTGAGGGGAGACCTCATTGCTCTCTACAACTACCTGAAAGGAGGTTGTAGAGAGGAGGGTGCTGGCCTCTTCTTCCAAGTGACAGGGGACAGGACAAGAGGGAATGGCCTCAAGTTCCGCCAGGGGAGGTTTAGGCTAGATGTTAGGAAAAAATTCTTTACAGAAAGTGTCATTGGGCACTTGAACAGGGTGCCCAGGGAGGTGGTTGATTCACCTTCCCTGGAGGTGTTTAAGGCACGGGTGGACGAGGTGCTGAGGGATATGGTTTAGTGTTTGATGGGAACGGTTGGACTCGATGATCCGGTGGGTCTCTTCCAACGTGGTTATTCTGTGATTCTGTGATTCTGTGAGATGGAACTGTCAGAATGGGTCCAGAGGAGGCTACAAGGATGATCAGAGGGCTGGAGCACCTCCCATACGAGGACAGGCTGAAAGAGTTTGGTTTGTTCAGCCTGGAGAAGAGAAAGCTCCGAGGAGAATTTATAGCAACCTTCCAGTACCTGAAGGGGCTACAAGAAAGCTGGGGAAGTTCACAAAGGCTTGTAGTGATAGGAGGAGGGGTAATGTCTATAATGGAGAGGGGCAGATTTAGACTAGACATAAGGAAGAATTTCTTCACAATGAGGGTATTTAGGCACTGGCACAGTTTGCCCAGGGAAGTTGTGGATGCCCCGTCCCTGGAGGTGTTCAAGGCCAGGTTGGATGGGGTCTTCGGCAGCCTGATCTAGTGGGATGTGTCCCTGCCTATGGCAGGGACGTTGGAACTGGATGATCTTCAAGGTCCCTTCTAACCCAAACTATTCTATGATTCTATACACAGAAATATATAGCGCACACACTTCACCCTTTTCAAATGACTGTTCAGAGATATGAGGGGAAGGGCCATATTAATTCCAGCCACATGTCTGAAGGGAGGTGCAATGATAAAATGTTTTCTTTTCTCTGAGGTTTAGAACTTGTGCTGCCAAAACCACTTTAGTGCAATCAGAAGCAGAAAGGTCTTCAATTCCTGGAAAGCTAAACTAAGCAAACTTTCCACAAACAAGAGAGGCTGTCGTTTAGGAAAAACAAAGAGGAAAAAGTAACAACATTTTCTAGGTGTGAAGTTGCACTTGCAGTTTGGCTTCTGTTATTGTTCTAATTTTTAAGAAAAAATCTTCCAGTGGCTTGATCATAAAAAAAAAAATAAAAATCTGGTTTTGAGTTTGAGGCTTTTAACGAATGTGGATTCTCAGCCACCTCCAGGTAGTTTTATGTTTTGCATATAAAGACCTTTATTCTTCTGCCTTGCTCTGTTTAAAATTCTGTAATTATGATCTTTCAAGAAAATAAGTACTTTTTCATCTTCATTGTGTATAGAGATACACAAGTGCAAGTCCTACTAGCATCACCACACTAAGAAAATATGTAGCATAGATTTGAAGCCCAGATATTTCTAATATAAGAAAAATGCTGATTGAATTGCTGCTTGTGCCTGTTCAATTACTCTTAGTACTGTGGTAGAATAAATACGTCGTAACAGCTAGGGATGGCAGGGATGTCATTAAGAAGAAACCCTGAAAACATCAGTTACTTGCAATCGGTTTGACACTATTGTAAAAATTTATGGTTAGAGTCACCTAAATGAGAAAATAAATTTTAGTTCTTGCAGGAAAAAAAAACTCTGGCAGTTCCCATTTAAAGCAGAATTATGTTGAAAGTCACGTTTTGATTGAAAAGAACGTTTTCTATTGAAGAAACGTTATATTTGCAGTCAAACTTCTGCTTTCATTTTTCATCCATCCATCCATCTATTTACCAAGCTCAACAGCTATGTCTATGCTGCCTTTGGTTGTGTTCACGTTTGGGTTTGAGTATAGAGAGCCAAATGTCTGAAGACAACTGTCATTGCTGCTTTTAATGGGCAAAGCCTGAGTATGATCCATTCGATCTCTGAGGCCTAAAACTACCTTTAGAGAGAGCTGGAGGGTGAACCAGCAAAGCATACAAGCAATCTGCACAGCAGAGTTTCACCTAAAGCCTTTTGTGTGTTCCTTTTTTATGTGCTGGGTTATTGCTGAGTTATTGCACTCATACCAAGGTACATAAACATTGTTTGGGTTTTTTTCTTTCTCCAATGCACAGCTGTAAAACCCTCCTTGCTGGGAGAAAAGGCAGTCCTAACAACTACGTTTTCTTTGATCTCTTTTTGTTTCTGTTTGGTCCCTCTAGCTGAAAAATATTTCAGTCATCAAAGATATGATCTAAACTAAGAGAATATGCGCATTCCTCTGTTTTCAACAGGAACTTACATCCATGAACCATTTTTGATTAATATTAACATCAGGTTTTAGATTCTTAGTTCGGATGACAGAAAAGACCTTTGAATATAGCTTGGTTGCATTGCCTGAATACTTAAACATCTTCACATATTTCAAGGCCATGAGCAAAATCAGCTCTGTGCCCACAATGGTAGTTTTTAGGTGGGGAACTCAGAGGAGAGCCAGCAAGTGACCTCTAAAGAGATCTCAGAAAACAGACAGAGCACCATGATATTATGCAGTATCACAGGGAAATGAATCTGAATGAATCCTTTTAATCAAATAAAGATCAGAGTATTAGGACCAGAAGATAGCTTTTTTATCTGCAGGAAATGAATTCCCAGATGAAAAATTCTTAACAGATATTCACAAATGTATGCTCACTTGCAGCTAACATAAGAGCAAAGATTGCATTTACCATTTCATCTGTAAACAATTAAACGAGCGAGAACTCAAAGAACCATCTACAAATGACCTTAAATTGTGTCACAATCTGAAATTTCTGGCAAACTTGATGTGAATCTAAGTCCTGTTAAGTTCTCATTAGGGATGCAAGTTTAATGTTGGCACCAAGAAAAAGTAACTGTTGGCAAAGGACGGTATAATGTGCTAAGCGTTAAAAGTAACAGTGAAGCTATTGTAGAGTTTGCTTAGAATTTAATGAATTAACACCAGATAGATCCTGTAAGCTAGGTGCTCAGTTCATTGATGGCAGTTGTAATCTTCATGGCTGGCAGAGGAACGCTCTAATTTATTTCACCTGAGAAATTGCCCCGAATTCTCAGAGCCTGATTTATTTTGCCTTTGTTTGGTTTAGGATACTAGATTTTTTTGAAGCTATTTGATTTCTTTACCTAATATCCTGCATAAGAAAAGCATAAACAAAAACTTTCTGAAAGGTCAATCGTAATATGTCATTTATATAATCAGATCAACACTCAACAAAGGGACATGAGACAATGAACTGTGTAAGTGCCGTTCTGCGGATGATAAGCTGTTATAATCTGGTACATGAGGGTCAAAGTACACAGAGATCAACATAAAAACCTCTGTTGATTTTGGTAGTTCATACTGCTGGTTTCTAAGGCTTACTGACATAGGCAGTTTGTATATTTGACAGCAAAGAATGTTATGTGTATTCACCAGAAAGTAATACCTGATGATTTAGTCTGCATGAGCAACACTCAAGTTCTGGATGGATTATAAAGGCCTTTGGAATTTCTAGTTTTTGCAATCTTCTTTTTTTAAAGTGCCATTTGTAATCAAAATTAAATTCTACATTTTATTTCTAATGATTTGTCTAGGAAGCAATTGAAAGCACAGGTTACTGCTTCTCTGAGTGAATGGTCTGCAAGTTCATTTAAAATAAATGGACTGGCAAAATAAATCCAAGGGCCTAAGTGGCAAAATAAAAATTGTAGATGATTTATTTGTCATTTTTCGTCTGAAGTTTTGCAACCCAAAATTAATATCTGAAGATAACAAAATTCGTGCAAAGAACATACAGTACCTGTTGTGTTAATGATATTAAGGTTGGCTTGCCATGCATGTTTTTTCTGATAGTCCTAGCGACTTAGGAAGATTTTTTTCATTGTGTCACACAGGGATATTTTCTTACTAATTATAATAATTAGTAGTGTCTGTGATCTGATGGATTAATAAAGAATAGGTTGCCAGAGTCCCTTTATAACTTAAGTAATCCATGCAACTATTCCTCCTATAGTCCATAGCAATCCAATGTGGTGTGTAGTTAGTCTTAGCTTCTTCTGTTGCATAGTCCAAGAACATACCTACTGCAAGTTACCACAAAGTTCATGATACATATTATACTTTGAAGTATTGAAGGATGCTACAAAGCTGGATTTATCCCAGGTTTTTGTAGCTCCTTCTGTGAAAGATACTAAGTTTATGGTGTTCATAACTTTGAAATAAGTCTTGAAGGTGTATTGAACTTCCTAGAAACAATATCAGTGATGTGATTATATATGCGGTCTTTCTTGTGATTTCAGAGAACTGGACCTAGTGACTCACTTAATCCCTTCCAACCTCATTTTTCTAAGAGAAGCAAATTTCTGAGATGGTGGGAATGGTGATTTGGGATTTTCTCATTGGATCTTGTATCGGGCCATTGCTATTAAATGATTGTAAAGGTCACTGTAAGGGGAGAGGTGCTGACTTTCAGACACGACATCATTAACTTGTGGTCATTAGAAAAATCCCATGATACTTTTTGAAAAAGTAGAGTAGTTAACCTTGGTGGCTTGGCCAGACTCCAGCTTTAGTAATTGCATACTGCCTATCTAAAATTGCATTGCATGCATTCAATTGGATGGGGTATTCTTCATCTTTTACGTTGAGCTGCTGAGTAGTTCTGTTCAATATTTTCTATATCTCAACCCAGAAATGTCTTCATTTAATGTTGTTTGTTTTGAATGATAGTTCATAAAGTGCTTTGAAATCCTTCTGGCTGAAAGTTGCTGTCTGCTGTAAGTGTAAATTTCTTCTGTTGCCAGCTGTAAAATCACACAGGATTTGCCATCGAAAGTTGCCTTGTACCATTATGATTTGGCTTGAAGAGCTCCTGAAAACCTCAGCAGAGTGTGCATTAAATACAGCCATTTTCTGCAAGGATGCGCACATTTCCCAAAGCCGAGCAACTAACATAATCTACCTACGGATCGATAGTATGCCCTTCAGGAACAGTGATACTCTGAGGCAGTCAGGGAATTGGCTGCGTGGTGTGCAGATACCTTGTTGGTAGTAGTGGTGTTAGCTTTAAGAGACCGTGGCCATGCTTGAAATACTGCGAGAGGTTAAAATTCATCACCCTGGTAGACTACTGGCTTGTCTGAAAAGTAACTTTTGTAGTCAGCCAAGAGAAGCCTTTCCTTGTTTGCACTGAAACCTGTCAGAGGAGTTTGGAGTGGACTGTGGTGATATAGCGGTGATTGTTTTCTAAATAGATCTTACATTTTTTTGACAGAAGTCTTCCATCCATGCATCAAAGCAAGCGCACTTCAAGGGGCTTTATCTGTGTAGATAAGGCTATGTGATACAGGAATTAGGAAAGGAATAAAGCTGGAATTAGTGCTAAATCCACAGTAATATTCTGCTATGAGATACTTCGACCTACAGTTCTTTTTAAGTTGTACTGTGTATGCTGCAAGCTGGCTATATGTGCTTGTAATGAAACATTAAGGAAAGTTGCAGGCACCTGAAGGAGAAGATCACATGCTTATCATTCTCTGAGTAGTATCTACCAGGAGAGACAAAACCTGCCTATGTCCCTGGAAAACAAACAGAGAATTCGAGGGTGAATGTGAAAGAGGAAAGAAAACATCTGCCTAGGGAGAGAGGGTAACAAAGACAAAGCTTTGTACTTTGCCCAAGTGTAAATTCAGAATTATTTTCCCTTCAGATGGTTCTTTGTACTTCTCCTTGATTTTTTCTTGGGGGACACAGGCAGACTGCACCAGCTACTCTTGGGATGGCTTTCCCTGGCATCTATGGCTTGATCCAAAGCTGACCAAAGGAAATGCAGCGCTCCCTGTAGTCTTTGAGGAGTTTGAGAGTAGAAAGCTGGAGTGCTCTGACAGAGTCTTTATTCTGCCAGTTTCTTCAGAGGGAAGATGCTTGAAAACTCCTTTCATCCGGAAAGTCTGAAAGTTTTCAAGCTTTCATGTCTGCAGACTGGGGAAGTTTACTTACCTTTTTCTGCCATGAGCCTATGGCCCCTCTTCATAGGCACTTAACCTGCTCAGTATTTGATGTGTCCAAGCAGCACATCTTTCTAGAGAGCTTACATGGAGCCCAGAGGACGAGGCGTGGGCATTTTCCAGGCAGTACTGTTTCCTGTGTTGTGGAGCATTGCCACTCAACAGGCAGTTTTATATTATCAGAGACAGCTTATAAATGTCTTTCGAGAACTATCAGGTGTAGCAATCATGGCCCAAAGAGCAAGGATAATGATGTCTTTGTGGTGAATGTGACCCTTGTCATAGAGGGTATTTTAGAGTGCCTTGCCCTGCTGGGGGTGACAGGCAGAGGGGACAGCCTGCCTACAGCCTCCATTGCAGGGTTCTTTCAGGAGCAGGGACACCTTCTCCCACCCATCATGCTGCTTTCTGGTGAGACCAGAGAAGGCAGGCAGAAGGGAAAACATGGGCTGTTTATGAAACAAACAGACGACCTCTTCAGTCTCCTGGAGCACAACTGCAAATCTGATTTCAGATCATGTGCCAATAGATGCAGTGGCAACCAGGTTTTATTCACACTTAGCCAGACCCCCTTCCTTAATGCACTGACTTTCCTTTCCTACCCAAGCAGATATAGAACACACCCTTCTTCATTTCAACTATGTGCCTAGCTTCACAAAATGGTGATGTATGTGAAATGAATCACAGACAGAGGTGGGGAGAGAGAGGTTAAATATCATGACTAACTCTTGCTCTTGGCCCTCTTAATGGTCACTTGTACACAAAGTATGCAAAACCACTACCCAGACTATGTTGCTACAGTAGGGCTGGATGTATTTGCTTATAAATTTTTTTAATTGCTGTCAGTATCCTGGATTTCCTTAGAAATGTAAAATTCAGAAATATGAGCTTCATAGTTGAATTTTGTAAGTATGTAGTTTTAACATGTGAAGATATATGGTCTTATTTAGATGGGCAAGGCACAAATCTTGGTATAGCTGGCCTGATGATGGAGGCTGTGGTATTCTTTGTCTTTTTATACTGGGCTTTCTGTGTGCCCTGGCAGTATAGGCCAATTTTCTAGTTATCTACACACCCACCTATTTTTCCTCAGGAATTCTCCAACTGTAGCCGTGAAGATAACTTTGCATTAGGCCTTGTAGAACATACCACTCTCCTGAAAAGAGCTCTTCTGCCTCTAATGGAATCATGTGGTGTTGCCATAGTAATTACTTCTGTCTATCTGTGAAACATCTACCGTGTTTCATCACTGCAAGCCCTGTCTTCTACAAAGCCCTTTGCTCCACTCCAGGATGCTCGTCTTCAAGAGGGACATTTTCCAGCGGTGAGAGCATTAGGTTGGAGTATGCAAGGCTGAGTTCAGAGTTTTACTCCCAAAGACTGTGATAAGAGTGGCCTTGTCCTGTCCTTACTTTAGGATGGCATATAGTGCATAATCTGAGTCCCTGCCCTCAGTATGTGTGAAGTGAGAAAATCCAGGTTTGTGGCCCCAGAAAGCTTAGAAGCTGAGTCCATCAGGCCATGGCTGGGCAGTGACAGCACACAGCGCTGTAGTACCCACACAGCAAGCAGCCTCAGCATAGCCTCCCTGCAGAGGTCTCTTCATGTGAAATGTGGACAATGCTACTCTGCTCTCTACAAGATGTTCTGTATAGCTAGATACAAATACTTAAGATGCTCAGTGGGACCCTATAACTGCAAGATACGTCACAATAGAAAGCTGGGAACCAAAAAAGCATCTAAGAGCCAGTGAGACACTGAATGGCCATCAAAATCATCCTCTTTCCCTTTCTCTTGTCTCCAGCATCCAGCAACCACTGCTGCCCTTTACAAAGCCACCCCCTTCGTATATCTCAAGACTCACTGGGCTGCCCTTGGTGGTTAACATGTGCATGGGAGTAGGTGTTTCCGTGATGCTGTTGCTGAGTTCTCCTCTGCCATTCAACAGCTTTGAGAGCAGATGACCAGTAAATGAGAATGTGGTAGCATAGCCATCCTGCCATAAATGTCCTTGTGCTCGAAGGACGCCTCTAGTGTCACCCGTTGAGCTCTTTGGTGTGGGCCCATGGCATTTAGCTCTTGTGTGGTGATGGTGGGATCTGCTACTGCATATCAATAGGTGACATCTTTATTTATCTTTTGAGCTTTTCTGATAGATTCTTCATTTGGTAACAGGGATTACCTTTAAAGCTTACAAATGCCTTCCTAGTCCTAGGAACAATAATTTCAGCACCTAAAATCCCAAACCCAATTAAGGCATGGGTTTGAGTGCTAGAACACATAGAGAAAACTGTAGCAGCAATAGCATGAAAGTATTATCTTTACCCCTTAGCCTGTTCTGTGCAGTCAAGGTACAAAATTGCTATAAATTACAAGTGTACTTAAGAGGTCTGAAAAAAATAGATATGTCACAGATTTCATGTTCCAAGTAGTCAGTGGAGATTGTGGTTTGCTCCTTCCCATCTAACTCTAAAGAGGCAATAGTGATGTTTAAAATTTGAGGAAGCAATTAAGGAAGAAGCCATGGTGTCATCAGGCCTGTTCAGGATTGCAGGACTGGTTTGCAGACTTGCTGGAGGGCACAGGCAGACAGGAAGGCTGTGGCTGCTCAGCCTGAGCAGCGCAGTAAGAGGGCATGTTGAGAAGGTTTGGCATTTTGCACAATGCATTCCAAAGAAGGGTGCACTGAAACATTGTATAGGTGCTGGGGAATGTCTGCAGCCATGAGGCCAGTTGCAGAAGATAAAAAAAGAGAACAATGTGACCAGGGACTCTCTGGAAATAAATGACTGAACTCTAGTCAAGTCTCTGGGATCTCAAGCCAAAAGCAAAGAGAGAATGTGGATGGGCTACAGGAAATTGAATGTCTTCTAGAAGGACCTGTATCTTTTTTTCCATTTCTTAATGATACCGCTGATGTGATTTAGAGCTTAACTGGTTGGACTATTCAAATTCATCCATTCGGATAGTGGTAGTAAGAGGGAAGAGTAGCTCACAAAGACATAGTATTTGTGGCCTGGCAAGGATTCTGCAGCTGATTATAACATTTTTGCAACTGCTTAGTGTCCTTGTTGGCTTTGATAGGTTTCTGAACCAAATATTAAAGAAGAAAGCATAAAGCAGGTGCACGGTTTTGCATTAACGATGGTGGAAGAACAGAAATCATTCACGATGGCATTTACTCAGATTCTTAGTTTGCCATTGTTTTAGAAGGATCAGAAATAGTGTGATTCAAAGCAAAAGTTAAAGTAGTAGTGCTGCTGGGTAGAAGTTATATATTTCAGCATCAGATCCTGTATTTGGATAGGAATTGGTTCTGAGCAAGAACAACCTATTCCAGACCTGCCAGAGAGACAGGGATGATCAGTAGGTTTAGATGGTGCTGTGTGAAGTGGGGGGAAAATATGTACCTGTCCTACAGGTATATGTGACTGAAAGCTGAGATGAACTGTGTAACTTCTGTAAACCTATTTAGGTTGTAAATAAGAAGTAACCATTAAAAAAGCCTTATGCTTTCAGAGGGAAAAGAGATGTTCTCTAAAGATTAAATTCCAGAATCAAGTCTAAACATGGACTTTTGTTTATAAATATATTTTGTAAAGGGCAAGAATAAAATGAGTAAGAAAAAAAGATGTAGAAGCCAATAGAAAATGTATAAGGGGTATTTTATTTTTTTTTACTTAGCTTGTTCTAAATAATGGTAGTGTGAGAGAATAGCTTTATGGATATTTTTCCTTTGGTCAGATGCAAATCCAAGACCAAAACTGAATGCACTTAAGTAGAATATACACATATGTCTTATAGGTCACATACTGTGGAGGGTATTTTAGAAAATCTGACCACAAGGCTCAAGACACTACTTCCGACAGCAGAGAGTCTAATGCACACTGTTCTTGAGAGTAATTACCACGAAATGCAGAGAGATTACACTGAGCAATTATATTTTATCCCCTGAAAAGTCTTTTGCTGTTCAGACAGTGCAATGTGTATGAATTTCATTTTAGGAGAGAAATATTGTTAGGAAAACAGCCGCATTACAAAGCAGACAGGTGCAGGGCAAGACCATGGAGATGCTCAGATGTTAGGGAATGCTCCTCATGAAAAGATACCATTTTGGAAATAGGAAGAAAGAAGCACCACTCTAGGAATCTGCAATTTGGGAGGAAGCCTTTGAGAAGAACTATCCTCTGCCTTCTCTTGCTACATGCAGACCCAAACCCTACACAGCCAGGCGCTGTGCCTCTGTCAGCAAAGACCCCGGTATGGGAAGCAGTGAGGAAGGTGAACCCAAATCCAGACAAGAAGGTTGGATGTGACGTAAATAGGCTGTGGCTTATTTGAGAGTGTTAAATACTAGGTAATTTGAGAGGAGAGTGAACCACCTTTCGTGCTTTGCTGTGGGGGGTTGAATGCATCAGTGGGATTTGAGAGTTCCTTGTGAGTTTATAATATGAAACCAGCTCATGGTGCTGGCAGTCAGGTTCACCCATTTTGCAGCCAGCTCAGCCATCAACTGTCAGGGCACTGGAGGTCTTTGTTCCTCTAAAGCATCTTTCTTGGAACTAGTGCAACATGTGGCTGTGTTTTCCCCACTTGTTTTGTTACCTCTTTGATTTAACTATTTCTGCTAATAAGACTGGAAGAGGTGATTTCTGCTTTCATTAATAAAGCAGTAATGCATAGCCAGGCAGAGCATCTGGTAGATGCTGGTTGTGTGGTGCAGCTGGGATCCTCACAGATAGCCTCCTGCTGCTGCCCATCAGCCCTCTTGGAACTTCTGCAGCTGTCTGTGGCATGTGACTGCTGCTCTCATCGAAACGTTGAAGGGTAGAAGAAGAGTTCTGCTCTCCCATAAGGAAGGCCATTTGCAAACTTCATACATCCAGAGTTATCTTAGAAATGGGACATCAGCTCCAGTTTGGGTGGCTGGGATTTGGTGGCCAGTCCGGATCTCAGGCAGCAATGCAAAAACATAAGCCATCCTCCTTGGACAGGTCACCCATAAGCATTTAAACTGAAAAGAAACTTGAAAAAATAAATGAAAACTGATAATCACTTCTAGCGTGTTTGTTGATAAGAAAGATGATGCTGCCTGGAGCTAAGAATATGGCCCAAGCCAATGGCAGAGGCACTGGGGGCTTGCTGCTGCCTTCCCATGGCACTGCAGGCAGTTCAGTGCTGCTCCCACCATGAAACAGGCACGAGTCAGCATCGGGAGGGTTCTGTTGAAATTCTGAAATGAGAGATGTGACACAGATGCCAATTTTTGTTAAGCTGAAAGAAGCCTTATCCGAAGGTGTGTTGGAGGTTTGGGTTTGATTAATCACCTCCATCTGGCGGGCTGCACCTCATCAAGGCTGCTAGGGGTGCAGGCAGGGACACGCCCACCCCTCAAAACAGGACTAACACGATCCCTGCCTCTCTGAACACAGCTCAAACGAACTGTGTGTTCAGTGATAGCCCCTTGTCATTTTTTACTGTCTCCATCTCAAGTGGTGGTAGTTAACAAACATTTCTTATTCCTTTTTTCTTCTATTTATTTTTCTTCCATTTTTGCTCTTTGAAGTTTGCCTTTCTGAGGTTTGTGATGGGGTATCCTGAAAGTTCCTCCTCCTGCTCAGTCAGACAAGGCTCGAAGCCTTATATAGCCCTTCCTAATGCAAAATGATGAGAGAGGGTTCACAATTCCCACAGCAAGAATTCATTGCAAGTGTATCTGCAAAGCATGCAGGTGCTAAGAAGCTGGGCAGGCACAGATCCTATACGAGCACTATTAAGCAGTCATGCCTGGGAGGAGAGAGTTGTATAAACCAGATCACATATGCTGCACAGAGTCCGAGGCTGCATTTACTTTTCACCCCATCAGCCCATTAATGTGATTGGACTCACACACAAAATGGAAAACTGGCATTAAAAAAAAAAGTTTGGTAAATAAAGCAGGCAAACAGCCATGCTACAGCGAAGATGTGTCTGTTTTTTTTTGAAGTGTATTCACAAGTTAATTCAGGTAGAAAATTATTCTGACAGGTAGAGAGTAAACTTTACTCCCATGGGCTATTTGTGCTTTATTTAGTGCTTAAATGAAGCACAAAAGCTCATGAAAGACAGAAAATCCTTCAACATGGAAGACAACCCTCTGGAGGTGAAATACATCCAATCCAACACCACCTTCCCCCCAACATCTGCAATTTCTGCCTGAGAGCAGTGCAAGGGGTCGGCAGCCCATTAATCCCAATCCATGGCATGCACAGGGACCGCGATCGGAAAGCTGGGTTCTCTGGTACCTCTCTCAACATGTAAATGGTCTCTTTTAAGCTCATTTGTGCACACCTTGGGGGTGCCAGGGAGGATAAACAGCCTTTGGAGACGCACATGGCTGTTTTTAAAACCATGCAGTGTAGTCAACAGGTTTATAAGCAGAGGTAGGCACCCAGCCTAAGTTGTGCCAGCCCTGGACCACTGGTAGCTGGCAGAGAGCTTTTTAACGTGAGGCTTTCCCTTCAAATGAGAAGTCTTGTGTTCTTCCTGTGGTTAAAGCACAGACACAAGCTATGCACCTTACTCTTACATTTTAATATGGAAATATTATTGCAGAGTCTGAAAGAATTACCCAGTTGTTCCTTTTACTGCATGTAATTACAACAAAATACTATGGGGATAGTTTATAGCAACTCAATATAAGAACATGAAAGCAGTGGTTGGATTAGGTGATGGTTTCACTTCCAATCTGAACAGACTTTTGCAAAGAAACGTACCCACATCTAGCATATGCTAATTAACTTTTCATAAGAAATTTTTGTGGTCAACACCCAGGGCTTGATCCCAACCTGTTAGGAATCAGCTATGCTCCGCTGAAGTCAAGTGGGCATCCACCTAAGAGGAGCTGAAAGCTGACCTACCCTCCATTAGCTAGGAGGCATTTCCTCCTCCTTCACCATTCTGTATGTCTCAGGCTGCAGCATTTCTTGCATTTTAGACTGGCACATGATGGATGGAGTTAATCCTGGTTTTTTTTCCTGAAGGCATATTTACACAGTGTTTTGAGCAAGAAAAACATTGCATCTTCTGTTGCAAATACTTAATATGTGATAACGATATGGGCTTTTCCCCAACACACTGAGCTGCATCCTTTTTTTTCTGCCTCTGTGTATGCAGACATGGTGTCGCACTGTTTTACTACGTTTGCATTGCTTGGTTACACTCATAGGTTCTGGCCACTTTGTGTGATTTTTTTTTTAACTTGTCCAGATACTTCTTCCCATGTTTGGGTGGAAAACACAAGGGGTTTGCTCTCTGCTGAAATAGCATCCATACCACCTGTATGTGTTCTATATGTATTCAACCATACAGATTTACTGCATCAAGGTTCAGGTGGCTTACTTGATGCTTAGCTGCCATGCCAGAGACTAAGCTTTCTTGCTTATTATCTCTGTGCTGTATCTACTCAACCAAATATAAAAGGTTTAATGTGATTGTTAGCAGAGGTAATGGAGAGAGGCCCGTTGTTTAGAACAGGACCTGAATCAGACCCTTCATTTTTCCCAGCTGTCACATGGGACACATTTATTATTAGGGTCTTTCTTTTTTTTCATCAGAATTCGCTGCAGACATTTTTCCCATCATTAGCTAAGAGGTTTTGGAAAGAAAAGTTGCATTTTAAAAGAGCCTGCCTTGCTGTGATTTATTCAGTTCACCATTTCCTGACTCCAGCTGTGCCCTCTTGCTCTAATAGGGTTAAAGAGGTTGAGTTCCTCAACAGTAAGTATAGAGGGAAAACCTCAAGGTGATCAGGAACTGTGCATGTAATATTCTTAATTATTCTGTGCATCATTAAAACGTTCATGCATTTCATGTACTTCTGGCTGAAAATTGCCCATTCAGCTTTAACAGCTAATTACAAGAGTGACCAGGCACTCACACGGCACACACATGCTTATTGGACATGACAGATGGATATGTCTGGACCTCTGATTCATCATTTTATATTTCCTTTCTGAAAGGCTATGTTATCACTGTGCAAATAAACTGTAATTCTGCCCCAGCCCTGACTGCTCACAAAGGAACAAAGGAGGAGAAAAAAGTGTACCCAAGTGCACCCAGGCAGCTACACAGCATGGGTGCTAGCTGCAGACAGCGGAGCCTGGGGAACCTCTGAAGACTGGCTTTGCTGTGAAAGGGCTGCTTAATCCTTGGAAATGGGAACAGAGGGGACAGGTTTTGTGCTGAGCCTCTGGCAGATGTGACACGGAAAGTGCAGCTCTAGGGGGTGCAGAACAAATATGGTAACAAGCCCTCTGCAATGCTTGACTCTTGGCTGTTACATGGGCCACTGAGGCTCTTGACGCGCATTCAGGGGGTTGCAGTCTGCTCTGGTCGAAAGTAGGGCTCCTCTAGATGCCCGGCTGTGCTGTCCGCATGAGGAGCTTCATTCCCTCTGCCACCTCCTGCCCTTCACTCTGAGGGCACAGACACTGCATGATCCATGATGAGTAGCATCAGTTTGGTGTAAGGGTGGCAGGCTATGGGGCAGGAACCACAGTGGGAGCAGGAGTGCCGCACCAGGCACTGTCTACTTAGAGACGAGCTGAGTGGTAGCACTAGAAACAGATTGCCAATCACACTGGGGAACACAGTGCATCACCTGGATTTCTGTATTATAGATTTTGCAACCCATTTAATAACATTTTTAAAAATGTTTTCGCTTTAAAGAGATCTATGACTTTTCTCTAAAAGGTATTTTATTGTGATGGAACAAAAACTTGGTCAACTGGAACAGATAATTTCAAACCACCATGTCTAAAAAAAGAAACTTCTCTCCTAAGGAAGGAAGAAGATGCAGTTGGCTCTCCTACCTCTTCAGGATCAGAAGAGCTGAAATGTTGCCCACAAGTTCCCATATGCAAGCAAATCCTCTGAATTTGCAGAAGTTTGGGAATTCTAGAGATTATGCAAAAACACATCCTGACCCTATACTTAGGCAGATATCACACACCTAACTGACATCGATATGTTTAAATTACATTACAAAAAAATGCCCCAAGATTTCAAAGGGAATTTGGAGAGGTAAAGACTGAGTTGTGCACAGGATGGAGCCCAGCCATTGCCTAACCTGCAGAAAAGGGATGGCATAGTTGTAGATGTATAGTTGTGGAATTAGCTTCAACTCATAAATCCATCACAAGTCTGTTGAGAACAACTATAGTTAGACTGTCCCGTGCTGAGATTTGCATGGATCAGTCTCACAAGCCACATCTGAGCACATCAGCCTCATTCCAGAGCAGCCTGTTCCAGTGTGTGGTAATTCTTAAAAGTTGGGGAAAAAAAAAATTCCTAACATCTAACTTAAATCTCCTTTGCTGTAAATTATATCAATTATTTCTTGTCTCAGAAATAGTGGATGTGGAGAGCAATTGATTATCCTTTTTATAGCAGCCTTTTTAACATTCCTTTTTATATCAGACAAGTAGTCTCTTGCCAGTCTCCTCTTTTCCAAAGCAGAAAAATTCCATTCCCTTAAGCTTGCCGTGGAAGTCATGTTTTCTGAATCAAGTCATCCTTGTAACTCTCCCTTGGACTCAGTGAAGGTGGCTGCCCCTTCTTAAATGCTCTGCTGGAACATTTCTCTACATGAAACCAAAGCAACATCAAGCAGAGTAGGATTAGAATGTCTAATAAACATGACAAAAAGGGGTGTAATAAATAGGCAACAGACTAGCCAGAATGTGGATTTATTTTTTTAAGCCCAGAATAAAATTGGGTGTGAAGTTTCTTCTGCATTGTACGTTTTTTTCTGTCAGTTGTCCTGTTCTGACCTTCCTGTCCCCAGGAGGTATGTATTGCCAACTTCTGTTGTTTGAAAACGGTCTGGTTCTAGTTCATCAATGAGCAAGCCTCATTCTCTACTAGGCAACGTGTCTGCATTTCCCCCTCTAAATTGTTCATGCTTTTTCTCTTTTGATGTTCAGCCTCTTCATTAGTGAAACTTTTGAGAAAATTGCTTACCCTCTCTGTCAAAGGATAGCATCTTCCATGTTCCAGTAGCTTGTAGGTCTGAGTTTCCTCTAAATAATTGTTCTCACTCCAGCTTGGATTTCAATTTAAAAAATCATTAACCCAATATTTACTCAGCATTGGCAGCGATAGAAAATTCATAGGATTTTATGTCTTGAGGGTAAATAGCTCATTCCCTTCATTGTTCGTTAAAAACAAACACAGTTTGCCCCGTTTGTCTATTTCCTTTAAAAAAACCCCACTTTACTGTATTGTCCAGCACTGAACATTTTGTTATTTATTGTTTAATTGCTGTTTCATACTTGGCAAAATAGGATGTGACTAGTAGAGGAATAATTATTAGTAGTGAGCTAGAGAAAAAGACCCAAAACATCAGCAGTTGTTGAAATGCTATTTCTCACTCGGCAGCATTTGGTATCATTAGGTGTGATAGCGAACCCTCTCAGCTGGCATGGTGAACCCTCGCACCACGAAGCACTTGAAATCATTCCTCTGTGGCACTGCACCATGGAGAGTTACCATTTTCTAACTTGTTTCTATTGTTTTGAAATGAGATCTACAGTCTGCGGATGCGACCTCTTGAAAGGAGCTCCGTGCTTGATCATCCTTATCGTATTTAACTGGGGTTTATAGTGTCCACTTGAGTCTACTGACACAGTGGGTGAGGAAATAGAGAATTAATCTTCTATCACATTCCCTTCTGTAGAGAAATTTCCTAATTAAACATAGCCGAAAACTACTTTAAAAGTAGCAGGAGGAGGAAGAAAAAATCCTTCCTCTATTGTAAGCATGGGCGATATTAATTGAAAAAATTATAATTTATTAATGCAAAGCTTCTAACTGTACCTCATGTCTGCAGTGATTTCCTTTAACATGGAACTAGCTTTGCCCTCAACAAGGGCTTGTGTTATGAAAATAGAAGAACGTACAATAATTACGGGTTTAGCTTCTGATTGGCTTGCTTTGGCTTTTCTGTTCATATTTATCTGTGTTTCTACAGTTGAAAAAAAATCCTCTGATAATTGCCTCTTCTCTGAGATCTTCTCACTGTGGCAGTTGTCACACACACTGAGAATTTTTCGTTTTAATATTCTGGTCTATTAGCTGATAAGGGCACAGACAAGATAACAAGAAATGGAAGTCCCCTTTTTAAGCATTTTTTGTTTTAAAATGACAACTTTAGATGTATTACTCTATTTAGAAAGAAAAATATGAGTGGATGGCATGATGGGTAATGATATGTAAATGACCATTCATGCATGAAAATCAGGGCCACAGTTGAATGTATTAAGCAATGACTGATATAATCATTATTTTGGATTTTGCATCTGAAAAGAGGGGATTGCAGATATCAAGTGAATTGCATATTTAAAGAAAACATTCATGTGTGTGTGGAATAAAAAATATTTTTGTCGTTTTTGCGTTAAGTATCCTAGTGTTATGCTGTTTGGACTTAAATAAGGTCAATATGTTAGGTTTATGCTTTTCATATTATCTCTGGTTCTCGCTTTGGCAGATCCTCCCTTTCCCTGTTTGTGCAGCATGCCATCGGAGTGCCAAATTTGTAATGTCAACTCTTTTCAGCTCCCTGTAATGCTTTTATCTACAGAAAGCTGCCTACTGCTCACGTGGGGGGAGAGCTGAGGGAAAGCTGGTCACTGGCATTTTAAATAATATGTTAAAATTCATCATCGCTGCGATGCCTTTGTCGTTCTCATGCTTACACATGCTTCCCGCGCTAGCAGAGTGGTGCAGGAAAGTTAACGCTGCAGGTCTCGTGGAGCTGCGAGGTGGAGCTGGCAGCCCCTGTCCTGGGTGGCCACCAGTCCCTATCTCCACACATCACAGCTGCGACCAGGGCGATCATTTAACTGGCAGTTTCTCTTTCAAGGGTCACAGTGGCTGTTGGGGCTGTGGCACTGGGGTCACAGGTCAGGAAGGTGACAGGCAGTACGCAGGCACTGATGCTTCACATGGCTACTCCTTCACCCCCTAGCCTGGATGTTGGTAATGCTTCTGCCGTTGATGTTACAGACAAGGAAGCAGCACCTTAACGTGATCTCAGAATGCAGCTGCTATTCAGTCACCTCTATAAATGTATAAAATTTGTGCATGTAGGTACACACATATTCTGAGTGGTGCTGCCTAAGTGTAAGCTGTGGATGCTTTGTTCTGGGGACCAGGGGTGACAGGCAGGGGGAAGGCTGTCTGCAGCTGACCCAAAAAATGAGGAAAGCGTCTCTGGGGATTATTGTACAGGAGGTGACAGTATAACTCACTTCTTTGCTTTCTAGCCAGAGCTCTGTGGCCGTTCTGCTTTTAAAGAACTGCTTTCATGAGGAAACTGGTAGTCAAGACTGAAATAAGAAAATTACATGATACTTGAGACCATGATGTTTTCTTGTCCCATCTCCTATTGTATTATAAACTTTAAAGAAAAAAGAAAATTCCATTTTTTGAATAGGATTAAAAATAAGCTTCTGTTATACAGCATCTACATTAATGGATTCCTTCTATCAAAGGGAGAAAATAGCTGTATTACTAAATATAATTAATGCATCTCAAGTTTGGAGAACATTATGCTAAATGTCCATGATACATTCTCTGTCCCCTTTGGCAGTAGCGTATGATCAATTCTGCTACTATGTCCTTACCTAATTATTGCTGTCGCTAATGAAGGGAAGTAGAGAAAAACATGTCTTAGTAGGTTAATAAGCCATCCAGAAAATTATATTAGTATGATCAATCCTTAATGATTATGGTTTCTCATAATATTAGATCACCTAAAAGGTGTTTCTCATAGGAGATTGGAGAGGAAGTAGATATCATTTTCCATTCTTCCAGGTGAACTCAGCTGTGTTTTGGAGAGAAAAGCAGTCAAACTTGTCTGCTCTTGCAAACATTGATATACTTAGTGGGGCTGGTTTCTTTTGTCATACAAGCACCTGGAAGGGCAGCAAGTATAGGAGATTTTCTACCTTCCCTCCTTCCACAAATATTTGTGACTTTGGCTTTCTCTTCAGCTGATGGTGTGTGTATTTTGTGTTGTTTTTCATAAGTTTTCATTAATAAGCTGGCAGTCTCATATCAGTCTGAGCAGCTTCCAACTGTCATTTTCTCCCTTCCTCAAGTACACTTTCATTTGCAATTTTGTACCTGGTTTAGCATCTGTCAGGATTTCTCTCATTTGTTTGTGTTTTGTCTCATTGATACTTCTTCAAGTACCTGTGTTTGCCAGTATTGCAGCATACTCAGGACATGTTTATTTTTATGGAAGCGTTTCTCTTAGAGCATGTCCAGAGCACTAAAATGAATAGCAGAGGGGGATGATTCTCAAACATCAGACTTTTTTTATTTAAAGATTTTCCTGAAATTAAACTGAATCACAGTCCTCCCTTTTAATTTGTTAATTACACTTCTGCAATGGTAATGCAATCAGTGAATATAGCTAAAGTGTTTGTGTGTGGAAATCAATATTAATGAGAAAGAGTGTATTTCCAAAGTGTGATGAATATCAGCTATTTGCTTTGCATCCATCTGCCACAGTAAGGCTGCTCTAAACTGGACCCACCTGAGCGATGCAAGGAAGCGCAGCTGCAGGAAGGGAAGGGGGACAGACAGTCACTGCAGGTCATTCACTCCTTGTAGTTCCACGCTTTCTGTTGCTGGAGGAAGTTATGGAGCAGGTTGCACTGCTGTTTAGGTAGGAGAGGCCCACGTTTTGGGTAGCACAGCACTCGGAGGGATCAGGGGCTGCAGATCTTGGCCAGAGCAGAAGGTCAGGGCTTTCGCAGACTGCCTGCCCTGAATGACTTCGCAGGTGACAAAACTCTGAGATAGCTCATAAAGGTTAATCACAACTAAGTGAGAATGAAATCTGGCATTTTCCTGCTGGGCTTCCAATTTTCTGTATATGCAGTGTATTGAAGCTAAGTGAGATTAAATGTTTAAACCTTTCATGCCATATGGCTCCCCCTATATCATAAACACATCTGTAAAATTATGCTCAGATGGGCAACATTATTCTAGTGTAAATGGATTCAAATGCATGCTTCTCCACTTCTTTTATCAAGGTTGAGTGTAATGTGTCACGCTTAACCCAATTGTCCTGTTAGTGGAGGACTGTGAGGTTTTTCCCTACACAGTCACGTAAATTTTAGGTGGCAGCACAAAAATAGATCCTCAGTTTGTCCACAGACCTGGCCCATGGAGGCTTCTTCTCCTGAATCTTTGCCACCCATCCAGAATTGGCTGTGCTACTCATGAACTTCCTTGCCTTTCTGCTAAGATATTGAGCAGTGCTGCCAGTATTTGTCATGGTGTTTTGTACTGTGAACATGACTGTTCAACTGCAAAAACTGTAAACCAAAGAGTACAATTAACCAGAAATTATGCTGTTCACACGGTACCTCAACTTTCCGCTAACAATGGAAATAAAAAGGAAAAATACAGTTCAACTGATTTGTTCCCATTTGTCCTGAAATGTCATCTGAATTGCGTGAAAATGGCCAGCAGTGACTGATGCAGTCTGCTTTTGTGTTTGTTGAAGAATAGGGTTATAGGAAACATAGGACCTATGTTGAATAAATATTATATCTCCCACTGTATGACTTGGAAACTTTGCAGTTGCCATCATCTTAGCTTCTAGCAAGTTCCTTAAGTGACCCCACTCCTGTGCACCTTAAGCTACAAGCGGCAGCCAAAGGGCTGCCTAGCTACGGCCTTGGGGAGCAGGAATACCTTTACATGTGTCAGGAGGGATATTTTTGCCTCTCAGGGAGATTTTTTTTTTCTTTATATGGAAATGCTGATTTACAGAGAAAGACACAAACACATGGATGAGCCCTGGTTGTGCAAGGTTAGAGAATCAACTCATTGACAGCTGCAGATCACAGAGTGCTGTTGCAGAAGGGACGGGAGCTGTGAAGAGGGACTGGACATGGCCCTTTGCATACAGGCTGACCACTGAGCTGATGGAGGAAGAGACAGATAAGGAGCCCTGTTGCAGAGCGTGAGCTTGGCACTTGTCTTCTCACCTTCTGAGCTCTGGGACTGCGCTTGCTCTCACTTACATGTGCGTAATCTGCATTAGCACCACAGAAATAAACAGAAAGGAGTGTAATATGTAAGAAAAGTACAGTGGGGAAAGAAAACTGCACTCTTCTCATTGAATTCACTGAAAGGTAGACCCAGATCAGTTTTAGAATAGAACCACTTTATACTACCCCAATTATGTAAATGGGACATAAAATAAATTGGACTTTCACTCGCTGTGACGCTCCCTTTCATTGCCAAAGTGTATTACAGAAGCCTTACTGTAAAATAGAACTAGGACCAGTGTCTGCAGTCTACATTTTAGGATTTAAAACCAGTCATTTCCCAAGATAATTGTGGTATAGTCAAGACTAGGAGCAGCTTCCTAAAATTGGTTAATATCCAGATTTGGGTTTCTTCAGTGGCTTAAATGGAGTAGCATATTATCTCCTCTATAGTCTGCCTAAAAGATAGATTTGATGTCTGTAAGCAGAGACATGAAATTGCTATAGGTTTCCACTCTTATAGCCTGCCACCTATTTGATTTATGTGATAAGTGATCTCAGATGACCCTCCAAGGCACTGAACCATTAGAGAGTTATGTTGCACAGTGATAAGAAATCTTCAGAGATACCTAAATCTTCTTTTAGCACAGGGAGTTTCATCTGTTCTGGAATAAAGAACATTTTTATGTATGATGTTGCTATCTTGCTAGCCATACTAATATTCAAAAGGATACACAGACTTAAATCAATAGTAAAGTGACAAAGACCTTAAAACTCAAGTAGTCACCAAGTGGATGTGAGACAGCTCTTTTAGGTTTTATTTTTGTTCCTTTCATTCTATTTCTTGAAAGATGAGTAGCTGTAAGGTTTCACATTCAAGTCTTCTGTTAAGCTTTCGAATAGGTAGGAAGCTGGCAAAAGCACACTTTTGCAGAAAGCCCTAGAAAGTCACATCATCCATGTGGAGCTTCCTTACTGTAGCCTTTGTGAAATGATGGGTTGGATCCTGTCTTATTCTTTTCACTGAGTTTCTCTAAATTAAGTGATCCAGGTTTCTCTCTGCCTAGAATGAATAGGAGTACTTAGAACCTCAGGTGGGATATGAATTCTTGACAGAGGTCAGGGAAAACATAGATGGATAATTTCTGTGGTTTACGTCCAACTGTAGCATCTTCCCCTGCAGAGGAAGTCACTACTGACTAACATTCCTCCATCTATATCTAGTGCAGTATTTGCTTGATACAATTTGCTGTAAATGCAGTGTTACAGCATGTATATAGTCCAAATGTTCCATCCATCAGATTTTTTTTGCATCATGTATTTACTGCATTGAGCACAAGGTATCCAGCAGTAAGCTCCTGTTTCAGGTGGCATGGGATGCAGCTTCTGCCAAAACATGCAAGAGGAAGAGAACGCATAAGAAAGAGACCTTGCTTTTCCATAGAGCCCAAAGAAGCCGGGGTTCTTTCCAGGTCTGCAGGGAGAGAGGGTTTGGCAGTCCACAGGAGGGATGAAGAGAGTTTCGAGGCTGGCCTGCTACCCTCCTTTCTGAAGGAGTAGAGGTGTAGGGCCAGCCAGACACAAGCGGCTCACTCTTGACTCTATAGCTGATTTAGCTAATAGGGAACGTGAGCTGGGCTTAGGCCGTTGTGAGACAGGTTAGTTTTACCCTACTGATGATGTGTTGTTGCAATAGTAATCCTGCTCAGAACAAGAGGAACCTCAGGTTCAGACCCCTGGTGCGTGCGCTTGGCTGAGGAGCCACTGGCGCGAGGCTACCATCTGCGGGCTTATGACTAAACACCTCTAGGTCAGAATCCCACCTAGATGTGGCGATAAGAGGAGATGGTTAGAGACTTGCTTGCCCAACTAGACACCCACAAGTCTATGGGGCTGGATGGGATCCATCCAAGACTATTGAGGGAGCTGGTGGATGTGCTTGCCAAACCCCTTTCCATCATCTTCCAGTGATCCTGGCTGACTGGGGAAGTTCCACTTAACTGCAGACTGGCTCATGTTGTGCCCATCTACAAGAAGGAGGGAGGACTCAGGAAACTACAGGCCTGTCAGTCTGACCTCAGTGCCAGGGAAAGTCCTGGAACAGGTGATCTTGAGTGCTATCATGAAGCACATGCAAGAGAACCAGGGGATCAGGACCAGTCAACACAGGTTCCTGAAAGACAGGTCTTGCCAAACTAACCTGATCGCCTTCTATGACAAAGTGACCCACCTACTGGACGAAGGAAAAGCTGTGGATGTGGTCTTCTTGGACTTCAGTAAAGCCTTTGACACAGTTTCTCACAGCATTCTGCTTAGGAAACTGTCAGCCTCTGGACTGGACAGTCGCACACTCTCCTGGGTGGAAAACTGGTTGGATGGCTGAGCTCAGAGACTGGTGGGAAATGGACTCAACTCCAGCTGGAGGCCAGTGACAAGTGGTGTCCCCAGGGCTCTGTGCTGGGTCGAGCCCTGTTCAATGTCTTTATCAATGACCTGGATGAAGGCATTGAGTGCACCCTTATGCCGCTACAGACTAGGGGAAGAATGGCTAGAAAGCTGCCTGGAGAAGAAGGACCTGGGGGTGTTGGTTGACAGCCGACTGAACATGAGCCAGTGGCCCAGGTGGCCAAGAAGGCCAATGGCATCTTGGCTTGTATCAGAAATGGTGTAACCAGCAGGTCCAGGGAGGTTATTCTGCCTCTGTACTCGGCAGGTGAGACCGCACCTCAAATACCGTGTTTAGTTCTGGGCCCCTCACCACAAGAAGGATGTTGAGGCTCTGGAGCGAGTCCAGAGAAGAGCCACGAAGCTGGTGAAGGGGCTGGAGAACAAGTCTTACAAGGAACGGCTGAGGGAAATGGGGTTGTTTAGCCTTGAGAAGAGAAGGCTGAGGGGAGACCTTATTGCTCTCTACAATAACCTGAAAGGAGGTTGTAGAGAGGAGGGAGCTGGCCTCTTCTCCCAAGCAACAGGAGACAGGACAAGAGTGAATGGCCTCAAGCTGCACCAGGAGAGGTTCAAGCTGGACATAAGAAAAAAATTTTCACAGAAAGGATCATTGGGCAGTGGAACAGGCTGCCCAGGGAGGTGCTTGAGTCCCCGTCCCTGGAGGTATTTAAAAGATAGGTGGATGAGGTGCTAAGGGGTGTGGTTTAGTGTTTGATAGGAATGGTTGGACTTGATCCTGTGGATCTTTTCCAACCTAGTGATTCTGTGATTCTGCGATTTAGCGTTGATGGCTGTTTTCCTGACAAAAAAGAAAAGCATTATGATATGGGGCAGTTGCCTGGACTGCAGCTTCCCATCTCCCTTGCCAGGACACAGAAGTTTAATGATCTGTGTGGCCAAGCAAGTCAACCTGAAGGAGGAATCAGACATTTTTTCTGCTTCTTCTTGATCCTGAAAAATCTTCTGGTCCTTGCAATTAGGCTACAGTAATCTCCTTCCAGGCTCTTTAATAATGGCCTTGATCAGTGACCCGTCGCAATGAATCTATGCAGCTGTGAGCTTGTCCACTTGGTTGTTTTGTTTGTTGGGTGTATCAAAATACATGAGAGCAAGGACTGATGCCACAAAAGCTTTGGCAGCATTGCAGGCATGTTTTTACAACAATCTATTCCTTGAAAATTCTCCTGCAAGGAAGTGATTTCGCTTTAAAATTAAATTAATGCATAGCAGAGATGAATAGGCCCCACGTGCTATTTGGCTTTTTACTAAAAGCTGTTTATGAGGGGAAGCTCTTGGCAAAATTAAATTAGCCTCCTCTTCCTCAAGCTGGCAAATACTGTCAATGCTGGTCATCGTACACCTTCATAAATCTAAAGTGTTGACATCCCTCATGCACCAGGCAAACATCACATTTTGTAGGGGGGTGCACAGGGGTGCAATAATCACAGCTGTTTTATGTCAGCATTCAGAAAGCTTACAATAGGGTTTTATTCAATGAGCCATTACTTTTGAAATGCCATTAGAGATACTTGCTAGGAGAAACTGGCCTCAACTAATCGTATTTAATTTTTTATCAGATGCATCATGGGAACAGCAGGGATATCCATGAGACAGAAACAAGCAAATGGTGTTTATTTAGAATAAATAAACTTTGAGTAAGAATTTAGTCTGTTCCCTCCTGGCCATAGTTGTACAAATACAGGCAAGTCACTATAGAGGTCTGTAGGGGATCATGTCATGACTTCATACCCAGGTGCTCTTGGAGGCCTCCAGTTGGGCCTGCTGAAAGGAAAGAATTGCCATTAGATAGATGTAGAGTATCAGTACTGTTCCTGTGAAATTATTTCCGTCCCATGCAATTTTAGCCATGATAAATGAGGTTCAGAGGGTGTGAAGGTTACCCATGTTGCCAGGGGAAGCCTCCAAGGCCCTGGACTGAATTACTGCTGGAGAAGACTTCTGTGGTTTCTAAGATGTTGAGCTGTGCAAAGTGAAAGGGTGGGGCTTTGCATGGGCCCGTGCCTCTCCTCACAGCAGTAGCACCTCATCTGCAGGGTAATTGCAACTGAAAAACTGGAGGTGGTAGGAAAGAAGCCAAAAGAGAGTGGGAAGCAAAGCATGGCAGGAAGAAAGACTGGAAGTAAAAACTAAAGATGGAGCTAGAAAGAGCAGTAGCACTTAGTAATAATGTGAAACAGCTTTTATACTAGTTATTTACTGAACTCAGGAAATTTAGAATCGTAGAATCATAGAATAGTTATGGTTGGAAGAGACGTTAATGATCTTCTAGTTCCAACCTCCCTGCCGTGGGCAGGGACACATCCCACTAGATCAGGCATCCTGGGGCCCCATCCAACCTGGCCTTGAACACCTCCCGGGATGGGGCAGCCACAGCTTCCCTGGGCAACCTGTGCCAGTGCCTCACTGTTCTCATTGTGAAGAAATTCTTCCTTATGTCTAGTCTAAATCTGCCTCTCTCTAGTTTATAGCCATTGTCCCTAGTGCTATCACTACAATCCTTTGTGAACAGTCCCTCCCCAGCTTTCTTGTAGCCCCTTCAGGTACTATAGGTTGCTATAAATTCTCCTCAGAGCCTTCTCTTCTCCAGGCTGAACAAGACCAACTCTTTCATCCAGCCCTCTGATCATCTTTGTAGCTCTCCTCTGGACCCATACCAACAGTTCCATCTCCTTCTTATGTTGAGGATTCCAGACTGGATACAGTACTCCAGGTGGAGTCTCACAAGAGATGAATATTGGGGCAGAATCACCTCACTCAACCTGCTGGCCACACTTCTTTTGATGCAGCCCAGGATACAGTTGCCCTTCTGGGCTGCGAACATACATTGTCAGCTCATGTTGAGCTTTTCATTGACCAGCACCCCAAGTCCTTCTGTGCAGGACAGCTTTCAATCACATCATCCCCCATCCTGTACTGAAATTGGAGATTGCCCCGATGCAGGTGTAGGACCTTGGGCTTGGCCTTGTTGAACCTCATGAGGTTCTCACAGGCCCACTTATCCAGCCTGTCCAGGTCCTTCTGGATGACATCCCATCCTTCCACTACAGCAACTGCATCATTCACATTGGTAGCATCTGCAAACTTGCTGAGGGTGCACTCAAAATCTTGCTGTCTATATCATTGATGAAGATCTTAAAACAGCACTGGTCCCAGTACGGACCCCTGAGAGACACCACTTGTCACAGATCCCAATCTGGACATCAAGCCATTGACACTTCTCTCTGAATATGACCATCCAACCGGTTTCTTACCCACTGAACCACCCACCCACCAAATCCATCTTTCAAAACAAATGTGCATAGGAACTAAGATCCTTAACATTGAGATAATCCACCAGCTGTGATTTTAAGAAAAATATAACATGATAGTCACAGTACAAATATGAGAGCTAGAAAACACTGCAAATTGAGTCTGACTGGCATGAGAGCGGTGCTAGGCTGTTTTTACATGGTCTTCAGTGAGAAGATAAGACTATGTTTTATCAGCAATCTGAGCTGGCTGGATGCATGTAGTTCCTCTCAAAAAACCCTGTTAGATATTTGCATAATGCTGAAGTTGCCCCGTTAACCTTTTCCAGCATTTGGCTGAGAATGGCAATGCGGAGGTACCCAAGATGGGACCAGGAGCAACATAAACTCAGAGAAGGGCAATCTGATTTCCTGAGCAGCCAGCGCAAGCATGGCACAACCCTGGCACTGTTTAAATAACCTGCCCATCCATAATGGAGAGGTAGTTTCAAGGACTGGCCCTTGTTGGTCTGGAGAAACCGATAAAAGGCCTGTTGGCATGGATGAGAGTATTTCAGGTTTCGGTAAGAAGTTCTGAGTTGCATCCTGAGCTGGGTGGAGACACTTGTTTTCTCATGTGATAAGTAATTTCCTCAGTGTGTTTGCATGTGTGAGAGAGAGCAAATTTGTATTTATTGAGATGGAGCCAGTCAGCAGGAGTAAGGCAGAACAAGGCATGTTAGAGTCTGGATTTATTACTGATTCATCAGGACATTTTCTTTTCATTTTGACCATAATTCCATTCTGTACCTCTGCCAGACTTAGAAAGCAGAGTCATTCATGAGCTGACCCCCTGCTTCGCACCCTTCATTTTTCTCACTTTGCAGGTTTTGACTGAGCTAATGCTTTCAGGAAAAAAGACTTATTGATTAGAGTGAAGTTGCTTGCAGCATCAAGGCTTTTACTGGTCGAGTTCATGAGATGGTTTTAGCTGTTCGGTAGAGGTGGAGGTAGTGTTTGTTCCAACACATTTGGTAAATTCTGCTGGCTTTTCTGCCCTGATTTCTCAGAGCTTTGTCACTTTGTCCACTCACCTTGTCACCTGCCAGAGCACTCTTGTTAGTACTGAAGCATGTGGAGAGATCACCTCAGCTGCTCTGAAGAGCATTCTTCTCCACATTTTAATTTACCCATTGTCTTTCATTCCAAAATACAAAACAGCTATCGAACCTCATCTCCACATGGTTTTGCTATTACTTAGATTTTGTAGCTAAAGACATAGAATGTCCTGTTAGGATGACCTGAAACAAGCTTTGTTTGAAGTTCTTTCAACAATAGCAAAGGGATTCTACCATCATGAGTCAAGTCAGAATGAGGTGTTGCTATGAACACACAGCTGAACCCACAAATCAGAGAAATCTGCATAATACAAGTACAATTATAACAAATCTTTATAGTATTATTTCTGTATATTCAAGTGTATGGTGATTATGGTTTTTGCTGCTTCTTTGTTGTGTTCTGCAGTACAGTTAAAATATATTGAATAAGGATTGTTGTAATAGTGTCAGTAGCCCTATGAAGACACATGAAAACTGAACTGAGACTCTCCTGAGTTTGCCCTGCTAACATCAGAGGCGTGTTAGCAAAAAGAGTTTGAGAGATTTGTGTTTAGCCAATGTTGCCACCTAATTGTCTCTCACTGTCATGGTTCACCAGGTACTCTTTACACTTCCATTTACTCCTCAGAGTATGGTCTATCAGGCAAGTTATGTGTATGTCCCTTGTGTCACTTAGAGAACAGATGACGCTTTGTATCTCAGATCAAGAGTGTGAGCTGCTCTGTGAATTCCTAACCACCTCATTGGAGCTAATTTTCTGGAAATAGCTAAGAGTTTGTTTCCATCCTGCCTTTGACACTTGTGGAACATCTTGGGAAGACTGAGCAAGCATTAACTAGAAGCTCAAGCACAGAGATTTTGGTGTCCATTTGTTAAGACAGCTAAATCATTAATCATCAACTTGTGTGAATCTGGGCCGCTGTGTGCACAGAGGGGTTTTTTTTGCACCTACAGAAGACTTGACTGAAAGAGATTGAAGTGTGAAAAGAAGTAGAGGTATCTACGGGAGGGGGACAGTTTGAGACACTTAGTTTTCTCCTGGTATTATAGGAGATAAGCACAGAGTCAGACCAATGTATTGATGACGCTTTCAGTCTAATTGTTCAGCTATGGAAACAAAGTAAAATGTCTCAAAACCAGTTGTTTGGGTTTTTTTTTCTTGTAGAACTTGCTAGCAATAAATCACAACTCTCTGATCTGAGTGCAGTGAGAATGCCAGAAAAGGACCAAATGATTAAAACAGGAACTGTTGTGGTTACCACAGCCCATTGACTCTGTAAATTGTGTGTAGTGCCTTCCCAGATAAAGAATTTATATTGCTTAGGAGATTGAGATAGTCTCTGAAGTGACTTTCAGATAATGTTACTGACCTTCTAACCCATGTTAGCACATTTCCTTGAACTCTGGAAGTTGCTAATCTAGCTGATACAAATAGGAACTTGCGGCTTAACATTTCTGAGTTGTATGAGTAATAAGCAGTAGGCTCCAGCATTTAGCCTCCCTGGAGCCCTTCTGCATTCCTACAGGGTCTTAGTGTTAAACCTCAACCACTGCTAATATGAGAGCTACGTAACGTGCATGTGAAAGAGAGAGTCATCATTTGTTTTTAGAATAGAAATCCACAAGCTAGATTATTTTTGCTAGCAATTTTTTTTTTTTCATTTGGGGTATGAAAGCAAGTGCAAATCAGGAAGTGCAGTGAGGGAAAAAAAGAGGAAAAAAAAAGAAAGTCACCTTAGAAAATGAGCGTCCACTAGTCCTCGAGCTAAAAAGAAGCAGGAAATATTGGGAAAATAACTCTTTCTAAGATGTCCAGCTTTATCAAAGCACTTATCAGCACAGCATGGAAAAAAACAAGCGCCTGTGTATATCAGTCCTGGGTATGGATGCATGTGCCAGAGTATATGTTTGTGCAGGGAGAGAAAACACACCTTAAGGAAATATGAAGAAAAATATTATCTGTGGATACTGAAGGAGGAGGCGGGAGGGAGGCAAGGGGAGGAGAGAGAGATAAACAGCTGTTTTTTTAATCAAGACTGCTGCGTGCTTGGATATTTAATGACGAGCACATTGACTGTGGAGCACTGGATGCAGCGTTTCTTCAGGAAAATATGAAGGAGTGACCTATTATTTTCTAGAAATTAAAAACCACATTGTGCTTTAGTGTGGATGTTTCTCTCTAAATCTTCAGCATGCTCAGTCTTTCAAAAGCCTTCCTTTAATAACTTAAGTAGTTATTTTACTCAGCTATTGATGTAGAACCATGTTAAGTCCTTGGGCAAACCACACCTGCTGGACAGTTATAAATAGAAACAATACAAGGCGGAAAAAAAATAGGTCATATGTTTTTAATTAAAAGGGAATATAAAGGGTGTGATTTCAGAATTATAACATAAACAAATTGTCTCTCTTTTCCATAAAGAATCTCACCTTCCTGAACTGGAGTAATTGTCATCTTCCTAGTAGGTGAGGCGTGCTCCGTTGTCATAGGAACTCTTCTGCTCAGAGGTCCCATTGTCCTTTGCATACAGTCATTTGTTCCATGTCCTGTCTAATATCTTAACTACTGGAAATCCCCTGCTAAGATTGACAAGATTTACTGTCAAAGTTATCTCCTCAGTAAAAAAGATTTCTATATTTAAAAAGCAAATGAAACTTAGTGAAAAACTGCAGGCCTGGATGCAGCTGCAGAGAAGTAGGGAGGAGCTGTACAGGAGCGTGAGCCTCCCAGTGCTTTCAGGTCAGGATCACAGATGCAGCACAGGCACATGCTGGTGTGAGGGCATGGCACTTGGACACCTTGTCCACCCTTCTACTTTGGCTCTTACAAAACATGAGCCTAAAGAGTTCCTCAGTTATTTAAGGAAACAGAAAAGGCACAGCTCAGACCCACCCTACAAAGCCTGACAATGTAGCAGAACAAAAATCCAGCAATGTTTTCCAAATTTCCCCCTTGATTTTATGTACATTAACTTTATGGATATAAAAGTGAACAGACTTCTACAAATAGGGCAAAATGCTCTTTTTTCCTTTTAGGATAATCAGAATGCTCCTCATAGGTGAATATTTTCAATTTAATATAGTCTAAATTCAAGAATGACTGATAGATTGCTACAGCATAGCTGATGCCTAAACATGCCGACATTGCCTTTGAATATATCAAGTGTCTGGAAAAAAAATTCTTGTACAAACCATCTACCTTAGGTATTTCTGTAGTATATATCATTGTAGTTTTTACGTATCATGATCTTTTAATATATTTGTTTCCATATTGTCTGTTGGTAAAAAGCAGTATTATTCCCATTTTACACAGTGGGAACAGGACAGAGGTTAAATAACTTGTCCAAGGTAATTCTTGAAAAACAAGCATTGGAGTTATACTTGTTTCTCTAGGGCCAAAAGCCCTTTCTCCTCCATAAGCTTTGTGAAAGCCTTGGACTGTTGTCCTAGGCAAATAAAAGCAGCCTATTCAAAGTCAGAACGCTCCAACTTGAAAGCCTCTAGTAAGAATTTGGTTAACAGATAAGACCCAGGTAAACGGTCTCATGCAGTGGTCTCATGTAGTGGATGTTTAATATCGGTGCCCCTGGGGCTACCAACACGTGCTAGCTTGTCTATCAGCTTTGGTAGGTTGGACCCAAATGCACAGTAAGCCTGCACCACATTGCTGACTCCAAATGAAGGAGAGAGATGAAAGAATGACACTGCAGAGGCTGCTTATGGAGATAACAACATCAGTCAAAGCTGATTAATACTTAAAAGTCTGGGTTGGTATAATTATTCTGTAACTGGCAGAAGGATATCGCTAGGTACAGTGTCTTGCTAGAAAGCAACATCTTTCAAAAGATACCAAAAGGCGCTTATATACATTAATACAAATGTAGATAATGTTTCTTTTGGAATTTTTAACAAAATCTCTTCCTGGTGCCTACCTTAGTGGTCTTTTTCTCTATTTCAGTACTCAGCCCATCAATATATTTTTGCAGTCCTCTTACACTCGTATTTTTACTTTCTCTTCATGTTTTTGACTTAAGGGCCAGGTACAAACCCTACACAATTGCACACATTGGTCACATTGGCATTGACTTTCCTGGGTTCCAAATTTAACCTATGCTGGAGATTGTCCACTCCTCTGGACAGCCCTAAATCTTTCCTGCCAGAGATAACTAGTCCTTGGGGTTCATAGCTGTACTTCTGAGGAGAAAAATGTTTTGCCTTTGGAATGGACTAGGTTGCTCTATGTGGCAAGTAATTTCAAAACATTTTCAAGGAAAGCATCCCCTTGGGTCCATCTCAAGACCTTCACCAGTAAGGGACACAAGGCAGCACGTGATGCTATCAATATACCTCCATTATTTTCCTGGGGAACAAAGCAGAGAGGCTTTCTGGTGACAGCTTTCCCAGACTGCGGTTTGAAGCAGTCATTGTTTAAGTGGAAAAGGAAGAGGAAGGGTCTTTCTCCAGTTTTCCTTTTAAGTCTATAATTCAGGGATTTATCACGTACCAACATGGAAATCTCTGTGTTGGCCCCATTCAGAAAACTGTCTGTCGGCCAGCTGTCAGCTTTGTGAGCAACGCATTAAGCTAACACAGTGAATAGATTTTTCTAGAGAGAGAGAAGTGCTTTGCTACAATGCTGTCTTTGCTAATGTATATTCTTCTCCTTTCCATCAAACAGTCAATGAAGGCTCAGGTGAAACCAGTCAAAAAGAGACATCGACCTGTGACATTTGCCAGTTTGGGGCAGAGTGTGACGAAGATGCAGAGGATGTTTGGTACAGTAATTTGGTCTACTCTTATATTTTAATGAATGTTGTATTATTTAAAGGTACTGTGATTTAGAAAGCATTACAAGTATTAGATATTCAATTTTCTGCAGCCAGAGATTCATCACACATCGACTGAGGTGGTTATTACTCTGAACAAAAATGTATAAAACAGTCTGGTTTATAATTTTGGAGCATGCACAATTTAGACAAAGTCTAGAAACACAGTTATCCATTTTATTGCTGTTATAACTTATGTTATTCCATCTGGGGTTTTACAGCTTTATACTTCAGTAAAAATAGAATTGGGAAAAATAATTGACCTAAAGCTTTTCCGGTTAAAAAGTATCATTAGTATTATCATCATGTTAATTCATGTGTGGCATTAGAAATGCTGGGAAATCTGTCTCACTATTTCCTAGTTGCTGAAGTGGAAGACCTAACCCTCAAATGTTTGGAATAATTAGAGTGTACATTTAGACAATTTCTCAATGGAAATTGTTTTATTTTGTATTTTTAAGAAGTTGTTTCAAAAATATTCAGTTTTTTTTTAATTTAAACCTGAACTGCATAAGCTGGAGGGGACTATTCTGTCTCCTCAGATTTTTTTTTTTTCCCTTTTGCTTAGAAACTATGCAAACATATATTAAACCAACTTTAACTAATTATTTCTTTGTGATTTTGGAAGAGTCAATAGATCAAAAAAGCTACTATTTACAAAGCTGTACTTCTCACACTGCCTTAATGCCAAGCCTTGTATTTCTGTCCAAGTAATTGATACAAATTTAGACAGACAACAAAATAATCGTGCAAACATTATAGCTGTTGTCCAAACGATGCTTCTGAAGCTGTGGGCTGGTGGTAGCTAAAGGATGGATACAGAGACTGGGCAGTGAGATGTCAATAAAGCAACATTGCCTGGACTCTAACTTGGACAGTAGGAATGGAGTCAATGAATGAATGGTGAACGTGATATTTGGGTCTAGCATTGGGGAGCTGACTACATGAAGACAAGGCATCCCTGCACTGCTGGTCAGGCATGGAAATATGAACATTTCTGCTGTTCAGTGAAGAAGCTTAGGAATATGGTCATGGTCATCCTTTTGTGCTCATTTTGGTTTTCTCTTGGCAGACTTTTAATAACCTCCAGTTGTAATCTTTAAAAAATACACCAAGTAAACAAACTATAGAGGCCTTGCTCTGGCTCTAGTCGTCAAAAGAAATTGTGTTGAAAAACAGAGGCAAGCTTCATCATGGTTATAGTTTGCACTAACGTACTGAGATTTGTGTTGAAGAAACTGCTTAATTCTGAATTTGCTTAGGGAAATTTCACTGACTGTCACGATTTTCTTTGTTTCCTTGACCGGTTGTCCTTGAGAGTTTTGGTGGTGCAGTGGAGAAACAAAATCATGGTAAAATTAATATATCAAAATTCACAGTCTAGTGCTCATGTTTTCATAATTAAGTGTACTTCCAAATTGGAAGGCAGGAGAAGAGAGGGGCAAGGAATAAAATTAGCTACAAGATAACATTATTAATCAAAAGCACTGAGTAGCAGTGTTTATTTTTTTTTCCAGAAATAGCTTGGCAAAACAGCCTGATCCAACTTACTTCAATAATGTTCCCACTGCACCTTTTGCACTATCTAATTCTTCCCCTTTGAAACAACTTGGCTTATACAGAGCACTGTAATGACTACAGGAGCTGAAGTTCTCAGTCTTTATTGACAGGCAGTCTTTCTGCAGAGGAAGATGCTTCTCGGGGCAAAAAGCAGGGAAGGGCATTTACTGGGAAGATGCTGCCAGACAAACTGTTAAAAGGCAGGAAAGCAGATTTCCAACCAGACATAGAAAGACCATGTAAAGCCTGTTAAAGGCCTGCTTTGAAGTAAACAACTTCATATGCCGTAACAGAGCCCTGTTTTCCTGTCCCTGCCCCCTGATTAGTCTTGGATAAATGTCTTTCTGAAAAATGAGCCTTCTGGGTGTTAGCTCTTTGTTATTCTTATTTCTAGAATAAAAGCAGACTATGTATGGGGGACCTAGATCCCTCTTTCAAATGTACATTAATTGAATTTCCATGTTTGGCACCAGATAGACATATTCCCCCTTCCCCGCCACCCTCCGCCAAGATTTTCTGTGCAGAGAATGTCCATAGAATAAGTGGGGAAGAAAATTAAGTTTATTATTTGATCACTGTTTTAATGCAGATCAAATTGCAGCTCTAAGCAGGGCTTCTTCAGCTAGCTCACCTGACTGATGAGGTTTGTAAAATCCAAATGGGGTCAGTGCGTCCCATCGGCCCCAGGACCTGTTGTTATGGGGTGATGGGCCCAGCACCGTCATTTTCCTCTGTCAGTCACAAATGGTTTGAGGGGCAGGGTCAGTGCCTGATCCACTCCAGGTAAGGGGGATGCAAACTGGTAGCAGAGCCAGACCACAGAGAGCTGGAGATATGAGGCTGGCTGTTTGCCTAATATTTCTAGGGTGCCAGAGTAGATCAGAGATGAGAGCACAGGTGTGATAGCAGATGTGGTTGGGCTGCTGATGATTTAAAGCAACAATTAACATTATTCTGCATTGCCACAGTCTGTTATTCTGCAGTCCTGTGTCTCTGGTTTAACTCTTTCTTTTTTTAGTCAGTCGTCACTTAGCTGAATTGTGCTGTTGTACTGTGTCACTGTTATTTTTAAATCTTTTGATTTGTGTAAAACCAATCTGTCAATGGCCAGACTCCTGGGATTCTGATGGGGTGTTGGCACAGAGAAGACTACTCAAAGGGGCAAGATATGTGTGTGAACGTTTTCTGCAAAGTACGAAGAAAAGGCAGAAAAGAACCCACTTTAATAACAGGTTTTCTGTGGCATTGTGAAGCACGCATGTATTATTATCCTATTCTGCAGTGCAGTATGGTGACAGTGAATGCAATTTGGCATTCCATTAGTGAATCTCTTTCTCTAGGTTAAAAACAAAGGCTGATCAGTTGAAAGTCTTTAACATCCTGCTACTTTAATATGTGAAAGCTTCTTGTCACTAAGAGGATCGTGTATTACTGGCGTTATTCCCACCTTTAATGCATTTTGCACCGGTGGGCTTCATGAATATTTAAAGCAGGGCAGTGGCTATGCTCTTTAGCACTGGATTGCAATCTATTGGTAAATCAGACATTTGGTGTTGCTTACTTTGGGTTTTATTTCTGAGCTGGCTAAGGAGTAATTGATTTTGTAAGGCAGGGCTACTCAACATAACACCCTGAGAGATATACTTAAAAGGAAATGAGGAATGAATCATAACATTGTGAACCATGGTATATTTGTAAGATCTTCCAAAAAGCATCTATGAAATACTCACTTACAGTATAAATATAGTACTCACCAAATGGAGTGCCTGCTCATCTGCTAAAGTGGCTTAGTGTCAGTGCATAACCACGTCAGAAAACTGGATTCCAGTATTAATCTCCTCCTTATGGGTCACTGAGAAAATAAGAGCACTCTCTACACTGGACAAGGCATGGTTTGGAAAAATATTGGGCAACTATTTCAGTGGTCCACAATGTGTCCAAGTAAGTGGAAGGAGGTAAATAATAGGAGGAACTCTTCTATTGAATTTCCTGTTGGAAAACAGTGAGGAGAGAGGGCAGGAATATTTTCTTAAAACAAGATTAAAGCCTGCAAACCTCTGACATATAGAGTTAATCAAAATCAAAATGATGAGTTGGGGTTAAATATGCATGCTTTTCCTTTGAATTTCAATATCAGCAATTCCACCAGCAGCAGTCTCAAAGTGCAGGATTGCACAGAGCAAGATCTAGTTTCCTAGCTAGAAGACAAACATGCAAAGATGTATAACATGCTTGGGAGAGAGTGCTTTCCCTGCAGCCTTGCCATGTCCAAGGAGGTGAGGAGGCCATCTCCACAGATTGCTCCTCTGCCTTCCCCTTCTTCCCTTCTGTGCGTAGAGGACAGAGGCAGCAGCATCCCTGGCGGGAGGTGCCTCGCCTTGAATAGGCCACTCAGGGCTTTGCACCAATGAGGAAAAGGGGCATAAATACCCCTGTTGCTTTCCACAATTTGGTCCCACACACCCTAAGGACTCCCCTTGGCTGGTTGTAGGGGTTTGTGCTCTGCTACAGGCACCATGCTTGTAGTAGGCGACTTTTCTCCCTTCTCAGGAGCCTGGCCCACGCTGGAGAGGCCTTTTCCATTTCTCGCCAGTGAACAAGGATTCCACTGGGCTGATTCAGTTCAGAAGAGGCTGAAGTCATTCTTTGGGGACACTGTGTCCCTGATGATCCAAAGCCAGGAGCTCAGAGGAAGGCATCTAGGTCTGAATGAAGGGGCTTGGTATGTTCAGTGTCTAGGTCAGAGGCTGAAGGGAGAAACATCTGTCTCAGGTGTGCTGTGCAGCTGGGTGGTATTCCCAAGTGAGGTGATGATGTCGCAGCACAATTATAGCAGATCGCTTGTGTCCTGTACTGCTTTCCATGTGGCTGGGACAATAAATTCCACTTAACCACAGCAGACAGCCACACATGCAAAACATGTTAAGAAGATGAACTGTTTCAGTCCCTCAATTCATATTTTACTGCTAATCACTGTATATATAGTTTGGGTAAATGCTTCTATAAGGCAAGTGAGCAGTTTGCAACACATGAGGATGGTGAAACTGCATTCTCATGCAAATAAGCAGCGCTGTACATGGGAGATATCTGTGCAAATCATGCAGCTGCCATCAGCAGCATCCCCCTACAATCAATATTGTTCTAGCAATCAATATTTATCTTTATTATAGTATTGTGAGAAAACATATAAAAGAAACTAATGATTTTGCCAGCTTCTCAATCCGCACAGCAATTAGGTCAGTCAGCTTTGGGCCCCTTCTCCCTTCAATCAGTTGCTCTCCACCAGAGCATCTGCGAACAAGATGCTGTACTAATAAAGTACTAAAAGGTAGTTTGAAAGCTCACATACATTACACAGGTATTGGCTGCTTCATGTTCAGCAGTGTGTATAGTAACTATGTGTGACCTACTTGTTCCAGATGCAGAAACAATGAGCTTCTTTAACATCTACAACGTCCTGTAGATTATACAGTTCATACATTGCCATTTTCTGCTGCTTTCCCTTCTCTTTTAGAGAAAAAGTAGTAGGTGCTGGCCTCTTCTCCCAAGTAACAGGGGACAGGACAAGAGGAAATGGCCTCAAGCTCCACCAGGGGAGGTTCAGGCTGAACATTAGGAAAAAATTTTTCACAGAAAGGGTCATTGGGCACTGGAACAGGCTGCCCAGGGAGGTGGTTAAGTCACCTTCCCTGGAGGTGTTTAAGGCACGGGTGGACGAGGCGCTGAGGGGCATGGTTTAGTGTTTGATAGGAATGGTTGGACTCCATGATTTCATTCATAGCTACAAATAACACTTAAACATACTCATTAAACTTGTACTTCAAATAAACTCAGAAATGGAATCAAACAATTAAAAACCCCACAGTCCTGCTTAAATTTCTTCTTAACTTGAGATCATACTTGAGGCATGAAGTGAAGCTGCTGCTGCATAAATCTACACATGGAGCTCAGTTGTCATGTCTGATAGCAGTTTAGGCAAGGGTTTGCAGAGGAAAGTAAAGGCATTGCAGCACATAATCTCTGCATTGCACAGCAGGACATGACCAAGCAGCTTGCTCCCTTTTACACTCATGTCACTTACCGTAGTCCTAGCCTAATAACAGACGTACCTCCAGTGCCTGCCCAGAAATTAGCCCAGTTCTGGTTAGGTTAACTGTTAATGTTTCATCTGATGCATGTTTTATGGTTAAAAGATTTTTAAATAAAAAGAAAGTAGCTGACTTCCAGTGTAACTGCTGAGACACCATGTTAAGATAGAGATATCATGCAATGGGCTGTCAGCAATACTGTAAAAAAGTAACCTAAGCAACTGTAAAATTGTCAATGAAGGATTTGCTATGAAAGACAAAACGTCAAGAACATTAGAAAAAACAAGATGACGCCTACCTATCCATCTATATGTTACATTTTAATGAATAAACCTGCTCTAAGAAAGGGCCAGGTTGGTTGCTTTTACAGGAGACTGGTCAGCTAGATCTGCTGCCTGGCATGTGGGAGCTCAGCAGAGAACCCGGCCATGTTCCTTCATTTGAGCTGCGGGAAGAAACGTCTCATGAACAGGCACAAAAATGGGAAAACTAGCAAAATCAAAATTGTAGCTTGAATTGCTGCTCACAGCTGAAACAAGAACAAAGTTGCAGCAGTTCAAGCTTAGGTGAAAACTTCAGGCTTATTAGCAACCGGTGTCTAGACAGCCTATAAGAGCTAGAAAATAAGGTCCCCAGGTGAGCATTGCATGAACGCTACAGTTCTTATCAGGTTGCTTATTGGCAAGCTACTGAGATATTGTAGGACTCTTTCAGCAGGCAGTTTCAACATAAAACTAACTCAGGTGAAAAACTGACTTTGTGCCAAACCATAACCAGAGGAGGATTCCCTGCTGACATCTAAAAGACATTAAATAAAGGAAAAAACCAGTGGCTTTCCGCTTTCTCAGCAATGAGTCTGCAGAAGGAGCATGGGAAGACATGGGAACAAGAAGTTAGCTTTATCTTCAGAGGATGTTTCTCTAAGAGCAGTGTATGGTCCAGTCTTTTTGAGGAGGAAGGGGCAGGAATGAGACATTGTATTTCTAAAATGAATGTGGTGCTTGAAAGTGCTCGGCCAGAAAGTTAATGCTTGGAAAAATGATGACTTGTTTGGCCATCTGGTTAAATTGTTTTACTCTACGTTTGGTTCTAGTTAAAGCAGACATTTTTCCCGGTCAGGTAAGTCTCACAAAGTCACCTCACCATCTTTGCATCCTTCATCCTGTGCCAAAATAGCCTATTTAATTTTAAAGTGAGACTGATACCCAGCTTCCTTAAGGTGGTGGTTTGGAGAATTTGACCTTTCCATCCACAGAGTCAACACAATCCTTCAGGGGTTTATGTTCATTTGACAAACTCCTGCCTTTCCTGATTATCTGGATTTATTTTCTTAATAACGTTCTTAAAAGACTTGGTTTTAACATAAGCCAATATTGTCTGGAGTTACTTATACTTCAGAGTGTTTTATTACCAGTACATTTTGGAACACTGGTAAATAATTCAGCCTACACAAAGAAATTGGCTATATTTTCTCTATATATTGAGGAAGTCTGTCATATAGACCATATATCTTGGCTCTAAATGTTCTCAGATAGACGCAAACTGTTCAATCTGTACTACTCAACCAAGTAGGTCTTTTAGGGGCCTTATATGACACGTACATCTCTTATCAAAAAACTAGAATCCCTAATGTTTGGGTTTGTAATAAAAAAAGATGTTTTGAAATTACAGCAAAACCTGTTGTGTGTCCAGGGAATAGTACCCTGCGCAGTCATAGAGTTGATAGATTCTTTTTCATTGTGTGCCTCCTCAGATGCTGATGCAAATTTGGTTTTCCTTTTCAGAAGTTGAACTTCCAGCTTATGAAAGTCAATTAAAATTATTCTACTGACTTCGGTGAAACATAAGTTCTCTCCCAGTATCATAACCACGTAATAACTTCTTAGTAGCCAGTGGAGCCTTTTGCTGGCGGAAGAGAGAGTAGACTCTGTAAAAGTGTAAACATGCAGTCATTCACAGAGTGCAAAGGAATAACTTGGAAATTGTGATGATAAAAGCAGAATCTGGCTTACTGACTCCTTGGATTGCTTCAGAGGAAATATTGATCTGTGAAAAGCTAAAAATAACTTCTGAGATTTTGGGACTTTTCTTGTCTTATCACAGTGCTATACTCCTGCAGGAGCAAGGTACAAATTCATCTGAAACTTAAGGAAGAGAAGGCTTGTAAGAAGTGCAGAGCTGTCATTTGTCTTCACGATTATTAGTCTGTTAACATTAGAGATGAAAAAAAAAGCTGCCATAATATTAAGTGTGTCTCAAAATAGCCAGACTTTCTGGTTAGGTTTCCATGGCCACGATGGCTACCCCTATGTTAAGTGTGTGGGGTGTGGACAGGAGACATCAAGGCATAGAAGGCGGTCATGGCAGAAAAGGGTGGAGGGATGAACTGGGAAAGGACAGAGGGCTGTGCAAACCTAAAGCCAGCTTGCAGCTAGTCCATTTTGCTCTTAGTGGAGAGCAGAGAGGAGCCTCAGTGGTTGTCCACACACAGGGGCCTGGATAAAGTTTTGGGCACACTGCCTGCAGGCAGCAGGGAGGTCCTCTTCACCTGCTGTCCTACTGCCTGGCTTGGAGTCTGAGATGGCACATCCACCATGGAGCAGGTGAATTAAACATGTATATGGCAGGGACAGCTGGAGGATGTGCAGGGTAGCAGCTCGACTGGCATCAGGGCTGTGGCTGTAGACTGCAATAGCACTGATCTGTGCATGTGCACGGCTGGACATTGTGTGAGACAGCAACAGCATCCCTCTCTGTTTTCAGGAATTTTCCATATATAATATATACATGTGACAGCATGGCTGAGAACAACCACTTTATGTGCCCAGTCTAACAGGGGCACAAATGAACCCAGGCGGTTTCATTTTTTTTTAACTCTTGACACCATCTGTGACTGCAGTTTTCAGTCCTAGGTACGAAAATGTAGCAGCCTTCTGAATGCACACCTTTATTTGCATTTGAAGGAATGGCTTGGAAGGAATTGTCTGTCTTCAATTGCAATTGAAGGAATGTCTGTTTTGTGATCTCCCTGTAATGCAGGCTGATGTAAAGACCATGCCTGACTCCTGCTGCTGTGTAGGAGGTATACAAAAGGATCCCATTCAGCTCTGCAAGGACAGAGCTGTGCACAGGTGCTCGAAGGCAGAGCTACCACTTGGTTTTGTAGCCCCATGGCTGGAAGAGCCTGAGCTCACCAGACTGTGAAAGTGCACATAAGGGATAATATGATAATGCACATCAAATATTAATGTGCATTGACACATAATCGTCTGCGTACATCAGGGCATTACAGCATGAAAGAGCATGTGCAGGGACCTTGGAGAGCCATGCACTTTTGCACCTTTTTTTCACTGTTTTCTTTTCCCCTTGTGTTATTTAAAAATAAGCTTCCTTCCCACCCTGGCCCCCCATTTAGCCAAGATCATACCCTAGTAGTAAAGTAAGCGATGCCTTCATGACGGCCTATTTAGTCGCAATAAAAATCCGATTGGCCTAATGTACAATCAAGAAAGGAGTGACATTTATTGCTTTGGTTTTATGATGCTGTGAACTGAGCAAGATTTGGAGCCTTACGATGCCTTCAGGGGGCAGGAGATCACCAGCAATGAATTGTATTTACACCTTTTCCAATTTCCTACTAGCATCTTAGCAATAAACAGACTGTGTTGTTATTGAGTTTTATGTAAGTATGTTTACGAAAGTGGGAATACAACTTTGTAGCTCAGAATTACATGTGTTGGCTAAACAGATCAGCAGAGAGAATAACTATGTAAAGCACTGGGAAAGCACTTTCCCATTTATTATCAAATGTCTTAATAGAATGCTTCATCTCTTCCATCCCACTTTATGTTAACCATTAAATTAAAACTGCATCCATTGCAGAAGGTCGGAGGCTCCTTCACACACCCGTGTTGGAACATCAAGGCCACGATTTGTTCACACATTTAAGGCATTAAAAATACATCCCATGCATTAAATATGAGCCTGAGGAAAACTCAATGGGAGCTGACATGTAGGACTGACCTCAGCTCTCAGAAGCCCCTGCGGGGTGGCAGGTGTCCCTTCCCCATGGTGTCCATCTCCTGCCCCAGTCCTTTCCCACATGCAAGTTGCAGCTAAAAGCCTGTGTGAGACATGCCCAAATATAGAGGCTTAATTGCTGCCTCTTAGCCTGCTCGTTATATAAGGAAGCTCTCCCATATGGCGGAGCATGGTTTCCCCAGGGGCACACATCCTGGCCAGGACATGGTGCTTGTGGTGCATCCCTTTCAGGAACTGCAGGTGGATTCCACTGATCCCTGTCCCAGACGTGAAGAGAATGACTCTCATCTTGTTACTTTCCTGGCAAGGATGTGTCCTTGAGACAGCACATTTCGTTCATCTGTTCTTCCTTTCCATGGTAGCAGTACTTTCCCCCTGGGGCTTGCTCCCAAGGCAGCTAGCTGCTGTTGTCATCGTGAGACAGCAAGAGACGAGGCAGCATCCTCAGCCACTAGTATTATCTAGTTTTGTACAGCAGCTTTTATTTACAAACCTGAACATTTTGAGGAAAAAAAGAGTTACTATCGTTCTCTCCTTCTTGCATGTGCAGCAATTTGCTTAGGGTTGCATCAGTCCCAGTCTCATACCTATGGGCTGAGATCTCATTTCATCACTGTGTGGGATGACATGATGTTATCTTGCAGGAGGTGCAAACAAGGCCTCAAGGAAAGCCTGGAGTATCCTCCTAAAATTTCACTAAATAGCTAAGCTGCATTTTGTTTTGTAATTTAAGTCAGCCTGCCAAGCAGGACAGCCTGGAGTACACAGCCGATTCAGATGCTGCTGCCTCAGGCAGGTCTCCTCAGAAGCAGGAGGCACACGTGCTTGAGGATGGAGAGCGGTTTATGGAGACAGTTAGTGTGATTTTGCACATGTGCAGTCCTTACAAGGAGGAATTATTTTTCCACTATTTTCTTCTCACCAGTTTTAGGAAGGTCACTTCTACACCTTGCCATCGCCACCAGCACTGATTGGCTCATGTGCTGCATGGGACAGGGCTTCCAATGCACTGGTCTGTGCTGGCAGGAGGGCTGTCATCCCTTTAGTCTCACTGGTAAATCAGAATCTGCTTTAAGAAGTAACTTCTGTATAGTTAACAAAGCTATTACCAGGAATTTGCTGTTGATCCCATCCCAGCTTGTACTGTAGCTTTTCATGAGCGGATCGGGCCTTGCTGCGTGCCATGACCTGCCATGGTTGCCCTGGGCTTTCCACCAGATACTGCAATATTCTCACTGGCTGTTGCAGGCCAGGCTGAAATGCTGGGATTCATGGGCACAATTCTTATTATCCCGTTGGCTTCAAGATAGGAGCTAACAATATCAGCAGTCTGAGGAACACAGTGATAAAGTGTTCCTGAAGGACAACCTCAGATGTTTACAGAGGGAGAGAAACAGTCAGCAAAGCTTTGTTTTAACACAGACTATAGAGACATGAAGGACACCAAGTGTAGGCAAACCATAAAACGGCATTTATTTTATTGTATGGGCTTTAAATAAACTTCATGTGTTTGATACCTGCAGACACTTGAATTGGCATGTGAACAGAATTAGAATTTTCTTCTCTAGTCACACAGCTAGCATGAGGATTTTTCCATTGCTCTTCAAAACCAGTTGTCAGCCTTGTAATTCTCTAGTTTCTCTGTTTGGATTTAAAGCTGAATTCAGTCTAGCAAAGACTTTTTTACACAACTTGGTTCCTTTTAAATAGGAATGATATTTTTTAAAAAATCAAATGAGACATTTATTTTGCCCTAAAGGTGTTAGCATACAATTCAACGTGCTGTTGAGGGCACTCGAGGCATAGGGAAGCCAGATGAATGTCATATTATAATTGGTGCTTTGAATTGTAATAGGGAAGTAAAGGTGAAGTTTGTGATTTTTTTGTTGAAAACTTAGAAAAGAAAGTTACGGGGGAAGAAGTCAGAAGGAGAATTAGGAATCAAGTTGCAGTGTCTTGCACAGCAGATTAAAGCAGTTTTCATGAGCTGCAGTCTCCAGGATGAAGCTGCAGTCTCCAGGATGAAGCCTTGAAAACTGATGGAGCATGGGATCGGGCCCTCCCCAAGCTGATCTGGCTCCAGGAAGGAGCCGACACCCAGACATCTCTCTTCGCAGCTGTAAGGTGAGGTGCCTCTAGAGGTGGTCCCCAAAACTGTTTTGAAACAACCTCCATGAGTTGTCATAACAAATGTGCTCTGAAAAATCCATACATATTTGTAAGCAGTGCTAGTCTTTCCCTGCTATTAAGCAGTAGCAGCAGCAGTGTGGCAGCTGTACAGCGATTGCCCTAGCTCTTGGCTCTGCTCTCCACCTACCCTCCCAGATTATGTAGCATGTGGTATGCAAGGAAGGGCAGCAATAAATATATTCTCCATTTTAGTGCATTTTAGCTTGACATATGTCTAGTAAACAATATTTTGGTCTCTTGCAGTCAAAAAAAACCCCACCATCACCTGATTATTCAGCACTTCCTTTTGTTATGATGCTTTGGGGTCCTTCAAATCATTTTCATTATGCACTACATAATACTAAAAATCTCAGTGCAGTGTGCTGATAATTCTATGCATGGTCTCTGTGATTTCTAATTGTTTGAATAACAGGATGCTATTGAAATGCTATGCAGAAACATTGCGTCACCCTGAGGGAATCAAGGCTTTTTCCTTTTACTCTTGGTGAAGATAAACATTTGAACAGTCAAAATAGGTAAAATATCCCAGGGAAGCAACTCTGAAAAGTAGATGTGTTAAAGCCCTTAGTGCAGAAGCTGGGCTGTGAAGGACAAAAAAGAAAAATAAATTAGATAAATAAGTAAAGAACACTGAATGGAAAGCACTCAAAATAAGAAGTGCTTTTTCTTCTCCTGTGATCTTAAAGCAAAAGAAAAGCACTAGCAGACACAGGAAAGAAGTATCGTGTGCTATTTTTATGCTGCCATTATAAAATATGTATTGTTTATTGTTCTGCACTGCAGCTGAAGTTTTGCATCAGCCTGAAAAACACAGCAAAGTTTGTTTTGAAGGAGACATGCAGTGTCTCTATTCTTTAAGACTCTTAATGATGTTCTTAAGAGTGTAATGATGAGATTTCAATCTCCTGGCAAGCACAGGTGGGTTGTAAGGTATGATTCATAGAAAATGTAGAAAAATGTGTGCCTGTTTGAATTATGAATATTTTTATATACTATTTTTTTATGTATATATTTGTGTGTCTGTGTTCCTGATATTCAGCTGTACGTGAAACCAGGCAATGATGCCAGGCCATTTTGTCTCCTGGCTAGAGGCATCTCTTGGTGCCATCCTCTTGGGTTGTGCTCCACATGCAGCAGAGACCACTGTAGTGTACCTGGGCTTGGCCAAGCTGCCGAAAGTCCCTGGTGACTTTCTGTTAAGGGTTACAGGACTTTATATTAGAATTTACTTTTCTGTGAAATGGGTGTAATACTACCAGGTCATTATTGCGTCAGGGCTGTGTTGAGATTATTATAAAGCTTAGTGGTGTGCTTGTAAACAGGCTGAGGGTCAGAGAAATAAGCTGGTGTTTACATGGTCACTTTGAGACTGATGTTGAAACAGAGGTGTATGCAAGCTCCCTGGAGCAATCCCACTTATCTGCCTATGTTTGTGGGGAGCTTTGAGGATGACTGATGCGGTGCCAAGGCAGGTAGCAGAGGTGGCCAGTTGCTGCTGCTCAGTGAAGGGATATCAGTGTGTTCTGGTAAGACGCAATGTATCAGCACACAGACAATCTGAATGGGCTAGCTGAGCTCCTGGATGCATCTGAGTACAGGGCTGCCCAGCCCGGTTAACCTTGCCAGTCCCTGCTTAGAGCTAGTTCAAGATTTTCTGCACGGTGTTGTTGAAACATATTAAACATACCCAAAGCTGCCTGGGTAAATGAACCACCAGCCTCCTGACACACAGCTGAACCACGGTACAATGCATGTTTGAATGTTGAGGTGTTACATTAAGCCTGGCTTCATTTCAACTTGCCTGCTGGTAATGTCAACAAAGATGCCCCGTGTACCAGAAAGAAAGACCTTGCAGGAATCCAAATGATAAAGAAAGCATTTGGGACTGATCGCCAGGCTCTTTATGCAGACGTGTACTGCCAGGTTAGATTTGAATGGGCGTTTAATGTCCTACTTGGAGGGGCAGGGGGCTTAGAGAGTTCTGCACTGACATCCAACCAGAAATTTTGAGTTTCTGATCATTGTTTTCTAGTCAGAAGAGAGGAATATAAAAGATGTCCCTGGTGGAAATACCATAAACATACAACGACTATGTTTTTATTTATACGCTGGTTTATGGCAAAGGGAAGGCTTTGGGCTTTTTTATGCTGCAAAATGTTGTTGGTTTTTTCCTTGCTTTTTTTTACTTTTGCTTGGAGAAATATGTAACATGTTTAAAATGACTGCAGAACCAAACATTGCTTTCCCTGTAAAATAGCGTTCACTGAGACATGGTGGGATCTCACACTTGACCAGATTAGCATATGCACTCAAATATCAGAGCTCTGACTAGTAAAAATAACACTAGATTTGCATTTTCACATTTTTAGCTCTCGCTTCCCTGGCTGTTTGGTTTTATGCCTTTTTTCTTGACTGACAATTCTCTTTGTGGCAGATTTATTGCTGTTCTGCAGTTTGGACCTGTAATCAACTAGACACTTGGCTGAAGACGTTAGTCATTTCATTAGGTACTTTTTTGCAGATATCTCAGACACAATTTTCTGTTGTTCTGGTTCCAAAAAGCAAATGACCCATGGCCAGCAAAGTCTGAATATGAATCTTTAATAAACAGAGGTAGTACCAACAATGCTCTCAGGTTTCCAAACTGTGTAGGACTAATTAAAAGATGTTGAATAGGGAGAACTGGCATTGCCATGTTGCTCTGACAAAAATGTGCCTGTATCTCTTCCCAATAAAACTGCTCTTTTAGAAGCATTGTCTCATTTATCCTCCTTCCTTCCCATCAGAGCTACATATGAAACCTTCCTCATGCTACACATAGATACAGTGTAGTGATTTTTTTTTTTAAATTATTGTTCACTAATACACTGCTGAAAACAAAGACTGAATAGTTGTCCTAGGAGCAGAGATAAAGCATGGACTGGGGTTCTTTTTATTATCGCTGTGTCACTAATGATTATACTTTATTCATGAACTAAGGAAATAAAATTACAGCATTCCCCTGCACTTCATGGGCAAAGAAGCATTCTCTCGTTTTATTGAGACGCCTCCTTAAAAGGCTGTTCCTCCCTCCAGGGACAGTCCTTCATAACCATGAATCCTCTCTTCAGTGGCATTCTCTCTGCAGGCAAAGGTACTCTCTGTGCCCAGAAAATAATACCGTATGTTATTTTCAGAAGAATGGGGATTTAGGAGCCTATGAGCTTACCAGTGTACTCACCCATGCCTGGTTTACTGAACCCATTAATTTTTACAGAGACTGGTTCAACAGAAAGCCAAGTTGGCTGCTCCAGCTTGGCCAAGCAGCCTGGTGCAGCACATTGCCATCACTGCTGGCTCGTAGACTTTTCTGAGATCTGAGCATCCTATTTTTCATGATAAACGTCTGTACAGGAAATAACTACTGGTCTTCTTCTGTGCTCTTCTCTCATTTCCCTGAGAAGGAGAGAAGCATGTTATGCAGATGAAATAGTGACAACTAGTCCCAAAATGCACATGGGTTCCCTTGTTCTCTTTAGCATATTTATTGCGGTTACTGCCTTGACAAAAGCTCAAAGTCCAAATGCAGTGACTTACGCCCCACAAGTCAGTAGTGAGGCACAAGGCGGTGTCTGTCAGCATCTTATCTGCCTCAGGCTTAGTTCAGCTTTGCCAGCCCTCCCACAGGCAGCCTTGTGGGCTTCTCCAGAAGTAGAGCTGCACCTCTGTCTGCAGAGACCTTCCAGTTTTGCCTGGGTGTGATGTTCTCATGAGCTGGTCCAGCAATGTCACCCAGCAGTGCTGCAGGATGTGCCTAGGGGAGTTAGCCCAAAATCCCCTGAGGAGGTGCCCGGATTAGCATGTTGGACAGTCTTTTCAGTTTGTTTTGATTTTCTTGCTTTCATGATCACCAACTAAGTGGATTGCTGGATGTTCAGCTGCTCCAAGATTTTCATCATATGAAATGGAACAAAATAAAGCATATGAAGGAAGAGTAATTCATCAGAGACTATCATAATGACCTGGAAGAATAGACATAAGAAAGTGAGCCTTGTTTAATGATTCTTTACAGTGACAGCCCGAATTTTAATCAATTAATGTACAAGCCCATTACTTGAAAGATGCAGTAGGCCTGTGGGACAGCATTTGGTATTTCTTCCTTTCTCAGGGGAGCTGCAGGGTATCAGCTAACATCTTGGAAACACTCCTTCCTCACAGATGCTTTAAAAGCTGCTTTTCTGACTGCAGAAAGCATAGTTAAGGCTTAGACATGTATATTATGTATGCTCATGGGTACAGTTTCATCCTGTGACCCCCTAAGAGACCTCATTGACCTTCTCACAGCTTCTTGAGCCCGATGAAATCTCAGTCAGCCTTTATATTGCCAAGCTTTCTTCAGCGTTACACTTAGGAACACAGAAACCAAATAGATTTATTGATACAACTATAATCAGAAGTCATAGCTAGGATGGTAAAATGGTCGAATGATCAAATTACTTAAAATTAGAGGCATACTGAAATGCCTCAGGGACCAGGAAGCTGCAGGCAGGCAGCCGGCCTGCCAACCAGCCACGTGTCTGCAAGATGTTTGCTTCCAGCCCAGTGCAGGCGGGGACTCGGAGGAGGCCTAGGACCAGTATAGCCAACAATCAAAAGAGACAAGGTTACTCCAGTTTTGTCACATGTGAAAGAACAAGAAGGTTATGGGGCCGAGCCTGGACAATGCCGGTTTGCAGGTTGAGTGCAAGAGGGGAAGCAGTAGCACTGGGTACTAGCTAGGCACAGGGTGGGGTTTCTGGACATGACAAGTGTTGGGGCGAGGTTCTCTTTGGGTTAGGGGGTTCCTGTGTCCAACTGGATCTGAATTCTTTTACACCATCAGGACTCTCACCTAAGGTACACACTGGGGGCCAAGTGGGGATGTCACAGTTTGGTTCTGCTTGTTTAATAGGACACAATCCCACTTCTGCCTTTTATAATGCTTCAAGAAATGAAGACACCTTTACCTATGGCTGCAGGATTTCATTCAATCAAATATGTTAAGGGTCATTTGTTTTGTATTTATGACATCACAGCTGGATCCTGCTTAAGGATGATGTATGCTCTGTGGCTACATGTGCCTGGGCATGCATGTTTAGAGTAAATGCTCCACCTTTTTCTCTGTAATTTATTCTTGTGGACTTCGAGGGCATGGTTGAAGTAGCAAACTGCTTGTTCCTCTAGTCTGAAAAACTCTGTTTGAATATATTGTCATTTTCCCTGATAAGATGAGCACTATAAATTAAACAGAGTCAGCAACCCAGGCATATTAATCTTCTTGAGGCATTCCTACCTTTAGCATTTCCTGGCATGTATTTGATGTTTACTCAATTGTGCAGCCTTAAAGTTGGATTTGAGTATGTAAGTGTAAAAACAATAAGAAACTTACTTTCATATGCAAGGTTAGAGGCTGTCTGGTGAAAACTGTGCAAGGAATGGATGATGCACAGATCCTTGCAGCAAGGAAATTGGGGTGACAAGTTTCTTGTAGCATTTTTTCGCCACCCATCTAGTTAATCCTGAAAATCAGGCTTCACACAGGAGATCCTGTAAGACTTGAGCAAATGGTGCCATCCCAAAGTTGTCCCTTCCTGCTCCCCATCACACATGAGCACTCTGACATCAGCACAAGTACTGCGTGGTTCATGGTGCTCATGTGGTGCATCCACAAGGATCTTGTTTGGAAAGAAAAACTGGCTTTGCCGTTCAGATTTTAGAATGGAGGTGAGGAAAATCTTGGTTCTATTCTCACTTCTACTGAAGGTCAGAAAAGTCATTTTGGAACTTTGTGTTTTGGAAGGTATCAAAAGATGCAAATAAATGCCTTATGGACTCTGAAAGAGTCTTTTAAATCAGTGGGAGACAGGTCTCTGAGATTTCAAAATCCCACACAATGTGTTTGCATGCATCTTTAAGCATTTAAACATCTTTAAAAACGTTTCTTAAGTGCCTAACTCTGAGCACAGGCTCCTGTGTCCCCTGGGCATTTTTGAAATTGCACCAAAGTTGCTTAGATTTCCTCTACAGAGCACCCTTTTTTAATTTTCTCATTGACTCAATTCTCTCTTGACTTGCGACATAATATATATTAACCTATGCTCATTTTTTATAGCAAAAAGTAGGAAAGTAAAGCTGTTTCTGAGCTGTTTTATTACAAAAAAAAGGAGCATATGGCTGATTGTATCCCATCTGAAATGCAAATGGTGGAGCTACGTGGAAAGAATTAGTATTGCTTGAGCAGTAAATGCTTCCTAATGAAGTGAGTTTGACTAAGGTGGGAAGCTGGAAACGGCTACAGGAAGAAATGACAACAGTTAATATTTCAATGGAGCAGAACATTCTTTTTCCGCTGATAAGGAGGCTCTTAGGAAATGGACTAGATTTTTCTCTTATATTCTTTGTGTTCTTCATTGTGGGGAAATAGTTATACAAGGAGCCAGACTCTTTTCTTCCGCTAGTTATGAAATCATGTAATTTAACTTATAACCACAGGTTTTCACCTTTGACCTCTTTTTGAGCTGGAATTTTCTGTGTTTTGTGAACATTTGCAGAAAACAAATATATCCAATGTAAAGAAGGTCTAAAAGAAGAGTGCTGGTTCCACTGATTTTCATCACCCTGGTCACATTTGTGGAGGCCAAAGGCCAGAGAGGGTGTTGGAGAAATCCGATGCATGTTGTTTAATTTCCTATGCTTCCTATTTCCACTGAAGTTTTTCTCTGGCACATATCCCTCTATACTTCCAGTGGTTGAAGGTGTCCAGATGTCTGCTGTGAATGGGAGGTGAACTGACTTTTAAATACTTTCTTAAACCCAGCAGCAAGGCTAGAGGCCGGCATTTCCATTACTTAATTTTCCAAAAGCAGAGCTGTAGAGTTGCCGCTGTGAGGTTCAGCGCAACCAGTGGGCTGGAGATAGAACATCAGTCACATTTCTTTGCCTTATATGTCAGAAGGAGCCGGAGAGAGTTTAGATAGCATGTGCACAATTACGTGCTCAGAAGAGCTGGAGCAGCTGCTAGGTTAGACCTCTGGCGTTGTACGCAAGCAAGATCGCATCACTGTTAATGCAAGCTTTGCTGAGGCCGAACCGTCTGTTACATGGCATAGTTGAGGGATGGAACATTAGCCTGTCTTTCCCTTGCCGATGCCCACGGGTGTCTGACATTGCTAATGGTGATGAAATAGGGGAAACCTAAAGAAAAACAGGCTGAAGCCTGCTATTGGTGGAAGTAGTTAGCTTTCTTCATCTTACGAGCAAAGGTGAGGCTTCCTGGGCTCAGAACATGTCCACATTAGTGTGTTAGTTTACACTTGGACCAGACTTTTGAAGTTGGACCAGACTTTTGGTTCACATCTGTGGGCAGCTCAGGAGCTCACAAGCTGGGTCATTGGGATTCTGGAGATAGCCCTAAGCTGCCTGAGGACAGGGCCACTACTGCCCTACCTGCACTTGCCCCCCACACTCTGCTCTTGGCTGTGGGAGCCTCCGCCCTGCACAGACCATGTAGCCAACTCAGGAGTGAGTGCTGACCTTCCTGAGTGGCACATAAGTAAGGTTGTTTTAGTTGCTGAGCTGTTCAAATGCTTCAGAAAGCACAAAGTCTCTCCTAAAAACAGCATTCCCCTGGCTCTAATACTGAGTAACCCTACCACGTCCAGGAGCTGAGGGAGATCCCACCACCCCAAGGCACAGAGAGTGCAGTTGCATCACTAATGTCAGTCTCAGTCTTGGCAGGAGGCTTCAGTATCACGTCTCTTATTATGATCACAATGCCTGTAGATGCTGTAATTATTATCAGAATTAAATCATAAATCAATATAAAGCCACTTTTATACGGTGTTACATGCAATGGGCAGCACCTCAACAGAAGTGAATTTTGTAGTTTATTGAATTGCAAGAGGGTGCAGCAGCTGCAATTATCTGCACATCTGCTTGGGTGTTCTTATGTTTACAAGAAATTACAAGTGATAATGCTGTGGCATAGTTTTCCACAAAAGGGTGTATAACACTCTTCTTTATCTTTCCTTTTGCTTGCTTTTATTTTCTATTCCCTCTCCCTGCATATAATTTCCATTGACAAATACAAATGACCTCTTGACAGAACTTTCCACTTTCATTCTGTTGATTTGCATTGTGCAGTCAGAAAAATACAAACACTTCTATTTCTGAGACATATTTATGATGTCATGAAAAAACTTTCTCATTTTAGCCTCTTCTTTTTTTGCTTTCTTTATCTTTTCAGGTGTGTGTGCAACATTGACTGTTCTCAAACCAACTTCAATCCTCTTTGTGCTTCCGATGGGAAATCTTATGATAATGCATGTCAAATCAAAGAGGCATCATGCCAGAAACAGGAGAAAATTGAAGTCATGTCTTTAGGTCGATGTCAAGGTAACTCTTATAACAAAACTCATTTCAAAAAATGTTTTCAATTTTTGTTCGGGTAAAAAAGGGAACCAGAGCTGGCTTCTTACTTGGCACTTCTTACATTTCCATTACACTCTCTGCTGTAGAGTGCAGGCTGGAGGAGGGGGCAGAGTCCTCCGCAGTAGAGATGCCAAGCAAAACACCAGGAGTGGTGTATGTAACCCTTCCTACATCCAGTCCGCAGCAGCAAGGGACTGGCCAGCCCTGCACTGCTGTTAAAATCAGGCACCTGGATTTTGCCCAGAGCAGCTTGCCCAGAGCTCAGCCCTCCTCACAGCAGTTGGCGAGCCACTCATACATTTTGCCATCCAGGGTGGACCCTTAGTTGCTCCCTTAACTTGAGCAGGACGAAACAATCTCAGAAGGCCAGAGACGTGCTCCCGGACGTGGTGCAAGTACTTGTTTTTCATGTGACTGGCAATGGGTGCACAAGATACCAAAGGTGTCTGGAAGGAAATTTTGCCAACAGCACCTCAAAACTTGTGGTGTTTCTCTGTGAATACCATGCTTCCATGTGCCTAGCTTATGGGCTACTACATCCCCTGTGTAACCCCAAGTTGACTTTAAAAACTCTATTTTGTTCTAAATAAAAATGAAGAAAATTTGCCTTTAAATAGCTCCCATAAATAAAGTGTCTGCTGAGGCTCAGACTCTTAATAGCTTTTACCCCCTTAGCTTCTGACCTGTAAATTCTCTGTACATCTACTTACAAGGCCGTACTGTGCGGGTGTATTAAACACGTTCTAGTTTATTCCTATCTCTTTAAAGTTAACCACACTAGATGGCAGTTCATTTCAGGGTACATATTAAAACTCCCCAATTGCTTCAAATAGAGCAGAAATGACAACTACTGCTTTATACTGATATATTTATCCCAGCTACAATCTGCTATCACGCATTGCTAGGAAAAGAAAGTGTTTTCTTAATGGAAGATGTTTCATGTTTCATTCCAAGAAGTCCAGTCCTGCTGTTTTCACCTGGCAGGCCCAGGGGACCATTGCAGCTAGCAGCGATGTCATGCATGCAACTGAAGCTACATTTGCCTGGGCAGGGGTGGCTGGGGCGTAGTCTCTATCAAGTACAGGGTCCCCAAGCAATTCAACATATTTCTTTTCACACAGATAATACTACAACAACTACAAAATCAGAAGATGGGCATTACGCAAGAACAGATTATGCAGGTATGGTTCCTATGCTGTGAGAATCACAATTCACTGGAACTCTGTAAGTCTCTGTTCTCCTCCATTTGCTAAAGGAAATTGTCCTCCACTTCTACATGATTTTGTTGGTTTGCTTTAAGAAAACACCATGTTTGCTTTACTCTCCTTTTGCTAGAACCTCTCTTTCTTGTTAAGAAATGGGCTTTTTCCATTTTTATCAAGGTACAGATATTCTGGCCATAAAACACCTGTTCGGACAGTGGAAATAAATGTTGTAATTTATTTGCCAGGATTAGCAGACATTATTGAAAATTATGGAATCAGTGCACTAGATGGTGCATAATTTTGTCACAAATGACAGGTGAAAATCCGGGAAGTGACAATCCAGAGCGTAGCACACCTGCTGTAGCATGAAACTGCCATGAGAGTTAACATTATCTGTCTCTGTTTGATTATGAGTTTAATAAGGTTCTCAAAATGTTGGGGGTTTTTAAAGTGATAAATGGTTAAAATTTATTTAGAAGCTACAGTAAAATGTAATGACCCAATAGGCTTATATGGCATTTGGAATGAAAAACACGTTAATACTAGTGAGCTTTGGGAGACATTTTTTACACCCTTTGCCTGGTTTAGAAATTGAATGTGTGTGTACGCACTCACGTGCTTGCAGATATTCACAGCTTGCAGTGAGAACTCAAGCCTTTGGGAAGGTATTGGGAAAACCAGTCAGGTGATGCATTCATTCCTGAGGTTTGTGATACTTCTGTGTTTTGAAAGTAGGTATTTAGAGAGAGGAACTGCAGATTGCTAGGTTTACTTGAGCAGTTTGTACGTGGCTTAGGTGAAATCCAGCTGATGATTTGGCAGGTCACAGAATCATAGAATCACCACCAGGTTGGAAAAGACGCATCGGATCATCGAGTCTAACCATTCCTATCAAATAGTAAACCATGCCCCTCAGCACCTCGTCCACCCATCCCTTAAACACCTCCAGGGAAGGTGACTCAACCACTTCCCTGGGCAGTCTGTTCCACTGCCCAATGACACTTTCTGTGAAAATTTTTTTCCTAATGTTCAGCCTAAACCTCCCCTGGTGGAGCTTGAGGCCATTCCCTCTTGTCCTGTCCCCTGTCACTTGGGAGAAGAGGCCAGCACCCTCCTCTCCACAACCTCCTTTCAGGTAGTTGTAGAGAGTAACAAGGTCTCCCGTCAGCCTCACCTTCTCCAGGCTAAACAACCCCAGCTCTCTCAGCCGTTCCTCGTAAGACTTGTTCTCCAGCCCCTTCACCAGCTTCGTTGCTCTTCTCTAGACTCGCTCCAGAGCCTCAACATCCTTCTTGTGGTGAGGGGCCCAGAACTGAACACAGGATTCAAGGAGCGGTCTCACCTGCTGAGTACAGAGGGAGAATAACCTCCCTGGGCATGCTGGTCACGCCGTTTCTGATACAAGCCAAGATGCCATTGGCCTTCTTGGCCACCTGGGCACACTGCTGGCTCATGTTCAGTCACTGTCAACCAACACCCCCAGGTCTTTCTCCTCCAGGCAACTTTCCAGCCAGACTTCTCCTAGTCTGTAGCACAGGGTTGTTGTGCCCCAAGTGCAGAACCCGGCATTTGGCCTTGTTAAACCTCATCCCATTGGTCTCAGTCCAGCGGTTCAGCCTCTTCAGATCCCTCTGCAGAGCCTCCCTACCCTCCAGCAGATCGACACTTCCACCCAGCTTAGTGTCGTCCACAAACTTGCTAAGGGTGCACTCGATGCCTTCATCCAGGTCATTGATGAAGACATTGAACAGGGCTGGACCCAGCACTGAGCCCTGGGGAACCCCACTTGTCACTGGCCTCCAGCTGGATTTCACACCATTTCCCACCACTCTCTGGGCCCGGCCAGCCAACCAGTTTTCCACCCAGGAGAGTGTGCGCCTGTCCAGGCCAGAGGCTGACAGTTTCCGAAGCAGAATGCTGTGAGAAACTGTGTCAAAGGCTTTACTGAAGTCCAGGAAGACCACATCCACAACCCTTCCCTCATCCAGTAGTCACCTTATCATAGAAGGCAATCAGGTTTGTTTGGCAAGACCTGCCATTCGTTAACCCTTAACATCTTAACATTTCTTACTGGGTCCTTCAGTGTTTGTTAATTTGGCTGGTCATCTCTTGTGAAAGCGTTTTGTGCACGATGTCCTGGCTTTAGTAGGGCACCCAGCCACTAGAAAGGATTGTTCTGTTCCTACTTAAAAATGGTCCATGATGATTAAAACATAGAGCTATGAATAAATGACGGTTTGATAAGGCAGAGGAGTGTGAGGTGTCGGGGGTGGCTGCAGCACAAAGCAGTGAGTGTAGAATTTTCTGTGGAAAGTGAGTTCTGGAATAGTTTTCCAAAAGATCAAGGATAAGCCATGGTCTAGATATTTCCTATTGCCAAGGAGCCCTTTCATGGGTGAAGAGAGGCATGCAAAGAGAAAAAAGTCTTTGCCCTCTTTCCTCCAAACCCCTGACTACTCTCAGCTTTTATCTGGGAGGCAGCAGTCAGGTTTCTTTAAAAGTTGCAAGGGCTGAGGGTGTATCCTGTGGAGGGCAGGAGACATGGCCAAGCAGGCCAAAATGATGTATTTTATGTCAGAAATGAAGGTAAGTAATACTGTTGTGTTAAATTCTTTACCTTCCTTACTGGAGAACTGAGGAGAGTGCGAGCACCACCAAGTCAAGATGAAGGCCCCTTTTTAAATGTTGTGCTACCTACTCTACTACTGTGTGGTGGTTTAGCTTTAGGATACTGGGGACCTACATCACCTAGACAGGAGACAGCACATTTAAGCATGAAGCAACTGAGTTGTTACGAAAAGGGAGGAAAAGCAGCTTGAGGATAAGGGAGGAGGAGGAGATCACAGGGATGACAAGATAAAGTCAAGTCATGGGTCACAGAGGAAGAGGAGCATAAAAGTCACCTTCAGCTCAAATGGGCAGGAGGAAGAGAACAGCACTGGCTTAGGAGAGAGTTGATATAGCAGCCCACACTTGAATAGAGAGATAGTGGGTAGAAGGAAATTGATTGCAGCAAAGCATTGTCAGGAGTTGGGAGTCAAGTAGGAAACATGGAAGGAAACTGGGTTACTGGCCAGGGAGGAGGGCAGGGCTACAGCACAGAGGAGCATGTCTATAGTGTAGATGGTCTCTAAGAGCTAAGAAGTCAGAATAAGTGCTGGAACAGATGGTCCAGGGAAAGATGATGGGGGCTTGTGGTGGGGAGACAGAGCACCTCACTCCCCTAGAGTTGCAGGAGGAATGGAGACATCCTGAATCAGCAGTGAGTCCCAGTAGGTACTTGCTTGGCACAGGATGGCACCATCATTAGCTGACAGCTTCTCAAAGCTCCTGGTGAGGCTCAGTCCCCAATGTGCTTCTTGAGGTCAGTGACTGTGTCCTCTGGGTGGGTCTCATCAGGTATCATCCATTGATATAACCCGAACCACTGTGGCTTGCACCAGCTGACGTTGTCTCTTCACCTAACTATTATTTGTGCTTAAATTTTTCATTTTTACATATGGTGACATCATGTAGGGTAAAAGTTGCAACTTCATGCAGGGCATTCCACATGCCAACTGTGTTCTCAAGTGTCTGTGGCATAACCCTGGCAGGAGACCCTAGGGGAAATGGACCACTATATCAAAAGGCTGTAACAACTCCAAAGAAACAGTGGTCAAAAGGAAGACAGTGGTATGAAACTGTAGCTCACTAGACATTCAGGCTTCAATGTTTGCCAGGCAGGAAGCTCCATGCTGTCCTCATGTTTTTTCAAGTACAGAAACATTTGATTCTGACTATTATAGGGACATAATATGTGCTACTTTTTTTCTTACCTTCATATCTGCTCAGAAGGGAAATGCTGCCCTGACCGTGGGGAGCTTTGTGTGAAAAAGCAGCAGTTCCTCAGCTGTTTTGCCTCTGAAGCAATATCCCTGGGATATGTGCCTTTCCAGAGAATACCTTTGTTCTCTACTATTTAATGGCACTAAAAATCGCTGAGCCCATGAGCAGTACATGCTTTTAAAAACACTGACTCGTGTGGACTGACTTCCCCAGAGGAGGAAATAGCAGTGGGCATAATTGATGTTGTCTATGCTAATGCAGCAGTGCCAAATGCTCTTTGCAGAGCTTGTGACAGCTGAGTGATGCAGGTTTTTTCCATAAACACCCCCGCATGCTCAACATGGCGTCCCAGGAAGGCAGCAGCTTTGTGAACAGCCACAAGTCCCAACACCCAGCTGATTTTTTTTTCATGTTGAACTGTTGAAACTGTCTGTTCAATCATTGTCTTTGCTTCCTCCTGTTCCTTCAAGCCTGTTGATCCTTGCAAATAACACACAAATCTTCCAGTTTGCAAAACTGAGAGTGTTCGTTCCTTTGGAGTGTACATCTTCACATTAAGTTTACATTGCCTTGGTTTTCTAAGGGCTCTTACTTTACACTGGCAAGATTTATTCTAGTACTGGAAATGCCTGACTAATGTCAGAGACACCCAAAAGACAGTGTCCCATTTTTCAGCAAAGCAAGCATGGGGAGAATGAGTTGTAGGTGGCCCTTCTGTAACAGTGTCCACTTCTCCAGGTTCACCCGTCCATGTGCAATACATGTCTGTACACATGCGTGTTTGTGTCTCTGTGTGCGCGATTCTGGTCTCTTGTTGTTCTGAAACCCCGAAGTATTTATCACCGTTAGGGGGATTTTGACTCTTCAAAAAATGTCTGGTTGTTGATGTTGATGACGTTTGTTAAATAAGATCTGGGTTTAGTCCAGGAATGAATCGGTGGGACTTTTCCCTCAAATCCAATAGAAATACACGTTATCTTGCAATTTCCATGAAAGAGCATTTTTAAATATTTTAAGTGTAATGTATGTTTTGGAATGTGGTATCTAAGCTGAAAGTCCTATGATTGATGTTTTCTCGAATTTCCTCTTTATATGCGTAAAGAATTTGGCTGTTTTGGTGGCATTTTTGCATTCAGAGCCTAGGCAATTGAGGAGTTTTCATCTTGTTTATTCATTTGCCTTTTTATTTTTATTCTTCAGTTTTTATATTCCCCTTCTTAAGATCTGGATATTAGCAATTATGCTCATAATTGATTTTATCCTTTCTCATTATCAAATTACAGGGATTTTTTTCAAGCCATTTTGAGCACTATAAAGAATAAGTCAGTATGGATGAGCCATATTTCAATGTTATATATTCATGAAAATTGTCAGTGAAGACATTGACAAATCTGACAGACCTATTCAGTAATATCTTCCCGGCCAAACAAACCTCCCTGTATGAACACAGATCAGATCATATCTCAGCACCCAAACACCAGCAGCACAGCGAAGCTGATGGAAAGGGTAAGAAGACATTTTCAGCCCCGATAGTCTACCTTGGTGAAAAACACGCATCTGCAAATGGTCTGTTTGAGTCTTATTTTTGGGTTCCTTAACAGCGGTAAACTCTCCCTTGGCAGCAGCCTCAGATGGTGCTTTCTGTGGTCATGGCTAGTCTGGGGACTCTCTTGCAGGCAGTGCCATGGCCCTTCTTACTGGTACTGTTGCCGTGCCCAGGAAATACTAATGAGCACAAAATGCTGCACGTCTGCTCACGGCTGCTCTGTTCCCTGCCCTCCCCCCTGGTTTCCCATGGGATTTCAAATCTACATGACAGTCTTGGATCCTTTTCAGACTGCTTTCTGGCACCGGGTCCTTCCTGGCACTACCGGAGGTGCTCAGGCGAGTAATCCGGCAGATGGCTGTGTTACCCAAGCAAACTGAATGCTCCACTAAAAAGGGCAAAATCCATCTGTGTCAACACATCATCTTCCCTTGGCTGGGCTAGAGCTTTGGAATGAAGGTCATGGGAGCCACCACAAATTCCCCACTCCAAGGATAAAGAAGAACCTTGGACTGTTTGAAGAGTCTCTTCAGAAGTCCGAGAGTCTTGGACTCCAAAAGAAATACAGTGTAGTATTTATATTTGAGAAAATAAAGCTATCCCAAAAACTTTACCAAAGCCCACCACTCTGCATTGTTAACTTCCAATCCCTTTGAATTGCAGAACAAACTGTGTCTATCAGAGAAAATGTGGAGAACTGGCAGTGGTGCACTGACCCAGCACATGTGAGAACCACTGGGGTGCGATACATCCATTTCTTCACAAGCTCAATACAGAGCCCGCCAAATTCAGTCACAGTCATCTTCATTGTCTGTAATAGGGCCTGGAGAGGGGCCAGGAATCAGAACAGCAGCACTGTATTTCTATAGAGACTATTTCTCCCCCCACTTCTTCCCCCACTACCCACAGCCCCGCTCAAGAATAGAATATTAGAACTTCAAACTAGATTTCTTCTCCAGATCATAGCATTTTCAAAGTAGGTTAAGTTTTGAGTTTAAACCACTTGACATTGTCCCTTTAAATTAAATTTTGTTGTCTACTACCATGCCAGCCATTTCCTAACTGGTAAAGAATAATAAAGTCCCAGAGCTTAGCTATGGGATATAAACTATCATGCAGTTTTGCACTGCCTTTGTGAACTAGGCTTTCCTTTCTTCTTAATGGAATTAGCAAGTGAGACACAGAGCTGAGCACCACACATCCATCACAGCTAGAGAGAAACCATTTCTCATCTGCAGCTTTGTAAAACGCTGGGGAAATTGCATCCTTGCATATGCAGATTTGCTTGGCTTTCGATTCCGCAGACTCCAAGTCAGAGGTTGTCACATTAAACAAATAGATTATTTAGGAAGTGTTCCCGTTTTTCCATCAAATCACTTAAAACTGAAAAAACCACATTTTAATATTTTGGCAGCTGTGTGGCAGCATGAATGCTGTCTAGCTGCGGCCTCCGCCTGTGCTCAGTACACACAGGCACACACACTCCTGGCATTTGGGAGTGCAAGAAGAATACAATTGATAGTTTTCTTTAAAAATATGGGGCTTTAAAATGCTGATGCAATCGTTAGTTGCATTTACAAGTGCAAGGTTTTATGAAAACACATGTAAGTTTTATGCACAATGAAAGTCTACAAAAGGCGGCAGATGAGCTCTAGAAAATAAAGAAAAACTAGTACAGATTATATTTCAGGCTATACAGTTTAGGGGAGTTTGGCCTGTGACTTGAGGAAGGCAATGAGGACCCTCTGAGAGGTGTGACCATATTATGCCCCAAGTGCCTGAATGTCCTTTAAAATGTCTGGTGTTCAGAACTGTGGAAGTCTATGAATAGTGCAAGTCTGGAGCCCGTAAACTCAAGGTGATGTAAGAACAGAGCCAGTCTCCACTTCCAAAGTCATTTACTAACGAAGGTGGGGGAAAAGACATTTTGGTCTTGTTTTACCTGCCTAATCCAGGCATTCATGATAGAAGTTTTCAAAAAGTAGCATGGAGGAAATGTCTCATCTTATTGCATGAAACCTAGAGGTTTCCAAAATCAAGCTCAGATTTACCATTCACACAAAGTAGTACGGCATAATAACTGTGTGTAACTTAGTTTAATTTATGGAGTACTGTAAAATGCAGATAAGAAAACTATTCCTCTTCTGGGGTTCTGCTCAGTGATTTTCAAAGGCAAGAGAGAGATCACTGTATGCTGATAGCATGGTGGTCTCTAGCCCTTCTGCTGCTGCCTTGCAACATCTCCACTGCTGTTGATATCCAGAAGAAAATTTTAAAAGTAGAGCTAGAGATGGATTGGTAGGTTAATAAATCTTACAATCAGCTACTGATGAACTGAAGTCAGAGTAGCCAGCACCGTCAGCCACAGCAACACAGTTGGCCCCCAGACCTTCACTTGTCCCAGGTGCTTTTTTAAATGAAAAATTGCATCTGCTTCTTTTCGTAATTTAACTCGTGGTTTCTAAAAGGTGGAGTGTGGAAAGTCGCACTTAAGTGTTTTTCTGTGTCATCGGGAGGATTGGATGCTTTATTTCTGAAGTATGAACACCATGGTATTAATGCAATTGCCTAGCAGTGGGTGCTGCAGTATAGGCTATCCTAAATGTTTGTCTTGTATAGAATATTCTCAAATGTCTGTTTAGAGCCTGCTAGGCTTTATCTTACTAAAATCTACATCAAGAGGAGATGGACACACTCAGACAGAGGTCACACAGGAGCCTCACAAACAAGTCCCGAGGCACAAAGGGCACTGCAGGACTCTGGAGTGCCATGCCTTGTGATTTTACAGCAGTTACTGCTAACAGTCTTTTCCTGAGGAGCATGCAAAATGAAAACAGGCTTATAGAGATTTTTAAAACAAGCAATAGAGAGAGAAAAATATTGCTTATTTATTCTGCCAGGCTCAAGAGAATACCTCACTTTTTATGGGAGTTCTCCCTCAAATTTTAATTGCATATGCTAAACTTGGTAAAATGCGCCTTGTTGGGGTTTTTTTGTTTGTTTTTAAGGTTTTATAATGAGAGAAATTGTGCCTTTACATTACTTATGATTTCCCAGTGTCATGTTCATGGAACCTGTAATTGTTAGCATTAAAACTTAAATTAGGTCTCAGGTGAACTGCTAGGCATCTCTTTATCTTTACCTAGACTGATGTAGCTTAAGGAAAGGCAGCATTTCTTTTTGTCCCTTTCAAGCTTAGCCCTTACTTGAGTCACTAATGAATGCAAGTCAAAAGTTGCAGAATTCATTTGTGCCTTCTTCCCATAATAAACAATTTTTTTTTTTACCTAGAAGCTTGGTAGCCTGAAGATTCAGTATGTCCAGGCAAAGATTTTGATCTGTGGGAAACAAATAGGAAAAGCAAGTAGAAACTTCTAACACCAGTATTGTCATGGGCATAAAACCCACAAAATTGTACCAGGCTATTTTATTGTTGTCAAGATCCCTGAAGTATTTAAGTCCTGGAGATGAATTTGGGTGTAAATCTTCATCGAGATCTGGAGTGAGGGTGCAGTTGTACTGTAAGTGTATTTTTCCATCTGGGGTTTACATCAGAACTGTGCAAAATTTATAAAGCTTCCTCCAAATGCTGGCTCCCATTTCTTCCACTTTCTCAAGACTGTGTTATCTTACTGGTTGTTTTTTTCCCTTAGAGTACCATGTAAGCAGTCCTTTGTAACATTTTGTTCTATTAAAGGTTATGGATAAAAACAGAAGTTACATGTGCAGTAGAGATGAGCAGACCTGAGTTCATGTAGGTGTTGCTACAGACTCTTCCTTTTGTGTCCCAGTCCATAATGTATAATTTGTATATGTTTTGCCTTATTTGGAGCATAGAAATCCATCTTCTTGAGCAAATCCGAGCCTTTCAGTACACGTTGATGTTTTTGTCCTCCACTCAGTATCTATGCTTTGATCAGAAGCATGAGTAAGCTCAAAGGGAGGCAGATCTTGCAGGAAAAAAAGACACTTTCCTGCTTACATATAAAGATGTGATCCCTACAACTCAACACAACTTCACTTATGCCTGGTATCTCAAGTTGTCTTTAACGAGTTGCCTGCTTTCTAAATAAGACCTCTAACAGCAAGGGATAGCCAGAAGAAATTAATGCAGGAAGGGGTCCTTGGAAAAACACTCATAGTTTGCGGTCATGCCAGTTGTTATGCTCTAGTAAAGCCACTCCTAGAATATGTATTTTCCAGCCTTTGTTTTAAGAGATTTATGGAAATGATGATCCAGCAACGTGATCTACAACCACTTTTCAGCTGCCTTGAACATAAGGAATATGCACCCTGCAGATCATGCTGGCTCTGTCATTGTGAAAGTATTTACAGTTATAAAAAAATGGGTCATTTTATGTCTGACAAAATCACATTGTGGCACCTAGTTACTACTGTATCTTTGCCACTTATTAGATGAGATAACTTCCTTTTGCAGGCCGCTCCTTTGAAATAAATAAGAGGTCTCTGTATTAACTCCATCTAACAAGGCAGGAAGAGTCAGGCCACAAAGTGGCTTTCACAGGTCTGTACTTAAATTTACTGCAGACAGCTACAAACCCACTTCATATCAGAAGTTGTGGGGTTCTCCTGTAGGACCAACAAAAATATGCAGGTGCAGTCTGATGCATACTTTGACGCAGGTTGGTGATACACGTGACTTTTCCAATGCTCTGCTGCGATGGTTCGGTTTCACCCTGTGTTAGCTGTTGTGCTGGTTTAGGTATTGTTCTGTAACTCCTTGCACTTCATCCATGTGCCACAAAGATGATAGATACCAATTGTGTTTGGCCTTTTGGTATCTTGGTGAGGACATTTCCCTCTTCCATCTTCTTGCCCATATCAGCCCACCTGCCTCCTCTACAAAAAGGAAAGTAAAACAGGTATTTGAGACAAGACTCTGTTAATCTTCCCCGAAGAATAGGCTGGGAAAATTAATCCTGTTGTCTGGATTTGGGGAGGAATTTCTCTCACCCTCAGTTTCACCCTTCCTCTGGGCTCCAAGCACTTTAATTAACTCAAGAGTTGTCCTTGAAGGATGCTGTTTGAGATGGTGCACAGCAGCTGTTTGCCATCCATGACAGTAGTTTGAATTAGTTAATGGATATTAAGGAGTACCACAGAGTATTTTTATGCCTAGCAGCTCTATTTTAGGCTTAGTTTCTGTAAATTTGCTGTTAAGAGTTACCAAGCCTTCCCAAGGTTTTGAGAGTTAAAGTTATAATGAGATGCCATATCTCCGTTTTCAGGAAACATCTACATTTAAATATTTGTGTTTGATCTAGTCTGAAATGTAAAAAAAATATATTTTGAAATATTCATAGAACTGAATTTCTTCAGAATTTTGTTTCATGGGATGTTTTGGCATTCTTTATGAAATGTTAGATATCAAAATATCATGAGATGAAAGCATATGACAGTTGTAATAAATAAGTTGTATAGTAAGGAAAGTTGCTACTTAAAACCGACTGAAACATCATCTTTTCCAGAAGGAGTATCATCATGCCAAATTACAATACAAACACAATACAAATAATTTGATCATTTAGACACGTGTAATGGTAACTTGAGCCTTAAGATAACAAAGGCTTTCCCCTAAACTCAGGAAGTATAAATGCTTCTGGTAGAATGAAGAGAAATACGACTGGAGAGGGCAAGAAGGAGCTGGTATATTTATTTTTAATAGACATTCAGAATTAGACTACATGGAGACAGGTAGAAATTTTTGCCTAATTTAATAGATTTGAGTAAAGAAAACAAAGACAGACAAACATCTTACAGCCTCATTTTTAATTTGCTGATGATTCCGCTTCTTTACATTTAATACATCTGCTAAAACCTGTATCTTGTAGTGATTGTTCAAACAATGCGATGTACTTATTCTTTTTGCATTTCTTAACGTGTAGTGTTTGAGACACTGAAACCACTAGTGACAGAAATTTGTTACTTAACAAAAATGGAAATGGTTTATACGCAGTAGGAAATGCTGTGGGCTGTGCTGCATTTTGAGTATCAACCATGCCATCTCCACTGCTTCTTTCCATAGAAGCATTTCTCTGCATTTGGGGAAACCCTGGCCTCTGCAGTTTGAGGCACACACCAGTACCACTGAGCAAGTTGCACTCTTAAAGATTCAGGTTTGAAATGCAGCATTTACCTGCTTAGCAAGGTGACTTCTTACACACTTGGGCTGTCATTTTACCGTGTACCCATGAGCTTTATGTTAGCTTGAAACTCTCTTCCTGAAAATACAGCAGCTTTAATCAAAAATGTGCTTTACAGAACCAATAGCAGTGCATTTCAGAATGCTGTCAGCACTGAATCAAAATGCACTTCTTTGCCTACTGCTGCTACCACCAGCTTTAGGCGTTTTAGACAGCTTTACATAATAGCAAAATATTTTTCAGGAGGGAAAACAAAAAATTAAAATCCTCCCTATGGTTTTAATCTCCCTCTTTTATTTTGTCTGTTTAAAGCTGTGTCAGGTGTACATCAAAAATACCCCTCCCCAGGGTATGTCATTTACAATTCCATTTAATAATGGAAGTGTACGTCCATCTAGCTAGGATGGGAATGGATTAAATAAAAAACACTATTCTAAAATCAAGTAGTATAAGTCTAGCCTGTCTCTGCACTGCAAATGAAGTAGCCATGGAAAGGCTTGTTATTAGTCTATAATATCAAAACTGATAAACTATTAGTGTTTTGTCATGCATAATATATGCCAAATATTTTCCTCTGCAGATTGCCTCAACAAGAACTGTGCCTGTTTTTAGACACATCTGGCACTGTGAATTTTTTTCCATCCTGCATCTCATAGATTTAAAGGGCCTTGGCTGGGCAGTAGGATGTCAGCTGTTTAGTTTAAAATACTGTTATAAAAATGAATAAGATTTAAAGAGGCAGTAGGTATAATTCTGGCCTCAGTGAAACTAGCAGGAGAATAGCCATTGAGTTTAATGACTTTGTGATTTTTCTATATGGCTTTCTCATCCATTTTTACTCTTAGTTAATTTTCCATTTCCTGAAATTGGCTTTTTTTTCCATTTAGCTTCTTTCATTTTGAGTATTAGCTCTAGGAGTGAGCACTGAGGTAAAATACCAAACCCTTTATTTACCCAAATGCTTACTTCTGTGGCATTTCTGCAAAACAATAATGAGTGCAGGCATATAAAAACAGTAAATGCAGGTATTCGTTTCTGAAAAAGATGTTCTTTCCTAGCTGTGCTTTAGAATGGGCTGTGTGACCAGCTATGAATCTGAAGACTTCTGTGGTATAGAGAAGCTCTTCTGCTCTTCATGGAAACAATAGCAGGGCAAGATCTGCCCTCGTATTGTGTCCTGTCATGCCAAAATACATCAATGTTTAGACACAGGGGGAGCCATGATGTCTGAAGAGAAGAGTTGAATAGGAGATGAACATCACAAGGCAACGAGAGCCCATCTGCTGTTGCCTTATTTCAGGAGGCAGAGTCTGAGCTGGTACATTGTGCTTCTGGAAGAGTTTGCATTCATCATACAAGGAGAAGTGACAGCTCCATAACCTTGCCTTCGGCGTGGTGTGCACCTGGGAGGGATCTCTTTCAGCTCGTAAGGCTACTTAAAGGCACAAAATATGTTCTGCAGCATGGGTGGCCCCCTCTCTGCATCTCAGAGGCCAGTTATTGCCTGGTAGGCATTTGAGTAATAGGAAAAAAGGCTTCAATTTTAATGGTGGTATTGGACCTTTTTGTTGCAAAACCAAGTACATGCAGAAGTTTCGGCTTTGTCCTGCTGTTGCAAAGTTTCATGACAGATGAGAAACAAAGTGTATTAAATTAGGTAAAAGTATAGAGCAGATTTTGCTGCAGTGGCATTTTATATTGCTTTACCATTTTCTCCAATACTTAAAATTTGCAATAGTAAGAGATGTCTTTCTAGCTCCAGGTATGGGAAAGGAAACATACTGAGCTCCTGATTGCTGAGTAGGAATTTCTAGTATGTTATCTGCTAAAAACTGATCCTCTGAACAACCACAAAAGGTTTTAACACTGGGCAGATACAGAAAGGAAAGTTGTAGACTATATGGACTCATTGCCATCGCAGTTCTACAATGTAGCACTGAGGAGACAGGTGAATAAAAATAGAGGCAAACTAAGCAGGTTTTGTCCCTCAACAAGTGTAGTGCTTTGCTTTGTACAGGGGAGTGATCACATTTCTGCAACATGCCAATAAAATGTATTTACTTTTCTGAGTAATCCAAATAAAATCAATGAAAGGCCTGGCTGAAACCATGCTTTTAGCCAACAACAGATGTACCCCTGAGTAGTCATGGGCCATTCAGGGTTATGTTCTGGCAACTAAAATAACTAAGATTTGCACAAGGGATTTGACAGGCACTTGATTCAGAAATCATTCGAAATACCATATATAGGAGTCACATATTTTTATTTCAGTTTACTAATTTCTTACACACACTTCCCCCAAATTCTGCAGCTCTTTCTTCACTTTTCTTGATGAATTCTCTCAAGTGGCATGTTTCTACAAGCACAGATGCTACCTTGGAAAATAAGAAAGGAGGGAAGAGAGCCAAATGGGTGTCACACTTCAGCTTGGCAGCACCTTACTGACACGTGCCCCTCAAAAAAAAAGAATCAAAAAACCCCACTTCTTATAGTAATCAAAACTGAATATAAAATTAGTGCAAAACTAGGGCTGTGAAACCTTCAGGTTGTCAAAAGGACTGAAGGAAACGCCTTGTAGCCAAAATTACGTCCCTGACCTACTTGTCTGTGCTGTCACGTACCTGGGTAACCTTTCCGTCTTTGTGCCTCCTGTCAAAACACTCTGACAGTTTTGCCATTCATACTTGCTTTCAGTTGTAATTTTTTGAGATTTTATGAAATGTACGACCAAAAAGTAAATTCTCATAACGTTGTGCTGGCAGACCTGAAAATAAGTCTGAGACCTTTTCAAATGCTGCTTCTTGCCATCCATTGATCTCCACAGAAAACAGACCCAGAGTTCCTGTTGGAAATTAGGGGACAGCCTGGTAATTGGGTTAGGGTATGCTTTTATTTGCAATGTTTTCTCAAAATGAAGCTCCTGTTTTATTTCATTGATCTCCTGCCCAGTCTTTCTGCCAGTAAAAGCCACTTCCATAGCTGAAGAGACAGGGCGATGATTGATGGAAATGCAGCTTCATGTTACAGGAAATGTGTGTGTCTGAATATAGTCAGGTAAATACAGATAAATGCATCTTCATACAAACATGAAAACGTGCTTTCTTAATGCACAGTTAAGTTGCTTAAAAGAAATTGTCCTTAAAAACTGGTAAAGCCACCAGTTGCATCAATACTAGCCACCTGCATAGGTGCTAAAGAGGGAATAACTTCAGGACAGTAGGATTGCGTGTGTGAATATGAGACCTTTAGAACCTACATTATTGTTGGTATTGGAGGGAAGAGGGAAAAACGTGAGTTTTAGTTCCACATTCCCAAAGGTGGTTCAGAAATCCTAAAGGAAATTTACAGAGAATACTCTCAGAAACATGCTGGGGTCGATTGTGTATGGAGCATGAGTTAGCCTAGTTATTCTATGATTCTACAATTCAGTTGCAAGGCTGCAACTTCGGGCACTGCAGTGCGCTGTTTGACTAATTCTTCAGAATAAATCTGCACCAAAATTGTTGTTTATAAATCTTCCTTTCCTCCCATCAGAACCAGACTGCATTTTTATCCCACTATATTTATGAAATAAGCCCTTAGGCAGTTTAATGCCTATGTAGTCCTTTAGAGCCACATAGCCTGCCCTAGTGTGAGCCAGGTGCCAGCCAGCCAAGCAGAGTTCTACCAAATGCTGCACCCCATTTCTTCCATTTCATCATCCCCACAGAAGAAGAGGTACCTCCTAGGTGGGCAGTGTTGAACTGGCAACCAGAATCCTTTTTTACTGGATGAGCACTGAAAGCACAGACCTCCCCAAGCCCCCTCCCTTCACTCCTGTGGCTGGAAGACAGGACATATCATTAGTCATATGACTGTCCCCTGGGGTGTTGCCAGCAAAACGATCTTCTTCCCTCCACACATCAATATTCTTGACACCCATCTTAAAACTTAGGTCATGCATATCCATCTACTCCTGGAGAAGTGTCAGAAGAGTACAAATATCTCCTCACTATTTTTAGGGCCACATCAAAAGTATTTATCAGCATTCTGGCACCTCATCCCATTTGTCATATTTGATGCTATCTACCAGTAGGCAGGGGAGGAAGATGAAGTCCTTTAGAAACGCAGTGGTGGATGGGTGAAACTCCGTAAGCTAAGACCACAGACCACACTCCATAAGTTAATTCCCTGGGGCTGTTGTGCCTGTTGTCACAATTGAGAAGTACGAGTTGCTGTCCTCCAACTGCAGGCAGAGCAGGGTCTCAAGGAGGCAGTTCATCCTCACCTCAGCATTTGCCCGCCTATGGATAGCAGGGATATGGAGGAAGCCTGCTCGCAGCTGTGGAGCAGGGCTGAGATAAGAGGGAGGGGGATAGCTGATGTCTGGTGACTCCACCATCCACTTTGCGTGCCATCAGCACTCCCACACTGCCTGCTGATGCTGAAGGACTGCTTCCTTCAGCTTACAACCTTGGCTATGCATCTCAGTGCAAACGTGTACGAAGATGGGAGTCAATCTGTATATTAGACATAATATATACTACTTATGTTGGGTGATACATGCAAGATGTTAGGATTCTTGTTTTTCCATATACACGTTGCCAACAGGAAGCTCTTCCAGATCCTCCATATACTTACCTCAGGTCCCCATATCAGGCAGCTCTTTAATGTGCAGGTAATGTGTTGGTCCAGCTTCTACCATGGAACTGGGATGTTTTCCTAGTGCTTTTAGAAGGCAATGTATTCAGGTTGAAACTTTGCCCACATACCATCTGCTTCAGCCTTATTTTTCATTGACAAAAAGGCTGAATATATAATGTCCACTTGGCTTTCATGGCATTACATAAGGTTGTGGTTTCATGTTAGGCTGGCAGGTCTGAAGCTCCTCAGCAGCTCTTGCAACAAGCTCTTGCTCCTGTACTCAGGTGAAAGATCAGTGACAAAAATCGATACCATCTTCATAGCCCTAATGAATGTGACCCACAGCTTTTTTTAGGATGACCGCAAGCTTCCATCATATGTCTGAGACCTATTTGCAAATATTGATTTGTATTGCAAATTATCTGTAGCTGTTTCATATGAAAATCTCAAGGTCTTCCAGTCTTCCTCTCCATGCTTGGTTTGGTGTCAAATGCACAGCTATAAATCGAAAGACCTGTCTGTAGACACTATTGATAACCAAGGTTGCTAAGTTATAAAACTGAGGTGTTCCAGGATTTTTAAGCTTCTTAAGGAGGATGGTTCTCAGGAAGCTCCAGTTGAGTGAAAGCACTGCTTTGGAGTCACGGCAAACTTTGTTTACTTGGGGGAAGTGGAACCTTCATATGCAAATGTATGGCATTTGGAAATGTCATGTAGCCACATCTACATATAAATAAGCCACTCTCCAGTGCTGCCCCTGCAAAGCTGCTTTGATAATAGAAATTGCATAGTAGCACACAAAGCAGAAACAGCAGGACAAGTTGGGAGTTTTGTTCCATAATCACCACTTAACTGAATTAACTAATACTGCTGTGTCACTGTGAGTTAGACCTGGATTGCTGCTAGGGAGAAGCATGTGTTCGCATGTGCTGCATGGAGCTGTGGAGTAGGGAGCATGGTCTGGCTCCTGTGTCTGGTGCTTTATCCATCACATTCACAGCGTTACAAATCCTCTTTCTGGAGGCCGTGGAAAATGGCACTGAACATAGAAATGCTTCTGATGTCAACATCCCTCCTAGACACCCTCTGCCTCATTCTGCAGATCCACACAGGAGTCTGTAAAGGAGATGTGATATGGTCATACAAAGTATCATCTTCTTTTGCTGACATACATATACTGGTATGGTGTGTCCATCTCTGTTTAACATGGTATTAAAGAGTAAATTGCAATTCTTGGACATACTTTTTCAGAGGGGAAGACATAGTAAATAGACTTGGTCTGGTTCCCACTGTCCATTTTGACCCCTTCGAGCACTGGTATTCATTAGTATCTCAAGGAGAGACTGGTGGAAGGGAAAGTGAGCTGTTGGCCGAGCCATGGTGTGGAATTTCTCACAGAAGGAATGACACCCATCCCACTCATGCTGTGCTGTAAGTGATGGATACAGCATTTGCCCCCGTGCCTTCAGGCATGCAGCCTAATTGGAGAGAACCTCACAAATCTGTAAACTGATGCCAGTTTTTTTTCAACACAGAATTACAGTAATAATAAGGTTAAATCATCCTCTGAGGGCTCTGTCATGAGCTGCCTGCAGAGATCATACACAAGGAGAAAAACTACACCTTTACTCCTTTACATATCTGATTTCTGAAGGGGAAGGAAGCTGCTCCCATGGGGCTGGTGGCCTCTCTCTTAGACAGGGGGATCTGAGTGAAGGGAACATCAGCAGTGTGCCAAAACCAAAGACTAGCTGAGTTAGCACACAGAGGGATTTAATCTATTCTAGGAATGGGGTTAACGCAGATTTATTCAATCCTGGCACAAAAGAAGGAAGCACAAACTGTAAGAGCCCCTTTACCCAGGGCTTTGATAAATCCACAATATGACCCCACATCATTAAATCACATCCATAGCAATGATCGCAGGCCTCAAGACCAGCCTTTCTAGCAGCAATCTTAAAGAGCTCTTTCTTTGTATTTTATCCACAAAAATAGTGAGAGCTAACACATAGACAATATGGGCAGAAGACCTTTCCAGTCCTCGGGACTGGGAAGTGGGCAGGTGCTCATCAGACACAGCAATGGACCACTCTGTGAAGCTGATGAAGGAAGAGGCCATTCTGTCACCTCTTGATGTCCTCAAATCAAGTGTGGAAGAGTTTGTGCAGCATCTGCTTTAAACACTAGCAACCGTTAGCCTCAGTAGGGTCAGTGGATGGGGTGTTGGGCAGGGGAGAAGTAGAGGAGCTCAGATAGGGTGAGACAACTGCCTGCCCTGCACTTCACCTCCCTGAATGTAACAGGTGCCCAGGTAGGAATTGTGACTAACACGGGCACCTGGACACTGAGAAAATGCTGGTTTGAAGCAACATGTGAGTCCACATGGCATTTTTCATTTTCTCTTTCAGCCTAGCTGATATTACAGAATCATAGAATCACTACGTTGGAAAAGACTCACTGGATCATCAAGTCCAGCCATTCCTGTCAATCACTAAACCATGTCCCTCAGCACTTCATCCACCCGTCTTTTAAACACCTCCAGGGAAGGTGACTCAACCACCTCTCTGGGCAGCCTGTTCCACTGCCCAATGACGCTTTCTGTGAAAAATTTTTTTCTAATATCCAGTCTGAGCCTCCCCTGGCGGAGCTTGAGGCCATTCCCTCTTGTCCTGTCCCCTGTCACTTGGGAGAAGAGGCCAGCACCCTCCTCTCTACAACCTCCTTTCAGGTAGTTGTAGAGAGCAATAAGGTCTCCCCTCAGCCTCCTCTTCTCAAGGCTGAACAACCCCAGCTCTCTCAGCCGTTCCTCATAAGACTTGTTCTGCAGCCCCCTCACCAGCTTCGTTGCTCTTCTCTGGACACACTCCAGAGCCTCAACATCCTTCTTGTGGTGAGGGGCCCAGAACTGAACACAGGATTCGAGGTGTGGTCTCACCAGTGCACATTGTTCCTGTTCAGACAAGTGAGCTATGTCTGCTAGTGTGTTCTTGTATCACTGTGCAATTTTGGAGTTGTATTGTGCCTTGTGTTGCAGTAGCTACCTGGTACCACCACGTGTGTAGGAATCTCAGCTGCTTGGGGTCTGTCTATACAGTCTCTAGGGTAAGGCACCTGTGCCTAGCGGGTAAATACAAGTGGATCGTGGTCACAGAAGAGACAAATGAAGGTTAAAAGAAAAGGCTGCATTTGGTTGTCAGTTAAACAGATGGTCTTTTATATACAGGAAAATGATTAACAAGTTGCCTAATTTCGAACAGTCTTTTCAAATAAGGAAAATACACAGATGCTGTAAATAAAAGTACTTGGTGGTTTCAAAAGTTCAGAGATAGCTTTAACATCTATAGCATAGCCCACACTTATATGCTGACAAGCTGAAAGTATTCTATTCTCCATTCGAACATCTGGGGATTATTAGTGTCTTAATTCATTGATTTCTATTATTAATTATGGCAGCAAGCTGAATAATTATGATACATTGCTGGAAAAGACAGAGCACAGTATTTTTTTCCGAGTGCACTAGGACATCTTGCCATCATCTGAAACATAAAAAGCACTAGATTATTTTTAAAAAGGAAAGTGGCTGTTATCTTATTCCAGAGAACTCATTTGCATAGGGACATTTAAAATTAATAAATTACTGTGTCAAGCAAGCCTATATGGTGCCTGAGAAAAGAAGTGAATGTAATTTAATTCTCAAAGTTCCATTTCTTTTTTTTTCCTCTAGGTAAACTAGCTAATACAGGGATGGTATTTTTGTGCAGTTTATGTGAAAGAGTAGCTTGAAGTTCATACTTGGGGTGGCTGCAGGATGAATTTAGGCTAGGGCTGCAGCATAGTGGTGCCAGACATTTTCAACTGACATTTGGTGTCTCACTTTCCCCTAGCTCTCAGGGAGAGTGGGCTGGTGAGCTCTCCCTTGAGCGGCAGCAATCAGTTCCTTCTGAATCTTCACTCCAACGCCCACCCAAACACTAATTTTCAGGCAAGTTGCTTGCACGCATTTTCTTCATTGCGAAGAGACACTCTGTATTTGTAAGACTAAGAGCAAGGTTTTAAAGGTTTTGAAAGAAGGGAGCATACTGTGTCAAGATAATTAATAGGTCAGATCTGAGCAGCTGTTAATGACGAGGTATGGCTGTGGTGGTGGATGGCAGCGTGGCAGCTGGCAGCTTTGTCAAGGGCAAGGTGTCCAGAGCTGTTGAGCAAAGACTCAGGAGAAATCTCTTTTCTCTCGTCAGAGCTGAGTCTGAGCTGCGATTTATCAGCATGGTTCTTCATTAAGAGAATGTAGGAAGTCTACTTAAGGACTTCAACCTCATAAGTTGCTGTGGGATCTCAGTTCTTGTTAGATGCTGTTAGAGAGGGGGAAGTACCAGAACACTTGCTAAACAATTCTGCGTGTTCAGAGGTAGGAAGACCATTACCACCTCATTCCTCCTGACTTTGCAGGGGGCCCTTCAGACCTCCGTAGATGCTGGAAATGTTACTGAGCTAAGGAAAGTCCCTCGGTCCCTCTTCCCCTTGAAAAGCAGCAGCTGTAGACTGTGAAGTCTGTAGATGAGTAACATAGACTGTCACTAGGCTTATCCACAGGATTCTGATTCCCATCCCTAGTCAGTCACTGAAGCTCTTCCACAAAACCCAGGGCATCCTCTGCCTTTGCTCCACAGGCAGATACTCTCTTGAACTGTGTTTTTATTTCAAATCAGAATTGCCACACCAAGTCTCTGTCATGCAGAGCAGAAGTAAGTTTCCAGTGCCATGCTCTGCAGCGTATCTTTGGAAGAGCTGCCAGGGAGCTAAAAGGAGTTGTGGGACACATGTCCAAAAGGTACTGAGAAGGTTAAGGTCATGCGTTTGATCCAAGAATCCCTTTCCCCCTTCATAAGCCCTCTGAAAATGTGACATGTAAGGAGTCACTACCTCAATATCAACAAGAGCTTTCGACTGCAAAGTTTGCTGACCTCAGCAGTATTAAAAGATAAAATTATTATGTAAGTCAATTCTGCTCAACCACAGTTTCCAATGAGTTAAGCAGCAAAATAGCTTTCGCTGCTCATCATTCACCATCACATCCCTTATTTGATGAAATATATCCATATATATGTATCTGCAGGACCTCCCTCAGTCAGTGATGATTGTACACAACATATTAACACTGTTCATGAGCTGATATTTTCTCATATGGGCAGTTACTATTTCCATAAACGCCAACATTAAGCACTGTACAACAGTGGAAACACTAACATGTGTTTACAGGCCGTGGCCTTCTAATTTGCTTGCCTGAAATCACCTAGAAAGCCTTACTGCATCAAACATAAAGAAAAACAGAATTATTAGCCCTCCAGAACAGATTGTTAATGGCCTAGCAGTCAGTTTTTTGGCATAAGAATCCTATTTTTGCCAAGATTTTTATCTAATTTCTCCAAAATGGATTGCAAGAACTTATGTCTGGAAAGAATTTTTGGGGCACTCCAGACAGTACTTCATGTAATCCCCATCAATGACAGTAATGAATTTATTCATTTGTCAGCAGAGTTACTCTATGTATTCATTTGTGTAACAGAAGCTCCACACCATCTCAGCTGGAAGCTTGGGACTGATGAGGGCTGCCTAGAGAAGAATCTGGCTGTGTTATTCTCACCACTTGCAGAGCTGGGCAGACTGTTTCAGCTTTTGAATTTCAACCTTTGCTGCGATATTTACCTGAAAATCCTAGTGGTGCACATTTGATTTCTAAAAACTGACGGAAAGGGAGATAGCTAAACCAAAAATTAAAATAAAAACAATGCAAAATATATTTTAAGTAATTCTTCCACTGCTTCTTAATGAAGGACAGGAACAGACATAGATATTAAGGAATTTGGACAAGACAGGTTTAAATAATTTATTTAACATTTCTGAAGATAATCCATCAGCAAAAGCAAGATCATTGACTGGGTGGCTAACTGGACAACTTTTTAGGATACAATTTCTTATCCCAGTCAAATAGCTTATCATCTCAGCATCTCCCTGCCATCCACAGGAGGGTTGGAGAGCAAGTGTTCAGCTGGGAGACTCTTCTAGTAAGAAAGAAGATAAGCTGTTTCAGTCTACACGAAGTAGCATCTGGCCTCAATGCATTTAAAAATAGTCTGTTTTGACTAGTATATCTTATATGATAGGCTATCATGTCATATCCTGGCACTAACAAAAGATGTGAACAATATGAAATGTCATGTTAGGCTAGAGATGCAAAAAATGTTGCAGATTTGCAAAAGATGTTGGCTTCATCAAAGTGACGTTTTCTATCAGAAAAATGCCTCAAGGAAAAGGTTTCTGAATATATTTGATCTGGAGGGTGAGGACATATTTTTTTTTCCACAATAAAAAGAAGAAGCATTTTGAGAAATGTGGCAAGGATTACATGTGTCCAGAGACAGGGAAGAGTAACCCGCTGAATCAAGCTTATATCTTTAGATTTTACAGCTTCTGTCTCAAATTCTAGCCATCAAAAAAGGTGCAAATCCCTCTTTTTTGGTGCAAATGAAAGTTTCAGTGATAGTTGCCAATGACAGTGCAGCAAGTCTATGTTTGAAGAGGAGCCACTGAATTTAACTTTACTGAAACCTGACTAACTGAATTTTATCTGGTCTGTTGCTCTGGTCTGCTGTGCTTGGAAGAAAGTGGGTAGCTTTGTATTTAAGCTTTTATCTTTGTAGGTGTAAGGTTGGGATGCAAGAGGGGCTTCCTAGTTTGGTGATAGTATAATCTGATTAGTGAGGATTGCCTGCAGTACTGAATTTGTTATAAATAATCCAAAATTATATTAAAGGGGGAAGTCTTTGTGTATTTCATTTGGGTTTCCTTTTTTTAACTTTGTACACTTTATTTGATTCATAATTTAAACATGTTTTTTATTCATAACCTCTCTTTTTAGAAATTACTTATAATTCTTGTTTGATAGTAAGTAAACCCTGTGATGCATTCGTGACAGTATGTTATCAATGGCTGGATTGCTGAAAAGTGCTGAGATCCTTCAGGAATGAGAGCAGTCAGTTTTAACATGGAGAAACTTCTAAAGCATATCTTGGAGTTTAGGTCTCATTTTTGAGTCTGAAAGATGCTTGTTGTAATGAGAAAAATAACTTGTTTTGAGGCAAGGGAATCATTTTGGATGAAGGTGCAGGAAGAGGAGGGGAACTTCTTTGTCTGAAGTAAATTATGCTTTCATCACACTCTGTCTTTAAAATGACCAAAATGGCAGATACAAGTTTTTTCATCCTTTCTTCCTTTATGTTCAATCTCTAACTCTTTTAAAGGAGTCATCAGTCAAAATAAGGGACTACAGATAGTTTATATCTATGTTTTGTGGTCTTTTCCAAGCCAGATGACAAGTCATGTGCCCATATAAAGTGTTTATTCTATGAAGTGCTAGTGAAGCTTGGGCCCTCTCATTTTTGATTCAGTAAAGCATTTTCCTTTATAACGTTACACTTGGAGGTGTAATTACAAGCTCTGCAGGATTCTAGATTTACTTTAAAGTATGCTAGAAACATTTCTAAAGAAAACACAGTTTCTACCCACATGATAGCAGGAGGAGGAAAAACCATTCCTCTTTTTACCAGCCCTACAGCCTACACACAGTGAGAGCATCTGCAAGTCTGGGAGAGGTCCTGGTCCCCATTTCAAGTCCTGGCGGATCAGTCTGTCCTGAAAGTAACAATTCGCCTCAACATCTTGAAGCATGCCTTTAAAAAAAAAAAAAAACAAATGGTATCCCACCATTTTAGCAACACTGCTGGCTCATCTAATAGAAGGGATTCTCATTCTGGTTGGGGGTGGACACGAACATCGCAGAGGTGTCTTAGTGGCCAAGAAGAAAGAATCAGAGACGTGCACAGAAACACAGATACACATGCAGAGGAGACTCCCTTTCTTCAGAAAGATAGCAAACTTCCTCTTGATAATGAAAGATTTTAAGGAAATGGCATGATATCTTCCATGATAGAAAAAAAATTGTATTAATAAGGATCCCATATTTCTTGCTGCATTTTTTTGGACAGGAACATCTTTGAATGTGGACCATATCAGAGGTCCAGCATACTCAGAAACCATTGGGCATGGGGCACAGCACAGGTGATCACTACATGTGTATGGAGTCCAACAAGTCCTGAGGATATCAAAATCTGTGTCCACTGGGCAAGTCCATTGAGAGCTGGCATATGTATGTCATATACATTTTTTCTGTTCCAGGAAGATTTCCAGGTGGGAAAAGAACATACATGAAGTCCTGGTGTGATGATAACTCCCTCTATGTATATATTTTGCATGCTGGTATCTAGTGCCTTACCTAGAGGGTGATAGGTAGCTAAAAATGTTTAAAGTCATGGAATCACCAGGTTGGAAAAGACCTCTTGGATCATCGTGTCCAACCATTCCTATCTGCCACTAACCCAAGTCCCTGAGCAGCTCGTCTACCCATCTTTTAAGTACCTCCAGGGATGGTGACTCAACCACCTCCCTGGGCAGCCTGTTCCAGTGCCCGATGACCTTTTCTGTGAAATTTTTTTTTCTGATATCCAGTCTGAAACCTCCCCTGGTGCAGCTTGAGGCTATTGCCCCTTGTCCTGTTCCCTGTCACTTGGGAGAAGAGGCCAGCTCCCTCCTTTCTATTACCTCCTTTCAGGTAGTTGTAGAGAGCAATAAGGTCTCCCCTCAGCCTCCTCTTCTCAAGGCTAAACAACCCCATTTCCCTCAGCTGTTCCTCGTCTTTTTCTCCAGCCCCTTCACCAGCTTTGTTGCTCTTCTCTGGACTCACTCCAGAGCCTCAACATCCTTCTTGTGGTGAGGGGCCCAGAAATTAACACAGTATTCAAGAAGCGGTCTCACCAGTGCCAAGTACAGAGGGAGAATAACCTTCCTGGACCTGCGGGTCATGCCGTTTCTGATACAAACCAAGATGCCATTGGCCTTCTTGGCCACCTGGGCCACTGCCGGCTCATGTTCAGTTGCTGTCAACCAACACCCCCAGGTCCTTCTCCTTCAGGCAGCTTTCTAGCTAGCCTTCCCCTAGTCTGTAGCACTGCATAGGGTTGTTGTGTCCCACGTGCAGGACCTGGCATTTGGCTTGTTAAACCTCATCCCATTGGTCTCAGTCTAGCGGTCCAGCCTGTGCAGATCACTCTGCAGAACCTCCCTACCCTCCAGCCAATCCACGCTTCCACCCAGCTTAGTGTCATCTAAGGGTGCACTCGGTGCCTTCATCCAGGTCATTGATAAAGACATTGAACAGGGCTGGACTCAGCACTGAGCCCTGGAGACACCACTTGTCACTGGCCTCCAGCTGGATTTCACACCATTTACCACCACTCTCTGGGCCCGGCCATCCAACCAGTTTTCCACCCAGGAGAGTGTGCGCCTGTCCAGGCCACAGGCAACCAGTTCCCTAAGCAGAATGTTGTGAGAAACTGTGTCACAAGCTTTACTGAAGTTTAGGGTGAGACCAAATGGACCTTCTGCTCCCACCGCTTTCCAGTACCAGAAATTCCTGGGCAGGCTCTCAAAGGAGGTTATACAATGCCTATAATCATGCCTCGTCATCCTTTCCTGGCTGTGCTGTCACAGGGACAGCCATCAGCCCCAAGCCCAGGAATAATCACCACACCGTTATGCCCACTTCTGCACTATTTTGTCAGTAACAACCTTCATGGCAGCCTTGCACAGATGATCCAATATAAGCAGGAGAGGCAGACAGGTTTCTGTTTATATATCTGTTTAAAAAGATGCAATAACCGTCCTAAGTGCAGAGGTCCTGAAAGTCCTAATGATGAAAAAGAAGTTAATGCTGTCTAAGGGGATGCAGAGGTTGCCTTGTCATTCTCATTTTCTGGGAGCTTGTCCTCACCTGTTTTAACATAAGGATGATACAAGCAACTTTATTAGTGCAAGTTGTTAGAGACTCTTAAAACTCCCCTTGGACAGCAGCGACAGGAAAGAAATTCATTACGAAAATCTGAATCTTGGATCTGCCGCACACACTTTTCCCAAAGGTGGGATAATAATACCTAAGCCTACCTACTGCCAGCACGGCTGGCTTGGAGGCAGAACACAAATTGCAATTGTTTCATAATGCTGGGGGACTTCCTTTGGAAGATACAAATGCTTCAACTTACTTGTGTGCAAACTATGTTTCCTCAGACATCTATCATGAGACTTTTTTCTTCTGTTTTTAATTAATTGTGTCTAGATGATACTATCACAGAAAAAAAGTTTTTTACTATTTGAGATATATAAGTGTTGTTAAATGGAAGAATTTGGCAAAATTACCCACAATAATTAAGGCCTTGGTGACTTACAAAATTTGTATGAGTTTATTGTGAGTAACACTCTGCATTTCAGCCCACAGTGTAAAATGTAGACCTTTTTCAAAGCTAAATGAAGCCTCAGTTTTCCTAGCTACTTGGAGGGACGTATTTTCCAGGATTTGCAGTCTCAGTCACTGTTAAACAACTGCAGAAGCAGACACAGAAAGTCAAAGTAATCTAAAGGTACCCATGCTGTGGGATGAGGAGGCGGCCAGTGGGCTCTAGGGCACAGGCATGCAGCACTGATGAGAAACTCCGTTTCTGAACTGCTTCTCACTTCAGCCATGAAATTATCATTCTGAATATGTTGTATTGAATGACCAAATGTATTGTATATCACATGGAAATGTCCTGAGACTTCCTCCTAGCCTTGCATGGGTGCAAAAAGATGGTCCACAGGGGATAACAAATGATAAGGCATTTTTCCTACTCGGTAAAGAGATTTTGAGTAGTCAAATTGAGATTTGTGTTGTCTCATTTGCAGTAACTTGACAGGAATTAGATGTGCAAGCCTTTGCTCTTGCTTCCCATAAACAACATCTTTCACATCTTGTTCTTCTGGTTTTCCTTTGTTTTGTACATTGAGTTCTTTTCATCATTTCACCTTATTGTACATTGTCAGGTTAATGTTGCCTTCACCTGTGTTCACAGAGAATGCAAATAAACTGGAAGAAAGTGCAAGAGGGATCTATATCCCTTGTCCAGAGCATTACAATGGCTTCTGCATGCACGGCAAGTGTGAGCACTCCACCAACATGCTGGAACCATCTTGCAGGTAACCCTTCTCCTGCCAAGGAGTAAAGGCTACGCACATGAAAATATTGACTTACAAAATTACTTACTCTAGATAAACTATGGAAAATAATGGTAACCATGGCCCTTTGTACTACAAAACCCATTAGACTTAAATTATTCAAAAAAGTCCCCGTTTTTTGTGGCAAAAGTGTATTGAGTTATGCACAATATTAATTAATTGTAAAAACATTCAGTAACCTTCAGCTATATTTAGATATATTTTTAAAAGCACTTCACAAAGAGCTCAAACAGCCACTAGGTAGCCTTCTCAGGCTGAAGAAGAGGAGTACCAGCAACGATACATCCCTGCCGTAGTGGTGCTCGTTGGGCAGCGAGCTGGGGCGAAAGTGGCTCCTTCATGCAGGAGGGAACTTTGGAAGAGGTTAAGGCAGGGAGGATGTGAAAGCACGTTTCGGCAGTGAACGCCTCCCTGCAGAAGTGGGGATTTTACTTCTTAAGTCCAACCAGCAGCCTGGTGGCAATGAAAAGGACTATTACTTTTTCCTGGGACATTGGACTTAGAGAGCAAAGATATGGACTAGACCTGTCCCCCAAGGAAGATCATCAAGCCAGCTTATCCCAGGTCCCACAGACAGCAAGGGCACATTGTGCTCTTTTCAGCTGCTGCATTTTAGGTTCTCCATTCAGCTGGAAAGTGTCCTTTCCTCAAGCTGCTGGCAGCTATGGGCATGTAGGAGCGGAAGAGGGTGGCAGATCAAGGCTTAACCCATCAGTGTTAGTGCCCCACCAACACTTCTGAGAGAAGCCCAAGAAATCAGGCTCAGTCTCTTATGGCTGCTGCTGTCATTGACCTTGATTTTCTCATCTTGCTTGGGCTTTTTAGGGGAACCGGGGCAAGAGCTAAAACGGGAAAACCACCATTTGTTCCCTAAAGTCATAGGAAAGAGATGTCAGGCTGCAGGATGGGAACTGCTGAGCAGCATAGCAGGCGGTGTTGAGGTGGATGGTTGCAGCATCAACAGAGGGTTTTTTATAGCAACCAGACAAAATGTAAATGATGCATCCACTTTCAGGAACATCTAATCACATTTCATATGGAGCTTGGATGATTGCTTATCACCTCCTTAAGGGTAATCTGCCTAAGGAGCCACAACTAGATGGCTTTTTCACCCTCCCCCACCTCCCCAAAGAAAGGGAGAAATTGAAAATATGTTGTGCAAGGAACTAAATGGTTTCTCACAATGTGCAAGTAGTTCCACTTGATGCTAGATGAGTCCCAGTCCCCTGGGTACTTCTTGGCACTATCACAGTGTTATTCACTCCCACAGACCTCAGAGACGCTGAGGACCTTAAGTTTTCCCTCTGAGAGGTCAAGAAGGCACCAGTGCTCTCTCTGGCCAGGGGCCATCCTGCAAAAAAAACCCACATAAGCCTAGACCTCTGATTTTTTTTTTTTTCCAGATTTTGGGAGGGGGCATTCTTTGTAAGCAGCAAGTGAACCAAAAAAAATATTTTCTTGTTTCAGATGTGATGCCGGCTATACTGGACAACACTGTGAAAAAAAGGACTACAGCGTTTTATATGTAGTTCCAGGTCCAGTACGATTTCAATATGTCTTAATAGCAGCTGTGATTGGAACCATCCAGATTGCTATCATCTGTGTTGTAGTCCTCTGTATTACAAGGTCAGTATCTCTGGTACTTTGCAATAGAAAAAGAAAAGATTTTTGTTTTTCCTACTTTGTGCATTGATTGTACAGATTTCTGCAGTGACATTACTGATAACAAAAGCTGTTTAATTCACCAACAAACAAGATATTGTCTGGTCCAGCCAGCCAGAGCTGCTTCATTATTATAACTAAATTTTTACTTCCATCTTAATCAAACTTAGGTAACAGCGGTACCTACAGCAAATGAAAGTTTCTATTTTGTATTCAGATGCTTGGACAAATATTGTTCATATAAATAAGGGGAATATAAATACAGCAGCTGGATCAACGCTTAATAAAACTAATCATATCTCCATCTGGTTTCCTCAGGGGACCATGCCCTTAGTCCTAATCAGGCAAAGCATACAAACCTTTAAGCCTGTTTGCAATCCCATTGATTAAATGATTTCATTAGGGTTGTATACGTGTTCAAAGGTACTATGCATGTTTAAGGTCTTCACTAGATGGTGGCACACCAAGCCATATGTGACTTATTTACTTTTTTCTGTAGTGTGGAGGAAAGGGTTGCTTGAATGGAAGTAACAGACCCGGGGTAGCTCAGAATGAGAGGGGTAAATGCCATCCTCCTCCTTCTACATGTGCTGCTCTGCTTCCCCACTTAACAGTGTTACTGTCTCTGGGAGGGCTTGGGGTAAATTCTGAATTTCAGGTGTCTTCAGGCTTCTCTCAGAAATCACAAGATTAAATTAATTCAGATAGCAACACCAATAAATCACTCTTTTAGACATAAATTTATGTCTAAAATACAAAAAAAAAACCCAAAGCCAGGTGTCATACCTCTGTAGAAAATAAAATATCTAATATATTTCAATCCCTATGTTGCACTACCTGGCTGGTAGGAGGACAAGGCTAACATTTGTTCTTGGAAAAGACAAAAAAAAAAATTTAAATTATAGATCTTTCTCTGACCCAAAGGCATCAAACAAAACCATCTTATGAAAGGCAGCAGCTTTTTTGGCCAAGCTGAGTCCATCAACTCAACAGTAAATGCCGAAAGAGGCAGTGGATTATGGTTGTATTCATAAGTAATTCAAACAACCAAAAATGTAGTCTTCAGTAAGAAAAAAAGATTGTGTGTTAAGTAATGATGGAACAAATGCTCTGTATCATTTTGTTGGGTGACTCATTTTGTCACCTTAACACAAAGTAGTTTATATTGAAGAGTGAAGACTGTGCTCTGAGTGATCTGGTACTGTAATGCAAATTACCCACCATGCTGTTTTCATAGATAGATGGTACCTTTTCCGCACACTTTGTAACCAAGTTAATTTGTGATCTTTTGACTTTTTTCTGTAATGCATGTAATTACTGCAGCGCATCCTCCATCCCAGCGTAATGATTCGAGATACATTTGCAAAAGTGTACTCTTAAGTGGCCTAAGAGAAATCCACGTGACAAGAAAGCATTATGGCAGCATATGCATAAATAATTGAGGTGTTGAAGTCATCTGCTTTGGAGAATCTGACTTTACTGGTTTGAACTCCACACCCTGAACTGCTAAAACCACCCTACCAGGTTTCTTGGAGAAAGGAGGGGAATTTCACTCATTCGGAGACTGTTACAGTCAAATTCTTTGCCACTCATTTGAGTGCCACTTCATCTAATTAATTTACCAAATGCGTTTGGTGCACTGTGTCCAAAATCTGCATTGAGCTGTGTAAATCATTACTATCATTACTGTTGTACTGCTCTTAAAATCATAACTGTACAGTGGTACAAATCTGCAGGATGTTCCGCAGTGCTGGAAGGCTCTGAGCAGTTCCCAGGCCCTTTTAGGGCCATTGTTGCATAGACACTTTAATCTGGATAAATGAGCTGTATCCCTTCAGGTCTGCCCTTGCCCCTTCCCCTTGCTGCTGGGCACTTGGTCCTGTCAATGCTCTTGTACCACCATTAGCATTAGTGTAGCCACACAACGGGATGGATTCATCTGAAAACTCAACCAACAGAACTGATTATTTGTTTTTAAGTGGCTCAATTCCTTGATGAAGTTGGCCACCTGGCTACTCATTGCTAGTGCCAGCGATGTGAATAAGCAGCTGGGCTGTGTGAGTAGGGGACCAGTGGCCAAGAGGTACGGAGGGAAGGAGGTGGAGCTGTGAGGCACAGTCCCTTTTAGATCAGAGATAAGCAAGAAAAGCAATGATAAAAGTGAAAGAGGATGGTAAATAATATAGGTATGGTCTAGTGTCATAATGATTCTCAGCAGTTTTCTTTACAGTTTTGTATTTTTAGTGATTCCCTAATGTTTAGTCACAGCAGTCTTATTTATGTGAAGAGATAACTTGATTAAAAATGAATGCATAATGTGTTTTACCTGCTATGAATCACATTGTGAGTAACTCAAGCATGCAAGCAAGCTTCAATGGAGGAAGGGCAGTCAGCCTGTGCTCCAGTAACTAGTTTACATTGATAAAACTGCTGTGTTCATAAATGAAAGCATCCCACACACAGAGTACTACAAAGAACTTTTGATTAAAGAGTTAAGAACCAAAGAAAAGCTGTCACTCAATTTTAGCAGATGATTAAATTTAAAAAGCTGGTTAAATGTCAACGCTCCTGTTAGGAAATCCAGATGCACTTCAGACACAATCTACCTGTAAATTCAATAGCTTTGCTTTAAGCAGTCATGGTATCAGTTCATGGCCCTGAGACCTTCCTAGGCTTCCATCAATTGATAGCGTAGTGTATTATGCGATTAAAACATGGACAATTTTGGTTGAAAGATGCTTTTTCATCATCTTAATTGGAGTTATGTCTATGTTTAAATTGTTTTCTCTCAACCTTGGACTAAGTGACTGTTTATATACTGTCAGTGTCAGTTTTGGGAAAGCACCTTTTACATGCTTATCTCCTTACTTCCAGCTGGAGCAGTCACTACCCACTGTTCTCTGGGAATGCAGAGCTGCATCCCCTGGGATTGCTGACCATTTTGGTCAGCCCTTAGCCACTTGGTACCTCCATGTTTTCTACAAAACCAGTCCAGCTGTGCCCACTGTGGCATCCCATGCCAGATTACCCAACCCTGCTTTGCATGGCTGAGTGCTGGGGCAAAGCAGGGCTGTGGTTTCCCATTTAAGTCCTCACCCTCTGGGACTCAGGAGGAACCCCTGATAGTCTGGTCAGCCCATGTGGCTGACGGCTGCTGCAGCAGGATTTATCAAAACTGTCTTTCAGCGAGTTGAGGTATTGGTGCTGTCTCCCATGGAGCCCTGCAAGGTCCTGCTGTGCAGTCTTCGGCTGAATGGGCAGAAGAGGCTGCCTGGGGACAGTAAGGGCTGCAAGGCTGTCAGTGTGCACATGACCTGCAGCTCAGTGATCAGCCCTGTGTTTGCTAACAACAGCTCCCTGACTCACTCAGAAAGTTTGATTGCCTTTTTAGGAACACACAGTGAATAACGAGTTTGTCATGAAATTGCAAACCAGCTAAAGTCTGCATTAGTTTCATAATGAAAGCTCTGCTGTGACCTCCAAGAGAGATGGAGACACAGGCTTATTTTTCCTGGAGTAATGATAGCAGCCTACTTTACCGCTTCCAAGAAAGGAACGAGGCAAAATATAGCACACAACCATACAGTTTCTCATGAGGGGGTGGTCCCATTGGCTTGCAAGCGAGGCAAGTCAGGACAATCTGACCCATATTTTGTTAGACACTTATATAATTGTATTTCAGCATTTTGAGCATTGTAAGTCCTTATGCTCTTGTTTAGCCTTTCAGTTGGCATCACAGTACTATAGCATCACTCCCATTCAACAGAGGGAAAAAATGGCATTTTTTATTTTAAGGGGTCAGTAAAAATGCATTTCACTCTATTTGACACAGAGCTGAAGGCTGACTGCACTGAGAGGGGGGGCTCTCCCTAGTGCATAACCCATAGGGTTTCATAAGGTGCCACTGAAAGTCCCTCTGTAGCAGAAAAACAAGTTAGCCCATTACAAAGGGGTTTTCCATGTCAGTATGGTCTGAGTATCATGGGACTTTCTATTACGCCACTCTAAGAGGGTGTTTCAGGCTGTTTTGTAGCTGCCCATGCAGAGGGCAGAAAGAGGCGCACACAGGCTTAAAACTGAGCTGAAGAAAGAGGACAAATACGTGGCCAAATTAGGAATAGCTGTTTCTTCCTCCTCCTATGCCAAAAGTTAATTAGGTCACTCTGGGTAAAGGACCGGTTTTATTGCTGGTTGGTTTTCGGTAGCTCACCATTTTCCTACTGGTACCACAAATACAAAAAGTGCGGGCATCTTTAGTGGATGTTGGTCACCCTTACTGTCATTCTGCTTGGCCCTTGGCTTTCAGCTGCTTAGAACTTCCTGCAGGCTCCACCCGGGGCTGAACTTCTCCATGGTTTCTCTCTAAGGGTGCCTTTCCAGGGGAGGGAACCAGAAATACACTATTATATTTCCATTAGTGGGAAACACTTCGTAGCAGCCCCCATAGCCAACGCTGCTGCAGGTAAAATGTTGAAATGTGCCCTTGATGAGGAGCACTGTGAGGTCCTGAGGCAGAAGAGTTTTGCTTTTGCAGCCATCCAAAGGAAAATAAAATTTTGGTCTTTCCAGTGTGATTGCTTTCCACACTAAGCCAAGCAGCCATGTGAGGAGCATAACGCGGTGCAGGCACCCGTAAGTAAAGTAGCTGCTCGCTAATGACCTGAACGTGGAGCATTTCCATGGAGACTAATAGGGATTGTAGATGCTTAGCTCCTCGGAAAGGCAGCTGCCGCATCCACTTTGTAAATACTTCACAGACCTGGGATGCCAAGCAGGTGAGCATGAGACCATCCTAAATCTTCCACCTATGCCTTGCTGAAAATAAATAAGTTGTTTAAAAATGAGAGATGTGGTGTAGTTGGGGCTGCTGCAGCGCAACAGAGTTGCCACTGCTCACTAGTAAGGAGCAGGAATCTTAACATTTCGTTTGCTATATTTTCATTTACAGTATGCTTTGGGGTACTTTTTTTTTTTTTTGTGGCACTACTGTCATTAGCAAGCGCATTTCGTTTCATTGAAGAGAAAACACACTGAGGGCCAGAGGATTTCTCTCTTGCGCTCATGTCCACTGCTGCCCTCGCCACCTCTCAAGCAGACATGTTGTTAAGAGCTGTGTAGTCTCACAACTCTCTTTTCCAGGAAATGTCCCCGGAGCAACAGAATCCACAGACAGAAGCAAAACACAGGGCACTACAGTTCAGACAACACAACAAGAGCATCGACAAGGTTAATTTAAAGAGCGCATGTTTCCACAATGGCAAAACTAACTGCAGAGAGCTTGGACTACAAAATACAGTATTATAGACAAAAGATTAAGACAAGATCTACACATGTTGCCTTGCATTTGTGGTAATCTACACCAATGAGAACATGTACTACAGCTATATTTGATTATGTATGGATATATTTGAAATAGTATACATTGTCTTGATGTTTTTCTGTAATGTAAATAAACTATTTATATCACACAATATAGTTTTTTCTTTTTCATGTATTTGTTATATATAATAAATACTCAGTGATGAGAAAAAGATTGCCTTTCTTAAATTTGCTGTATCTCATAGCTGTGTATAGTCTTGGGATATTGTACATGGACACTAACAAATCTCTTTTTTTTTTCTTTTTCCAGTTCTAGTGGCAATTTTGAGTCTACTGAACTCAGTAGTAGGGTTTTGAGTTGGTCCAAGATCAGCGACAATTATGGATGTGGGAAAGGTGAAGAATAATTTAACCTACATTGAGGAGGGATAAAATATTTCAGATCCGGAGTCAACTACATTTCATCAGCCTTCTTCTCCCATACCATCTATCTTTATTCTCCCATAGCTTAGGAAGACTTTGCTTTCTAAATTAAATCCTAACCGAAGGGGAAATGGAAATTCTTGGTAACCGCGATGGGAGTGTCAGGGGTAATGTTTCGATTTGGGAGGGAATTAGGTGTCTGTCAAGGTGAACCCTACAAGAACACTTTGCAGAATCTCCAGCTCTGGTCACTGGAGTGAGTGAAAATTGCTTCTTACTGTTGATTGAAAATTATTATGTTAAAAAATTTAATAACATAATATCAGCTGAAATGCCAGCACCATTTGTACCTCCTGAACATGCTGATATAATTTATTTTTTCAAAGGGAAGGTGAAAACCACTCAGAAAATACCTTATGAATAACTTTATGGGTGACCCTACTCCATTAAATGTAATGAACTCAAATGTTGGCTATATCTCAGGAAAATAAGGGCATGTGTTTTGTCACATCCACATGATGGACAAGATGCAAAGTTATTTCCATGGTAGCTGAAACTCTCAAAAACACATTCTTTCGAGAAGCTAATATTACTCTAGTTTGTGCCATGAATTTTGAAGATGACAGAGTGAGACTGAAGGGCAGAGTGTAGCACCTTCACTCATGCTGGATAACATACTTTCCACTACCTGACTACTGGAGTACTAGTCACACTAAATAACACAGTTTAAGTAAACCCCCCTAGTAACCCTATCCATTATGCTGCTCCTTTCCAAAGAGACTTTGCCTAGGCAGAAAGTACCCATGACAAGAATTAGGAGTTCCTATTTCTCACTGTCATCACCATGTAAGAAATTGCATTTGGATCAGAGTCAGATCTGGGGGTCACCTGGGATGATGGCTCATAAATGTGTTTCCATTTCCTGCTTCAGCACTGGTCTGATCACTCACAACAGTCACCACCAACCCCACTGGTGACAGTCCAGCCGATCTGGCCTTAAGACACTGGTGAAGCGATACTTCTACTCTAATACAGCTTTTGGTCTCCCCTGCCAGCCTGCTTTGAAGTGAATCCATTGCATGATGTTCACACGGTCTCAGTTTTTGTCTTGTTCTGGGTTTCTTGGCTTCTTAAAGGTAATAAAAGGCAATTGGCAAGAGATGCTTCCAGGCACCTGGTCTGTGCTGATTGATGGGAGTGGGAGTGCGGTGCTTTCACAGGCAACGGCGCATGGCAGCTCTCCGGCACTGGGCTGCTGGCCTTGCAGGGACCATCTGCTTCCCGGAGCTGTGGGCTGGGGTGAGGCAGAGGGAGAGGGGTTGTGCAGCCGCTCCCAGTGATCCGATCCTTGAGGCTTGTTTTCAGATTAGAAGAGTGATGGTGCTGGGTAGGAGCGCGCAGCAGAGAGGCAGCAAGCAGGTGTGATCCTGACTCACCAGACCACAGAGACAATTCAATGCTCAAACCCACTGTAAAATACTCCTCTTTGTCCCAGTCCTTGCTAGTTTTGTCTTCCACGTACAAGCTCAGCAGGGGTGGTACAGCACAAAAGGGAAACCAGGCACAACAATGCTGGGCTGTACAGGTCTGTGGCACAGGTGGACTTCTAATGAGACTTTACAAGGTTTGTTAATTAAACTGATACTTAAGCAGCATTATAATGTCCTTCTTCAGATCCCTCCATCAGCTAAACCTGATGCAGTGATGGCAGCAAGTGCCTCTGAGGAGCACTTCAGCGTTGGGTTGAGGATGAGTTTGGAAGTGGCAAACATAGCCATACACTGCAGCCTCCCCCCTGTGCTTTCTGCCTTCCAAGTGAGGTGTTGGAGTCTAACAAGCCTCAAAACCAGATTTTCAGCTGAATCCAAATGTCAGTCCCCCCCAATGGGACTATCAGATCTGTATTGTTTATTTCAGTCACTTACATTAGATACAAAAATCAAATGTTAACACAGACACACACACGTAGCTATAGCAATAAACCTAATTTAAAAAGGCAAGGTTTGGCCTGGCCTAAAATAGCATAGCATCACTCAGAAGTGAAAATAGGAGTCCAACACACTTCCCAAAGTTATTTGCCTTGCTTTTACCGCACAACACCACATTTAATCCCTAAACAGCCTGTGTTTGTGAGGTTTTATTAGCTGCATCCCCAGACATGGTGCCTGTCGCAAAGCCTTCACACCTCCGAAAACAGAGCCAAGTTTTAAGTACCTGCTGCAGACCAGAGGGCAGAGAGGGGAACGTGATTTTGGTTTTAATGCACAGAGGACAGATCCCAGTAAAGAGCAGACCTCTTTGGGCTTTTCAAACTTAACCTTCAATGTGCTGGTAAGGGCACACAGTCTGAAAACAACAGCGTCTTGGTGTTGTGTGTACAGCAATGGAGATTTCTACAAAAAATATTTGCAGAACTTGTACCAAATGCAGCAGCAAATTTGGAGATGCGGATTTAGGGTTGCTTTTTTCCCTTTTCTGAAGGGACTGGAAATAGCATTTGTTCAAGCCAGAGCTCAAAATGTGAAATTCTTTGTGCAGTTTAACTTCACAGAATGAAGGGAGTTGGGCTGGGCACAGAAGGACCTGGCCAGGCAAAGCCATGGCCATGGGTTTGGTGCCACACGTGGAGGCAGAGCCCAGCTCCTCTACTCACAGCCATGTGGAGAAGTGCTGATGTGTTGCCATTTGTCCACTTTTCAGTGCACTCTAACACCAGCAAGAGCACGGCCCCTTGTCATGCCAATGTGCATGGGCTTGTTCCTTATCCAGGTGGGTAGTAATTAATTTATTTTGGCTGTTCATAGGCTTTTTTTTTCTTTTTTTCTCACAGTGCTGTGGCATCTGTAAATAACCTCACATACCAACATATATTTGCTATCTAAACCCCATGAGAGAAGACCTAGATGTATAAAACTCCTGACAGGAAAAGTAATACCACACTCAGGACAAGTTAGGGATAGCACATACCACCAGTGTCCCAGCAACAACTTGCAGCCACGTGCCAGCCTGAGTGTTGTTTTACTGAGGCAATACGACTTTGCTTAAGGTAAGAGCAGGGTTGATGCCACACCTTCCCCAAAGCTTCTCCTCTCAACTTGTGGCATTTTTGGAACAAGAAGGCATGTGCTTATTTTGTGCATGATACATTTAACAAAGTTCACCCGCCCTCCAGAGCCTGGGATAGTCCAGTGATGTTCAGTCCCTTGGAGCCTTTGGATGCAGGCAAACAAGCTCATAGTGCCAGATCCTAGCCCATAAAGAAGCCGCCTGCATAGGTATGGTACATGCTGACTGCAGCAGGTGGGTGACACACGATTCTTGCCACCTCCCACCCCAAATGCCACACTACAGGACAGGCACTGCTTCCACGCCTCTTCATCATGATGATTTTCCTTAAAATAAAGTCTGGTCAGATGTTCATTATCATTCCCTTTCATCCACTGGTAGTAAGACGTGATATACAGACTATTAACATTGCAAAAATGTTATAATAAAGAGAGGCTGACATCCTGTTCTAGCTTCTGGTCCCTTACCTTGCCTGCCTCTGCACCCTGAAGAACCGTGATCACTTCAAATGAAAATGCACTGGAGCAGTTTTCCCTTGCTGCTGCATCAGGGCCTCTACTCCCCGAACAGCACAAGATCAGTTCAGCTTTGCAGAAGTTTACAGGGTGGCAGCCTGAAGGGTTGTGTTCTGAAGGCAGCGATGCGTATGTGCACGTGGGTGGGTGAGCGGTGTCCCACATGCAGGTTAACCATGTGGGCAGAAGGCGGGCGTTGGGTATCACTGCCTCCTTATTTTCCAGCAGCAGCTCTCAAAAAGCCTCATCTTCAAAGAGCTCTCTAAAGCTTCTTTGAAAACAAAATGATTAAAGGCTATCTTCGCTCTCATCCAACATCAGACACATCTCGCGCCACATCCTTGCTTTCACCCCATATTATGCATGCAGCTTTTCCACAGTTCCCAGTTTTGCATTGGGATGGAAGTTACAACCTTGAATTAAAAGCAAAGTTCATTACCACGCATCAAAATAGGCACCGCGCACAGCAGAACAGGCACCGTGCCTCAGCCAGGCCTGCACTTTCTTTTATTTACAGGTGGCTGGGGGAGGAGAAGAGTGGGTTGCAAGGTATTTACAGACATCAGTCCGCAGGTTTATGAAACAAGCTGGAGGCAGGAATGCCCATGGCTGGTGGGTAACCAGTAACCTCAGCTGGACTGAAATCTAGATGGAGATATGCTGGACATTACGAGCAGGTCATTATAGACATTTTATTAATAATAATTTATCTGTATTTCTGATCTGGATAGACCACAACCTGGCTGTTAAATTGTACTCTACTTGACACGGGAGCTAAAAAATCTCAGTTTTTTTACCCCAGTAGCTTCTGCCAGCACCCACAGCAAGAGGAGCAGGAAGGGCAGGCACAAGCAGCTCTCACCCAGCTAGATTTCAGGCTGATGCTTAGCCTTCAAATAGTTTTTGTATTAGGTGGGCTTAATTTATTTTAGCCTCAGTTTAATTAATGGTTTTCTCTCAGCAGGAGGGCTGTTGAAAACAAAGATGCGTTTAAAGAGGAAAACAAAAAGCAGGATTTTAGTCAACTTTTCCTTTTTTTTTTTAATTGAACATGAGCCACAAAGCAGCAAAATATTCCACAGTCTCACACAGCAGCCGCCAAGCTTCACAATAAAAAAGCATGTGAGGAATCTGTTCTATAACGCTAACTAGGTGGCATCAGCCACAGCCTTGTAAATACAACGTGAGGCCCATTTTGCTCAGCTTGGGGAGAGCAGAGCCCAGGCAAGCACCTTGATTTCAGTCCCTCTCCTGTCAGCATTTCCCTAGGTCGTGAGAGCCATCAGCCCCACAGGGCTGTTCCTCACGGGGTGAGGGGAGCAGGAGCAGGTCTCCATCCCACCAGTGACCAAACCCCACAGATGCAGGCATGACTCTGGCCACTGCTGCCCTGTGAATGGCTTTTCTGCGGGGACAGTGTCTTCACCCATTACCACCCCAACACAAAATAAAAATGATTGGAAGGTGAAAAATGTTAAGAAAACGTAGTAGCGCCTCATAAACTTGCTGTGAGAGATGCTTTAAAAGGGGCTTGCTTTACATCAGGTCACTCAGAAATAAAGTGTAATTATTCAAGATAAAATCCAGCTTCTAAACGCAAATGCAGGCAACAGAGCATCACCCCTGATGGAGAAGAGGGGCAGCAGTGGAGCTTTCAGCAGATCAGGGATGAGCCGAGAGGTGAGGAAGAGCCACCTAATGTGACCTGAATTAGAGGCTATAGATAGTGCTTCCTGCATGTTTTACATTTCCAAATAAAAAGGATCTTCTTGTTTAATGGTTAATAAAAATTATTAGTCCTCCCAGGGCACAGATCCTGACAGATGCAGACTGTGCTGGAGGGACCAGCTACAAGACACAAGAGAAGATGAAACCACTATTTTCTTTCCTGTGGAGTACATCTCTACCAGCATTTGCAAGTTAATTTGTAATATAATTATATGTTGCTTCTGTCACAGAAGCGAAGCACATGTGATGGGTCAGCGTCCCGCCACTGCCACCGGCAGCCTGCGACAGCCCAGCAAGCTGGTCTGCAGTGAAGACAAACCAACAGCTAAGAGGCATATTGTGTGTGTGTGAAAACGGATATATACACACTTGAGGGTGTGTATATATACACATATGTAATATATATACACACTCATATATAAACATGTATATACATATTAATACACACACATATATTTAAAAATGTAATTTTATATGTATGTATATGTGCATGCATATTTCTGAGATGGATATCGTACATAAGAGCAAGGTGATTGCCTTTGAGCATGTGTCGCTTTAAAGCCACCCAGGCTAACTGGCCAGAAAAGCTTTGTCCTGCCTGGTTCCCCAGTGCAGCACCCAGCACCACCACCTTCCTAACAAAAAGAAAACCTGCCATGATGGCCTTTTGGCAGCTCTACAAGCTCTCTCTGAAAGCTGGGTTCACTTTTCTTTTCTTATTATTTTCTATTTTCATGGCATGCCATGTAGAGGATTATGGTCAGTAACAGTTTTCTAAGAAATAAAATCTATGAAAGTAATTGTTAGAAACAAGCAGCAAGACCAAATGCTTGCTGAGTGGTTGCCATAGTGCAGGAGTGCAATTTGAGATTTAATATCATTACTAATGATATTTACTTGGCCTGTAGGACAGGGTGAGACTTGTGCTCCCTAAATGTCATTTGACTGCTAATACGTCAGGACGTGCACCCGCCCAGTCTGGGGAAGGGACTGGACGTTGCCCACAGGAAGGTGATGCTGCTGCTGCCATGTCCCCTTCCACACTCTGTGCCACCACCCCAGGCAGCCCACATTGGTCAGGTTTAGGAGGACAGCTCAGCTCCTCCTTAGCACCCCTAGGGCAGCCCTGCCCAGCACCCAAAACAACTCCAGCCTCCTGTTTACTCATCTTTTTCAACTGACTTTCACAGACTGCGACTTCAGGCTCCCTCTCCCGCTGGGCTTCTCCATGGGAGGGAGAGACATATTGCGGTGCTGTAAAGTGGGCCATTTAGTTTATTAAATGCTGTTAAGGGTGCCCCAAGGTCTCTGCACATGTGGGGCCATCAAGACGGAATCGTTATTATTATGGTTCTTATTAGTCATAGTCATTTTCCCAGCAATATGTCTCTTGTCCAGATGTCTTCCCATCTATCTCTTAAATTTTGTGATGCCAATGCAAAACTGTTATGAAGATGGACTAGTCCAAGTCCCACTTTACACAGTACAGGAGCACAACATTCGTGCAAGAATAAATATATGTATTCTTAAATTAAAAGACAAACGAAAGAAAGGGTCATAGTTGGCTAAAAATGAATTGCGCAGTGCATAGAAGAGACAACAGATTAGCAAAAATAACATTTTAATGTAAGTGTTCCGTCATTATTAATTCATTTGCTGCTCTTTATGATAATACCAATCATTTGGAATTCGTTTGGTGTTTATGTGGATGTCAGCTCGACTCCTGCAGAAATTCCAAAGTAATTCAGCATTAATGCGCTATTAAAAATTGTTACCAGCCACTACCTTCATTACTTCACCAGCGAAGACTAATCTTTCTTCCCTTATACTCTGAATTCTAATTTCAGTGTTTATTTTGCTTTTATCTTTATTAGGGTTTTAAAATGTAATGCTTCTATTTAAAAATTCTTGTTGTGCTACATTAGTGCTGTCTTTTTTGACAGCATCAAAACTGTGCAAATAAAGGAGAGGGTTAATGGTGACGTTTTACATTGTTACTGGCATTTGACTGAAAAACAACCAAAGAAGCTTCAGTGTGTCATTTACAACAGTGAAGCTACTGAGCTGGTATTTATGTTTGCAGCAGATGACACCAAACCAAATCTGTATGAAAGACCATCTGTACCTTGTGGAGTTCTATGGTGTTGGGCACAGTAGATGCTGCCATGCCCTCAAGTCAAGCAGGGAAGAGATCCAGGGGCACAGGATGACTAGGAGGTTCCGCAGGGACCAAAAGGGCCAAGCTGCCCTGACAACTTTTTTCTGGACACACCCCAGAGCATCTTTCTGCTTCCACCTGGGGAATGCTGGTCAGTGGCAGCAGGGCTGAATATTCTGTGTCCAAACCCTGGAAGCAGAGGGGAAAAAAGGCTGCATCTGCACATAACATTAAAAAAAAAAAAAAAAGAGCTCTGTGAGAGTGAATGCAAAAACTTTGCATTAAAAGAGCATTAAGTAGGTTTTATAGTCAAGGACTCAAAGATTAGAAAATGCCAAATTGCTGGGAGTCTGAAAAAAAATAAAATAAAATCTAAAAAAATATAAAATTAAAATAAAAGGCCATGCTAGGTCCCTAGCTGTGTCTGCCTTATTGTGCAGCCCCCTAATTACATGGACATACAATTTCTCCCCTGGACTCCTGCTTCTTTTGGAGCACAGGACAACACCAATCATGCAGGGGCAACTCTCAGTCTGTCATCTGCAACCGGACCACTTCATCATGCAACCAAACAATACTCTTAGTGCTGCTTCTTAGCAAATATAATTTGTTTGAAATTACAGATCACCATAGACCATGCCTAAATGAACTAAGGTATGGGAGGGTAATTATTTGGTGCTCTGTATCCCAAAGAAAGTGGAGAATACAACGTAAAGCTCACCATCAATCACTTTAAACATGCTTTTCATGGAAAGGTGGGTTGAAGTCCCCCAGGTAACCAAGCAAGTAAAGCCTGTCAGCAGGGTCAGGCAGGTACCCAGGGCAAAGGAAACGTCACTGCTGGTCACATTGGGTACGACACAAAACAGCCCCAGATGGTGGCAGGAAAGGAGTCAGCATCCACTTGGCTCCTGGCTGTGAAGGAGGGAGATGCCATCACCATCCCCTGGCACTGCCAGGTCACAGCCAGTGCCGAGCATCTTCTGCCATTCACATTGACTGTGGAGCACAGCTTTGCATGGAGAATAAAGCCCGTCGCAGAGGAATTTCCTACTTAATCAAAATCCTGGGAAGAATATGAATGCTTATAGGTTAAAGGAACCTGGCAGCTCTTACTTGTCTGTCATGTCTTTAAGGATTGCCATTAAGTCATAAATGTGACAAAGATTAAAGAGTTTATTAATGTTATTAGAGAGTTGAGATAAAATGCTATGCCTTGCAGGGTCTCTCTCCCTCTCCCGCTATTTAATGAAAACATTTTCATCACTTTCTGAATCTATTATACCAAATATTCATTTCAGTACTCCTAAGACGATTTTATTTTAATTAGAAAAGATGTAGCAACTACCTGAATGTAACATAGTTAAAATACCTTGCCATGGTTCCCCTTCTCCCCACTGCCAGCAGATGAGCATTTCTCCAGCCATGTCATGGCAGCAGGAAGAGTCCAGGGTGCCTGAAGATGAACAGGGAAATTTTGCAGCACGGTGGGACTGTCACGCTGATCCCTCCTGGAGACCCTGAGAGCCAGTAGCACCTTAGTCCAGGCTTTGCAAATGGCTCTGTGCATGTCCAAAAGTCACGGCAGTGGCCAAGGTAAATGGTATGAAACCTACTGCATCCACAGGTTGGACTGAGACTGTGTCGCTGTGAAGCAAGTGAGGGGTAGGAGCACACTCTGCAGGCATAGGAGACAAAGTGAAGTCCTCAAAGGTGGAGAAAAGCAAGAGAAAGAAAAGAAGCTTAAAAAAAAAAGAAAAAGAAAAAGAGAGGTTTGTGATGGCCTGTAAAAGGACCATTATCCTCTGCAAATCTACGGCAACTCTTCACAAAACCAGAAGAAAATAAGCAGCTGAAGTCCTTTCCTGGTAGGGCTGCTTTGACTTTGGTGGGCAGTGCACCATGGCAGAGTTCTGACCCACATTTAGAGCTGGTCCAGTCTGATGCTAAACATTGACAATCAGACACGTCTAAGCAGAGCACAAACAACAACACTGTCATATGTGAGCCTTCCCTTCCAGCTCAAGACTTTCTAACTGTATTTGCAATGCAGGCAGCTCACAGACGCTCTTTCTTTTAAACTTTCTAACTAACCCAATTTAATTTGTTAATTTATTCTGTAACCTGATTTACTGTTAATTTATTTTGGTGAGTAAGATATCCCAGCTTTAAGTTCCAATTAATTAAAGGGGAGGGCTCAATGTTTTCGCTACGCAATATCTTCCTGACACATTGTATTCTGTTTTAACACTGCACTGAAGCATTTCCAAAGTTTATTGCCATTAACTACTATAAATCCACGCATCTGCAAATTAATTTCATGCACACAAAAGATTACTCTTTGCAAATGTACCTTTAAGAGGGGAATATTGGCTATAGCAATCATCACTTGTTGCTTAGCAACAGCCATAGCCTCACTTACAGCAGGTTTATCCTAAACAGCAATGTAAAACCCAGGGATGTGGCTATCCACCCCATGTCACCCATATCTGCAAGTGCTGCTTAGCCCTGGGTTAATAGCTGGAGACTTTGCTGGTTTTCTCTCTTTTTCAGGGGAGAGGGTTGTCTAATTTTAGGAAACTTAAAAACAATAGAATAATTCTTGGCCATTAAACTAGTTTTTAGCAAAAATCCGAAGCTGGGTGCCCCGTTCTGACTATGATGGAAGCATCAATGCAAGTTACGAGGGCACAGACTTCTGTTCAGGTTGTGACTACGTTACTGTCAGCTCAGCACTTTGCACCAAAGGCTTTTAAAAAATTTACACATAGTTTGTTCCAATCAACCCAAGACTAGAAGGGGAAAATCAGATTATATTAAGACTGCCTTGAGGGTATTCCAAGGCACTTATGGTCTTCCTGAAGCCCAGGGAAGCTCCTAAGGCCAAAAGCTGTCAGCTCTCATCTCTATTCTTGCACCTAGTTGGCACTGTGACAAATGACCTCTGTGATGGTGCGTATATCTCTGCAGCAGTCCGCACATCCATCCACCCATCCATCCATCCGCATCTCTGTGTCTCCTTCTGCTCCTCCTCTCAGTGCACTGCCTGCCAAGCAGCTCCAGCATTGATGCTCCTGCCTGCCTCCAACACAGCCAGCTGCTCCCCTTGGCCAAAAAAGTGGCAAGTAAATATTCTAACAGCATCCATTAACCCTGCCTTTGGCAGCCCATGGAGAGGGGCTCACAGGCTCAGGTCTGGGCTTTAAAGCCATTATGCTGTGTCTGTAGGCACGGTTAATTCACAAAAGATGAATGCAGGATTTGCAATCAAGGAAATATTAGCATCCCAGCCAGCGGAGAGGCTGAACATGCAAGCCAGCCATCACTGCCAGCAAACTTGATTCTCTTTTTGGCGAAGCTGGCTGGCTTGGCAAACACAATGGTAATGAGATAAACTGAAATACCAGGCAACAGGGCTGTTCTTTGAAGTAATTATCCTCCAGGGCAACAAGGAACAAGAGGAAAAGGTTTTTAGAGGCATGGTGTGAATGCACAGGGAATATTATTTGAATTCCTGAAGTCAGCCCTCAGTTTATAACGCTCAGGTGTGCCGATGCCAAGCAGATGGAGAAAAGGAAGGAAAGCCCCAGCAGCAGGTACAGCAACAAAGCAATACAGCAAGAAGATAAGCCAGGTGAGGAGCAGCACTGAGGGGCAGCACCGCCCCAGCAATGCTGGTGTTAAACTGTTATTGCTCCCAAGAAGTACCCATCCAGGCAGCTGCGCTATACCCAGCGTACTGACTCACACGCAGGGGCTTCATTGCAAACATTTAGCAATCAAAAATACCTGTTGGTTTAAGGGGTAGAGCAGTGGACTAGAGAAAAGGCAAAGGATGAAATAATGCACTGTCAAGTCTTGTCATCAGGAATTCCAGGTGACCACCGAGTAGGATTTCATCTGGCTGGCACTGCAAAGCCATGCACACATGAGAAGAAAGAATATGCAAGGCAAGGAGACAGTAATACATGGCACACAAGGCTTTCCCTTGCTTCACTTGTGCCCAACCAGGTAAGTCCTGACAGGACAGTTGGCTCTAGTCTAAATTTGAGGTCTTAAGCAAAATTATTTTCTAAGTAACAACATAACAGTTGGCATCACCAATCTCCCATGCACAATGTGCCATGATGAGTGGGTTTCATGTAGAAGAAGCCCGGGGTTAAAACTGCACCTGCAGCAGATCACCTCTAGGTCTTCGAGTGGACTGACAGCCAGGCAAGCATTCCCCCAGGCCCTGCCAGAGGGGACAGGCTGAAAGGGATGAAGGACACATCTCACCACTCCCGGGGTTCCATCACAGACAGCAGGGCTTTTGTCATACTCTTCCTACACTCATGAGTTAAAATCTTTTCAAAGAAAATCTAAGCATGTGGAAGATATTTCTTTTTTACCCACAGCCTGGAGGAGGAGGGATACAACTGCCCAATTCCTGCTGAGCCTTAGAAGTTTTTCTTTCACTCACCTGCAGCAGATCTTTAGATATTTTTTTTTTTAACAGAAAGGCCATAAACAGCAACAACTGGACTAGCAGGTGATGAAAGGGAAAGCAGCAGAATGGGTGGCCAGGCGACCACAATAGGGGCATGTGTGGAAGCAGCAGGACTGGGAGCTGTGTGGTGGGACAGGGCAGAGGGTGACACAGCCCTGGCCACAGGATGCTGCAGCCTTCCCAGTACCAGACCTTCCCTCTGGCCCCACCACCACTGGGCTTTTGGCAAAGGAAATGAAGGCAGAGAACCTGAGGGTGAAGCCGAGCTGCGCTTCTCTAATTCTATCAAAGAAAATATGAAAGTTTTAAGAAAGACAGTGCAGGAACAGCTCCTGAGCCAAGCCCGTGGCTCCCACCCAGGCTGGCTCCCTGTAAGCAGTGGTTTCATAAAGAAAAGGGTCTATTCTCAGTAAAAGCCCCATGTTTCCCTTTGCACAGCAAATAGTCCCTGTTCGCACAGAACCAACCAATGCAAAATGTTTATTACAAGGCAGAATTATACGAAAAGGAGTGCCTGAAACTAGAAGAAAATGTAAAACAGCAGAAACAAATGTAAAAACCACTATAAAAGTTTTAATGGATCCTTTCAGATATGGAGTGGCATTTTAATGCAACATTTTAAATTATTTCTTTTTTTTCTTGTTCTTTTTAGCTTTTAGGCAGAACATTAATCTGAGGTGCTCATTCTGCCTGCAGAGGAGAAACACGTCACAGCAGGCACCTAGTAGCTGGTAGGCAAAGCACAGCCAGGGTTGAAAAAGTCAGGGGGCTGTGAATGGATACAAACAGGAGACCCTCCCTTCGTCCCAGGGATGGGGTGCTGCCAGAGGGATACTGGGAGAGGCTCCTGCAGCCCTGGCCAGGGCTGGGAGCCAGCAGCATCGTGGGAAGGACAGTTCCAATCCGGGGAAAAGCTCTCCCAAACACCATGCACCCAGTAAGACCCTGTGGTGCCCAAGCCCCCAGAAGCTTCACTGCTGATTTGAAAGGGGGCAGCAAATTGGATTTGGCATGAAGGGACAGGCAGAGAGCACAAAATGGAGCACATACACCTCCCACTGCTTACAAATGCACATATATAGAATTAGACTGTCCTAGCTAGAAGCTTCTCCCATACTTTTCTGATGCCAAGGACCTACTTTCAGGATTTGACTCCAGGCTATGCATTTCTGACACATTAAAAGTCTCAAACCATGTGCTTAAAAATCTTTGGCCTATTGCTGACCTTTCTGAATACCAGGAACAGCCATTTTTTCTTGCTGATGCAGCCACAGGAAATTGTTAACTAAATCCTAACTGAAAGCCAGGAAAGGAGATAAACAGGCTAATCCTCCAGCCCATCAGACCCCGGGCTCTCTCAGCCTGCAGGTCGAGTCCATGCTCTTCAGACCAGCTCAGCAGTTCACTCATCTCTACCTTGGCTGTTGGTGTGTTCTTGTCTGGGACTGGGGAGGAAGGTATCCCCAGTTTCCAAAAAGCGAAGTATTTTGCTGCCATTCATTCTCTCAGACATTTGTGGTGCATGAGGACAGTCTCTGGCTGCTGCTACCTTCACAAAAGACCTTTCAGAAACCTATGGGAAACGCATTCCAAGAAACACACATGGTTTAGGTGGTGGGGTTTGCATGTATTTCTTAGGTTTTGCCTATATAAAGCCCCCTCCTCCTCAAAATCCTATTCCTCCCTGGTAATATGTGATGCTACTCAGGCAGGAATAGCAATATCTTCTAGGGATATGTCTACATTACTTAATAAGGGCAAATAGTTTCAAATGCAGTAACACTGTATATGCAGATAGCATCACTTTTGATGTCTTCAGAGACTCTACTCTGGTTAAAAGGAAATTAAAAAGAAAAAAAAAATGAACCAATTTTATCTAGAATACTGTAGTATTGCTTTCATCTGAATTTGGTCTGCTTTCTCAAGAAGGGGTCTGGAAAACCAGTACAGGGAGAAAACGAAATCCCAGCCACTCCTTCATTAATGAAACAGCAACAAACTCATTAAGAGCAGCAACTGCCGCTGAGGGTGCCCCGGTTGCACCAGCTGCTCTGCACAGCAGAGCCCTGCTGGGAGCCCCAATTAGGCTGATGTAGCTCAGCGGGGCCAGCAGGGATCCAGCCTGCCCCAGCAATTTAGAGGAGCTGGACCCATGCGGGACTGTCACAATGACAGAGACCCCACCTATATTAAAAATAACACTAGCGGTCATCACAAAAGCTGCTGCAGAAGAAGCTTGTGCAGAAGAAGGGCATGGTCAGGAGGGTGAGCATGCTCAACACTTATGTGCAGTACATTTTCACAACTCAAGTACACTGATCCCTGTCCCCTACACCAACAAAGGCTGGAGGTCTCAAATCACACCTTTTTCCCCTTATTTCACATCCCTTCTGCTTCCAGGCAATTTTCCCCATGCCTGCAGGCAGCATTAAATCCACAGGTAGCATGAAGAAAGTGAGAAAATTATGAAGTTGGTTGAAAATAACCTCAATATATTAACCCCCTTGAAGGTTAATTTTGTCCCCTTGTCTTTCAGACTAGCATAGGACCACTCTGCCCATCACCACCCACAGTCTCTGCAAACACCAGTAATCACTTGGTTTTCCCCTGCTGTACTTGCCAAGGCCAAGCCCCAACCTGAAGGACTGCTTGGCACAAGTTCAAAAGACAAGTGGGAAACCTTTCATTTTGGAGTCATCTATAGACCATGCCCTTGAACCTGACAAGTCTTATTGCACCAGAGGTGGAAGCCTGAAGGTCAAAACCCAAGGCCAGAGAGTGAAGAAGTAATTTCAAAAGAGGGTGAATGACTTTTAGGACGCACTGCTCAGAGAGATAGATGGAGCTGGGGTCATGCCTACAGGACAGCCTGAGCTCCTGTTTTCCTCAAAGCTGGGAGAAAGGAAATCCTCAGAGGACAAGAATACAACATAGACTGCTCTGTTGTTTCAACAATATTATTTTCTAAATGCATTTGCTCTACCAAATGGCACATAAAAGCCTGGCTACAAATCACCATTGTCATTTCTCCTCCAGGGAACAGAATTTCTTCATCCCAACACACGTCACCTGCTGAGAGAGTCACAGCTGCTACATCAGAGGCTACATGGAGAATACAGGACCCCCCCCGAGCCACAGCATTCCAAAGATTCAGCCAGCCCAGTGCCTCACCTCTGGCTTCAGTCAATAGCAGACAGTATGAATGTTGAGTCCCTCACCAGGGCTCCCCAAACAAACACTACTACTGTCTTCCAGCGCAGGCACACAGGCATTCTTCTATTCATGCTACCAGGTCAGTGCTGGGGAAAGGTAGCCTGGGGACTTCAGGGTGGATAGATTCTGCAGTGGATGACCCAGCACTGCTTTGAGCAGTAATAGCAAGTGCAGGGACTTCGTCTTCCCCTCTCTTTCTCCCACGTCTTCTCACCTTCTGCTCACCTATAACCAGGGATTCACCAGAGCTGGAACTTCTCCCTTCTGTTCCTGCCAATAGTCCTCTTGCTTCTCCCTTTCTAGTTAGTTCAAATTTCACAACACTGTCCCTGACCAAACTGAGACATACCACCCTGTACTCAAGCTCTCGTTCTACCAGAAGTCTCAAACACAGTTTATCCCTGCCTCTGCACCACTTTTTGTAGTCATTCTGTGAAAGCAACAGCAGAAAGGCACCAGCTCACTGAGCACTAGTCACAAAAAGCAAATACCCCGTGCCAGAAGATCTTTCCTGAAAGCCAGCTGCAATGATTTGCTGGCCATCAGCCATCATTTGGTGGCTTGCCCCTAACTAAGCACTACTCACTGACTGCACTACACTGCTCCCTGCTGCTCCTGGCACACAGAAAATTCAGCTACTGTATAGCGAGGATCTGTAAAAGAAGACCACATCATGGCCTCTGCCTTTGCTAGACATAGCCAGCAGAATTTGGCGACATCAAATGACCTTTGATGACAACTAAGATCTACCTGGTCAGCTAGTAAAGCTGTGCTGAATTTGGTTTATACTTTTGATGAGAAAACAAAACCCTGAATCCAGAATAAAGTGCTTTGAAAAAGGTTCTGACATTTTCTTAAACAATTTTTTTCTTCCCTTGAATATTCCTAGAGGAGCACACACAATAGACTTTAGTCACTCAGCCTTACCTGGGTAGTCTCTCTTTGTAACAAAAGGAAAGATTTCTTTAAAATGCTCTTTAAATTAGGCTCTGAAAAACTTCTGCAGATGACAGTCAGTCTCCACAAAGCAAGTGTCAAGGGATACCAGCTAGCTGTTCTAGACACTCTGCACTGCTGATGGTGAAACTTCTCCCACTGTGTTTGGAAATTCCCACACGTTTTAATGCACCATGAAAGACTACCAACATTTTCATGTTTTGCCCTTTAGAACCAAAAACTTTTCAAACCTAAAAAATAATTACATGGATTTCACATGAAGTGACACTGGTAATATGCCTTTAAATAGAGGAATACAAGGCAACAGAGAAAAATACCAAGATCAGAAACTGACTAATACTGAAAAGCCATTTTCTCAGGAGAGCTAAATGAAAGAGGGAGACAGGGAAAGATAACTATTGTTTAAATAATATTGGAGAGAAGGTACTGGAAGGTGTGGAATTAACCTTTTTCCTAATTAATTATGAGTTGTGAGGCAAAGGAAATCAGCCAGTCAAGAGCAATTTCAAGTGAGACAGGGATTACAACACTTGAAACACTTTGGCTGTCCTTTAAAAGAAGGAGAGGAAGGGAAGCAGCTGGTGTCAGGAAAGGGGGTGAGATGGAGCTGTGATACCACCCTTGCACACCAGCCATGGCCATGGCTGAGCCCACCAGCTCTTGAAAGACTGTGCTACAAATGATGATGGGGAAGATTTCATTACAGGATGTAAGCCCACAAGATAATGATCAGTAAACGCATTCTAAACAGGGTTATTCAAAAGGCAATCAAATTTTTGCAACAGAGAAATTATTTGGGAAGTTAGACTTCAAAAAACTTCTTTAATCTCCTACAACCTAACATTCCATATGCTCCTCCATTCAGCTCTTAACTCTTTAAATATTATGATATTTAGTAACTGGAGAAGATGTGGAAATACCTGCTGAAGGTAAAGAGTGGAGAAAATTTGATTATTTTCTTTTTCATCTGAATCTTAACTCCTTAAATCACCCAACAACTCACCGCAAAACTCCTGCATCATCCCTACAGCAAATAACTTGAGCGCAATTTGTCTAGAACCCTTTTTTTTTCTTCTTTTTTCTTAACCACTTCATTTTTATTAACACCCACACTCTTAAATCTCAAGATGGAGAGCTCTCATGGATGCAGGATTCTCATGAATGCAGATATGGCAAATGACACAGAGAGGATTCAGGTGGAGAGTCACACTCTTCTCTGCCTGCCTGCCTGGTCCTCTTGAACCTCATTAAAGCTGCAGAAGGTGCAGACCTGCTGTCTGGCCCATTAATGTTGAAAGTGGGAAATTATACAGCTTTAAAGCATACTGCTTCTTTAGATGGTGCTACCTTGAATTATGTGCTGCTGCTTCTCTACACAAAACTGCAGATTGATGTGATGATAAACAAGGGGGAAATGTTTATCAGCATTCAAAATAAAAGAGAAAGAGAGAGGATGGAAAGAGTGCTGTGTTTGAATGCAGAATTTAGGCTGCTTTTTCTCTTATGCTTCCCATTCAGCTGGGTGTTATCCAAGAGCAGAAGATATTTTTCTGAATCTCTTGAATGATATTTTTCATCACAAGTCAGCTAAAGAAGCCAGTATTTCCATTCATATTAGTTCTTTGAGTTACATGCAGCTAATTTACAACAGCCAGCTTTTTTGCTTTCTGTGTATGAGGGTTAAAAGCTAAATAGCATTGAGAATAACACTACAGCATCTTGCTTGCCTTAACTCACTGGGGTATCCTCAGATGCCTAGAGATCATTCAGAAACAAACAAACAAACAAACCCACTGCAGCACTGTAAAGCAAAACACTGCGGAATAGTTGCTATGATGCCTAGTGCTAGGAAACAAAGTAGAATTATTAGCGAAGCTCTGAGGTTGCACACACATGTTTAGCAGTCAGGAAACAGGCTTTTTCATTATTTTTTAGGACATACTTTACTAAAGCACAATGCCAATTGATCTTTTTCTTTGACTCTATGAACTTCATAAAAAGAGAGTTTATCTAGAGGAAAAATACCCAAAAAACTAACAAATCCTGATGCTCCATTTCTTCAACCACAACTTTCCCCTTCCATGTTCTTCCTTGCTCCCATTCAATATTGGATTTGTGGCTGCTGCTCCCTTCAAGCAATGAAGGAGCTGGAAAGCAAGATTTTGTGGAGAAAGCAACCTAAGAGAAAAAGTGCTCCCCAGAAGAAGATGAAATTTCTTGGTCCTTCTTTCAGCAATCTGCAATGCTCTCAAGAAGATTCAGAGGGGAAAATTTTTGGTTTGGTGTTTTTTGGAGGGCTGATATCCCTTTAACACTTAGTCTGTGCTACCAAAATTTTCTATGCTAAGAAAAAACCTACGCTAGAGATATCCACGTATTCCTCCTCTGCCATAAATCCCTGAGCTCCTGCCATTCTCTCTTTCTAAGTGATGAAGAGCAGAAGAGATGAATCTCCCTTTACAGGGGAAGCCATGGGACCTGGGGACCTGCCTACAGCTGGCATTGTGCAGACAGGGATAGGTAAAGTTGCCACTGATTTATATGCCACTTATGAGAAATTTTTGTGAAATTATTCAAGCAGCACCATGTGGGTATGCAATCAGGATGAGAGCTAGTTGAAAAGCAATGGCATAGCAGCTGGTTGGTTTGAAGGACTAATTACGGGATGGAGTCTTACACATCTGGGTCATCGCTTCACATCCATCTCAGTTGCATACTAGCGACAAGGTCATTACTCTTTGATAGTTCCTTGGCGACAGACATGAAATGGCTCTGCAGGTCCAGACCAGTTTGTGGAGCAATGGTTTCCTCCTCAGAGTACCGCACATGACAAGGACTAATTGATCTTTGCATTGGCAGCATCAGCAGAGATCTCAGGGCTGATCTGTTCAGGAACAGCATCCGGCTTTGATGCACAGCAGGAGGCCAGCCTGGAAGAAGGCTATCCCACCATCTTCCCTGCCACACCACTTCTGCAGACAACCAGAGAACAGAAAATTCTTCCATGAGCTTGTTCAAACACATTCGACATAGCAAAACAAAACGGGCTTCGGCAGAGATCATTAGTGGCAGAGTGCACTCAGTGCAACTGTTTCACCATCCTTTCTCACAGCAGGAGTAACCTTTATGTGGCTACAACCATAAAGAGCAGTAACTGTCTCAAAGATCTCCAGAAAGCCCAGCAACATAGCCTGAAGCCTGTAGACGGGGTCAGACCTTAGTAGTTAAAGATCCACAACCTAAAATAAAAATAAAATCTTTGCAGGAAAAGTCATACTCCTGCTTCACAGCTGCAGCTGCCCCTCAGTACCTCTGGAGCAGGCAATGGGAAACTCTCTTAGATGACAGCTGGAGGAGGTACACAGCACCAGCGTGAGTTACAGGCTGCTGCAGGGCACAAGCAAGCGGTCATCTGAAACACTGAACAGCATCCTGGGTTCAGTTCTGCAGCCAATACATGTAAATAACTCCTGGTGAACTCTGCTCGGGTTAAAAACCAAGTTCACCCTGCTCATGGCTTTGATTTGAATGTGGGTTCACCGCCTGTAACCCAGAGCATGACAGCACGCAAGAGAGCAGATCTAAAATCCTCAGTGCTCACTGTGTGAACAAACTAATTTGCAGTCTGACATTTTAGCCGTGTCCTATGTAGATGACTTTTTGCTTATTCAATACTTCTGAATAAAACCACTTAATAGCTATGCAATAATAAATAAGGTATTAATATTATGCCACAGTTGCTTTGTACCAGATTTAACCTGCTATTTTTCTTCTAACCTCAACAGGAGCTCTGAAAACTCTGCAGCTTTTTATATAACTAAGTTAATAAGTGTTTCCAATTGCTGAAAATAATTACCATCAAGAGCAGACATAGGGCAGCATGCATAGGGCATATGTAAGACAGAAAGGGGAGAATGCAGGGAAGAGAGAAAGAGAACAAGAGAGAGAAGGAGAGAAGATAGTGTCAAATACCCAAGATCCTTTCAGCCTAGATTTCTGTTTTTCTTTTACAAGAATAAATACTTTACAAAATATTCCTATTCCTCTGTGAAGAGGGAGTAAATCTGGAGGTCAGGACACCCCCCCACCTTTCAGAGGCTCTCTGACCCCAGCTCTCCCAGGAGGCTGAGAGGCTGCCTTCTCCCTGGAGCTCTGCCAGGTCACACCAGATGCAGTTTTCATGACAAACTGACTGGTCTAGGTTTCAGTCCAAGTTTGTGTTTTAATAGTTGGATTTCATCAGTTCCTCATTTACCTAGTTCACACAACTTACCATATATTTAGGGGGTTGTTTTTCTTTCCTTCTTCTTCCACTACCTTAACAGAGGCATTCTAGTGGTAGCCTGAAGATAAAAAGGGTAGAGAAAAATCAAGAGTGGTGCGGTAGGCTAGTGCTATCATTGAGACCAGCTAGCCCAGGGCAGATCCCGTTTGACTATTTCTCACATCATTATTGTGCTTAGCCCCATAAACCTCGCCTTGACCAGGTAATCAAAAAAGAGCTCTGGGGTGCGCACCCAGAGTCTGCTGTTCTTTCATCGTTTTCATGCCATCTTGTCCCACCATCGCTGCTCATCAGAAACAGTAACTCAGGTTGACATCATTCCTACCAGAGATAGGAGCTATTGAATTATCTAAGGACAAACCTAAATACTAGCTTTTAAAGGATAACTGATCTACTAAAAGCAAGTATTGTTTTGGGCATGCCATGTCATATTTATCATGCTTGGCTTTGCATTGCACTGTTATCTGCTGCAATGTCATTTGAACAACATGAAGTTGCATAGCACATGACAGATGCCTCAGCAATGAGGGAAAGACACTCTCGAGATTCCCGGTCCATTATAGATCATCCCAAATAAAAGATTCAAGGGATATGAATGACGGTGTGTCACCAGACTGAAAGTGACTCAAGTCTCCCCAATTATCTGCAGAAAACAGATTTCTTCAATTCACCTGCTTTTCACCTAATTAATGTTCTATTTGCTTCCATTAAATGTGGTTTCATTATAATCTTCTTCGAAACAATATGATTACAAAGTAGAAAGATTACAGCTTTTTAGCAATAATAGCAATTCCAAGGAACATGTCAGATAGAGGCAGATTCCTTTTTGGCACAATACTGATTATAATCCCTGACCAACCACTAGAAATTCTCCTCTCCTTTAGAAAGAGTCATCACCTCAAGCAAACTCCATAGAGCACCATGAAAACACTCTGCCAGTCTTCACAGGTGAACCCTCGTTCTTTCAAAGAAGGTTGCTCTCTTAACCATTCCTTGAGAAATTTCAAGACACTAAATCGTTGAGAGTGTACTGCAATAAAAAGCATCCTAGAAGAAAAAGCATCCATATGCGTTCAGCTTCAAATTCTTAAAAGCTTTGTAATTTTTACTCTCCTTTAGCAGAGGAGGAAAAAGAAAGCAGACAGGTTACCTCTGCCTTTCACTGAAAATTACCTCCCCTTTTTCTAGAAATATCCAAAAATGAAAGAGAATAGTGGCTCCATTTTCATATACAGTTTCTGCTCTGAAATCTGGAAAAACCCCAGCACTTTCTTCCAAAGAACCTGGCACCTTCAGAGGAAATTTTAAATGCTGGTGAGCATTTTCATCACAGTTCCTAAAAGCCCATTGTCCAGCTGGAAAGGGCTTTCACCAAAATACAACAACAAAAAACCTCTCCCGAGCTCTGGCTCCCTAGTCCCTGTGACCTTGCAGATCCTTACACTCACCACAAAGGCTTGGCTGAGGTAGCAGGTTTTAAGGATGAATCTGGTTCTGTGCTCCAAAAGCAGAACTAGTTCCCTGTAGGTGAGCATGGCCCATCCTGCAGACCCTGCCATTTTTCATGTCCTTTTAATATCACCTCCATATCTTTTTTTATTCTGATATTAATGGACTTGCTTATCCTGCTCTGTGCCCCACATATTCGTGAGATGAATACAATGAATTGGCAAGTCCAGTCTGACTGGCCATATGCTGTTCAATTTGTATCTGCTGGTGTCCTGACCTCACTTTTGTCCAAGCTGCTAAAAAGTCCAACTGAGTAGCTGAAATATTCTCCTTTATCTGAAGCTAAGGAAACTATTCTTTCCCCTTTCACATAAACTTAATTTGGGTTTCACTACAAAAAATAAAAGTAGTTTATTATTGTGCTCCTGAAATGTCTGAGGTAATACACAGGAAATGCTTGGCACATACGGTATTTTTATGTGGCGCATTTTTTTTTTCCTCTTCTACAAATCTGCACAGAATTATTACTATTTGGCACACAGCAAAAGGAAGTCTCCTGTGCATAACATGATTTAGTCTGGCCGATAAAGCGGAAGTGGATTTCTTCGTTGCATATTAAGTTCCACTGGAAACCATTTGCACAAGAGAGAAAAATCACACTTTCATATTCCTTTATGATGATACATTTTCCGTCATACAGCCTCATCTTTCTCTCTTTTTCCCCAAATATCAAAATTTCTCCCTGCAGTGACTCTCCAGATTTCCCATTCTCACACACTGGCTCTCCAAAGACAGTTACTCGTGTTTGCACAGTCTCAGCACCTGGGGAGGTCCCTGCTTCAGGGAGGGCTGTTGGGATAAGCAGAGCCCATGCAGGGAGGGTACAATACCCTGTCCCCCTGTGTACCCCAGGGACAGTGGAGAAGGAGGGGGTGGTCTCTTGAGCCTCTTCCAGCCTGTACCTCACCCACAGCCTCTCTCCCCTTCTCAAAGGCTGCCAGTGCCCTGGGGTTGCTGCCACTGCATCTTCCTTCTACAGCTCCTTCTCACCAAGCTCCCTCTCTCCCAGCATAAGTCATAGGGCCCCAATGCTACCCATATCTCAATCCACCTCGTACACAACTGGTGGGTTTCCACTTGCTCACCTCATGCTAAATATTCTGTGTACTCGTTACAGTGCCTGAAGCCTCCTGGATTGTCTCCCTCACCCCAGGAGCTGTGAATCACGGAGAGACTTCTCCCTGACCCAGCATTTGCTCCTACATGCAAAATGCCACATCGTGTCTGAGATACCTTCTCAAAACGTAAGTATGAGTCTGTTGCTAAAGGAGAGGCCATCTGTAATCCACTGCATTTCCAGCATCTGTCACCAGGGTTGGGTTAGTTGAACAAGTCCAAAATGGTTGCTCAGTGCCAAAGGCAATGCAGTAAAGCAGCCACTGTTTCTCTAACCTGTTATGTTTCTTCTCTAATGCTTTTACAGCACAACACAAATTGGGTACTGCCAGGGCAACTGACTCATTATAGGCGTACAATTTTATTTTAAAAAACATTGAAAGACAATGTTAAGGATTGATGGACTAATTTCTCTCTACTATGCCATGGGAAGGAGCAGCCAGTGGCCAAGTGGGGGAAATGCCTTCTATTGGGACAAATCTCTTCAGCGCTTTTAGCCACAATGCCTAATAACACAAAACTCACTCAATCACCATGCATGCTTAATGAATTGGCCAGCTTGGCCTCCACTTCCCCAGAAGGTTTTGGCCAGTTTCAGCCAGACCTGGCTGAGTCTCCAATGGTTTGACAAATGTCACTGTGACAGAAGGAGCAGACTGACAGGAGGGAAATGTTCCTGTGACCAAGGACCAGCCCTCAGAGCAACCCTCTAGCAAAAAGGGACCAAGTTTCATGTATTCAGTCACTCGCTGGCTGAAAATGCTGTGAGTCCCTGCATCAGAAGATGCAGCATCACTTCTCATCTTGTGTGTGTTTTCTTTTCTCCCCTGGGCCCTGGGAGCAGATTTCAGCCTCAGCCCAAGGCACTCACCCTTCCTTGCTGGGCTCTCCTCCCTCATCTCTTTTCATTAACCAGCTCTTTGCCTGTCTGCATTTGAACAGTTGGATGGCCCTACACCATAACTTTAAAGTCAATGGAACTTCACATGAAATTCAATAAGCTGGGGATGACCTGTACAGTCTCTGCCATTCTTCCTTCCCCTATTCGTTCCCCTCTCCATCCTTTCCTGTCATATCGGTTTGCCTATTACTCCATGCCTAATAAATTATCAGTAATGCTCCAGCATCAAACATTTATTATCCTGAGTATCATGTGACTAATGAGTGAGTTAACCTCCAATTTCTGCCCATATAATTCACACACATTGATTTTACATGAAAAGATCTCTTGACTTACATTGTATGACCCTGATAAATTTAATCTCTTTAATGCTTCTTCTTTCTAAATAAATGTAAGATGTTTTCCTCTAGAAAGTTTTGCACCAGTAAAATCTACATTGCAACTTGGCAAAAAAAAAATCCTCCACTATTCTGCCAAATTAATCAATACAACTAAAACAAAAAACCTGCACAAAAGGTCTCTGGTTCCTCCAAGTGCTGGCAGCTCAGCCAGCCTGACAGCATTGTTAGAAATGCAACAGGTAATCAGAGCTGACAGCTGGTGTCAAAACCTGCAGCTGGAATTTAGCAGCTGGCTGGAAGAGGTTCCAGTTCAGGGCCATTATATTCTTGGTCTCATCACCCCTCCTTTCCCTCAAGGTAGAAAACCCATGTGGTAAAGCTAGACAGGGAGCAAAGGGGCAACACAGCACCTCCTGAGCCATGATGGACTGTGTGGAACCTCCAGCAACCCATGCTGGTGGGTGTTGCATCTACATCAACACTGCTGACCTTGGCTTTGCTTTACTAGGACAGAAAACTGTTTGGGCCAGCCCAAAACAATAAAGATATTATTGCCCTGGTAGGCAGGAGACCATAGGATACAGGAGGAAGGAGATCGCAGGACCCTGGTTGTTGCCAAGAGCTGTAGATAATTGGGCTAAAAACAGACTTTGCAAAGTTGGAAAACAAGAAAGCATAACTGAGCTATTTGGACAAGTGGACAAGCACTGCCTCAACGAGCAGGGGTATAAAAGGGATTGCTTGTGCTTAATAAAGTGATTTTGTTTGTCACCCCAAAACCGGAGTCCTTGCCTCAGTTGCTACAGAAAACTAACTGGGAAACTATACCTTGGGGTTTGTGCCAGCTGCCATGGGGCACTGCAGCTTTTTGCTGGGATGCACACAGGGCTGGGAGATTTAAACAGTCAAAAAAATACAGAACCTTTGCAGGCGGCTTAATAACAGGAGTCATGAGAGTGTTTATTTAGATCGAAGAGACAGTGTGCTTGTTTTCTCCATCATCCATACGTGCTGTGTACAATAGAAGGGTGATGCAGAAAGGCTCAGGAAGACCAGCTCCATAGTGCAAACCAGAGACAGGCTGGAAAGGCAGTTTGTTCAGCAGCTGGGACCACAGCCAGGCCAGAGCTTTGCCATAAAAACTGAAATCTCATCAAAACTGAAGAAAAAATAATTTGGGGAGAAAAAAATAGTGGTTTTGACACAGGAAAGATGTGTAGCTGGGCATGGACAGAGTTGGATTGCTCCTTCCACAGGGAAAGGGGGTGAGGAAGAAAGACTTGAGCTGAGATGGAGACAGGGAGAGCCGGGCTTGCTGCTCTTCTGGCTTTGCAAGGGAGAAGGCTGCTGGGATTGCAAAAGTCACGAGGCGTACTGCTGGAGGCAGCTGCCTCTTCCCATCCCTCCCCTCTGCCACCCTGTCCAGGCCTGGCTGCTTACACCCCTGCTGCACACGGTGCCCCTGCTACGAACAGAGACATTTGAATGTTTGAACTAATGCCCTTCTCCCATCCACCCACCCACCCACAGCATGTTAGACCCTGCCAGCGCAACGTGAGCCGCAGCTCTCTGCGGAGATGCCTCCTCCTCACCTGGGCTGCAACATCCCAGCCAAAAAAACCAGAGGAGCAAGCAAGCGGCAGACAGCGACACCCCTTTCAAAATGCGAATGTCTTGGGGTAGTGCTGCTCAGGACAACCGGTAGAAACAGAGGGGTTTTGTTTAGGTTGCTCCCTTTAAAATACGTCCACTCCCCTCTGAGCCTGCATATTTTACAGTCTCGGCATACTTTCCTTGTTAACAACTCTGGCAGACTCGGTTATTTTTTTCATAAGTGAACTTACCAAATTCATTTTTGAAGCTCCCACAACTTGAGAAAGAAGTTGCAGCCTGAAAAAAGCAAGGACAAAGAAAAATCAGGTATTAACAGCAATGCTGCTGAACATTTGAGGGCTCAAACATTTGGTGATTCAAATCACTCACTCATTTGCATTATTCTGAAGTCATTAATTTTTATTCCTTTTCATAGTAAAGTGAGTAAAAAATTTTGGTTTCCATGTACAAAAAAAGGGGTGAGAATCATGGTCATTTGAACTCCAAATAGATGTTTTTAATCTGTAAGATGCAGAAAAAATGCGGAGGAATTTTATATACCCAAGTATTAGAAAATATTATATTTCAGCAACTCAAGTGTTAGAATTCTGTACACCGAAGTATTAGAAACATCTGTTTTGCAGCAAGAAATCCTGTTACGAGGCAAATGTCAAGAATAAAAGATAAAAAAAAAATAGACCGTGCTTGAGAATGTCAGCACAGGGATGAGCAACATAAGTCCATGAAACTTTGTACTATTTTCCCTGATAATAACAGCTTTGTATCAGACCTTTGGCACCATTATGTATTATTCTATATAAACAGCTTGGTATTTTTTCATGCCAAGTAGCTCCTTTTGGTGCTTTGCAAAAGCTTGAAAACACTGTCCCTTTGCCACCACACCCAGTTCATTGTCATTCCCCCCAAAACACATTCTAACCCTACAATTTTTTACCAAATAAACACCGGTGACTCAAGTCACAGCAGCAAGAGTACCCAGCTAATCTCCACACTGTAGATGGTGAATAAAATCTCCTGGCACTCCTTCCACCAAGCAAACACCCCATGCAACACCAGTGGGTTCTTTTTTTTCAGTAAGACTAAGAACAAGAATAGCATAGCACAGCGTTGCATAGCATAGCATAGAATAGAGTGTAATGGAGTGGGATGGGATGGGATGGTCATCATAATCACATAAATTATTATTTGAAATTGTATAATAATAATAAGGAGAAGGAGGAGAATGGTTATTTTAATCATTAAGAAATCCAGTCTAGTGCTGCATGGGGTGCTTGCTCAGTGGAAGGAGTGCCAGGAGTTTAGGTTCAGCATGTACGAACTCTCCCGGACCATCCCCACCAACACCCTCTTCCCGTTTTCCCAACGCCTTCTTCTCCAGCAGCCCCTCCTTCTCCTCCCATCCCGCGGTATCTCCTGCCATCTACTGATGCCTGCGAGGAGGTGTCTCCCGCGTTTCGGTAAGCGTGGGGCGAGAATACACCCCCTTTATTTTGGAAAGCGAGGGAGCTGATACAGGACCTGGGGGAGGGAGGTGATGCGGGATGGAGGGAGGTGATACAGGGCGGGGAGGCACCGGGAGCCCGGCCCCGGCCCCGGCCCGCCCCGGGAGGCCAAGGGCCTCCCGGGGCGGGCCGGGGCCGGGGCCGGGCTCTTTCCGAAACCTCCCCGAGGGAGGAGGAAGGCTGAGCCCTTAAAGAGCAGCGCCCGCATCCCCCGTCCCGTCCCGGCGCAGCCATGGGGGAGGCGGCGGGAGGTAGCGCGGTGCCCCCGCTCCCGGCGCCGGAGGCGGTCGGGGGGCAGGTGAACGCCCTGACCGTCCTGGCTTTGCTGGAGAAGCTGGTGTCGATGCTGGAAGCGGTGGAAGGGCAGCAGCGGCAGATGGAGCAGAGGCAGCGGGGTTTGGAAGGGGCCGTGCGGAGCATTCAGGGGGACCTGGGGAAACTGTGTCGCAGCCACGGGGCGACGGGGGAGGCGGTGGAGAAGCTGCTGGAGAAGTCGCGGAAGGTGTGCGCTCACACCCGGGCCGTCAGGGAGCGGCTGGAGAGGCAGTGCGACCAGGTGCGACGCCTGGAGCAGCATCACGCCCAGCTCCTCCGCAGGGACCGCTTCAAGGTGCTCATCTTCCAGGTGAGAGGCACTGAGCCTGCCCCCAGCGCTGCGGGGCGAGCTCCGAGGGAAAGAGCCGCTTTCTAGTGCGGGCAGCCTGATCTTAGTGGGATGTCCCTGCCCATGGCAGAGGGGGTGGAACTAGATGATCTTTAAGGTCCCTTCCAACCCAAACTAGTCCATGATTCTAACTTGGTGAAAAAGCTGACTTTTTACTAACTCTTAGTAGACTTGGGGGGAAAAAAACGTTGTCTTTTCGCTAATTTCATAGGATGGTTCGAGTTGGAAGAGACCTTAAAGATCATCTAACTCCAAGCCCTCCTGCCATGGGCAGGTGAATTTGGGAGAATAAAGTTTTTTCAATCTCGGCAAACTTGAGGAAAGATTGGTCTTGTATGCTTTTAGCAAACTTGATGGAAGAGCCCACTGCTGCCCTTAAATATAGGAGAAAAGCCTGCTTTCAGTCTTGGCAAACTTGGGCTGGGGGAAGGGGAAAGCCCGTTACTATTTAGCTAACTCTTAGCAAACATGAGGAAAGAGTTTTTGGTTTTGTTTTTTTTTTTCTTCTATGATTTTTAGCAAACTGTGGGGAAGGACCCCTCTTTTACACTTGCCAAACTTAGCGAAAGCTTTTATTAACTCTTACCGGACTGGGGGTGGGGGGGCAGTGGGCTGTATTTTTGCCAACTTAACAAAGTTGGGAAAAAAGTTTCCTTTCAGTCTCTGCAAACTTAGGGAAAGCAGTCTTTTTCACTAACTCTTAGTAAACTTGGCAAAAGAGCCCATTTCTGCTCTTGACAAACAGGAGAAATGCCCACTTTCACTTGTAGCAAACTTGGGGTAAAAAAAAGCCTGTTTTGCCAACTCCGATCAAACCTGGGGGAAGAGCCAGCTTTTTTTGCTAACTCTTAGCAAACTTGGGGGAAAGCCCATTATTTTGTTGCTAACTCTTAGCAAATATGAGGAATGAGCCTTTTTTTTTTTTTTGCTATTTTTTATAGCAAACTGTGGAGAAGAAATCCTCTTTCACACTTGGCAAACTTGGAGAAATAAACGTCTTTTAGCCAATCTGAGGAAAGAGACTTTGCTTTACTAACTTATAGTGAAGGGAAAAGGGCTGTCTTCTACTAACTCCCAGCACGTGAGAGAGAAAAGTTGTTTTGTTTTGCAGGGGTTTTTTTTAAGCAAACTTGAAGAAAGGGCCCATTTTAGGAAACTGGACAAAAGAGCCCATTTTGCTGACTTGTAGCAGTGCTCCTAAGAACTGCCGTGCATCTGCCCTCTAGAAGCAGGAGCAGGGCAGCGCTGTAGCTATTATTGTGCTGGACCTCACACCCCTCTTTGTGCCTCATGCTGTTCTGGCTCATTCAGGGATGAGCTAAAAATTCGGCTAAAAACTCAGCTTCCTGGAAGTCCATCCAGTGATAGTGGCAGTTTGCATATTTTCCCCTTTTTAAGCAATGATCTGGACGGAACACAATGTGAGCCTTAATGAAATACAGGACATGACTTTTACATTTTAAAAAAAATAAAATTAAAAAAACCAGACAGATTCCACAAAATCTGTGGGAAGAGAGGAGAGTGAACGGCAGGGCTGGTACCTCACCAGCTCCTCACACTAAACTTGTTAGTTGGGTGTTGCAGCTGTCAGTCCTTTATTCTGCTCACTGGTTGTTAGGGTTTTTTTCTATTTAAACAAACAGAACAGAAGTTGATTTTAGAAGTTGGCAGGTCTGGTTAGTGCACAGGCACTTCCCTCAGAAAGGAAGCCCCACCTCCGTGCTTATTGTCCTCCCAAATTGCAGTCCAGGTTTGACAAGACGAACGTGGTGGTTTCCATCCTATAAGGAATGTGGAAATTATTCCAGGGACTGGGTAAATTAAAAGATGTGCACTCTCTGGACTTCTCAGAGTAATTTAAGATCCATTACTGTCAAAACATTGTCATCTCCCAATCGCTGACTGGCTCCCACCTCCAGGTTCAGACCTCGAACACTCTCTGTGGGGAGAGTGTACCAGCTTGGTCCTGGGAAACATGATCGTAGGGCTTTTCCCATACCTGCAAGCGTGAGAATTAAGGCCTTGTTGTTGCAACTACAGCATCTGCCTCCAAAGAACCCAAATTTTAGTGTTTTAGAAATAATATGTAGAAGAAAGACAAGAACACAGCTGTGTGTGGGCAGGGCAGCTAATGTGACCTCACTAGGGATCCCCAGGACTGCTGCCTAGTGGCAGTGATTTACAGGCATTGGGTAAGAGTAACAGTAAAACTTGCCGAGAAGGGTTTGAAGGATGAAACAGTGTCTCAACAGGGGAGGACTGGCTTTGCTTGTTTTCCCATGCTAAATAGTATTGCAAAATTAAGACCTGTTTATACAGTTAAAGAAAATCCACTGCTTCTCCACTGCCCATCACCAGGCTGGTACCTTTGGACAGCGGATCTGTTCTTCATTGCTTTTACAAGGGTTTGCTTGACTCTGTTCCCCCTCTCACTGGAAAATACCTTGCCATCATGGGGTGGGGATGTGAACTTAACCCATCCCAAGCCCATGTGGATCAGGAACGCAAGCCTTAGAAAAGAAAGACTATAGTGGAATTCAGTAAGAAATACTCAGCTGTCAGCTAGGAAATTGCTCCTGGCACTGGGCTGTTGCTAAAAGGCAGCAGGGCTGGCTGGAAAATCAGTGTAGCAGGCAGATCTTCCCCAGGATGTGGGAGGGTGGCCAGGGCAGGCAGCCCTGGGGTTTTCTCTGACAGAGCCTGGGAGGAGTTGGGATTTTCCACCAGGGAAGCGGCCACACCCTGAGGGATGGTGGGTGCTCACCAGGCTGTGCCCATATCCCTGCTGTCAGCCTGGGCAGCAGGTGATAACCTGTGTGTCCACCTCCTGAAAATATCCCTGTGGGGTCTTTTGATAAACTGGAGGTGGGATGACCTGTCAGTCAGCAGGGCCACCACCTTGTTTGGATAATTGTATAGAAGGAAAAGCAGAAGGCTGGCTCAGTTTCTGTCCTGCCCCAAGCAGGAATCCATGAAAAAACAATTGCAGGAAGAAGTCACTGCAATAAAGCCGTATCGATGCCAGATTTCTGTAAAAACAAAAGGGAAATCTCAATGTGCAAGATGTCTCTTCAGTCAGGGGATTCTTCTTTTGCACTGATAAAAAACCAATCCCAGACTTGACACAGCATGTGATTTGTTAGCACCCGCTTTTCTAGCTTAGGAGGATAGTTCTGAATGATAATAAAAAAAAATGCACTTGTGATTCAGTTCTGTGTTCACTGCATATCTCAAACTCCGTGATACTTGGTTGGCACTCTGAGCACAGCCAGAACACATGACTTGAGCTCCTGCTCTGCATTTTATGAAACTGTGCTGCCACATAACAGCATCAGATTTACCCCAGCGTAGAGGCTGAGAATGAACTGTGCTTAGAAAAGTTCGGCTATTTACGTATTTTCCAGTAGAATTCCCTTAGTTTTCCCTCCCTAGACTGTGTTATGCTTAGTTTGCATATATTTATTTAATTGGTGACATATTTTAATGGCACTGCATTCCAAGTATTTGAGGATGCAAAAGTTAATTAAACAAGCCAAAAGTGACACAGCAATTTAGCAAAACACTGAAGTGACTGTTTTAAAAATCCTTGTTAAGCTTTGGCATTGTTTCCCTCTGTTTTGTTCTGGTTTGGTGGGGGTTTTGTGTGCTTTTTTAGCTGAGAAAGCAAAATGCAAGATAAGAAAGGTTCATGTTTAATTTTTCAATTAAATGTCACGCTTACAAGTGAATAGGACAGATAAAATGAGTAAAAATTAGAGCTTGGGGTTAAGCATACTGATATTCAAGCTGCTTTCAGATACTGCTCTTTGTAAATGCTTCATCACAAAATGAAGCAAGAGGAGGGCACAGGAAATTAGTGATATAGTTGTATCTTCTTGTTTGGGTCGCTGCAATCATCTTTAGAAAATGCAACTTCAAACTCAAAAATGAATAAGTAAGGGAAACAGAAGATATTACAAACTGATATCTAGTGACTAAATTTCTTACTGGAGTCTTGCAGGGATAATACTCTTATATTGATTAATGACAAGAATATCTTACATGGCTCTTGGAACTTGATCAAGCTGTGCTGTGGGAGGTCAGGGAGATGGTGCAGCCAAACCCACAACACCCCAGGCAGCACAGGATGTGCAAAGGGGTGGCCAGCAATTTTTTCCTCCTTGCCTGTAGTTCCAGCCTGCTCCCTGCCTTCCTCCCTCTCTGTGGTGACACTCGGATCTGAAAAGCATGTATTTGTCTGAAGGAAATTAGGTGGAGCTGTAGCTGGTTTTAGAAGGATTTGTAATCTTTTGACCTATCTTGTGTAGCAAAACAAGTTCTAGAGCAGTAATCATTTAGGCATAGAACAGCATCTACAAGGTACAGAGGAGCTTGCACTGCTGTTAGCATGGGAAAATGCCACCTCCCCTTCTTGAAGGCCATGGCCTCTTACCACTTATCTGACAAAAATCCAAACTAAAGCATGCCAATTTCCCCTATATGGCATCAGAGATTCAGCATTCCTGACTAAATTAACTACCTGCTCACTCCGGCTATCCAGTGTTATTTGTAGTGCACTGTTATGGTTCTTATCTTCCTTTCTGGTAAATGACAGGGATGAGATTTTGAACTATAGAAAGCTCCAGATAATGATGGATCAGAGCCACAGGAAAGGTACTGATTTTAACTTTGCAAGTATTACTAGGATTAGCAAGAGTTGTTGCACTGTGTGAGAACTTGTACAAGTCTATTCAGCTCCTACACAGAAGAATTAATTCAGAGGAGCTACCTACCTACAGTCAAGCTCATCTGAGAAAATGCAAGTGATGTTTTTGAACTCAGACACAGAAAATAAAAAGATGTGGTTTTTTTCTCAGAATTTTAGACTAAATCAAGAAGGAAAGATCAAAGTTCTACTTTTCTGGCATGAAAAATTGTTTGTAGCACCTGGTATTTTTCAGTGTATTGTTCTAGTCTTCCTAATGAAATGCCAGACTGCTTGAAAAGGTATCAAAACTAAATAGAGGTGTCATAAAATTGTTAGACAAAGAAGTTACCAATAGCCCGCTTACATTGTGTTATTAGTAACTGTATTTGAAACAGAAATGTCTGTTCCACCATAAAGCATTCCTACTGTACCACCTTTGTTATTTCCACAGCAATTTACTTAATTTATTTTCATTTGCATTTTAATAGTTCCTGTGATCCTCAGGTCTTTTAGAAGTGTGAGCTAGGAAAGCATGTCATTCCTATTTTGTAAGCAGAGTAATAGATACCCAGAGGCTGGCGTTTTCTGGGACCATGCAGGAAGCATAGACAGAGAGGTGATTTCTCCAATGCCAGTACAGTCTGAAAGCCAAAGACCACCTAGGATCTGCTTTTAATTGCATCATTAACTCATTATGTAGTATAATTTTTTGCCTTTTTTAATAAATCTGGATAACTTGACAGTCTGTTTCCTACTCAGTCATAAATTTGATAAAAATTGAAATTAAATAATGTCCATATTCTTCTAGAGACTGCATGCAGTACTTCAGTTTAACGTGGATACTGTAGACACAGAGCTAAACTGACCTTGAAAGAATCCACTCAGGCCCATGCCTCAGACTGCACTGTCATCACCACCTCCCTAGACTAAATACTTTCAAAGTTTCAAGCCATCTTTACTCATTAAAATCAGTTTTCTGTGCCATTCAGGCACTTACACCTGAATGCCGAGATGCTTAAAACTGTATGCAATTACCTAGGTTTGGAAAGAATGCACAAGACACGTAAATTATGCTTTATACTGAGTTCTCATGCTCTAGGGAATAATTTAACACTGCACCCACTCATGTAATCCACATATCATTAACTGCAGTGGAGAGAAAATATAAATATTTGTACTGCAGTTACAGCTGTTTTCACTTAAGGCTGGTGCAGGTTTTCTTTGTTATATTTTCTTGGTCACTGTTGCCGATAGTTGCAAAAACATTACAGGGCTTGGAGAAAGCTGGTTTTATTAGATGCACCACTGCAGGCGAAGCTTTGTCTGTGCCAGTGCATTTGATGGAGGCTGCTGGTCCAGGAAGGTGTGTGGAAACTGTAGAAGCAAAGCACATACAAACTATTAAAGAGGCATCAGTTTCTTGATACTTCTCATTTTTATGTCCCTGAGGGATATTCATCAACCTGCTCAAATTACAGTATATATGATTATGTACTGTGTATATTTAAATACTGGGTATTTTTGTGTATATAATGCCTGCCCATGTGCATATTCTTGAGTTCCAGAAGCACCATAAGATGGTTGTGTGTATTTTGTTTTTAAAAATAATGTACAAAGTACTGTGCTATATTCATAAAGACATCCTTATATAGTCTTGACAGCAAATTCAACTTAAGACACTGTTCTCTCCAGTGATCACAACTGTATGCTGAGTGCTGAAATAATGAACATGAACTTCGAAGTATATGTGGCCTTTTTTCCCCTTAACTGTAAACTCAGGCCCAGGGACAGATCTGAGACTGTTACAATCCTTTCACTCAGCACTTGCTGCTTTTTGTATCTAAAGATAAATAGGAGGGGGAGGGGCATGAAATAAAAAAAAAATCCTTCCAATCCATTACACCAGGTGTAGTTGCATGTACCTTCTCTGAAAATGACAAAAAAGGTAGTAGAAAATATGCGGATCTAAGGCATAACAATTCTGAAAAGACAAGGGAGTGTGCAAAGAGCCTCGTTTTCTTTGCATGGACTGATGCCTGTGAAATCTACTGCATAACAGAGTTTTCGTTGTGTGCCTCTGAGCTGCTCGGTGCCTCTGAGTTGCTGTACTTGGTTCTCTCAGAGGGTCTTCCTTATGAGTTGCACCTTCTGCCCCTGTTCAGCCTGTTTTGTTTTCAGATACCTTCTTCCTTGTCATGCCCTTTCTTGATACTATTTCTAAAAAGAAATAATTTTTCTCCTAGCTAGAAGTGACTACTAGTGTTTTGTGTATGGTGCAGTGTCTATATATTTTTGTATGCCATAAACTTCTTTTAAAATTATTTTTCAAGGACTTGCCCTATCTCTATTTTTAATATTTACCAATTTACCAAACAAATTTACCTTTTTTTTTAATGTGCTGTGCATAGAAGGGAAATAGCATATACTCTAAACATCATAGATTGAATGGCTTCTCAGTACTAACAATCCAGTTTTAACAGCAATAGACATTTCTCTGAAGTACAGTGGAAGCACTAGCTGCATTTGCCATCTAAGGTGCCTCTCAGATGCACCGAATGTCTCTACAGAGATTTTCCCAATCTTTGGTTAGGGAAACGAAAAGCTCTGTGGATTATGTGACTTCTGTAGGTCTATACAGAAGTCTCTACAATCACAGAATCACTAGCTTGGAAAAGACCCCCAGAATCATCGAGTCCAACCATTCCTATCAATCACTAAACTATGCCCCTCAGCACCTCATCCACCTGTCTTTTAAATCCCGCCAGGGATGGTGACTCAACCACCTCCCTGGGCAGCCTGTTACACTGCCCAATGACCCTTTCTGTGAAAAATCTTTTTCTGATATCCAGTCTGAACCTCCCCTGCTGCAGCTTGAGGCCATTCCCTCTCATCCTGTCCCCTGTCACTTGGGAGAAGAGGCCAGCTCCCTCCTCTCTACAACCTCCTTTCAGGTAGTTGTAGAGAGCGATAAGGCCTAGAAGCCTTCTCTTCTCCAGGCTAAACAACCCCAGCTCTCTCAGCCGCTTCTCGTAAGACTTGTTCTCCAGCCCCTTCACCAGCTTCATTGTTCTTCTCTGGACTTGCTCCAGAGCCTCAACATCCTTCTTGTCGTGAGGGGCCCAGAACTGAACACAGGATTCGAGGTGCGGTCTCACCTGCCAAGTAGAGAGGGAGAATAACCTCCCTGGACCTGCTGGCCACACCATTTCTGATACAAGCCAAGATGCCATTGGCCTTCTTGGCCACCTGGGCACACTGCTGGCTCATGTTCAGTCACTGTCAACCAACACCCCCAGGTCCCTCTCCTCCAGGCAGCTTTCTAGCCACTCTTCCCCTAGTCTGTAGCTGCACAGGGTTGTTGTGCCTCAAGTGCAGGACCCGGCATTTGGCCTTGTTAAACCTCATGCCATTGGTCTGTAGCCCAGCCTGTTCAGATCGCTTTGCAGAGCCTCCCTACCCTCCAGCCAATCTACGCTTCCACCCAGCTTCGTGTCATCTGCAAACTTGCTAAGGGTGCACTCAATGCCTTCATCCAGGTCATTGATAAAGACATTAAACAATGACCCATCCCATCCCTTCTCCCTTGGGATAGGTGTACAACTTTACAGATGAACTCTTTAACAAGAGTGTCTAATTTAAATGACAAAGAATGGGATTTCCATTCTGTATACATTCCAAGTCACTCTGAAATAGAAATCTTAGAGCTGACAGCTCATTAGTCTTAAACTGTACCAGATAATGGTTCAGTGAGCTTTGAGTGGCTTGTTACTGGTTAAATATACTGAAACAACACAAAATGTTCAGCATACTTCATCTCATCAGGGGAGGGGGAGAAGTAATTGTTGAGGGTTGTGCTTTGTTTATTAAATTTGTGTCCTGTGAACTATGAAACTCAAATATTGTCAATTCTTTCAGGAGGAAAATGAGATCCCTGCCAGTGTTTTTGCAAAAGAGCCCATTCCCAGCATTACAGAAGGAAAAGAGGAGCCTGTGGATGAGAACAAAACACTGGAAGAAACCTTGCATACAGTGGAGTTGGGATCAGATGATGAAATGTTTCATGAGGAAGATGATGTGGATGACAGTGCAGAGGAGAAAACAGAAGAATCAAGAGCAGAGAAAATTAAAAAATCCAGCCTCAAGAAGGTCGATAGCCTCAAGAAAGCGTTTTCCCGCCAAAACATCGAGAAGAAGATGAACAAGATCAGCACAAAGATTGTGTCACCTGAACGGAGAGAAAAGATCAAGAAATCACTTACTGTACATCATCAGAAATCTTCCTCTTCAAAAGGCTCGACTTTCAAATCTCCCATCACATTCAACATGAAGAAAGCCCATGAAGGAGAAAGCCCCACTGAAGCTGAGGACAGACCAACAGAAAATACAAGCAATAACCAAGCTGAGAATGAGGATGAAATGTCATTTGCTGACATGCACTCGGATATGACACCTACCACCTCGCTGACCGAGGAGGGCAAAGCAGTAGCTGATTCTCTAGAGAAGGAAGCCAGAGTGGAAGGGAATGCCATGATGAACAACAACATCGAGCAGTCCATTGTTGAAGATGATGAAGAGTATCAGATGCCTGTAGAAGTTTCTGGCCAGAAACAATATGATGAAAGAAACAAACCAGCCAGTGGGGAAACGGAACAATCTGATGAAGAAACAACTCAAGCAGCTGTCCTGCAGATAGACCACACAGTGTAATCAAGCTGAGTCTTTCTTTGCCTTCCAGATATGCACGGTTTTCCTTGGGCGAGTAACTGGTTTCTGCTACACTGGTGGTAGTTGTGATTCAGTTTTTTCCATCCTTTTCTTTGCAGTGGTAATTTATTGCATCATGTTGGAACACAGAGTGAACAAGGTCAATGACACAGGCCGCAACTTGCTCCATTTTAGACCAAGTCACTCATGTTTATTAATTTAGAGATTCTGTCAGTTGATGTAAGAAGACTACTAGTAAAAGAGTATGTCCAGCAGAAGAAAGCTGGTCAGCTGCCTTACTTACAGTTAGGTCAGAGGAGAGTGTGGAGTGTAGTCAAAACCCAAACATTTCTGTTCTGTTTTCTTATCTGTCAGTATTTCACAGCACTGTGAGTAGTTTTGTATGTTAATGTAGAAATACCAATGAGAACATTTAATTTAGGTTTCTGTGCTATAATCTTGTGAATACTAACAGCCTTAGTAACTGGGCATACATATAGTTTGTTTTGCTTTAAGACACTGTAAGCCTAGAAGATCAGAGTACTTGAAGGGTGAAGCTGGAAAGTTTGTTCCATCAGTTTCACTGGGGGAAAGATTTTTGCCAGAAGCCTCTCACTATTCACTTAGAAGAAATGGCTGTGTTCAGGTGGAATGAAAAGGTGTTTTTCAGTCAACCAGTTATGGAAACACATTATTGATAAGCATGAATGTGTGATCAGCTACTGTATCTTTAAGGGATCAGAAACTGAAAAGAAAAAAAAAAAGTAATTTGATAGAAACATGGAGATAGTCTATAGCCTAAAGAAAGTATGAAGTGCTATGAAATGTAAAAAAGGCAAAAACAAATCCCCATCTGTACTCCCAGCTTAAAGAATATATACTCAGATATCACTAATTAATTCATTCTTAGCCTTTATAGCAATATACTAGCAAATGTGCACCTGCACAACTTTCTTTCTCAGAGTATTTTTAAAATAGCATAATTTATCATTTTACAACTTCTTTCCTATATAGAGCTATATCTACACAGAAGAGTTAGATAATTACAGGGATGTAAGGACAATTTCTTCAACTAAAGGGAACGTTTTATGGATTGAACTTCATGGCAGGGATGAGTTTACATAAGGATGAGTCTGCAAAGCCGCAAGATTTGATTCTCTGCTAATAACTTTCATCAAAGCCACCTTCCTGCTTTTAAAATTACAAGTCTGTAGCTTTTAAAAATTCATTGAAAACAAGAGGGTATAGGGTAGTTTGTTCACCATGAATGTTCAGTCCTGTCAGTTGACAAAGGCAAGGGGGAGGGAAGGAAAGGGAAGCACAACAGTTATCTTACATCCTTGTTTGTTTATGCAGTGGGTTATTTTTATATATATATGTAAAATTCTACTGATACTTTACATTGCACTAAAAGGTTGCTTCCTTCAACTTGTATTTAGAATCACAAATTGCAGGAGAAATAAAAAATAGAGCAAAAATACCATTATGAAATGATTAACAGATATTACTCCATGCGGGTATCATCTGTAACCAGTAAATCACACTGGAAGTTAGTCAATAAGAGTTTAGTGTAGGTGAGTACTATTAAGAGTTAAGCTCTTAAAGTGTATGGTATCATACAGGAGATACTGTTGGTAAGGAAAACCATGGCATAAGGTGCAGCTATATTTTTATTTTGTATTAACTACAATGGATTTCAATCCTTTTTACTTGTAACTAACTACAAATATGGCAAATAAAAGCATAACATAAAATGGTCATGTCAGTCTTTGTGAGAAGCAGTCCGAGAAGTTGGCAAAGATGAAATTCTGAGGTCAGTTAGACCTTAGAATTCATACCCCTGTTGTACCAATACTCTTTTCTTTCTCATCCTCTGCTGTTATTTAGCAACACAAACAGCAGTGCTCAGACTTTGCTTTCCAGGCGTCTGTCAGATCTGTATCACATCTGAATGCAGTCAGGCGCTTTCCTAAATCTGCTAGCTCCATCCACATTTTTTTATCGCACTGCAGCGTACTTCTAATACTTTAAATAGTCCTGAAAGCATATTTATATTGAAGTGTATATTCTGTTTATACACACAGATAAATTCCTGTCTTCTAGAGAGCCACATAGTCTTTAGGAGGCTTAATTTTACTGACAGACCAAAGAATGTACGTTTAACCTTTATGTAACAGCTGTCAACTTCCCACAGCCACCAAGCACTAACCAGGAACTCCAGCATCATGTTTACATTTCACTTTCAGATATGCCTGGTTTGTTTGTCCTGCTAAGCTTTAATTCAAACAATACCCCTGGGCCATGCTTTATCCAGTTTTAGACATGCTGAAACGAATCCCACATGCAGTTTTTTAAGAGCATTACAGTGCTATCCAGTAAAATCATTGGAAATGCAGAAACTGAGCATCTGTGAGAATTAATACAAGGATACATTTCACATAGGCATCAGTTTTGAGACTAGAATGAAACATTTTCTCCATCACAATCACACATTTACAAGGATGAGTAGGCCTGAAATCCTAACAAACATAAGAAAGCATGCTTTGCAAGAGAAAAACACTTTCGTGGAACATGCAAGTGTCTGCTTTTGTGCTGTCTTATAAACCAGAGGATAAAGCAAGCTTAGGATCCTGAGATGTCCCCTAAGATGTTTCTTACCTTCTCCTTCCATTCTTGAGTCCTGACTGAAAACATCAGTCTGCAAAACTTAGTGTTGCAGGGAGGAGACAGACTGCAGCACCAGCAGTACTGTATTCTTTCAAGTATCTGAAGTATGTGTCTGCATCTTGTCAGCCTGGCAGGTGTCAAGCATATGCATAGGTATTCCATACTTGTGTTGACAGATTTGTCTACACAATTGTTTTTTAAAAAAACTGTTCATTTACCCTTCTTGACATGATAACAGGTTCAGCGCCTGCCTGTAAGCTCCATTCGTCCCATTATTCCTTGGAAGACCTGACCTGATAGCTGCTGCATGGATTCAGAGTTTGACCTCCACTGAAATTGGCAGGAGCTTTACACAAAGAAAGAGGGTGTGATAGAGCCCTTATGGTATAAATATTTAAACTAGCAGCACTCAGCAGCTGCCCATACTTACATTTTCAATGCCAGAAAACCAGCTGACATTGTTCCCTTTTAGGGGAAGGGGCAAAGAGCATCCCGTTGACCCCCACGTGCTAATCCATGAGCTGGCTCCTCTGTGAAAAGGCACAGATACAGGCTTTCTGGACATTTCACTGTCAAATAAGAGACTGCAGTGAAAGCCCACATACAGGCCTGACTGAAACATGTTTGATAATTAAAGAGACAGAAAAAGAAGGAAGAAAAAAAGATCAGAAGGCAAAATACACTTGTTATGACCTTTACACTGATGCAATGGAAAGTAATTGCTGTTAAAGGCTGTAGTGCTAGTTACATGATGACTCTCATACACTTAAAAAAGCGGTAAACTCAGAAGAATTAGTGAAGTAACAGTAATTTGTTAGAGGGCAAACTGTTCACCAAGGGACCAGTCCAACCCTGAAAATCAGTGAAAAGCCTTCAGCTGGCTCAAAGGACTCCCTGAGCAATATGATGCTTTTGGGGCCACATGTACAACTCCTGTAACCATCAGTAAGAGTCTTGTGCATAGATGCAGGACACGAGATCCGTGTATTTCCCCAATCCAGTCTGCTTAGTTCATCATCAGAATAAAAAGTTTTACTGCCATCAGCATGGCAGATGCAACAGTGTGGCAGAAAGGAAGGCTATAGCCTGCTTTGCATTGCATTGTGAGCAAAATTCCAAGCCAAGTTCTGACTGCAAGGTCTTTTCTGTCAGTAACCACATACAACAGAGCAAGTGTAGCTCCAGCTCCTGAAAACGAAGTCAAGTACATAGGTAGAAAAGTTTTTCTGTGATGCACCCAAGACAAACACTCTCACTCTGGCTGTCAAGAGGAAGATGTCACATAGTTTTCCTGCATGCAAAGAAAAAGATTCACCACTCGAACAAAGGAAGCAGACAGCTGTTTGGCCCCAGTCCTGGCTAGGGTTTTGCCTGGAAAACTCAACAAGGAAAAATACACAGATTTTACACAGCAAGGAAGTAACTGCCAGAGCAGACCAAAGGCTACTGACTCAGCACAGAAGTATCCATCACTCTTTGATGCACAACCCTCGCTTTCCCAAAAAAGGGGGAAAAGGCCGATAGCCACTTTCCACCACTTTAAACTGTCCATTGCCAGGGTTTTGTTTCAGGATCAGCATTTGAACCAGCATCAATGCCAGGCTGAGTCTAACTACATGCATAAAGAAATTTTAATCAGCATACTTGCAGCTGTCGCTGGTGGCTGATCTTTTCTGCCCTCCTTCTGATCAAAATGCTTTTTTCCCCCTTCCTCTCACTCAACCAACTCACTTATGGGAATCTGAAGTGCACAGTAATGCAAATAAGGAACTCTCTTTAACTGCGTGTTGAGAACTGATAATCAATGTAACTTTTTTTTCTTCCATGGTTATCCCTTTTAATGGAGTCTGCTGCAGTAACTGAGAATAACTCTGCTTTGGGTTAAGCTAGAGATTGTTATTTATTTTTCTTTCAGACCAGAGATTAATATTGCTGTATGACCATTGGCACTAACCTCTTTTTCCATAGCAACACTAAAGAGAACATAAACTATGAGTCATAATTTCTCTCTGGAGGACTTTTTTGTAATTATGATCATTCCACAGTTCCTAAAATATATTAGCTGATATATAGCTCTGGTATAACAGCTTTGATTTTCCTTCTTTTGAACTCACAGGCAGAAAGAGGAGACTTCCATTATTTTCTCTTTCTCAGGCACAGATAAACACTACGCAAAGTACCATATGGTCATTATTCATTATCGTGTGGCTACTAAAAACTCGATAGCAGTGTTTGCCTTATATAGGTGGAATAGGTTTCCTTGCTTTCAATAACCTTAAATGATACTGACCTTCTAAAAGAAAACTCATGTCCTTCCAAACGTGGTTAGTAAATTGGGGTCTGACAGCTGGAACTGATCCAAACTAGAAATCATATTATATTAGGTGGCAGCAAGGTTGCAAACTAGCATTGCTTCTCTGCCAGTCAGTAGCTTTAAACTCTCCAGCATATAGTCTCCAGCAGCTAAAAAATACAGCACAAATTCAGTAATAATGATTCTTTTTACTCTTTTCACTCTTCAGTGAAAACCTGGCCTTGGAACAACTTATACATACAGCACCTTGGAATATCTCAACAGATGACCACACAAGATCATCACAAGAGATTGCAAGACTTATTTTTTTGTGTAGCTGTCTCCTACATTTCCCTTACAACACAGTCTGCTGTGTGCTTGTGCGAAGCACTCAGAAAACCCATAGTGTCCATTCCAGGAACAGAATTGGGAAAAATGGTTAGCAAAACCAAGGACACCCACATTCAGTCAACGGTCATAATCCAAAATGGAGAGACAGAACAAGCTTGCATCCCTCATTGCTCTGCAATGTGATCCCCAACAGCTAAATCAAACCTAGATTGCACCAGCACAAAGGATACATATTTTGCTCTTGCTTTGCCAGTATGAAGTAGGGCGCACAGGCTCAGGCTTGTGTAGGCACACAGCTAAAGACGAGAACACCAACTAACATAGTATTACACACTCTACAGACTTGTGTACTCCTGAAAGATTGGGGTGGGGGGGAAACCCCTTCAAATTCCTGAACACAGAGAGCAGAAAATCATTGTAATGCCCTATGCCATTAGCTCCAGCAAGGAGAGTCTGGCCCCATCTTCTTTACTCCCTCCCATCAGGCTTAAGCTGTGCAGAAGAGCGGGTGATGTGCACTGTGCTGTATACTGAAAATGTGCAAGACAGTGCTAGGAACAAATAGCACTCAGGGAATGTCTACAGTGCACACCATGTACACATACCTCATTTAGATGAAGTACCAGGCACAGCCTAACTGCAAAAACACAACACTCCATTCAAGAAAATTTATCTTATTTCTCAGCTACTTAGCTCCTGATGTCCTATGCTATTCATTTAAAGTGAGCTTCAGCATCTTTTCAGTATGCTGCCAACTACAGTTATATATGCCTTTATATTACTTGTTCCTTCTGACATGCCTGTAGGCAAATGAGCCCCGTGAGGGTGACAACATGAGCTGCATTAACCAGCCACCTGGTCCCTGAATCATTACAACTCACACAGCATTGTGAGAGACATGGAAAAAGGGACAGTGAGAACATCTGACTAGCAGTAAACAAATTATGAACACACAGAAGCTGTCTGCATTTTCAGAGTCAATTGTCACCTCCACACCATCACAGTCAGAAAAAAAGAAAGCTATCTGCACTGTGACTTCTTTTAAATAGCCTTCATTTTGCTACAGGATTTACCATATTACTGTTGATGATCGATGGAGATCAAAAAAGAGCAGGTTATGACAGAAAACATTAAGAGGTGATACATCATGCAAGACCTGTGTAAATAGGTCCTACATAAATTTGAAGAGAAGCTGTTTCCTGTTTGCTTGTTCAGGCATTAGCTCTTGAGAAGAATGACTGCATCCTCTGCAAGCCACTGCATACCTCTTTCAAATCTGCAGCACATGGAAGTATGCCATTCTGGTTTAGGTTTAACAGCATGGAGATCTCAATTTAAACAAGAACTTGTAATGCAGTAGCTCTAAAATACTATGTATGACATATATGTAATATACATGACATCCAGTTTCAAATATAGTGAGAACCTTGAGAAGTTTTTACAGATTTTGAAATTGCTTTAAAATCTTTCACTAAAAAGCAAATAGACTGACAGGATCCTACAAATCCAATCGTAACATCAAATCCCTCAGATTGTTTTTTAATCAGTTCTCTTTGTTACTTAATGATACAATAGCTGACATTCAGCTGGGAGTGGAGGAAGGAATTAAGACAGGGAGAAGTGTGTGGGAAGAGAAAACAAATAGGAAAATGTGGGTAAGAATTGGAATGGTGGTATGTGCATGACAGAGGGAGCATGTGAGGGAAAGTGTTGGTGGGAAGGGTGGGGAACGGGGAGGAAGGAGCTGAAAGGCTACTGAGAAAGAAATACCAACATAGTATCCAGAACAGAGGCAAAGACCTCAAAGGAAAGCATAGGACAGAACCAAGAAGCGCTAACAAAACAGGAGGGAAAAAAGAAAAACAAGAGCCAAAAAAAGTCAAGGGTTCAAAAGGTTGGAAATGGGAGGAAAGAATCAAAAAAGACTGTGGGATAACTGCAATGTAAGAGATAGATAGCAACAGCAAGGAAAAAGCAAAATATTTTGTCATCTTCCTACCAGCCATTCTGTATTGCAGAGGCAGTGCTCAGGTTTTCGATCTAGAACTGACTTTTATTGTGCAATGCTGTCAATGATTTTTCTTTTGCTTGAATTTTGTTTTGCTTGGGCTTCTTTGTTTGTTTTGGGGGTGTGAAGTTAGTCAGGAATAGACAAAACCAACACCTTAGTCACACATTTCAAACCATCACAGCCTGAGCCTGCAGAAGCCTCTTCCCAGGTCTGCAGCACATACACAGAAAATAATTCTGGGCTGGATCCTGCTCGTCAGTGTATGCTCACAACACCACACATTTCCCATGCCTACTTGTTTCCAAGAAGGCTTGCGGGGAGGGAGGCTGGGGAGGGTGGGGACAGATGCTGCTAACAGCAGGACGGGGTCTCCTCTTGTCTAGACATTTAGCTAATTCCCCACTGACCAGGGACCACCTGCAGACAAGGGGCAGGCAGGATCTGCTAGCAGTACTGAGGAATGCACCTCCAGCACCTGGATTTCACTGCCAGATCATTGAATCCTAATGGTTTGCTGGAACAGAGCCAGTGGGATTTCTTTGCTATTGCAAACAAGTTTTGGGGAAAGCAAATCCAGCTCTCCTCCTCCACCGAGCCTCACCTCCTTGCTTTGCCAAGAAGTCTGCTATATTAAGACACGAGGCAGCCATGCTGGCTGGGCCACTTTTCCTTCATACTTTGCCTCCCGTGGGAGTTGCTCCATTCTCACATATCTGTTAAGAAACAGCTTGTTCTTTCTGGCTTTCCTCAGTTTCTTTTTTTAGTGGTGCCTTTCTGCCACTCTGCACAGCAGAGGCCAGGTTCTGCTCTGATGCTGGCACAAACTTGCCAGAGTCCCATTCTCACCATGTGTCCCTCAGATCATAAGCAGCTTTCTCCTGCTCCACTCCTAACATCTCCTAGGTTATTTCCTGATGTTTTCTTGTACTTCTCCAGAAGCTCTCCAGTTTGCTGTATAACTCTCTCATAAAATGAAAGGCTCTGCTCTAAATTCCTGTTAATTTCTCACAGGATGCAAGTTAATGGATACAGGGGTTTTCATATCTGCCATACTTGAATTGTTTTCTATGCAGAAGAGGGAAACAAAAGGACAAATTGAAGATAAGGATTGGAGCCAATGGAAGGAAAACCTGGATTAGGACTCTCCAGAAGGGAAATCCCCCTCATCTACTTGTCTGCTGCGGTCAAACTTCAGTGCTTAAAAAAAGGTCTCCTTCTACAGAAGAGAGGAGGGAGAGGTGTATTGAGAGATGAAAGTGACAGTGGAAATTCAAGACTTGTATCACGTCTTTGCCATACAACTCTACAGTGACGTATCTGTAATTCATACATGTGGACATATATATGCATGCACGTATATATACGTAAGACCTATGTATTTCTATATGCACACTTGTATATCCATCCTTACTATTTAGAATAAGGATTAATGTGCCATACCCTAAAAAAAATATTTGGCATCCACATCCCATTAATTCTCAAGACAGCTGCATGCCTATAACTCATTCTGTAAACCCATAAATACAAAGTTCCTCAAAGGTTTTCCACCTGACATTTCTTATAGTGCCTATGCTATCACAGCATTCAGCATCTATCCTGAAAAACTAAAATCCAGCAGTCAGGCCCCTGTCACGTGACGTGACTGTAGTTGAAATCTATACCAGCAGTGGGAAACTAACAAAATAAAACATGTTTAGAGAAAATTAGGGACAATGCAAACTTGAACTGGTGCTTCTTGAACATATACGAGACTTACTCAAGCTGCAGCTTGAGAATGTCCCTCCATGATACTCAAGCTGCAGCTTGAGAAAGTAATTTCATATGTGTTTCAATTTATGAAGATCTCACAAAATCACTTTGCAAGTATTTCATACGCATTTTTGCGCAATATTTTTCAGGCAGAGGCAATGGTCGCACTGAAGCAGATGCAAGCTCATTCTGCCCGTGCTGCAAGCCAACTGGAAGACATGTTAAATGTCAGACATTGCCCCAAGCTAATATGCCACATCTCTTATTAGTTCAAATGGGGCACTGCACTAACTGCATCCATATGATACTTGGGACAGCTCAAAACGCAGACAGGGTATGATCATCTCTGCCTGTACAACACTGTTAGGCACCACAGCCAGAGAGTTTTGCCTGCAGTTGCAGGGGGTTTACTTCGTTGTTGCTCCATTAATGCCTAACCTACCCCAAGTAATGGAACAAAATAGACACAAAGACTATAATTTAGAAAAAAAATAATATCTGGTACATGTTTTACTGAAGTTGGGGAACAAATTGACTCCTCAGAACTCTTCTGATTTGTTTCTTATAGCAGAAAGCATGGCAAAAATCCTCTGATGCCATCCTACTGGAACAATCTGAAAAATTACGTTTGGGTCTATAAATCTCAATCATCACACTACAATAAAACACTTGGTGTCTGCTCTCATTTTATTTGTACAAGGCCCCAATATGAGACAAAAGAAGGGATCAGCTCAACTCTGCAGTGGTTTTCTTCTGGACTAAATCCTCTGTGCTAAGTGGCATGAAATACTGCCTGTGGACTCAGCAGCAAGGCACATGCCTGTCCCTCCATGATACAAGGTCCATCCACTGGGGCAAAGCTCACAGTCAGAATTGCCAGCAGCAGTTCTCCTGTCATGGCTCTGCTGTCCTGAGAATCACAGGGACTTGAGGTGGAAGTAGTGGCAAGACGCTTTTCTGACATTCCTGTGGTTCATGGTATTCAAGAAGATACATATTTTAAATTATATATTATTCAGTGAGTTCTGCCATCTTTCTCCAAGTATGATTTTCACTCAACAATGCAGCTTGCCAAACACTGGAAAAAAAAAGCATTAGCTGAAAAAATTATTTGTCAGGAAATAGGGCTTCCACCTAATGCATTTCAGCAAGTTCTAGCTACATTACTTCCTCCCAGCACTTAACTTGACAAAACTTGTGGCGAGTCTGGCAAGAACCTGAAGATGTCAAATGTTCGTAATTATCAGCGTGAACAGTTGTTATTGTTCTTATATCAATAGTCAAAACTTGCACTTGGTAAGAAATGGGTTTTTTTCCTGAATACTAGAAATTTCTTTGGCATGATAATCCTCTTTACATAGCATCGTGATATTTTCAGATTTTCTTGTTCAGCTTTGAATGTTATGTGAATACTGCCTGGTGAGGAAAAGCCTGCTACGCTTAATATATATTATAGTTTCATTCTTAACTGGATTTAGTACAGTGATCTTTGTTGCTGTTCCTTTCCCAATTTGCATTGCTGTGGCTGCTTCTACATTTCTTGCTTGTTTTCCATCCATTTTTCACTCCCGTTACCACCATGATTTGCAGCATCAGATTGTTTTTCACCAGGCTTCTACTAATCCACATTAAACTTTGCAGCCACCTAACTATACTTCTTTTTTTTTTTTATGGTGGTGGTGGTGAGGGGGGCAGTGGGGTCCTGACATCCATCAGCAGTGGCATCTTGGAATCAGTTGTTGCACCATCCACTTACTTACCTTTATCCCGACCATACAGTAAAAGTCATCAGGTATTCAGAAATGCCATTTTCAGAAACCAAATCATAAATGGTTAAACCGAGTGAGAGGTCAGTATGGGGAACTTAATTCTACTCTTGTACACATGGATGCAGTTTTGGAATGAATGCTCTGAAGCCAAGGGAGATGTGTAAGCTCTGTCTATGCTGTGCAGTAGAAAAGAGTATCATGGACTGGGTTCCCTTGCACAGCTAGATTAGGATGACAACATTATCATTTGTAGGAATACAGAAGCCCTATTTGAGCTTCTTCAAAAGACAGTTTCTTTACTACCTTTAGGACTAATAGCCTGACCTGAGAGTCAATGGATGGATTCAAATCAACTTCAACACACTTTGAATTTCATTAAAACCGAGATCCCTCTTTGCTCTAACTTCCCTAAATACTTCCACTATATGAACTGTCTTTTAAGAGAACTTTCTCTTAACAGATTGAATACGCATCTGCAAGACATTTCTTCGGATTCAAGGTAAAGTACCTAGATACTGTTCTGAGGAGTATAATAACACAATATCTTAATTCGCACTCAAGCAGTTCCTGTTTCTCTTCACGGAGGACTAACTCAAATATTAGCTTTTGGATTTCATAAGGGACACATTAAACAAACACTGATGCCAGTATCATAAAAAAGCTGGCTCTCAGCCAGATAAGTAGAACACTGCCTACAACTTAAATATTACTAAATTCTGGTTTTGCTTGCAGTGGTATTTTCTTCTATGGACTGCATTTTTTCAGTAGTGCATAAGCATATCTAATAGAGTAGCTTACAGGGAGATTTCAATCACCCCCTAGCACATGACAAATGAGATATTTCTTATGCCAGCTCAGCTGCACGCAGTACTCCTCTCCCTCCTGAGAACTCTAGTAAGAACTTCGGGTCTTCAACATCATTTTGTTACTCCATTATCATGCAGTGATGAAAGAAACAACACATTAATTGTTCTCATCCATGAGATAATGAATTACTCCTCTCTCTGAAGTAGAGAGGCAGCAAAACAAGGGACGTGAATACTCATTTCCTATCCCAGTCAGCAATTAAAACACTTGTCAAAAAATCTGACAATCGGTAAAAATCCACATAGCTTGTTAATAGCTTGACACTTTCAATACTGCAAAAACTCCCACCTAATACTCTCAACTAATCAACCTTACTAATGATGAATGGTTCCTTGAAATTAATGGTTCTTCCTGTGGTCTACGCTGCTTCTCAGCATGAGTTAGACAAGCAAAAAATCCCAGTGCTTTACAAAGAGATTTTGAAGTAGATCTACAATAACTCCCAAGGAGCTGCTTCTCATCAAAAAAAAAAAAAAAATCAGCCAGCAAAATAAAATAGAAAAAGAGGGGTGAGAAGAGGTCACACTTAGCAGAAAACAATGAAAGTTTCCACAGGCATTTCCAACTTCCTTACCCTACACTACACAAATGTTTAAGCACGCTCTCACTAGATGTTCCGAAAGATAGCAAATATTTCACCCCTTGAAGATGACTTCCACATCTTCTCAAACCTGTGTTTTACCTCAATATTTTCTGAAACCACAGGCACAGACTAAAAATGTGTTACTGAAATGTGCTACTTGAACACAGTAATGCTTTCAGAGCTTGGCTTACAAGTACCTCTTCTCAGGACTCAGCCTTCCGCTGCACACATGCTGAACTAAAACACTGGAAGGAGTTATATTGTTCACAACGGCCCTAAATATCAACAGCTCTGTCACTCATTTAGAAGCTAATGCATTTTTCCCATAAAACTTGAGAAAAATACCAAACTTCAGCCTGTCCCTGAGGAACTGTCCCCTTTCATCCCAGTCCTGCTCATAATCGATTCCCTGCACAAGGGGACTCTGAACCACGACTGTGGCTCTCAGATACTACCACAATAAAGAGTAAATAGTGGAAACAACAACAGGTTTCCCCTGAGAGGATTGCATCCAGGCACTTGTCTCACAGCGATAAGCAAGCATCCAAACAATCTGAGGCGCAGACAGCGTTGCTCTCAGAATAGTTCCTGTGTTCCAGAGTCTTGTGAGAGGTGAAGGAGAATATTTCCCTCTCAAGGGCCACTGCTACGCGCACGTGCTTTCCTGCGCCATGGCTCACCCCTGGCCAGCCTTCTCTCAGCCTTCGCTGCTCCCCAAACAATTCAAACGAGAAAACACCAGAATTGGGAACAGCACAGCTCACTTGTGCACTATTTGCCATAGATTTAGTGTGCTCTCTAACCACTGCCCAGGTTCACCAGTGTTGGTTGCATCAGAACACTACCATCTACGCAGGGAGCATTGCTGAAATGGGTCATTGGTGATGGGGGTCACAGCTAGGGGAAAAGCATCACTCTGTTTCAGAAAAATTAGCCTAAGGTAGCAAGATAGAAAGCATGAGTACTGTCTTTTCCTCAGGCAGGAAAGTATCCATTAGAAAGCTATTTCCAAAGATTTAGGATAGACTGTGATACCTGCCAGGTGAAAGAAAGCCCTGAGCATCCTCAGCAGATCTTGTTCCACAGGCAGGTAAATAAGCTTCCCACAGCCAAAGCAGAATGACTCCAGCTTTTGACTCCCGTCTAGTAAAATCACCCAGGAAGCAAGACTGATTTCGCTTAAGAGTAAAGAAGGTCTGTTCCCACAGGAGAGCTTCACTTCCTGCTTTGGGAAAATTAAATAGGTTGATTATGCCTGCCAGAGCCTCATAAATCCATGTCAGCTGGTGCCTCAGGGAGAGACATTGCCCCTCTGGGTGATTTTCTTCCCCACTTACAGAAGATGAACAGCTGGTTACGTATATCACAGCTCTGGCAAAACACTTACCCGTAGCCTTATGCCACTGAAGGAGCAGGTTTCTGTCATTGAGATCATGGGAAAGCAGGAGGCAAAGCAGAAGCAGCTTGTTTTCTTTTGCACCAGCTTTTTCAGGTCAGAAGACAAAATGGTAGTCAGAGCAGGCTTTGGTAGTTGGCTTCCTGAATGGAGCTAGAAGCAAACCAAAGAAATCAAATTTTAAGCTTGCTTATGAACATCAATTTAATTACGACTTGCATGGCCAAAAAAATAAACTTATAAACTAAAACACATGAGCCTAGATAAAAGAGATTCAGCGCTGAAGATGGAGGGCTGCTGCAGAGAAGGAGAGACTGTGCCTCACAACAGATGAGCTTCCTATGCAGTTACACACAGCTCCAGTGCCAGGGCCACGTCATGCGGCCAACATTTTTGCTCAGGAAGAACAGCACCAACGGCTACGTTGCTGTGAACTTTAGATTATTCACAGCATGGTACACCCTGCAACCCACCCCAATTCAGCCACAGTGGCAGCCTGTACATTGCCTGCGGGTAGGTAGCTGCAACCTGGGCAGTGCAGTAAGTCACTGACTGTGCTCTGGCATCTGGATCCTACACCATAAAATGCAGCTTCTGGCTCCAGGGTTTTGTTTCCAGGGTCAGCCTGAGATTTAGGGAACTGGAGATCAGTCCTTGTGATACAGACATACAGGCAAAAATATTAACCATCATGAGCAAGTTTAGTAAAACCAGGTCATTGCAAAGCTGCAGGAACTACACAGCTCTGAAGTTTTCTCTGACAACACATATGGCTCCACTGATACCAAGACAGATACATCAGTTCACAGCCACTGAAAATCAAGTGCAAAATACATCAGGGTCACACTGGCATTTAATAACTTGGTGCTTACAAGAATTTAAGATATGCAGCTTTGCACACATTTCCAAGAATCATGGAAATGATTCCACATCATTTCAAGAATCATCATCAATTCCTTTATATTGAGGCAGAAGTATTATCACACTAGTTCTCAACAGTCTGTGTTCCCTTTCATAGCTGGACCTGTCAAACAGACCACAACCAGCAGATAAGAAATTACTTCAGAATCAAAGCACAAATTAAAGAGGCAGCAATAGCAGCTGAGATAACCATATACCACAGCTGCAAGACAGATCACAAAGCTGAGAAAAGCTAAGCACAGTTTCAAACTTTACATGACATTCAATCTATTACATAAATAAATAGGGCATTACAAGGCTGTGAAAACACTGATTTTCTTTCTTGCTTGTTAGCCATGGACTCTGTGACATCAGTTGTGGCTAACGTTGCCACTCATGATGCTGAAAGGCATGAACATAGAGCAAAAATAAATTAGCCTCTTTCCTCAGCTTAGAGTAAAATTTTCACGTATCAGTGTTTGTGAGGATGTATACATCTATTTTTCAGCACAGTGTCACAACAATATTAAAACCGGGAACTATTAATACAAGAGTGCTCTGTGATTCAAAGACATGCCTGACATATAAATCTTTCCCTCCAAAATATGCATTCCCTAGATCTAAAACAAGTACAACTACAGCAGAGTTCGCATATCCAGGAACAAATTTATGTCATGCATTGTCAATGTAAGGAGTGCAATAAACAATGCACAGACAACACCTGCAGTGTTTTCCAGTGCTTTGGAGTTACGCGTCAGGTCTCATCAGGGATGCTGGCCAAACACTTTGTATAAATGAAGCTATGCAATACGGAAGTGGTCTCCAGTAGAGAGACCCCAAAAAGGTGATGTGATCGTGAATTTCCCCAACTCAGACAACACCGTTCTCTGCTCAGGCAGCCCATCCCCACACTGGAGAGCCCCTGGATAGATCTCCCACAGCATGAAGATCAGCATTTACTCTGTGGGCAAGCAAAATAATTGCATGTATGGGAAAACTAAATCCAAGCATCTGCTCTCTAGGATCATGTGTGTAGATGAAAGCAGTACTAGCAAGGGGAACTTAATTCCCTTTAATAAAGTATTGCCTGTTAAACCAGTTGATTCATGTTTTCAAGTAAGGAAAATTAGCTTATCAGGCACCAAGTAGTCTGGTTTATTTTTTCTGAATCTCCAGATGGGAACTTTGACCAGCATTTAACTAGCTCTCAATTTGATCTGAGTCCATGCAGCTGCATGCCAGTCAAATTCTGGCAAGGCTTATCACCTCTATAACAACGAGAGTATCACCTGACAACCAATGCCCTGTAATACCAACTAATACTGAAGAGCCTTATAACATAACAGCCATTGAGATTTCTTAGCTGCTCCCCAGAAGGCCACAAAGCCTAGCTACTTTATCATAGCTTTGTAATGGCTAGAGACAAGAGTACCCTGAATATACATGGCAGAAATTGGACTATGTAATTTCTGATTTTACTGCCAAAATGGATATGTAAGTAAAAAAACTTAAAGACCATCTTCCTTTTCTTCACCATTGTTGCCCTTCCATTTATAAGAATCTTACCATCTGAAATTCAGTCTCCAAAACGCGTCTTTCTTTCTGCTATGAGAACAGTGACTCAAAAGTGAAAAAAATCAAGTGAATGCATCAAGTGAATTCAAAGCAGGAACAGAATCTGAGAGTAAACAAATAAAATTTACATTTGTACTTCCCTGCAAAACAGCTGCACGATGCACTGAGGTCTGTAATGCTCCTTACAACACAGCTCCTTTTTGTGTGGCTTGAAGCACTGCACTTTCAAGGACTGTATTTTTCCCGATGCAGAATAAGCCAAATAAAATGGGTTGGGATGAAATTGCCAAATATAACAACAGCTTGCAGGGCCATTGTTGCAGCTTCAAACATCCACCCCATTTCCTGCTTCATCTCAACCTGGCTGAAGACACCTTTATGCTGCAATGATGAAACTACTACAATGCACACACAGTACAAGAGCTAAGAAAAACTTCCAGGGTGTTATTAAGTGTCAGTAGAAAATCTCACAGCACTTAAAGTATCCAGTTATTTTTACCTGGGGTTCTAGTGATTAACAAGCTGTGAATGTCAGATCCATCTAACTCACCCTGAAAGCACAGGAGAGGGAACTGAGGAACAGGTCCTTAGCACCACTTACTGAAACAATACAAAAGTAAGAATTATTATTATTGCTAGTTCCACTATTGCACTTCAATTCAACTGAAAATCTGCCCTCTGATAGCACAAAGGTGAGTCAAGTGCCTCAGGAGATGAAACAACCAGCATTACTCTCCAGCTTAGCTCGTATTATACTTTGCAAGATGAAACTAGTAGAAATCAACATTCTTTGTATTCCTGACATATGCAGGTGCTTTTAATTTGTAGCTCTGCCTTCTTCCCCCTCACCTCCCCATGAAAGACATGGAAGATTATGAATATCGATTAAGATAAGAATACGGTGCACAATGCTTAACATGCTTCACTATGTACTATCAATGGAAAACATGACTAGGTGGCAAAACATTGGGCCAAAGTGGGAGACAACGTCTGCTTCAGGAAAAAGCATGCAGTCCAGAATTACTTTTCAGTGGGAAATACTTAACCAGATGGGAATGTTATTTATACATGATGCTTCTCATTAGTGGCGACTAATGTTCATGGTATGAAATCTCTTCTTACTACAGCACTAGAATTATGCCACGCTTTTAATAATTAGCACTTTTTTCCCTTCCCCAGCCCATACTTTCAAGTTGCCTATGCAAGAAACACTGAACTATTATGGTCTGGCAACCTGCTTAGCATAAAGGAAGGTGGCAGCCAGCAGTTAAGTAAGGGAAGCGGGGCAGTTCTGGGGACTGGAATTTGTCACTGCATTATGATTCACCACTTATTTATGTGGAATGCTGTGTAGCACAGACAAAATCCAAGGACGCATTGAAGTCTGCCCTCTGCATTTTCTTTTCTGCTTATAGGTGGGGCTCAGTTCACAGGATTTCCCCTTCCTCTACCAGTACAGATATTCAGGGTCACTTATCCAAGAGGGAATACAGGTTGGAAATGCTTGGAGAAAACCTGGGTTTCACCCCAGCTAAGGACAGATCGGTGCTGTGCCCTCGGGACAGCTCAGGCTGCCAGCATCTCAGGACAGCAATTTTTGGACGTGGAAAATTTGGAGTCAGAACATGTTCATGTACATGTTCTGCCTTGCTTCCACAGATCTTGTGCTTAAAATCACAGCAAGTTGAGTACATGCATCTTTTCTAAGAATAATCTTTATTGCATGTCCAGCAGCACAAAGTGACTGAGCAGCCATTCCCCAGGCAAACAGCATACAACTCCTGCAGCTGGAGAAGCCCAGCCTGACCCCCTGAGCTCTCTCCTCGCTCTGCTCCACCATGGCCTGCAGACTTTTCTCTTCCTCTTCCTCAGCACCTGCCCCTCTGGAAGCAACACAGCAGCCATGGGCATTCCCAGGCTGCCTTTCCACTGAGAGCCTCCAGCTGGCTTTAAGCCCAGGTAGTCCTCACCAGGCATCACCCCAAAGTAGGCTGAGGGATGGTGGACACCCCACAGCCATGCTGAGGCCACCCTACAGCCACTCCATAGACACCCCATAGACACACTGTGGCCATCTCAAGGACACCCCACAGACCACTGCACAGACACACCATAGTCACTCCACAGCCACCCCAAGGACACCGTGTGGACACCCTGTGGCCACCCCAAAGACACCCCATAGAAACCCCAAAGACACCTTACACACACACCACAGCCACCCCACAGACACACCGAGGTTGCCCTGCTGCCACTCCATGGACACACTGTGGACACCCTACGCACATCCCTCAGCCACATCACAGACACCCCATGGACACCCCATGACACCCTGCAGACACCCAACAAATACCCCAAGGACACACCAGGGCCAGCATATGGACACCCTGAGGCCACACTGCACAGCTACCACACAGACACACCGTGGCCACCCCAAGGACACTTTGTGGGCACCCCATAGACACCCCATGGACACCTTACTCACACTCCTCAGCCACCTCACAGACACCCTACAGACACCCCATGGCCACTGAACAAACACATGACGGCTATCCCAGACACCCTGCAGACACCCCAAAAACACCTCATGGGCACCCCATAGACACCCCATGCACACCCCTCAGCCACCCCACAAACACCCCCTGACACATCATAGGCATCCCACAACTACCCCACGGACCCCCTGCAGACACCGCACAGCCACCCCAAGGGCACCTTGTGGGCACCCCAAGGACACCCTGTGGACAGCCCACAGGCAGCCCACACACACCCTGCAGCCACATCGCAGGCAACCCATGGACACCTTGCAGACACCCCAAGGACACACCATGGCCACCCCACGAACACCCTGAGGCCTCCCTACACACGCCATGGCCACCGTGCAGACACCTTGCTGACACCCCACAGCCACCGTGCAGACAGACCGTGGCCACCCCAAGGACACCTGAGAGACACTTTGCAGACACCCCATGGCCACTGCAGAGACACTCCGTGGCCTCCCAGCAGATGCTGCATGACCAGCTCACGGACACCCCATGGCCACCCTACGGACACCCTCAAGACACCCCGTAGCTACCGCATGGCCACCTGAAGGACACCCCGTGGCCACCCCACAGACACTCCATGGCCACTGGGAGACACCCCACGGCCACCCCGTGGCTGCCCCATGGCCACCCAAAGGACACCCTGCAGACACCCTGTGGCCACCCCATGGCCACCCTATGGCCCCCCACGGCCCCGCCCCGCAGCACCTCCTGGCAGGGCTTGCTAGGGGCTCCCTCTGGGCCTCCACAGTGCAGCAGCTAAAAGGGCTAAACACGGCCAGCACCCTGGCAGTGGATCTGCGGCAGCTTTCCATCCCCCGGCAGCGTTCCCCTCATTAAATCTCCTTTTAATACAACCCTGCTGAGACAGCAGCTTTCAGACGCGGTGCGTTTTCTGGCTGTGTTTCAAGTCCTGGTTGAAAGCGATTAAAACCGTTAGCATGGCGCTGAGCTCCCGAGGTTCCTGGCCTTGTTTAGTAAGTTAAGGCTAGTAACACAAGAGCGTGCCCAGTCAACACGTTCGTACCTTGGGTTTGTGTACCATCAGCCTGGTCAGCATGTGGTACAGAGTTACACCTAAGAAACCAAAAGAAAAGAACTCACCTACACGCTGACTAACTTGAGAATGTATTCTTCTGTCTTAACTTTGATCAGCCAGATGCCATAATACTTGAAGGAAAAGGAACGTGGAAAGGAAAATCCCCTATACCTGTCCCTTCTGCCTTGGCCTGTCTATCAAGATCGTCCCTACCTTAATGGCATCAGATAGCAGGAGAGGACAAAGTTTTCATGATCATCCATGATTGTCTCATGCTCCTCGTTTTAAGAAAAAAGGAGCAAGGACACATATTTAGCCTTCAGCAAGGCTTTTTGACACTGTCTTGCAGATAGGATCATGAAAAAAGAAGGAAACATGACCTAGAGTGGAGAAGATACTGTCCTCAGAGAGCAGTATCAGTGGTTCACTGTCAAATTGAAAGGATATTTTCTATGATGATCTGTCTTGGGTGACTTGAGCACTTTCATAAATAATTTGGATGATGGAAAAGAACATGCTTACTAATTCTGCAGATGACAAAAGCTTTAAGGGAGTTTGAAGACAGAGTTAGAATGAACATGATCTTGACAAATCAGAAGAACAAACAGCCTTAAAAATGTAAGTCTTAAAATCGTAACCCAGTTTGTAATCCACTGAGGAAAAATGCAGTAGCCTACGCTTAGTCAGGATAAGCACCTGTACGAAACACGGAAGGGCAAGGCAGTGGCACAGGAATGCTTCTGGGATGTTTGTAAGGAATAATAAAATGCATATGAATCAAAATTATGCTGCTGCACAAAGACTTACATCATAAAATGAAGTATCAATAGGAAATCCTCATGGAGTAACAAGAACAGCAAACCCAGCAGTCCTTAGGCTTTGACTGAAATACTGCATTTAGAAAGCTATGGGTCAACTGAAGAGAGCCAAGAGTGTCAAAGAAACACAAAATAGGATGTGATCCATTGGTCATAATTCTTTTACCTTCCTGCACAAAGAAGAGAAGATTGAAGAAAACATAACTAGCTGTCAGATACAAGGAGGACTTCCAAAACTAGGAAGGAATCATCTCAGTGTTATCTCCCTAAAGGAAGGGAGGGGAAGTAAGGTACTAAGGTGTCAGCAAAGAGAGTTACAGAGTGAGCATCAGAGAAATTGAGGCTACTTTTTAACAGTAGCCACCACAAAGCACTAGCAAGATTGCTCGGAGAGGTTGAGGAGTCTCTGCCACCAAACACTGGTAGGAACAGGTTGGACAAATCTCTGCCAGGAATTACATGCCTGGACAAGGTGGTGGGACTAGACTCTCTGAAGACCCATTGCAGCAGCCAGCCTCCAGGTTTGTTCACTGGAGAGGGTAGGAGTCAGCACCCTGCCATGTCTGCTTGTCACTGTGTCATCATCAAGCACCCATTCAGCATTTTGCTACCCCCAGCTTGCAGGAGCAAAAACAGCCAGTGAATTTTAGGAGGTTGACCAGTCCTCAGAGCAACACTGCTTAAAAATACCTCCCCTTCCTCCCAGGGCTACAAACAATCTCTGCATTAGAAATGTAAAAGCAGAGTTAAGTCTCTGACTGGCCACATAAAGTCTGAAATTATATACTCTGACTTGAAGGATTTATGTGAATCCAGTCAAAACTTTCTGAAGAGGATAGCTCAGATCAGGCCATTAAGTCCCTACACAGAAGCCTAAATTAGTGGTCTCATTTTCAAACACACACTGAGCACTCAGCAGCTCCTGTAGAGTCTAAGAGGAGCCAGTGATTGCTTGTCATATCTGAGAACTCATGCCACTTTTGCTCTGAAATGTGGACCTGAAAGCAATTTTCTATGCAATTTTTCACAGTCCTAATCCTGGTGTTTTGTGAACACTTTCCCTACTTTTTTTTTTCCTAGGCTATTATTTTCTTTATAATGTAAAAATAAATATTTCACATTAAAGTGACTCCAAAGCTCCAACTTTGGAAATCTTCAATGGGTGCAGAACATCAGCCTGAGAACTACAGCACGCTGAAGATTTTACCATATCAAACACAGTTTGCACTCCCACATCCCCTCCTACATTCATAATTATGTTCTGATTCACTTTATAATCATATTCAGGTTCCAGTCCTGCTTTGGAAATTTCATGGCTGCAGGCAGGGACATATCTTTCAATACACAGCACCCATCTTCAGTTAAGCCATATGCAATCATTACTGCCACAGCCAAGAAACTGGTTCTTCACCATTTGAATACACCAGTTACCGCATCTGGACTTCTGGCTGCAGAATCCTCAACACCCTCCCTATTAAACAGGTGCAAAAAAAAAAAATTACTCCAGCAATAAATGGAGATATTTTGTTACTGGCACTCTCTAAGAAGTTATAATGCTGGAGCTTAGCAATAGCACAAGTACACTGTGTCTGTAGGAGGGACAAGAAGTTGTGGTTACCTACAATTGTAGTAGAGCAGGAAAAATCAAATTTATCTCCAAACTCTCAGTATTTTATGCAAAAAATGCATCAGATATGAGATTTTGGGTAAGCTTTGAACAGAAATTCCCAACTTTTCCCAGAATTCATCCTCAACAAACTGTAATGCTTCAGGGATTTTGCCAGAAGGATGCACAGCCAATAGCAGATGCTTGCAATGGTAATTAAAGCTCAGAAATAGGAGAACAGGATCTACTCAAAATCTAATCCTAACACTATGAAGCATATGACACATGTGGTGGGATTACTCTCACCTAATATCAGATATTTACAAGGCCAACTTCTACATGGGTAACAGTCACCCTTGGCTAGCACCGTAGCCAGAGAAACAAGCACGTGGTACCAAGTGAAATCAGCTTAACCAGGGTAGCAGGGTTTGCGTAGCGGGGAAAGGAAGAGCTCCTACTTGCTTTAATAAACTGCTTTTCCGTGCATTATCAGTTTGCTTTCTTTAGTCTATTGCATTTATCTTAAGTGGTTGCTTTTATTTTTTTGAAGTATTGTAATTCATACACCTCAATGTTTGCTCTCCTTTATCCTTCCATTTTCTCTCTCCACAAACCTTGCAGTTAAGAGATTTATCAGGAATTACAGACATACCAGAGCATCAGAACCCTTACCTGACCTAAGCTGCTTAGATTATAGCTATCTTACATGAAGTACCAGTTAATTGCTAATCCATTTACAGCATTGTAAAGACATGTTTCTTAAGAAAGCTTTATTTCATGTGCATTCATGCTCTCCTGTCAGTTCCTCAGCTAGAAATTAAAATGTCTCAGTGATATCCTTGAACCATGCTGAAACTGGAAACATAGCCAACGAGTACCTGCTGAGCCCAGCTGGGGCAAGGGCAAAGACCATCAAGTGCCCTTATTTCCGTAATATTTTCTTCATCGCTATTAAATAATTATTTGAGATTTTTCTTATCTTCACATTAAAAATCCCATCTGCCAATGAAAAAAAACCCATCCAATGAATAAGTCACCCTGACATGCAGCAGCTATAAATTTAGAAGCCATTTCCCACTCTTACATGTGACACCTACAGTGTCTCAGGAGAAAGTCACTCTAACATCACCCTGCAGTCCCAGCTGCTTAATCAGAGTGACTAGGAGGTGATGTCCCCACGCCTGCATGAGACAGATGGGGAAAGCCACATGCCACCATTATGGGGGCCATGCAAGATGGTGTGTTTCTATGCATCTGCTCAAGCCGTCCTGCGCACTGCCAACATATCTTGCCTCTGCAGCATCTGAGAAGACAACAACCTGCAGAGCCAGTGAGCAATTCCCCAGTCTTATCAATCTCACTATATTTTATTACCTTCTGAAAAGAAATGGGCAACTGGAAACAAACCAACAATTGAATCAAGATCAACAACAGGCATCTAAAGTAGCCACAGATTTGAAGAGCTGAGATGCAACAATTCTGGCAGAAGTTTAAAAATATTAACGTTATTTTGGGGTAGAATTACATATATTTCAATAAATTAATTTCAATGCTTCACCTCTTACCAAGGAAGCTTTTGTTATTTTGAGTTCTTTTTTCTGAAACTAAATTATTTGGATTCAAAGAAAGAACAATCGGCAGAGGATTTCTCTTCATAAGAATTCAGTTGTAGTTCAAGGTGAGGAAATAAAACTTAAACCAATTATATCTGTTATCTCCTCCAGTTAGTGATGTTAAAGCAATATAGGCAATATGGATCACAAGTTTACAGCTCTTCATTAAATGAGAAGACATTTGTGTTTACCCTTAAAAGCAAGTACTAAATACTGAGTGCAACCATCAAGGAGTTGTTTCGAGCAGAAGAGTTGGGGTTATGGGCAGCTCCAGCCCTGGAGGGCGCTGATATCAGGGATCAGTCTAGGGCAGCCACCGCCAGGACCTCTTGATGTCCGCTGTCAGCCACAGGAGAGCAAAGCGAACCTAGCCAAACTAAAGAAACCAAAGCAAAGCAGCCAAAGTAAGGAAGGATCCCACGTGGTAAAAGGCAGAAGGTATCAGGACCAAAAAGGGAAAGGGTCCAGAGGAGAGCTCTGAAGGTGATCAGAAGAACGGAGCACCTTGTCTTTGAGGACAGGCTGAGAGAATTGAAATTGTTCAGCTTGGAGAAAAGAAGGCTCTGGGGAAACTTTAGATCAACTTCCAGTACTGAAAGGGGCTCCAGGAAAGCTGGGAAGGGACTTTTTACAAGGGCATATAGTGATAGGACGAGGAGGAATGGCTTTGAATTGGAAGGGGGAAGATTTAGATTAGACATTAGGAAGAAATTCTTCATGATGAGGGTGGTGAGGCACTGGCACAGGTTGCCCAGGGAGGCTGCCCCACCCCTGGAAGTGTTCAAAGCATGTTGAATGGGACCATGAGCAGCCTGGTCTGGTGGGAGGTGTCCCTGTCCATGGCGGGGGGGGGGAGGGGGGTGCGGTTGGAACTGGATGAACTTTTAAGTTCCCTTCCCACCCATATCATTCTATGATTCTATGAAATATAGAATATTTCTAGATATCCTCCAGTTCAAAGATTTTCACTCCTCATTAGCAGCAGGAGCCATCCTAGGAAGGAGGCAGACTTCACGGTGGGGAGCAGCCTGGTGGGGTTGCTAGTCACCAGGTCTCCCAGGGCCAGACCTGTTTTGCACAAGCCAAGTCCCAGCTGGCAGTCCCCTGTGCACCAGAAAATCAGGCCCCAAATCCTGAATAGCAGTTGAGCAGTTTGCCAATCAGAGCACCAAGCACTGATTTCAGAGTAAACTTATTTGGCCATCGCAGACACTGCAGCTATTCATAATTCCTCCTCAATCACAAACAATTTTGTGATTTGAAAGAATACTCGTTTTTCATAAACGCTGGCATCTCCCCAGCAATCAGTGAACTCCCTGGCAGACGGCCAGGCACATCCACTGGTGGCAGCAGTAATTCCTTCTCATTATAATGTTTATATGTGCATAAATCTGAAGCAGGTGAATTCGTAATATGCAGTAGAGTGACAAATATATAACATGCAGCAAGAGGTTGAGAAGGTGACTCTGGAGATTTTTCATCAGTGGATGATGGCAGCATGATCCAAATACACAGTTCTGCAGGTTTTCAAGTTCTCAAAATCATTGCCAAGTTTCTGCTAAACCTTAGCCTTTTACTTTGCCCACAGATTTGCTTTAGTTTTCATTAAACAGATGATAAAGTTAACCTGTATCTGACTTTTTGCAACACAAGTGAAATGTTTTTTTAACTAAAACCTCTAGAAATTTTTTTAAAAGATAATCCTGTTTTTTCTTTAGGAAGGTAAGGCACATCTTACCCAGCTTTGCTGCAGGACCTGTGGGAAATAAAGGGTGCTTATTTTATGCATTTTTCATCCTAGCTCAGAGCTGCTATATATAGTACTGATTTGGTTTCTTCCTCACTTGGACACATTCTCTTTTCTCACTTGGACACATTGTCTTTTCTTACTATCAAAAAATCAAGTCTGAGGGGGATCCACCAGAGCATGAAGCATGCCTAAGATTTTAATACGTGTGTTCACATCATCCAGAGGGAAAATTCTTTTCACACATATGGGTGAGAGCCATGACCAAAAAAAGACAAGCGTCTGCCTCCACCTTCACTGGCAGTGAGGAACCTTTAATCAAGGTATGCTCTCCTCAAAGTGGGCACATCAACAGCCATGTTCAAAACAGCTCAGATAAAAATCCACATCTTCCAGTCTAAGAAAACACGTTTCAAATGTAAAAGTTATACAAAACAAAAAGACTTTTCAAAATTATCCTTTCTACCCTGAGAAATATCCTCAAGAGGCAAATCCAGGGGAAAACATTCTTTCAGGTGCCACCTTAAAAATAAAAGCAAGCTGTGAATAGTTGCCAACAGCACACCAAAATTATAATCCTTGTTTCCTCCAAAGAAATCACAACCTCTAAAGCCAGCAGGCTTCAAAATGGGGGGTTATTTATCTATGTCTGCTCATTTTCAAGCCTGTTGTGTCACTCAGTGTAGCACCCTCATGCTTTCAGGCCAATTTTATTTAACAAAAGCACTCTGATTACAAGGCTGGGAGCTTGAGCCCTAAGGAGAATGCCGACTACCATGAGACTCCCTAGTAAAAGAACTGAACTATGAAACGTAGGGGTCTTTAAACATAGAGGCTGTATTTCATATCTGTGCCATTTACCTGTTTGTTCAGGAAGCTTGTGCCTGGTTTCTTCCCTCGGGTGGCAGGCAGTTGAGCTTTCCATCTGAGAACTGAATTTGCAGTTTCCAGGTGTATTTCAAAAGGAATTTGAAATGTTCTCCACTTGTCTACAGGTATTTCAACCCCATCACTCAGTCAGGAACTGAACAGCTGCTACATTAAAGGGAAAGCCCATGCGTCAGAAGCAGAAAGAGGAAGATGTTACAAGCAGACTGGAGCAAAAGGCAGCATATGATTAAGTTATGAGAATGCAATTAGGGGTGTAAGAGCAATGGAATGCCCTAGCAGATACTTTCTCTTGAGGCCTCCACCTTGGGAAGGCAAGAGGCTCTGTTGTAAACGCGTGCAGGATCTATATCAGCTCTTCTTTATCACAGATCCTTGCTAACTTCAAGGGCTTCTACAAGGAGACGGGCAAAAGCTGGACATGTTGAAGGAAACTGGTGCCACTGTGCTTGTGTCAAATTAAATCTGAAGAACAATTAAGTAAGAGGGAAGATTGACTTTTACAGCACTTGGCGAAAGGTATTGAGCCTGTGGTAGCCTATCCTGATGCGTTCCGGTCAACAGTTAAATTGCCCCAGTTACATCTTCCCAGGTGAGGATTTTTAGCTTGCAGTGGGGCTGCAAGATAGGCAGGAGAAATGGATGCACAAAAGCATTTAAGGCAAGAATGGAAAGAAGAGGTAAGGCAGCAACTGATGAAGCAGGGAAATGCTACTGTACTGTGGGATGCAAGAATGTGCACATGGGCAGAACAAAAGAACATTATTTCAAAAAGAAGGGAAGGACAGGAGCAGCAGAGCCAGAGATAACGGGAGTCAGCAGGGGAAGGAGCTTGGGGCAGGCAGAAGCAGGAGGACACAGCCATTGAAAAGTTTAATTGACAGAGAGTGATGCTGGGTGTTAGCAAATACAGGAAAAGATGGGGTAGTCAAAGAGACTCTCTATATGAGGCTGTTCTGAGGAAGGTCAGGGTTTGTTTTGTGAATTTTGTGAGGGGGCAGGGATAAGAAATACTTTTTAAAATCCTTGAGCTGCTTCGAGGTCTTTTGAGTTAACTCTGGTTGAGTTAATTCATTATTTGCATGCAATTAGTTTTTGCTGCTAGGCGGTCATATTTGCCATTTTGAGTCTAATTAATCATTAAGGCACCTGGAGTCTTTGTACCGACATTTGAGAAATTTCATATATAAAGGCAAGTTTGCTTTGGTTTGTGTCTTTGTTGAAAACAGGCTCGCTAGCCAGGGACAGAGTTGACACTGCCCTAACACTGCATGCTTATAATATTCAAACCTTGACTATCAGGAATAATAAGCATTTCAAAAGAATTAAAAAAAATAAGCATTTCAAGTGTGTACTTCTAAGTCAAGCTCCATATTCAGAATATCTTTCTCTGCAACAACTGAGCTATTTGGTGCAGAAATAGATTTTTCAAAGTCAAATACACACAAAGGGTGTAAGGGAGGGAGTAAAAATACTTCCCCTCTCTGTATGTGCTTAACCAAGGACCAAAGTTAGATGCCTACTCAGCCAGTCATAGCCAGTGAGATTCAGCGTTATCAGGTCAAGTACACTAACACTTAGAATCATAGAATCATAGAATGACCAGGTTGGAAGAGACCCACCAGATCATTCCTATCAAACACTAAACCATGCCCCTTAGCACCTCATCCACCTGTGCCTTAAACACCTCCAGGGAAGGTGAATCAACCACCTCCCTGGGCAGCCTGTTCCAGTGCCCAATGACCCTTTCTGACTTAGGACAGCAAAGAGGCCCTGGGGAATACCACAGCTCCAGAGATGATGGCAGGGTAGAAAACCTGGGGCTACAGGCTCAGTTCTGCCAATTTTTACAGGGAGCAAACTGTATTATCTGCTAAAACCAGGTGTTCCCAAGGGGCCAGGATGCAGAGGGCACAAAAAGGAGGAGGAGAAGCAGAAGGAGGAGGTGCCTTGAACTCAGCTGGACTCAGCCCAGCAGAGACCTTGAGGAGAGACCTTGAGGAGAGACCTTGAGGAGAGACCTTGAAAAGAGACCTCACAATGCCCTTCCTAAACTTTTGGCAATTCATGAAGTGTTTTGAATAAATATGCATTGGTCATCTGGGCAGCCAACAGAATGAAAAGGGTAACATTGATAACAGAAAGGTCTGTGAATATCAACTCACAAAAAAAATCTAAACCCTTCCTGAGTGATTCAGATGGAGGAAACGAGGCACATTTCTCCCTAACACTGATTTACTAGAGCTACACTTCGCATTTTTTGCCTTAGCCATTAAAGTTGTTTTTGATTGACAGGAGCTCACTTTTAATTAGCCAGATCACCAAGGCACAACATCAGCATTTCTGAAAGCATCTGAAAAAGCAGCCTACTTCTGCAAGAAAAGCTTATTTCCATTTGAAGATTAAAGGTTCCAGACAGCAGCAATATGTTTCTATCTGCCATTTCAAAAAGAAGACTTGAAAACATGAGGCTGTACCGCATGAGAGATTAAAAGATACAGGGAGATAACTCACAACCAATCCTGCTTCTCACAGGTCTTTCTTCCTTAATCCTGTCCAGCAACAGCCTTTAACAACACTACAACTGCAATAACCGAGGATTATTAGCAAAAGATGTTAATGAAGCATTTTCCCCCATCCATCTCAAATGAGCTCTGCATTTCACTGGAGACTGCCAACACCCCCAACTTCATCAGAAGGAGAATCACGGGCCATTAGGTGAGGTGACCCATCCTGCTTGGCAGAGAGTGGCATGTGTCAGGCCAAAGCAGGACCTGCCCACTCGGCACAGGAGCTGGGGATGACAGCAAGGTCTGCTTCTCCGCTGCAGCAACCAGCGATCACCGCAGCTTTTTCCTGCAGCTTGACTTAAACATCAGCAGGAGAAAGCCATCACCCAGTTCAAACTCTGCAGTGTGAGGAGAGGCAGCCAGGAAGGGAGGGAGAATGAACGCAGAGATATGAAAGCATGATCTGCCTTAACTTTGCTCTTCCATACTATCTGGCAAAGGCCTTGATTAATCCACAAATGTAGCAAAGTGACAATATAGCAGAAAAGCTGTCTGAACCCTGTTATCTCCACTACTCCCATCTCCAGGAGCATTCTTGCTGTTTGAGACATTTTTAACCAAGCAACATTTCCCTGAAGCATACTGCTTTTCCAGAAAATCTTTCAGCTTGGACATACACTGCATTCAATTAAAGCTGCTTGGGAAGGTGTGCGGGGAGGCTGGACAGGGTGCTCACAGGCACATGCACACACCAGGGGTTTGCAGGTCAGTGCCGCAGTGACCTGGGGCGGGGACCTGAATACCCAATAATGGCACCTAATACCTTTTCACATCAGGACAAGCAGAAGCAAAATGTGCACTGCATTAAGAACACACACGCTATTTTTACACCCAAACCAGATGTTTTCATTTTGATGAAAATGGTCCAAAATAATTTTTTCTAAGTTTCAATGTGAAACAGACACAGTTAAAAACCTTGAAAGCCACTGCAAAGAGAAATCATCATTCCCTGGACAGCTGTGAGCAGGATGACTGCCAGCTACAGGGCATGGAAACAAATGCTTTTAGAAAATATTCCTGCAGACAGACTACACCGCTTAGCGTTTCTCTTCCCTTGACTTTATAGTCTCCTTACACTAAACACTGAAGGGCCTGAGCATGCTATTGAGTGGACCTGCAAGCAGCTATCCATAGGGATCTATTTTGAAGAAAAAAAAACTAAACCAGATAGTTCCATATGATAAATTTAGACTCCAAACCTCCAAATTTAACTACTGTAAACGCTAGAACAGAGCTCTTCTGGCAGTGGAAGTCTCATGCTCCTGCAAACCACTAACTCTGCCTTTCTGATTTATATCAGATTTCCCAGACCTGAAACACAACCATTTACAAACCTTGCAGGACACATTTACAGTCTGATCAGTAAACTATGCAACTGTACAACCAGTGTGCAAGGACTTGTTAGACACCCAGCTTTGATTTAGATCCTCTTATATTTTTTCCATAGTCATAGCTGCTTTAGCTGACACCAGGGCCTTTGTCACTTCTGCTCAATACCAGCAAGGTTTTCACTTTCCATCACAATCACTTAATGCTATACAGAACATGGAGACTTAACAGTCTAATTGGTTTGTTGTCCTCCTTCCTGCAGCTTTTTTCCTCCTGGAACTCATTTTCTGTTTGCAAGGCTCAGCCCCGTCGGCTGCAGTAGCCAGGTTGTGCATGATTCTCAGGGGAGTCCCCTGAGCAGAACAGGGGCTCCCACCGACCTGGTCAATACCCTTGAGAGTTCACTGTTATCCAGGCTGTTCCTCTGCGGCAAGACCTGTCTAAACGGGCACAACCCTGAGCACCTATCGAAGTAACACACACAACATGACACTGCCTCTGCTGTTTTGGCACTGCCCAAGCTATTGAGAGTGGTTATATTTAAGAATCAGCTCTTCTTTACAGCTGGCAGAGTGTTCACCTTTTCCTTCTCCAGTCCAACTATCAGCCTAACACGCATACTGCAATCCTTGAAAAAAAGGCTCCAGTTCTCCAGAAACTGTAGCAAACTTGCACCACCTATCGACGCGACAGAGCCAGTGGTTTAGGGCCAGAAAACCGATACAGCAATTCAGCAGTGCTCCTCACTGTGGAAACTCATCGTTGTACTTCCAGCATCTTACATTATAATTTGCCTCAAAAAGCAGTGTTTGATTTTATCAGCTGTTTGGCAGGCACCAGAGTGCACCTCACCTGACTGTATCTTCTGCCCTCCTACACATCCACCCATCCCAGCAGGATGGGTGAGGCTGGCTGGAGGTCCCGGGGTGGCTGAGGTGTGCTGCTGCCCCTTACTGAGAGACTGCTTTGCAGGGGAGATCCTGTGCCTCCTCACTTCTGGCTTGGGCTTTTCTGGATTCCTTGTCACAAAGAGCCCTCCCTGAACACAGAGAACTTTCTCTGCTTGAAAATAATCTTTCTTTCTCTTTCCTATGTGTTTCAAGAACTCAAAGACAATGTCTACTCCATTTTAATTTATTCTTTCCATACAGCTTATTCCTATCCCAAAGGAATGCCCATCACTTACACAGGTCACAGACTTCCCAGGCACTTCCGCACCATTAAGCCTTTTCTGTACACTTCACAGCGGGCACTGAGACATAAGTATCATCAGAAATACTATGTTATATAAAACTTTCTTGCAGCATCACTTGTCCTCTGTGTGTAGCAGAGCGCTATGGATACTTGGAGAAGCTGTCCCAGGTGGTGACATCTGTGGTGACTTCTTTGAATACCAGTTACAGCTATGAGTGCTGAACATGATGGAGAATCAGCACAATGCCTACCAAAGAATGCTATTTCTTCCTCACCTTTGACCACCACTTGCTGCCCTCAGGCCATGGTCTCTGCAGAGGAGGCATCTCGATGACCCTGAGGACGCAATAGCCTCTCGAAGTGCAGAGCTGTCACAACCAAGATGGATATCAGCCCTGCCCCTCACAAGGGTGCTGGGAAGATTTTCTTTTGCTTTTCCCCAGAGCAAGAAAGTTGTCAAATGCTCTTAGACAAGAGCTCAAAAGGAATACAGGGTTTCTGGCTAGGCTCTTCCCAGATGATTTAGCCACTATTTAGCATGGTCCATGTTTTGGCCACAGAAATAGTGTATTAATTCCACTGTAATATGCTGAGCTTCCTGCTGTGGGTATTGTGGATTTGTTTCATATTACAACAATTTTAACTTGCAGGCTTCAGCATTACCAGCACACATTACACTCCTACTCCTACAAAGCTGTGTACTCACTCGGGAAAGCTGATTGTTATTCCCACTTTCCCCATTCTGCCTGGCCAATGCTCCACTTCTATTTGCTCTGAATTTTTCCCAAGATTCAAATCAAGGCAATGGTGTCAGCATTTTCAGACAAAGTCCAGGTGTTTGTGATCCTCCAGGATTCATTTAATTTTCTTCAGAAAGGGACACGGAAAAATGCTGCCATGTGAACACTCAGGATTTGTAGACCATCTCCCCATTCCTCGTAAGGAACTTGTTTCTCAGACACGCACATTAGGTCACAACCCTATCAAGTTTTAAGTCAGATCAGTTCCACTGAATATACAGAAATAGAGCCAATATCCACCAGGCAAGAATTTGCCAAAACAACTATAAAACGCACAGTGTGGAGTGGAAAGACAATCTGCTGGTTTCCCCTGCTGGTGGTGACCATCACTGTCCACCTTCTGCAGTAACAGTACTTTCCTTCAGCCCTCACCAGGACTCATCCTTCTCTCCCACCCCCACAGCATGAGTCTGCTTTGATCTGCTTCCCTGCAACCCCTTCGGCTCCCAAGTCTTTTCTAACCTCATTAACAATACACTGAAACACACATAGCTGATGGAAGCAAAATACATATGTGGGCACTGCTGCCATCACCTCAGCCAGTGGGCTTGCAGCTGGAAGGACCCAGCTCAAAACCTCTGACTCAGAAGGAGAAAGCTCTGGCCACAGGTACCACATCTGGAGCCACCCCAGAAGTGATGGGGAAGGTGAGTGCCACAAGACATACACAGCAAACCCACAGGGTGGGTTCAGATGGGGCAACATGGTGGTTCAGAAGTGGAACATGATGGTGCTGTTTCAGAAATGCTTCAGTGGCTTCATCTGAGTTGCCTCAAGCTCAGAAATTCTACTTTCCCAGGTACTTTGATGCTTAGCAATTAGGTGGAGCTTCCTTCCCTCCTTGAAATGACACACAAATCCTTCTAGAGCAATCAGCAGCTGGGGAAAAAACATTGATTCAGTAAAATTTGGAAGCTTGGAACTTCAAAGTTTAGCTTCAAATGATATTAATGTGTAAAACTGCTTCAAACCTGTATCCATTAGAAGGCATTTTGCTTGAGAAAGCCCAAGGTGCAATTCCATTCTACTCAGTGCAATGTCCAGCTGCTGCTAAGGGCTTTTAAGATAACAAAGACTATTTCAGTGTTTATGTTACACTGATGCATCAAATGCAATGACAACACAAAGGATTAAAAATTTGGAAACTTTCTGGCAGTTTTCAAAGAGAGGTGGGATAAGTTCACTTTCACAACAGAGCATGTTCAAATAAATGAATAAATAAAAATCTATTTCAGCCTTACTGGCCTGATCTACTATGATAGGAATCCATCACAGCTTTAAGGGAGCCCAAGCAGATTACTTGTATGTTATATGCTTACAACCAGACTACATTATTCAGGACTTGGAAGATAAATTGGTGGCATCCAGAGGCCAATGTATTTCTTTTTGCAAAGGATTCACCTTCATACCAGCTTTGATGCTCAGTTTAACACAATGCAGCACTGCCAAATGACAGCAATCTCCAAGCACAGGTAAGAATCTCATGCCAAGAAAATATAGCAGTTATTTCTTCAACAGTTTTTAACAAACACATCTTAGCTTTTCAGCTTATCTATTAATATTACCAAGTCGATTACTAAACATAAGCTCTACAGCTTGAAAGGTCTCTCAGATTTGAGATATTTTAACCCATTTTCTTCAATCTCTTTTGTTGATATTTGGAAAATATCTTTCTTCATATATTATATATCAGCTTAATTGTAGAATGACCTACTGTAGCCTAGAAAACAGTACTATTGCTGTTGACTATTTCTTGAGTGTTCCTTGCCCAGGACAATCCCTTGACTGTGACAAAGCAAGTACCAGAGAACTGCAGTGATCCAGAAAGTGCTCACCAACTCACATGAGGGCCACATTCTCATCTTTATTACAATATTATTTCTTTCAAAAAATTATGTATGAGACAAGTCTTTTGATATTCAATAACCTGTTTACGGGAAATGACTTTACACAAAACATCAAATGACTTGACAGCAAATTGAATTTAAAATATGATTTTTTAAAATGCTCATGAAATTCATATTGCCTTAAATATAAATTAGCAACAGTGCCAGAAGGGATGAATGTATTTCACTGCTTGACTGCAGACAATTTAAATGTACAGTTTTACCCTCATTCCCTGTATTCATTGTACTTTTCTATGAAGGGGTGATGGAGCCTTCTTAGCTGCTTTGCTGCCCAGTTCACACACATTTCCTGGGAATGTCAGGAGGTGAAGAGGCAAAAGAAGCCTTTGGGCAGACACACTGCCATACCAGTGCCAGACCAAATTTGACTATCCTGGATCTGCAGGATCCCCAAAGAAAACCAACAACTGCACAAGATGAGGGGTATCATTTTGCTTTCCTAGCCAGCTTGTCACCTTGGTACCAAGCACATTAACTGCACTACTGAACATGCATGCATCCATATTAAAAGAGAAAATACATACTTACATCCTCTGATCAAGGTTCACACTACAGTATTTTCCCTTACTGAAACCCATATTCTGCATCCTGGTCAAATTCCAAATCTAATAATTATGTTCTTCCTACATACATTCTTCTCATACCTTTAAATAGAGTCAATATTCTTTATTTTCTGCCAGTAAGTCTTCTGTACTTTTAAAGATTTGCTGCCTGCTACCCTGAAGTGAAGCTGAAGTGATACACACAAATTAATTTGAAAAGTCTCTGTGCTCCTAAGAGGAAATACACTTAACTTCAGGATCTTTCCATTATTAATATATTCATACAGAAAATAATAACAATGCACATTTAATAGTTCATACTACTCTGATAGTCACCATAATAATCACACTCCCATAGATGAACAGGCTTGCATAAAATTATATCCAAAATCTCACTTAAAATTTGAATTCAACCTCTTACATAAGCAATAACTTTACTTTTGCTTCCTCACTTCCCATGTACACAACTAAATGCCTCTGGACCTCCTATCTTTGCTGTGGAGGCAAAACACAAGGCAGCCAACATGACCAACCAAGACGCAGCCTAACTGATCTCCACAGCTAGAACTCACGTACTTGAGAAAGAGTCCTCAAAATCCTAATTCCTACACCACCATGTGCTACCTCTTGTTTCACCCAAACTACAAAATATTTAAAGCAATGGTAAAGTGCCACAGATGTGCATAGTTTAAGAGTGCTTCAACAAAGAGCAACAACTAAAATAAACCTCTCATAAAATCAGCTCTGTGTATTTTTCCATCCTCTATCAAATTACAACATCCTTAAATTATGTGAGGAGAAGCCCCATCTAAAATGTGAGTTGCTGTATTTCACGAGCTATCAGAGATGACTCAGGGTTACAAGTACTGAAATAAAATGAACATCCTGTTCCAGTTTCTTTAACTAAATTCTCTCCCTCAAATAGCATCAACAAGTGACTCAGTACAATGTCATAACAAACAGCACTTTTGCTACAGCAATGTACTTGGCAAACAGCAACTCTCATAAATAAATCAGTCACTTTTTACTGTAGCTGCTAATCACAGTATCTTCATTTTATCTTGAGGGGGGAGGAGTAAAAGGAAATAAAGTATAATAACCAGGTGGCAAGCAAACAATGTTATTTCCATAACAAGTGGGAAATCTATTTATCTGCATTTGGATGAACGAATAAAGAATGTTTTGGACTATATTTGGTTGTCACATCAATGCTATAGTGAGAGTGCATTGCTCTTTGATCTCACTGAGACCAGCAAAAGGGACATCCTTTTCTCTTTCAGATGTGGTTAAAATATCCTAAGTACTAATGCCACTTGGGTAACGGAGTAAAGCATTTAAGGCACAGCAGCACCAGCCTGCTCTAGAGTAGAACCACCTGTGCAGTCAATTAGCATCATTTGGGGGCTGCTCACAAGCTGTACCTGTACACTATTCTAGGGGTTTTTAATGCACTAGATAGCTACAGTGCATCTCTCCCAGATGCCCAGTTCCAAGCAGTGACTTTATTGCCACAGCACTGCTACCAAAGCATCAATATTTCTGCACCACTGTCTGTGCTGCAAGTTTCTTATGTTTGGGAATCCTAGTGGAACACTCAAAGTCTCTCCTCAAATAGCGCACTCTACTCCTGAGCTGTTCATCAAGTTACCACACATTATGTTTTGCATTATATATGGAAAAAACAAAACAAAACAAAACACAACCTATGTCGCTACAATATCCAGTCCTTGGTAAGTAATTCTGGATGAAAAGACATGCCATTTGGTGAATCCATTCATTTCCATCAAACAAAACTCTCACAAAAATAAGGTCTTTCTCAGGTGTAGCTAACACAATAATCGGGTGCGGCAAAATTAATTAGATATAAACCAGAGATCACATGGGATAATAGCATGTTCTAATAAAGAAAATTTATGCTCAGCTTTTGAACACATGGGTTTGTGGCAATTTCCTTGGAGAAGACCATGCTTTATAAAATCTATGGATTCAAACAAAATGGCAATTCTAATTCTTTACTGTAAGAGACGAATATGAACACAGTTCTCAGAAGCCCAGGAAACCAACCTTGCTGTTTCTTTGGCCACTCTCTTCCAAATGTCACATAGTTATTTTGAAGCTTGGATTTTCACTGAGTAGTAGCAGCCCCAGGAGCCTTGTGCTGCCCAAGCCCAGTGAGGAGAGCAGCAACAGCCCTTCTGGAGAGCCCAGCGCATCTGCCAAGGCTTTAGTAGCACAGAGGTCAGACCTGGGCAGCCAGCGCTATGTGGCATAGTATGGTCAGAGGGTTATTTTCTCATCAGGATTGCCTCAAGCAAGGTGGCATGGCTGTAGCTGGATCAGCAGAAGTGGAGGTTTCCCTTCTTACTGCAGACTAGGAGAATCAAAACAATTAGCTTCTATTCCCTTTCTCTACAGCCCTTAATAACCTCCCTATGAACCCCACCACGCATGATCTTCAGCCTATCAATTCAATTACAGATCTACGCAGTGTGTTTATGCCTGGTCATATATACAAAATTCAAGCAATACGCAAAACCTCCCATTATTTAAAGCCTTGTTTCACCCTGACAAACAAAAGCAACATCTGTACTGGTTCCCTATTTGACCTGCTAGATTTTTCAACATCAGAGTTGCAACACATGAGGCAGGCTGCACAGCAGTCTCCCTCAAAAATTAAACAGGCAGCGGGCTGTTGCATCTCACTACAAAACAAACATAAAAGTACTAGCAATGAAAACTGAGTACAGATTTTGCAGAGGACGATGCCAGGTTTGAAGGTTTTCGTGAATGGGATTGCTTTCATTACTGTCAGTGGTGACCTACCCTGTGTACCAGAAGAAAGCCCCACAGATTCATAACACATTTCTACATCTCAAGTCACACGGTGGTGGTTCAGGCATTCCCATGGATAAGCATTTGGCTTTCAACCCTTTCTTGTCAACTTAAGAAACAAAGTTGTAGTCTTCCAAATAGTTTTACAGTGACTCCATATTTAACTTGCAGCCTAGCCAGTCAGAATACTCTCGGTCATCTATAATACATTTATTTATGTGGGGCAGATATGACCATATCAAAGCCAGAACATTATTTGCAGAATGCCTTCTTTAACTCACAAAATGATTAGTTGCTTGGAATATAAAGAATTATTTGTTCAAACCCTAACAGACTTCATACTATGGAACTATCCACAGAAACACAATGAGCACATATGAAGCGATTTTAAAATACTTATTCTACAACGATGCTACCAAAGTCAGGTGTTTTCTTAAGCAACGGAGAAAGGCAGATGCATGGAATTGTGTATTTTTACCTTGTAAATCTAAACATTTTTCTGCTGAAGAGGAAGACGTACTGCTTTTAGTGTAGACCTGTTTTGAAAAGGACACATCAGTTGTTCATTCCTGTACCCCACTGCTGCTTTAGTCTCCAACAGACTCCTATTGCAAACCCAGGCTCAGTCTTGGGATGTTCAGATTTTGTTTGGGAGCCTTTAATGGAAGTGGGCTTCATGCTGCCGGGGCAGGTGGCAACTGGGATATCACTCTCTCACCCAAGACTTCCACATCAAATGCACAGTATTTTTCAATACTTCAAAGGTTTCAAGCTGTTCTAGAGTGGTATTTGAAGTCCTAAATTCTGCTCCCAGCCCAACATGCTGTTTCTGACCACCCACCCAACTGCCCACACCTGGGGGAGGCCAGGAATGGCTCCCTGCTCTGCTGAACAGTCCTGCTTTTAACGGGTTGCTTCAGCAGTTCCTTCTGTCACTGCTGAGTAGATTAAAAAAATAATAATAAAAAAGATCAAAGTAGGATTAATTACAGTTATAACAAAATGCTGACCTTCCAGACATCATGCCTTCTGAAAGAGCCAGTCCTGCAGACGCTAGAGACAGTTTTGATGCTGTAGTTTTTTCCAATAAGTTACTCTTCCTCCATCTACAGGTGTGCAATTTGTCTTATTATATAAATCATGGCCTCAAAACAGGACCAAAACAACCCAAACCACTCTCATTTTCCATTTGCAAGACTCAGTGCTTTTTCAGAAAGCAGAAAAACATTTGTTTTGGTGGTAGAGGGAGAGCAGACTTCATTTTCTCCAGTATCAATCCTACGTCCTTGCATACAGAAATATAAATCTAGATACTAGAGCTAACCAGGAGAGACAAAACTTACCCACTCAAATTTAATTATTTTATAGCACAGATTAGAAAAAGATCCCTGTAGCTTGAGCTAGCCCGGAGTTAAAACAAGAGACTGACATCCCCAGTTCCCAGCAGAAAGTCCTGGTCTCGTGGGCACAGTTGGGGAGGAAGGACAGCAGACAATGCGGCCCACTGCCTCCACCCTGGCTGCATACTGCCTTCACTCCATGGGATTTTGGTCACAGTATGTACCATGCCAATATGCAGAACCCACTAACTACTCAGCAGAAGAGCACTACCTGGTTTTCTGGACAGAAACAGCCACTACTGTGAGCAACAAGTCCAGCAGCCGCACCTCACCGCTCCCTCACTTCCCTCAACAATTGGTGTAGCAATAGGTATTTCCAAACCCAATTAGCCTGGTGAGACAGACTCTGGGCTTTGGTATTTGGAAATACTGCAGTCTTGGTTTGAGCAGGTTTTTTATCTTCATCCACATCTTGGCATCTTGGTAAAATGGGCTTCACTAGACACTTAGATAGTAAAGTTATAAAGAAATCATCTGGTTAATTCCAGAGAGTGCAGTCCTTACAGTTTTCCTCTCTGGGATTTTCTTGAAGCACACACACAAAAAAATATTGGTATGTATCATTTTTTACTACCATAGCATTAGTTTTATTTCCAAATCCATATTCTGAGGGGAAAACAAATTCTCAGTATCTCTTCTGCATTAGACCACAAACCTTGCAGCACAAGAGCGGCAAAAGGATCTATTACATTATGAAAAGAAATGTAATGGCAGCATTACAATCCCACTTGCAATTCAAAGCCACAAAGACATTACCATCCCTGCCAACAGTACATTTTGTCACTAAAATGGCTGCTACAATGGGTCCAGATTGACCACATATCGATGGAGAACATATAACAGCTGCCTATTCTGTTCATAGCTGCAGCTCCGTAGCAGGGACAGGGACAAACGGTGCCAAGAAGCTTCTGTGGGGCTGACGAGGGGGCAGATGACCTTAGGATGGGGCAAGGTGCTGAGCCCACAAAGCCGATACAGGGCAGAAGGAGCAGAGAGACTTGATGTCTTGAAAGCCCTTGAAGGTGGCAGGGTGACAGACAACTGACACTCTGGAGCCACAGGAGTTCAGACAACTCATGAAGTAAGTCTGAAGGCAAAGGAAGGTAAAAATCACCTATAAGCCTATTTCAGTTGAAGAAAGGAGAGCAAGAAGATTTTGGAGGAAGAAGGGGAGGTACTGCTCTGTGGAAATGGTGCGTATAGGTATGCATAGGCATAGTTATTTTAGTGTTTCCCTTTTAGTAGGGTCAGGTATTGTTGTTTAGACAGCCTGAACAGCAAACCCTTCCAAGGGCATGGGCCCAACCAATAAACACTTACCCTATGCTTGCCCCCCCACAATACCCATTAAAAGGGTACTCCACACTTCTTCCTCAGTGTCCTGCACCCCACCTCTCAGTGCAAGGCACGATGGTGACATTCAAAAGACATCTAGCTCCACACAGGGCCTACCTGCCAGCTGTCAGAGATGCAGAGCTACCCCAGCAAGTGTACAGAGTATTTACAAAGCAGTTTGCTAAATTATACAAAGGGAATAATTTGCAATGTAATGGTGTGTTTGCATTCTGAATATCTGATTTCCTGTTCAACAAATAACCTAAACATTCCCAACCAAACGGATTGTAGACAAGACTTAAAACGTTTGGAGAAAAGCACTCATCCAGAAAATTAAGGTCAACACAGAACAGATGGTGCCTCTGAAAAATGTGGCTTCCAAATTTATCTTTATGTAAAATAAAAATCTTTTAAAAACCTCTGGCTGTTTGGTGACAGTCCTACTTGAAATATTGAATCTCACACTCCATGGATAATAAAGAAGCAATAAAAAATTACTTCAAAATACTAAATCTAAATAAAGTTCTCTCAACTACTATGCTGTAAGATTTTTGTGGGCATGTAAATACATATCAATAAAAGATAGATTCAATCGCTTCTGTAACCACTATAAATATTCCAAGTGCTCTCCCCATTTCCATAAATATGACCCATGACTCCCAAGTGAAAAGCTTTTTCATTTGCAGCAGTCAGGGAAAAAATGATCCTTTCTTCTTTATCAAAGTGTTTTGAAAGGCTGAATTTGAAGCCCAGCACACAGGGAGTTGTGAACAACTTGTTACAATGATGCATGAAATGCCTTCTCCAGCCTCAGAGGATTCGATCAATGGGATTGCAGGAGGATTGCTGTTATCCTGGAGGGCAGGCAATGTCACATCCACTCAGGTAGGGCAACAGAGGCTCTAATTGGGCAGGCCGGCAAACTACTTTGGTCGTACAGAAATGAGCTAGAACAAGCAGAAATAATAAGAGACAGACCTGTCAAACACCCAATGAGTAATAACATGTCGGAGACAAATCAGAATTATATTAAAGAAGCTGAGTATTGGCATAAGCAGCAGTGCAAGGTGAGAAACAGGCAGTGGAAGGCTTGGCAGGACAGCAGGTCAGCCCCATCTGTGGCTGCTAGTGAAGGCTTCCTAGACCAGAGAAAAGAGACGGTAGTCAGAGAAAACACAGAGCTGCACAGGAGAGATCTTGCAAGTTCAGGATCAGAGTGAACCAAACATGTTTGGAGGAAGAGGAAACACTTGCAGTATCTAAACCTACAGTCCCAGGGAGAGCTCCTCCCATGCACCACCGGCAGAGAACCCTGCAGACAGCTAGAGCCCTTTGACACGGCATTACTTCTGACCACCGGCTAGCACATCATCCAAATCGCTGCACACATCAGCCTTAACTTAATTTCTAAGTGGCCACCTTCATGCCTGGACTGAAGAAGTAGCCTGTGATAACATCTGTCACCCACCAGCTTCAGACATCAAAACAGCCAGGGCCGCAAAAGAATCTATTTGCCCATAACACCCAAGAAAATTCAAAATTTGCCCAGTGTGAATACGCTGCTGAAGCACATCCACAAAAATGCAAGGCTACTACCAGCTTTTGTCTGATGGCCGCTGAAAACCCAATAGAGCACCTTTTTTCCAATGTGGTTTCCAGCCATTTGCATCTACCAGAAAGTCCCACATTTTTGTAACTCATTCCTTCAGCTACAACACTGATGAAGTTGCACAGGCAGCTTCTGCAAATCCACTTTGCTAAAAAAGCTACAGGAAGCTTATTGCAGCAATTTTCCCAAGCTGATACATCCTTTTTATTTGCTTCATGATACTGACTTACTGATGTTTCTGGTCCAGCTTCCTCTAGAAATTACTTCTGATTCCCTGCACCACTGGGAAAAATAAGCTCAGCAAGAACATTTAGACTCACTGTCCGTAGCAATGGGCCCTGCCAGCAGTAAAGCACAGACAAAATGAAACTAGATTGCAAGTACTGGCAAAAGGCTTTCAAGAGTGGCTTTTGTGCTGGGGTTTCTTGCTTCAAGGTCACCCCAAACCACATCGTATGTCTGATAAGCAGCAATACAAGAAAAGCTCACTAGAGTCTTAGAAATAGTACAGAGTAGATCAAGTTCTCTTTCCCTCCCTCCCTAAGGCTTTTTTAAACTAAATTAATCTTTTCCATTTCTTTTAAGAGAAGATTAAGTTGATTTTTTTTGGTCCTATTGCATAGCCAAGCACTGCTGCTGCACACAGAAACGTCTGCATCATGGCTCCACTCCCTATTTCTAAAAATAAAATATTAAATATATCATATTAATTTGTTCACCTAGCACCTGGTGTTTAAAGTTATTTCTTGGCAACTTCTGCTCTTGGCATTTAAATATTTTTCATATTCAGCTGAAGTCTATTGGTTATCCTTCTCTGCCTTGCTAATAATTTGGTTGATGGCATGCAGGTGGGGTTCTTATAATTAAAAATACCATTTACAAAGTTTGCATTAGGTGATCTGAAAAATAGAGCACTCCACTCAAAGGTTAAATATAAGTAGGCTGCAGAGCTCTATGAAAATATTGCATAATTTAGAGATAAAAATAGTTTTGCTTTATTCAAGCTAGACAGGATAGGTAGATTTTTACTGCAATCAGCCTAAACCTCATCTCCAAGTTACATGCTCAAGTTGATTACAGAAAATTAAATTTAGTATTAATCAACCTAGGAAGGAGGAAATTAAAAAAATTAAGCTAATGCATAACTCATGGAAAATAATGGTGGAAACAGCTACAGGAGATTGTTTAATGCATCTTCATACTTGTCTCATGCCAGAATCAACTCCTGCTTCCCCAAGTCAATCATGAGAGGCATTCGTCCAACTGTTCTAAAAATTTAGCCACTACACAGGTACCACATCCACCAGCCAGAGCCCTCCAGGGCACCACCAGCCTTCTGCTACAGACCTTGCTCTGGCATCCTCCAGTGATCCTGATTATGATGTCCCTCCATCCCTGCCCTCATGGGGATACAGGGCAGGATGTGACCAGACCAGAAGCACCAGTTCTAAGACCGGTTGCTGATGGCTGCACTTCCCACCCACCAGGATGTGTTCTTTTTCTTCAGTAAAAAAAAGAGCAAGCTTTACCTACTGTCTGCAGAAGACCTGATCAAATCATGTCTGAATTCAGTGGTATCTCCTGGCCACCCTCACAGGGTGTACGGCAGAGCTGGGCAAGTGTGCTCCAAATTTCCCAAGTACTTTGCAAGACCATTTCAGTCTCTGGCCATGAACCTGAAGAAAGCTTGGCAGAGGGCTCTACAACATCCAACTGCACTCCTGTGGAGTCTCAGTTAATGACATTAAAAGGTGATTTTGTTTTCTATATTCCAATTTATCTAACACATAGCAGCTAGTCAGCCCTGTAGTGACTGCACTGTTTCGAGTTCTCCATCCTGCAAAGCAGATACTATCCCATTGAAACTTGTACAGCACGGAAGCCTTTAGTTCTAAAGCTACATGTACAGCATGAGAATTTTCTTTTGAGCTAAATCCTGATGTTTTACTCCTTTGCCAGTATTGCTCCCTGGGAAATGTAAGAATCTGGGCAGTCTTTATCAGCTGGGGGTGGGGGAAGGCAGATGTAGATGAAGTTCTTGTAACTCCATTGCTTTTTTCCCAAGAAAAGAACATCAGCAATTTAGAGAAATTAAAAAGCCAAATGAAGTCTTCAAGTTGTCCCCTTAGTCATTTCCAAACTTATTTCTAATCCCTTTGAACTCCATCTTTTGTAGTTTAGTCAACAGCTTGTTTAAGGTTTTTTTTTCCATCCCAATTAAAAGATGCTGTGTATGTTTAGACACGTTATAAGCACACAAATGTCCACCACAGAATAGATTAAAAAGCATAATCCTTATAAAAAGCCACATCATTTTCAAATTCTGTGGAATCAAGAATAAAGGAATTAGTAGCATGATTAAGGCTGTAGTCAGAAAGTTCACTTCTGAATGAATTCCTGAAGAGCTTTGCCAAAAACTCCAGTCCCTAGTTTGGTATGTGTCTTCCAACAGCTTTGTTTTGTTTGTTCCAAGTGAAGCCACGTCCCTGTGAGTGGTTCCCCCTTCAGCCAGCTCCAGTCTCACCAATTATGCAGGAGCAAAGAAAAGCACCCAGCAAAGAAGCTGTTAACTTAGCCGGGCACAGAGCACTGTAGGGTCTGGGTGTTTTGGTAGCCCTAAGAACCAACAAAACAGAGGTGGCACTAGGGACATTTGAGCATCACCAGCAGTGGCTGACATACGACCCACACCACTGCAGCTGGCAGAGCCCCTCTGAGCTCCTCAGACAGCACCTGGAACACTTGTGCTGGTAGAGGCCACAAGCCCCTGCAAATGGCAGAGAGAACGCAGCAGTCTAGAACAGAGGCTATACATTGCCCAGCACTTCCAGCACCTCCCTACAGTGCAGAGGGACTGCAGTTAGTGGAGAACCCACCCCTGGGGGATGCTCCAGGCCACTTTAAGCAGGGCACACAGCCCAGGCTGGCCAGAGGTCCCCTGGGATGCTGACACTCCCTGGCAGTGAGGACCATGTGCAAGCAGCAGCATCACACAGTGAGCGGAGCACCTAGCTTAGGCACAGCAATCATTTGTTCTATTGCAATCATTAGCAGAGCCAGGACAAGGAATCACAGCCCTGCAGCCTCCTCATAATGGGTGCTTGGTTAAGGGGGAAACTCCCAAAGTCTAACCCAACTGTAGCTCAAGAGCTAGCTGCTACCCAGAGCTACAGCGATAAAGCAGTGCTCCTCCCTGGAACCCCTCAAAAGCACAGAGCCCACACTAGGCAGCACAAGATATCACTTGGATCAAGAATAAACAGCAGGTCTGAACAGTAGGCACATCTGTGGACATGTGAGAGGAGCAAGGGAACAACCTCGCAGCTGAGAACGCACTAGACACAAGGCTGCCCAGGAAGCTTCCCCAAACACACTCAAAACCTGAGGTTTTATTAATTCCTAGTCTAATAATGCATATAGGGAGTCACCAAAGACTGCCTTATAGAACAGAAGACCCTTTGCTTTGGGGCTATGAACACAAGTGGCAGTAAACAACCATAGCATTGCTAGGTCATTAGAAAAACACTAGCATTAACATCTATCAAAAAAACAAAAACCTCCAGCAGGCTGCAGGGAATGGCATTTTTCTACTAAACACTCCTCTGTGCCCAGAGAAGTGCACACACTCAGAATGAGACCAACATGCATATGACAATGCCAAGGGCCTCATCTGTGCAGACCACAGAGACACTGGAATGTCATTTCATACAGTCTGCAGCAGCTTTGCAGAAGCTGCAGAGAGCCTTTGAAATCAGGGGATGATTAAGAGTAGCACAACTGCAATGCACAGGACTGTAACGTGCCTGTTTCAAGTTAAGACTAAAGTTAATGGAGTTGTGAAAATAGGAATTATCTCATATGCTTTGGTCCAGTATTGTTTCTTGGGGAACCATCCCATTTTTCACTGTGGACATAAGTGCGTGAGACTACCATATGTTTCATGGTACAGGACTCTTGGGATCAAGGTGAAAGACCCATGCTGAAGATGAACAGAAGGAAAACATGGAGGACTTCAGCAGATGTACAGCAAAACTCTCTCCACTGCTACACCACTAGTCTGCCATCAGTCCTTTTGTCAGGGTGTGTAAGAGATGATGTGTTGTGGGGTGATGAAAGCTGTGTCTTGTAACTCAGTGTTACCAGGATTACTTGGGTACACTTCAGCACCATGCAGTTTGTTTCTGGACACAACACCTTTGAGTTGGTTTTTTTTTTTGAGTTGGTTGAAGAGGTTTTCTTCCTTTGGCAATCTGCATCATCCCGAATGAGACTGCCCTAGCAGCAGCCTTACCTATCTTGGAAGACACCTGTAAAGAGATTCCCTAATGACTTAACCTCCAAGCACCCATGTACTGCCTTATAGTGTCAGAGTAATTCATGACAATTGCTTGTTTACATAGAGAAATGCATCTCTGCCTCTGTACATCGAGGTGATAATCATCCAAACAGACGTAAGGCGGGTTCCCAGATTTCTCTGCAGGCCAAGAACTATCTTGACCAATACCTCTGAGGGAATCAACTTTCTTGTCTTAGGTTCACTGGAAGATCAGAAGACCTCAAAAAGTTACTATGATTATATTAAAGGCCATGTGACTTTTGAGAGCAGATTTTCCCCTGCAAAGAAGTAAAAATCCATTAATAATCTGCAATAGTTTCACATAAGAAACAGGGAGACAGGAATGCTACTAACCTTGAAAACATGAAGACCAGCCTCTTGCTTTTTTTCTTCCCAACTGCAAATCAACCATCCATTTGACAGCAAGCTTTTCATCTTATACCACTTAGCAGTAATCTCACTTGTTATTTGGAATTTGTGAACAAGTACTCTGTTTATTAGCTTAATAAAATCTCAAATGCACAGAGCTACAAACATTAGGCACCTCAGCACACACTAACACAGGATTCCCAACTATTTCAACCTTCTTTATGCTGTAGGGAAGCCAAGACCACCAGGATTTGAGACCCATGGTGGAGATACCCCAAGATCCCCAGCATGGCATAACTTGCACTGTTCACTTGCTGCCTTTACAGCTACTACTGGAAAGCACAGCTCTTGCACTGTACCTGCATCTCATCTACCTCTGGTACAACATACATGCTTCACAGGTTTAGAAGTCCTCTTGGCTTCCTTCTCACAAGCATATCAGATGTCTTAATGCAACACTGCATAACAGTTTGTCCATACATCTAGACTCTACATGACTTATTTAAATAACTAAGCAATTTTAAGTCCCTGAGTCATATACCACATCCTTACATTATTTCTCCAAAGTCATCCCATGCTTTCTGGTTCACCAGTTAGCACTCTTCATAATAGCACCCATGGGTGATCTTGTGAGGCACACCACCCTGTTGTGTTCAAGACAAGTTTCACTAGTTCCACCTGGAAGTGGCTACTGGGGCAGCACTTGACCAGACCAGATGCAAACAGCCCTCAGGTGTCTGGACACAGGACTCTAAGCCTCCTTTCAGAGGTTTGCTGTTCCTTGCATGTATTCCAGTATTTCAGACTAAGCAAGGAACTTCTACCAATTAGAAGCAATTTTCAACAAATCATCATGATCGGAGTACCAAAAGCAGAATTATCAAATGTAGATAACATGTAAACATTAGTGACACAGTAGTAGATTGAATTAATATGAACAACCACAGAGACAACTCAATTCAGAAATAGCCTTTTGTCATGTAGTCTTTATGGCTTGACAGAAATAAAAGTTAATTTGTTTTTGAAATGGTTAGTGCAATTTTTTATTTGAGAGGTCAGCTATAAGAAGAATTAAAACAGATGAATCCAGTATGACACCTCAGCTTCCAAGTTGTTTTTGAACCTGATCCAAAATATGGCACTGGACTCTTACCTAGAGTCAAGGCATTTGTGATCTCAGAAACAAAACCACAGCTATTTTTCCCCAAGAGATGGTGATGAGGGGGTTTAATTTGTTAAGGGATAATTCATATTTCACATAAAACAGAGGAAGGAAAGCTTAGCAGCATCAGAAGTCTACGTATGTGCTTGGTCAGCACCTCTGCAATCGATACATACAGCTCCATCTAATATGCAATTCATTTGGAGAAGCGAATGAAGGAAGGAGAAGTAGGCAGCCTCATTGAAGAGATGGGTAATGCAGCATTTGAGAACAGCTCTTTCCTGGAAATTCAGAGTCCCACAAAGTAACCATGGGCTTTTACACAAGGAGTAGTTACAACCAGCGTATTCCCCCATACTGTCTGAATTTAGATCTTCCTCTCCCACTATTTCATGCAAAGCAAGAATGAACAGCCAAGCTTCTATCCAAATCAAAAATCACCATCCCTTTCCTTGACAGTGATAATGGTGTTTATGAAGAATGTAAGTAGTGTACACCTTTCTGGAATCAGAAGTCAAGCTTCAAGACACTCACCATGTCTTCAACTTTCATCTGAGTTACCCATTCTCCGATTCAGGAGAGACCACTAGGTGCTGACACCACCATTTCCTTATACTTATTGCTTTTACAAGCTGTATCAGTTCCTAGTTCACAAAAGCATCTTTGCTCTTCCCCTTAATTTCTCTTCCAAAACAAAGAACTCCCACTAACCCTTATGGAAGTCAACATATGTGCACACAGGACGTGAAAGAACTTTTAAGGCTATACGGCTAACCAACAGAAACAAATATACATACATGTAACTGAAATTCTCTTCCATTTAGCAAAGGGTACCAAGTTTTAATTGAGACTCTTCAACCTGTTACACTGTCTCCTCCTACCCCCTTAGTTTATGGGGAAGACTCACTGTGCTTCCCTATGCAAAACAAGAAATAGATCACATCAAGTTTGCTCCATAGACCAAAAGATAGAAATAAAACCACAATAAAGGACAAACTGGTTCACAGTTAACTATAAATAAAAGTGCAGTAAGTGTTCAAGTAGAGTGTAGAGTTTAAGCAAGCTGTACAACCACATTTGGCATAGTCATCTTTTAAAGGCTCTGCGTGGGTCCCTCCCATTACTGACAACAGGAGGAGGCTGAACACTATTAGCTGGTGCTGGATTTACAGGTCCTCGTCCATTGCCTCTACCACTACCTGCATAAGAGTGGCCATGATTATACGTAAATGGAAATCCACTCGATTCGGGTCCAGTTTGTAAACCATTTCCTGAAAAGACAGAAAAAAAGGTTATCACAAATTCCAAAGACTGAAATCATTGTTCCCTCACATAATTTTAGCAGCAGGGAACACCTGGATTTTGCAGCAACCAGCAAACTCTCAGTACCAGAAGAAGAAGGAAAAAGCCCTCTGGCATTTCAAGGCCCCAGACTACAGCTAACACTCTCTGCCTCCCCAACCATCTCTCCACCCAACTTCCAACTTAAGCAAGAAGGGTCGCAGTTGCACACCAATTCTTTGCCCAACAGAGACACTGGAGTCTCCCAAAACTAGACTGGTGCTTTTCAAAACATGCATTGTCTTGTAGGTCACACAAAGACATTCCAGAGAGACAGCAGGCCAGTAGAAGTCAAGGAGAAACAAGCAAAAGAAAAGCAGGCTACACAAAGCTACTTGCATCATTCCCCACTACCAGACACACAAATAGAAAGCTGCCTTGTGAAGCAACTCAGCTAGTATCAAGTGCTCATGAACTTAAGCCTCATAAGCATCACTGTTCATGCTTTGCTGGTGGGAAGAGGGACAGCTGAAAAGGCAGAATGACAACAGGAAGTATTGGGAGAGAATGAAGAGACAAAAGGAAATCATTGCATTTAAAGACCACATAAGAAGCAGAAAAAAGTTTCAGAAAACATGCACAAATTCAGTGAAAACAAAGCTGTCCACCACCCAAAGCAGGGACACCTAGCAAGTACCTACAGACTAACAGGGCTGAAAGCCCACTTAGCTCTGGCACTTAGGAAACCCTGCCCTCCATGCACTGCCCTTCTTTGCTCAGAAGCATTCAATTTTTAAAGAACAGAAATAAGGGACACGAAAATCATGTTGGTAAAGAGGAAGCAGACCATCACTGAATTGAGGAGACAGATTTAACAGCAAGTTATGGATTAGCATGTTGTCATCTACCAGCACAGCTTAACTATACAACACCATGCACATCAGATATGCAGGACATAGAATAACTAAGGTTCCCTCTCAGCTTATACCCACTCAAATCTTTACACAGTTTTCTTGAGCTTCAATGTTTAAACACATCACAAAATGATCCAGCCATGTCAAATACTGGAACTCAGATTACTACCACTTCTGTTTTGAGGAGCTAGCAAGGCCAGATTGGATGGGGTCTTGAGCAGCCTGGTCTAGTAGAAGGCGTCCCTGCCCATGGCAGAGGGGCTGGAACTGGATGATATTTAAAGTCCCTTCCAACCCAAACCACTTTATGATTCTCACCTGACAGGAAAGCCGAAGTGACCAACAAGGTTAAAGTATTTAATTTTTAAAATCAAGGTCTCTGGCAGTTTAAAAAGAACGGAATTTAAAGTGACATAAAAAAAAAAACCAACCCAAAAAAAAAAATCTTTGAATGCACCAAAACTAAGGATTAGTCAAGTTCCTTTACATGATACAGGCACCTTGAATATTCTGATCTCTTCCACTTCTAGGGAACCAAATCTGGAAGTGTTATTCAGGCAATGTTCACGCTTACGTGCTCACAGGTTCAGGCCCCAGTCTCAAAGACTCTTTAGGGCACTTCTGTCCCAGAGTGGAGGACCCTTAGCAAGATATTTTTTTTTTTTTATTCCTCTTAAGCATGTCTCATCCTTTCATAGAATGAAAGAACTTACCCAGTGGCCCAAAAGTACAAGAACCCATATTACTTGATGCAGAACTATTATTCTGTTCACCCTGTGCCTTCAGAGAAATGCAAAAAAAAAAAAAAAAAGAGAAGACATGGATCAGAGAGAGAAATTTAACATTTTTTTTTACAGGAAGGGGCTTATTTTTTTCCCCTCCATGTTCTTTATAGTGACTCAACATGGAATTTATCCAATTATTGGATTATTTTTATATACCGCTTCAAGTCCATTTTTCCAGAAGAGTCACATCTGATGACAGCCTAGTATGAAGTATTCAGAACAAAGAGCACTTTATGCCAGAAGCCTCAGATAAAAGTTTAACATACCAGTTTGTTCTGCCCAATGTGTTCTGAGTTGGGCTCACTGAAGTTTGGCACTTCTGAGTATACCATGCAGAACCTGGGGAGAAATTAGGATTATAAGGAAGTTCTACAGACATTTTTTAATAAGTTTTTAATTCCAACTTGAAGAATTTATGTTCTTAATATATGTCATCACCTAGAAGTAACTAATCCAGACCCCACTGTTCAGAATACACACAGGCATTAAAATGCTCTTTCATCCTTGTGAGGAAGCCTTCACATCTTCCTGGTGAGGGCATTTCAGTCAAGCAGAGGCCAGTACACATTTACTCTAGGAAGTAAAATGGCCTAAAGAAAACAAAAGGTGATGAAACTGCTCCTTCTGCCTCTCTCCCAGCTGCATAATCTTGTCCAGCAAACACTCACAAGGTCACCTGAGGCACAGTCACCCAGCCTGCTCCCAGACTGGGACTGCGTTGGTCTCTAGGGAAGCCTTAAACACTCCTACACAATCCCATTCTATGGACTGGCCATTAACATAATGCACAGAGCAGTCCAAAACAGGGAATGAAATTCAAAACATCCTTTTCCACTCAAAAGTGCTAAGGAAGAATAGGCCCATAAACTCACCACATGGAAATTATGGCAGAGGGGAAAAAAAGATTTAGACTTGTTAAGCAAAAGTGGAGCTCCCACCTCCTCCTGGGACACACCATCTAGATAAGGACTTACTCTGCTCCAGCATGGTGGAGAAAAAACCCACTGGGTAACACTTCTGAGGCAATGGCTTTGCACCAAAGAAAATCTGCAGATCGTCCCTCCAATTCCATCTCAGCACTAAGCATTTTTGAACAATCCAAGAATAGAGGTGGCCATCCTACAGTCCCACTTCCCTGATGATTACAAGGTCTCCCACCACACATTGTGCAACAGCAGAAATACTGTCCTGGCTAGAAAATGCTGCTGTTTTTCCCACTGCCTGTCAAGTACATTACTCACACTTGTTCTTAGTCAGGGGGAGTTGCCGCCTCAGTTTGTGGGCAGTTTAAAGAAGGTTTAATGACACTTGCTTCTGTTTAGATGATTCATTGCAGCTACCTTCATCTTCCTTGCACTGCTTGTCTCATGCACAGTACACACAAGTCTTCCACCAAAATAAAATGGTAATTCAAGCTGAGGCCTAGATAAGCTATGCTTGTCATTTATATAGATTTGCCCCCTGTTCCAAGTAAAGCCCAGAGCTGTGCCATGATCAAGGCTGATTTTCTTCAATACGCCTAGAATCCAGAGAGGGTCAGAAGCTCATTACCACAACAGCACATAAAAAACCCACACCAGTTGCCTGTACTGCACCTATCCATGATCAATCAACAGGCCTTTACTGCCCTAGCTTCTATTTACAAAGAGTTAAGTGATCTTATACTTACCATGTCTCTCCACTGAGAAAAGCACATAACACTTCAAGTATAAACACACAATACTTACTCCCCAATTTTATGCAGCTCGCCTCCTCGTCCTGTGTAAAGCGTCAGGCATCCTTTCCATAGAGATGCATACCTGGCAAAAGGAAAAAGCAAAGCAGTGTCTCTTAACAAATGAGAAATACCATTGTTGAAAAAGAAAGCAGAAACATGCTATCTTCCACAACTGAATATGTATTACATATCAACATAAATGGACTAAAATTTCCAGGGACCCCAACTTTACCATGCTTAAGTTTTATAGATGCATGTTTTACTTCTAGTAAAAAGTAATTGAAGCTCAGCTGAGTCTTTTTGCAGTTCCAGGAAAGCAAACTATTATTTTGGATGTTCTTGCTCTGTCTGGAGCAGACCTTATGACTGTTCCTACAGATAAAAGATATCTTGCCAGAAGCAGTATCTCTGTTACCATTCACTGACAACTCTCAGTTCTGCTTTCAGCAGGAGCCAAGAAGAGTAACCTTTGCTCACTGAAGAATATAAATACCGCTACTGAATATGCATAATAGAAAGTGCTTACTTCTTTAGCATAGGTCCTTACCAGATATGTTTAAAGGCACGAGCCTGACCATCATGTTCCAAGCGATACACTGAAACGCAATGTAATCACTTCTTGATGACAGAAACATTCACTTACAAGATGGCATGAGTGCACTCTGGTCTTTATGGTGGCACTTGACTTCAAGTATTGTAATCCGAGTTATGCAAAATTTTCTGTATAATTGTTCCTTTCAGTGAGGGGCATCATTTACATGAAGAAAATAAAAATACAGACCAGAAACCCAGGTGTAGCGCAAGGGAGTTAACAAGAACATGTGTGTCATCTAGCAAAGGAATAGAGAGTCCCAGCAACTGCACTCAGGAGTCAGAGCTATCTGGACAAGTCACCACTTCCTTACGCTTGGGGTCTATATCAGGAACACAGATAACAAACCTTCCTCTTGCCCTTTGCCTTATCTGCTGAGATAGGGAGCCATCCAGCCACAAAGAGAGCCTCAGAGGCACCAGGGAGGAGTCAGGTTGGCAGGACAGGACCATAACACCAAATTAACAATAACCTGTACTTCAGGATCAGCAGTAATGCATAGTATCTACAGTTACAGAGCCTGCCTCAGGAGTCTTCCATCCAGAAGCAGGATTAATGCTTCTCACTTCATAATGCTACCTTTCACCCTAAAGACTGCCTCCATGCTTCACCTTTAATAACCAGCTAGTTGGACAGTTTTGGAGTAGAGCATAAAGGAAAAGAGCTACCAAATAATAAATTTAAATCAAGCATATATTCACTAGGACAAGACCCAGCAAATCACAGGACTGATAAACCCCAGCACAAAGTTATTCCACTCATGCAAATGTTTAAGAGCTAGCCATAAAGCATTTAACTCCAGAATGAACTTCAAATTTAGAAATATTAACTGCAGCAGCTTCCTGTAAACAGGTTAATCAGCACATCTGCTTTTGCAGAGGAACGCATCTACAGCTTGAAATTTAGCAGAAAAAGGGGACGTTTCAATGTGGGACCTAGCTAAGGTTTTCTGCTTTTAAAGGTGCTAGTCTGCACTGAAAAGTCAGATTAGCCTACAGAGCTGAAATTTACCTGCCTTGCAACGGCTCACACTCAAATTAATCCTGCTTGAATCAAGTATAAAATTGCATTTGGAGAACCTTGTATGCCAGCACAAGGATGTTTTTCTTAAGATGAGTCAAACCAGAATGTATTCAGCTTCTGCCATTTCACCCTCTAAGCAGTCCCAAGTGAGCATGAAATTCATGTAAATGAAGGCATGACTTAGCCACCCACCAGCAATAGTGACGTCAACTCATAAATTTATTTCATACAAGTTAACTCCCTTTCTGACATGAAGGGATACAACGACCCTCCCATTTGTTGCACTGAAACACCAGAGCAGCTACACTAAGCCAGTCACAGAGCTGAGTACAGTAACTGCGCTTAACAGTATCACTATTAATTTCTGTCAATGTCATTCGCACAGAGGGCTTTGTGCTGGCCCAGAGCCAGGGTTTAGTTCCACCCACTTCAGCGTCAGAGCACTCCACGTGCTCTCCACGCAAGCAGGCTTCCCCAGAACCACCTCTGCCAAGAGGCAGCCCATTTCATATGTAAAGGACATTTACATAGGAGGAAGCAGCTGTAGTTTTGGTGGCAAGGGTCATTCGATTTCACTCTAAACCCAAAATCACATTCAAATGAGCAACTTAAGAGCAGCTCTGTCAGCAGCTCCACCAAGTAACCTTTTGCATACTTTTTCATAAAAACAACTTTAAAGGACCTTATGCCTGCTGTAGCTCCACCATCTCCTGGAATACTGTAGGCCAAAGGCTCAGTGCAATGCATTCTAAGTGTAACCTAACTGGCACCAAGAAATCAAATGAAAGTGACTTATCACTTTGTTATCGACAATTTAAGTAAAATAGATAAGGATTTTCAAATTGAAACTAGTATTCTCACAGACAGCAAATGCGGAGGGTTTTTTTATTAAAAAAAAAAATACAACAGCTCTGAAAAATGAACTGCACCTAAGCAAACTAACATGCTTTACAATGCAGCCCTAATATGACTTTTTATAGTGAATTTGAAACTCCTCCTCCTTTGCCTGTCATTTCTGTTAAACCCATTTCAATGAAAAGCAACTTTTCTGCAAAAGACACATTAATCATTCCCTCCTTCCATTAAGGAGCTGACTAGTAGAGTCAAGAACTGGCTATAAAAATAAGAACATGCTTTTGACTTCCCTACTTGACTTACAGACCAGGACCGACTGTTGCATTCCCCCTCCCGTGTGCCCCAAACCAAGTATCTTCTTAAGAAGCCTTTTTGAAAGCCAAACAAGCCTCTTACCCACCACCTCCTCATTAAAAATGCAAGCCCTTCCTAGCTATCTATGAGACTGTAAGCTCCTGCCAGGCACGTTCTGGGCTGGAAATGATGGTTTAACTCGGCAGCAGACCTCGGGGTGCCGCCTCGGCAGCGGGGAGGCTGTGCAGAGGCGGCCCGCGGTGTCCTCCCCGCGCCTCCGCCTGGGTGACAAAGGGCTCGCGGCCCCTGGTGGGGGGGCGGCCCCGTACGCACCCTTTGGTCAGGCGGATGATGTCCCCCGGCTGGATGAGGCCGCCGATCTCGTCCCACACGGAGATGGTGATGCTGCCCGTCTTGTCGGCCACTTTGCAGGACCTCACCTCGTGCCCGTCCTTCGTCTTGGTGACCCGGCCTGCGGGGAGAAGCGAGGCTCAGGGAGGCGGGAGGAGGGGGGCGCATGGCCCCGCCATCCCCCCCCCACCCCCCCAACCCCACGGGGACACGCGTGGGCGACCCGGCGGCGGGGCGTGCCGTGCCGGGCGCCACTTACCGATCTCCAGCACAATAAAGATGACATTTAAGTTTTTCAGCCCAGGTTTTATGTCTTTTATGAGGTGGTACGTGTCGCTCGCCGCGCTCATGCTGCGGGGGGTAGGGCTGGCGGGGAGGGCCGAGCCCGCATCCCGCGGGGGAGAGGCAGAGGCGCAGGGCCCGGCGTAGAGGGGACGAAGGGGGGACCGGCAGCCCTCACAACGGATGGGGACACGAGCACCGAGGGGCTGCGCAACGACTGTGCGGCACTCCCGCCCCCACCGATTCCCCTCACAACCAACACAAATCCAACCACCCTCCTCCCGCGCTTGCCTGCACTGAGGAGCACATGTGCGCCGCGCTCCCTTTTATAGTAACCGGGCGGGCCCACCCCAGCCGCCTGGCGGTGGTGACGGGGGGGGCGGTGCAGAATGGAACCGTCCGCGGCACGCGGAGCGCCGGGACTGGGCAAGAGGCGGGCGCGAGCCGGCGCCGCGCACTGATTGGGCCGCGCCGCCGCCATCTTCCCCCCCTCCCCCCCTCCCCCGCCGGCAGGGTGCGGCTGGGCCGGGCCAGGCTGGACCTGCTGGGCGATCGGGGGTGGCCGGAGTCGCTCAGTCGGTTTGTTACGCCCGCAGAAGCAGCCTGCCAGTGTCCTGAGCGCGGGCAGCGGGGTAGGAGGGCGTAAGGAAGTGATTCACTTCGTCCCCGCTGCATTTTAAGTCCCGGTTGGGGTTCTGTCATAGAGGTTTCCTGGGAAGCGATTCCCCAGAAGCTCTGGCCTCCTCCTTTGAAGAAAAAAAGACCACGCCTACAGGAGAACTATGCATGCATCGGGACACCGGCTGGGGAGGACTGAGGTGTTGCCCAGGGGAAGCCTGATTGTGGCGTCCACAAGGCAGAAATAGACTTAGAATGAGACCAAAAATGCCAGCAAATGAAAGTCGGGTTTGTTTTGGGGCTTTAGAAAGTGAGCATTCTTTCTCAGGCCTGGACAACACAATCTCCATCAATCGTGTGCAGCAAGAAAAGAGATTGTTATAGAATGTATTTCCCACTTACAGGCACATGAGTAAATTTTCACAGAAGTCTTATTTATATTGTTGCTTTCCAAGGACTGATTTTAATGTTATTATGAAACTTACTAACAGTCAAAACTCTTACTGATTGGGAGCTGGGTCCAGCTCTCTGCTTGACCTTGCCTTTGAGATAGGAAGAAAACTCCAAACAGGTGATTACAGAAGAAGACATATCTGTTCAGCACAGATCACGTTGAACGCAAGATGTTATCTTCAAATAATGAACAGTGACTGAAGGGACATTGCCTCTTAACTTTCAAAGAACACAATTACTAGATGAAACTTAACCCTACTTTAGCTTGAATCAAAATAGTCCACTTCTGGTAATACTAACTACTTCTTGTATCAGTAGAATCATGGAATGGTTTGGGTTGGATGGGACTTTAAAGAGCACCAGTTCCAACACCCCTACCATGGGCAGGGACAACTCTCTCAGACCAGGCAGCTCAAGGTCCCATCCAACCTGGCCTTGGAACACTTCTGGAGAAGGGGCACCCACATCTTCCCTGGGCAACCAGTGCCTCACCACCACCTTGGCTGGTGTGGGGCTGAAGGGAGGTGCTGCATGGCAACCTCTGACTCTACAGGGCTGGGCCACATCATCAGGCTCCTGTTCAGTGGACATAAGGGGAGTCTAGGGTTAGGCAGTACCAGGCTTTGAAGCTTTCTGTGCCAAAAATGTGAGCCTAAATCCTGTTGAGCACTAAAAAGGCCATCAAAGCACCCTAAACTCTCACCTGCAGAGAAACGGGGGAAAGGCAGCTTCCAGGGGAAAGCCAACCTTCTCTGAGGTGGTGGACCAACAAATAAGTGCCTTGTGACATGTTTGGCTGGAAGGTTCTGAGGAAAGCTCCCTGCCACGGAACAGCCTAAAGACGTGCAGATGGTTCCGTAATTCAGCTCTCCCCCCTCAGGAAAGGTAGCAGAGCAGTGTATGTGCACTTTGTTTCTCTTTTTCAGAGCCAGATGTAGCTGGCTGGGCTTTTCTATTTCTGTAAGCAGAAATCCATAGATGAAAGCGGTTGTGAAATGTTTGGCTGCACGTTCTGCCACACTGGAGCTCTGGTCCAACAAAAGTTGTGCAATGCTTATCTGTAGGCAGTGAAGCAGCCCTGCTGGGTGCAAGCTGGTGTTTGTAATAAAACATGCTGCTTGCAGGAATCTCAGGAAAACAACATGAGCCACAGGAGAATTTGCTTAAAGTCCCCCAAGAGCTTAATTCACTTCTGTCCCAAATCCTTCAGTTGGTGCAGCTGGTAGGGAAGGTCAGGGAGTAGAAGTGACAGACCCACTTGGTGGTTTCACCCTGACAGACTCTGTAACTGTAATCTGGTAATGCTAAAACCTTCAGAGTGATCAACTGTATGTCAGTACATGAATGGCTTTAATTTGGTCACTTGGGAAAGAGTTAAAACGAAACTCCAGGAATGACTGTGTCCCTGGCAAAGGTTGGACAAAAATACTTTTATGCATAAAACTGGTAATTTTTTTCCATACAGATGGGGCTTTTCTGCCTTCCTCTCTACCTTTTGTCTGCCTCACCTCTTCAGAGCATTTGAGAAAGAGTAATTTTGTACCCTATGTTTTCAGTACCAAGCACAGTAGGACCCTGTCACTCACTGTGCACTACTGAAACAGAACATGACTCTGGGTACTGAAACATCTGGAACAGGATTGCCGAAAGTCTTATGCTGCTCTGCCTCATGTAGAGCAACACTATGGAAAACCTCCACAACCAGTCCCAGCTCTCTGACTTGGTAGGAGGAGAGAAAGAAAGAGAAGGTGGATCACACTGCAAATCTTGTTGGAGAGCTGAGGAGAATCCTTCATTTTGCAAGAAAAAAACAGTGAAAAGGAATATGCATAGCAAGTCTTGGGCAGAGAAATCACAAAAGTGATTAGCTCAAAAGCAGAAAACACTAAGAAACACTTAACCAAGGACATGCTTCTAATTGTGTGTCACTGGTAAGAAAATTTAAAGCAAACAGCTGTCCAGGAAGGCATGTGTCAGTGTAACACAGCAGCTGAGAGAGGTGCAAAGGATGCCAGATCGGGGCTACCAAACCACCTTGCTGTGGTAGCCAGTATACTTGCAAATAGGTGATGAGGGTACCTTTGCGTGAGTGAGTATGACTTCTCTGCAACACATCATGCCCAGGCTGCCTGGTGCTCATTGACCAGCATGAAGCCACTAGACCTGCAGCAGGGAGCACGGGGAACAACAGTGAACACAGAAGAAGTTGGATTTATTTTATATTAAGGTTGAGTTTAAAGCTGGTATGAAGAGGCCTAAACTAGATATGGCAATACAGCAGGGCCCAAGCAGTCCAGAAGAGTTCAGGAGCACGTTGATGACAATTCCCTGGCACAGGTGATGGAGGAGCTAATAAAGCTCCTGGTGCTCTCCTGGACCCCATAATTACAAAGGACAGACTGGCTGGGGTTATGAAGATGGGGTTAGCACTGGGTACAGTGACTGTGAGATGGTGGAGTTTGGGATCCTGAGAAGGGAGGGTGGGGCAAAAGGCAGGGCCAAAACTCTGATTTTGAAGAGCAGATTTCAGCTTCTTCAGAGATCTGCTTGCAATGTGATCCTGGAGAGCAGGGGTCCAGAAGAGCTGGCTGGCTTTCAAAGATCACCTCCTCCTAGCTCAGGGAAGGTTCATCCCAACAAGTAAGAAATAAAGCACAGGTGGTAGGAGAAGGTAAACTTTTCAGGAGTTCTCACTGTCAGGATAAGAGGCACAAACTGAAACACAGCAGATTCCATCTGAAAACAAGAAAGCAAAAAAAGCTTGTTTTCTGTCTTGTGAGGGTGCTCAAAAACTGGAGGAGGTTGTCCAGAGAGCTAGTGAAGTCTTCTTTGGATATATTTGAAACCCAGCTGGACATCATCCTTGGCAAACTTCTCTAGCTCACCCTGCTTGATTGGTTGGACTAGGTGATCACAAGAGGTCCTAGCCAACTTAATCGATTCCATGATTGTGTGAAATATTTCCTATTTGCCTTCTCAAATGCAAAAAGAGACACAGAGCTCCAGAAAGGCTGATGTGTGGAGTAGGAAGGCAAGGTCACAAACACCCTCTGTATTCACAAGGGGTTGGGACTGTTGGAAGTGTTAGAAGGCAGAGCTGGTCATCTTCTCTGTTACTATTGAAGAGATACATGTTCCTTCCAGATTTACTTTAAGACACTATTTACAGTGTCTTGCCACTGATGAACAATTTTGCTCTGCTTGTTTCACAGAGACATTTAAAATCTTGCTCATATTTTTTTAATTTTCATTCCAATTTCCATCCCCTGAGAGTGTCCTTGGTGTTATCAAGCAGTTGCCAAAGATGCCTATTGGCTGTGAAGGTGACCTGAAAAGCAAAGCAGTTTTTTTCTCCCCTGCTTCTTTCTAATCTATAAAGAAACAAGAATTATAATTAATTTATTTGGTTTTTCTATTTCAGAATCATAAGGCTATCAAGTCACAGCTGTGGGTGATGGAACCACCAGCTTTCTGACCTCCTAACTGGAGGCATAGTCAGTCTTCCACAACCAGTAGAAGCACAGAGGTCTTTAATGCGAGTATATCTTCAGCCACAAGAGCTTCCAGAAGCTGAGAAACACCCTGCCTATAAAAACAGATAGGCCTAAAAAGAAACCTGAAAGCCATAACAGCAATGTGCAATGGAAAAAAAACAGAAGAGGGAGATGCATTGTGAGTGTTTAAGGTTCCTGCAATAACCTGTGGTAACAATGTTATTGAGCACTAAGTGCATGAGTGGGTCATACTGAGGGATAGCACCAAAACTTTGCTTGTACAGTTCACAAGAGTGACAGGGAGCGTGTCTGGTAAACTGTGTGACTGCAGCCAAAGCAGGAGCCTTCCCATCACTAAGGGAGATGGATGTGTGTGTGCCACTTGCTCAGTGTCTTACTACACAAGCCAAATTTAGCCTGCATTGCATGTCTACAGCAGGGGTTCCACTGATGAAGTTAAATCTGTTTCCAAGCTCATTTGCTTGCTGCAGTGTATTTTTCTTCTGTGTGCAAGATATAAGTGTTTGTACACTGAGACTCATGGGGAGGTTTCAGTCCAAAGAAAATCAGGGTCCAGTTGTTAAAAGAGTTCTCGGCAGTCGCAAGCCTGGCAAAAAGCCTATGCATCTCGGCAGGGATTTCACACTCTGGCTGTAATGGAGTTATGCCAGAAGAGACATTGGTCCAAACTACCCTTTTTCTGTCAGTTGCTCAGTATTCAGTGCTACTGGTTTCCCAGAGTAGACCTTCCTGCAAGAAATCTGCTGGCAAGAGCAAGAGCTGATTTTTAATATTTTATTGTATACAGAGATTAAAAATGTACAGAAGCCTGCAAATGCCACCTTTAACTAAGCCTTACTCCAGGCCATTACCATGCATCTGACAAGGTCCTAAATTAAGCTACAGGTTCAGTCTTTTTTTTTAAACATTGATGATGCTTATCTCCCTGATGACTCTTCAGTGCCCATATAAACAAGCTGGCAGCCAGTCTGGCATTCTGGAGACCAGGAAACAGTGGGTGGTGCCTTCAGCCTCTCGAGCACACCATATTCAGATATTGGGGTCAGGATTTCCCCAAGGAATTAACAAATGCCTCCAGAGGAAGCCACACAGGCTTGAGAGGAACTTCAGCCAGAAGTCAGTGGGACAGAAGCGGTGGGGAATCCTCACTCCATTGGACTTGAGGATAATTCCATGTGTTTAGTCCTGCTGCTTGCTTAGGAACACAGATCTGAGCTGCCTCAGTGTACCTGCGTAATTCCTGAAGCAGCAAGACTGTCAGGTGTCCAATGCCAGTATTTCAGACAGCTTTCTCTGCCTACCTAGCTCTTAGCTAAAAAAGCTGACTGCTTGACTGAGTACCAGGGCACTGTAATGTACCACAGGGAAGAAAAATAGAAATTGTAAAGTAAACATTCTGAATTTGCAGTATAGTTTCCAAAGGAGCTCCATGCATGTCCTGCAGCACTAACATAGCCTTTTCTTCCCGGACTCCACGCATTTTAGCAGATGTTTTCATGTGAGGACTCAGTCTTGCAAGGCATTTATGGAACTTCTTTACTTCCCTGTTTCAATTAATCCCCCCCACATCAGTAGATGAATTAACTGAAGTTGGTGATTTGGGGCAATGATAGGGCATGGAGCTCTGCACTGCCTTTCCCCCAATGAGTAGAGTCACTTGTGCAGGCCAATCAGCACTAGAGATTGTCTGAAGTAGCTCAGAAACCTCTAAAATACCAGCAAGGCAAGCCCTTTCCTATTGGTTTTAGCCAAGGGAGGCAAAATTTCAAAAGGCTTTGCAAATGCCTTCTCCTTTTGCTAGCCCCATCTCTGCCAGTGCTTGTTCCTGTAGGCTAGTCATGGGTTTGTCTAATGAAACTGCCCAGGCAGCAACACAAACTCTTAAAGATAAGGATGATCTTTTAACTCTTTCCACACCTGAAAGGGGTTTGCTTCTCACCTCTTCTCCAGTGCTTGGAGGAGATATGCAGACAGACCGCATCACCTTGTCTGCCGGAGGGCTCCACAGAGGCTGGTGGGCTGGATGTTCAGGATTAGTCTTGCATTATCTAATGTTGACCTTCAAAAGAAAAATAGGGGATTTATGTCCATAAAGGAGGCTTTGAATTTGGTTTGGATTTATTTTTCTTATAATGAGGATTTAGATTTCTTTTATATGGTCCTTTTTTTTTTACTTTTTTTTTTTTTCCTGTAGCAGTGTCTGTTTTTTCCAGAAAGTTTGTTGGTGGTCTTAAACAATATGGACTTCTACCTTTCTCACATTTTAATGAGCAATGGAATGTGTTAAAGACAGTGAACACCTGATCATCCTGCAGGTCTGTTCCTACGCAGAGGATCTATGTTTTGTTCACACTGCCACAGACCTGGATGAAGATGTGATGACCCCCACCCTGCCCCAGGTAGTCATCACCCCTCCTCCCTGCCCTCCCAGCACTTCACCATGGATGACCCCGGAATTCCTCTTAGGCAGACACAGTTTTTTAGCAAGTCAGAAGCGGCTGCAACACCTGGTGGAAAAAGGGAGGAGCAGTACTGGGATGAGTAACTGTGGGAATATTAGCCCTACCCTCCATGCTGTGCAAACAAGGCAGCCGTGTTGCTGGTGATGTGGCTTATACCTGGCAGGCACAGGGCATGGAGCAAGCCAGTATCTGCAGAAACACATGTAGACATAGTCTCAGTTGTTTAGCTCTGTGTTAACAGTGAAAAAAAACCCCAAAGCCTAGATGGACTAAACAAATCTTGTTGTGGCAAAGTGCTTCATAAATTACTAATTCAGCCTCCTGCAGACTAATAGGGAATCAGGCTGTTTACCTCAAAGTATGACAGATTTTTCTTTTTTGCCTTCTCCCTGTGGCACCTGTAGATATATTCTGATATGCAAAGCTTTGTCAGTGACTAGTGAGTACCAACAGTTGCTGCAGAGTTCCATAGGCTGTACATTGTCACTGCTATTTTCGACATCAGGAAAAGACCTAAGAACCATCCACCTGGGCCAGAAAGGGTCAGCAGATAAAAAAATGTTCTTTCAGAACATCAAGGCTGCCACTGTGACACAAGCAACACAAAGAGGTTTTGTATCACAACTTTTGCATTTCTACATTCATTTTCTGACCATACAAAAAAAAAAAAATGACATTCCTGTCCAGAAGGGATAGTGAAGGAAACTGTTCATTCTGAAAGCCACTGATATTTGTGAAATCAAGTGGGTACTCTTAAGTGTTCCTTTCTCATTAATATCTCTCAGGAGATGACACTTGAAATAAACCAGGCTATAGTTTGGGATATTATAAAACAGAAAAAAGAAAAAAAAAAAGCCAAACTCATAGTGATAACCTGTTTGTAAGAACCATTTTACTGCAGTCTACATTGTTGCCCAGTGTTGTGTGTGGGAGGGAATGGAAAAATAAACAGTACAGTGGCAGCTTCCTAGAGCTTCCCAGCTCTTGGACTTGCTGATGACTGACATGCCATGCAGGAACACAGGTTCCTGGATATTCCCGAATAATCCAGGCAGGGCAGCTCAGAATAAGATCATCCACGCTGCAAGTTTCTTGTAAATAGGTGTTGCACTTTGAATTCAGACTCAACTTAAAGACATGCACTCCAGAGCACGACATGGCCAAGCTGCTCTGGCATTACACAAGCAGAGACACCAGCGCTGATGGAGCCTTCCAGCTCCTTATGATCCCACAGAAACTCCAGGCATGAAAGCTGTGCAACAGGCTATCAGGTTACCAGTCTCACATCATCAGCCGAAAACCAGCCCCTGATCATTCTGTCCTGGCATCTCAGCCTACCAGCAGGTTAACCTTTAGAGGCCTGATTTAGTTCTCACTGCAGTCTCTGGGAGCTCCTCTGAGAAGGCAGCGGAGCAGGCACTACATAGTTAAAGGGGATTTTACCTACTCTTACAAAAACCCCAAGCTTACCAGCTGTCTCAGTGAATGCAGCTTAACTTTAGGAAAGAGGAGATTCATTCCTTACTGATACTGCTGGGGAAATAATTATCCCTAGGCATCAGATGCCTCCATTGCTTTTATTTAAGAAGTGCTGACTGGGTTAATTTCCACTATTGTAAAACTTGTACTACCATTAAATAACTATTGTTTCTGTTCTGCTGGGTCTCCTTGACCAATAAAAGGCTTTAGTAACAGTAAAATATCAGATATTGTCTTCATGTTGTGAAGAAGTCACTCCATTCTCTTCTTGTTACTTTTAGATATATATAAAGATGAACTAAAAATTCTTGTATGGAATATTTTTTCCATGTTTTTAACTATGAAGACACTGGTGCTGCCAAGTTTACTTCCTGTTGAGGTTATAGTTGAAGCATTTCTGAGTCTCATCTTTGCTGCAGGGTGATATTAGGTAATAAAATATATTTTCTGCCAAAGGGTAATTAATTATTGGAATTAAGATAAACAAGCAAACATAAATAAAAAAGTCTTATATAGCTGAACAACCAAAAATTCCTCTAGGTTGTTCAGTTTGCCATTGTATTATCTATTGATCCAGTAGTTTCATTACATTCTCCAGACAAGCTAGACAATACTGAAATACAAGAAAATATTTCAAGTTTTTTTGGTAATTTATAAAGAAATAGAAGAGCATCAGTCCAACTACTTTATGTAAGTCATCTTTACTGTATGTGGATACTGACCTGATACAATCTGAGGGTTGTTTCTGGCATCTTGAACTCCAGGAGGAGCCAATCCTTAAAAATTCCACCCAGCCATTGCAGAAAAATACCCTCCAAATGCTGAACATGACAGCAAGAAAAATCTGAATAACACTACTTCAAGTTTGAAACTTGGTTCTCTTTTTCTCTCACATTTCTGGAATGATTAGACTAACTGTGGAAGAAGTGGTGTCAATGACAACAGTGAAAAAACAGATGTTTCTGGAGTGGCAACCATCTGAAGGCAACTCATAAAAGACGTCAGGTGGTGGTTAACTGGCAGAGCCTGCTGGGCAGATGACCATGAGCCTAGAGTATAGTTCTTGCTATGTTGATTTATTTCATGTGATGAAGGCTTTAGTGTAATCACTCTTTCATCTCTTGAGCTTGTCTATACCTTCAGTGTGAAAGTTTAAGCCAATACATGTTTATTATCAAAGTTTCATCATAATCTTTCTGCAGCAGTATTTTAGATATTGCTGGGTTCTCTGATTTTTCCTGTATCAGGAGGGAATTTTTGTGTTTCATGGACTGTTAAAATATCCTTGGGCAAACTAAAACAAAATCCTAGGAAAACAATCCATTTATCTTGCAATGCTGATGAAACAAATAATGTTTTATACCTGTGTGGCATCTCCCATTGGATAGAATCCAGGCAGATTATTTGTGTTATATTAACTTAACCTCTTGAACTGATTGTAAAGTAAAGGATATTACATTTGTCTAACAGATGAGAGATACTAAGGAAAGTGTGCATCTTCTCAGCTTGGTATGTCCTGTCTCTGGGAATAGAACATGTATTTACTCAGTTGTATTGCACTGTTTGCTGTTTCTTACCAAACAGCAAACTAGAAAATTATCTCACCACTGACATGAGTAGGAGTAGTACTTCATTCTCTGGTGCAAAATATTTTCCTGTGGTATCCTTGAAGCATTTTACAGGTTTGGATACGCCTCTCCTTCCCATGTGGGCTCACACTTGGAGAGTCTGACTGAGAAGGTACTTACTGGGACATGTATTTGTCACAGAATCACAGAATCACTAGGTTGGAAAAGACCCCAAGGATCATTGAGTCCAACCATTCCTATATATCACTAAACCATGCCCCTCAGTACCTCATCCACCCATCTTTTAAATACCTCTAGGGAAGGCGACTCAACCACCTCTCTCGGCAGCCTGTTCCAGTGCCCAATGACCCTTTCTGTGAATTTTTTTTTTCTGATGTCAAGCCTGAACTTCCCCTGGTGCAGCTTGAGGCCATTCCCTCTTGTCCTGTCCCCTGTCACTTGGGAGAAGAGGCCAGCTCCCTCCTCTCCACAACTTCATTTCAGGTAGCTGTAGAGAGCAATAAGGTCTCCCCTCAGCCTCCTCTTCTCCAGGCTAAACAACCCCAGCTCTCTCAGCTGTTCCTCGTAAGACTTGTTCTCCGGCCCCTTCACCAGTTTTGTCGCTCTTCTCTGGACTCACTCCAGAGTCTCAACATCCTTCTTGTCGTGAGAGGCCCAGAACTAAACACAGTATTCGAGGTGCAGTCTCACCAGTGCCGAGTACAGAGGGAGAATAACCTCCCTGGACCTGCTGGTCACGCTGTTTCTGATACAAGCCAAGATGCCATTGGCCTTCTTGGCCTCCTGGGCCACTGCTGGCTCATGTTCAGTTGGCTGTCATCAACACCCCCAGGTCCTTCTCCTCCAGGCAGCTTTCCAGCCAGACTTCTCCTAGTCTGTAGCACTGCACAGGGTTGTTGTGCCCCAAGTGCAGGACCCAGCATTTTGCCTTTTTAACCTCATGCCATTGGTCTCAGCCCAGCAGTCCAACCTGTTCAGATTGCTCTGCAGAGCCTCCCTACCCTCCAGCAGATCCACGCATCCACCCAGCTTAGTGTCATCCACAAACTTGCTAAGGGTGCACTCAATGCCTTCATCCAGGTCATTGATAAGGACATTGAACAGGGCTGCACCCAGCACTGAGCCCTGGGGAACCCCACTTGGAACTGGCTTCCAGCTGGAGTTAACTCCATTTACCACCACTCTCTGGGCCCGGCCATCCAACCAGTTTTCCACCAAGGAGAGTGTGCACCTCTCCAGGCCAGAGGCTGACAGTTTCTTAAGCAGAATGCTGTGAGAAACTGTGTCAAAGGCTTTACTGAAGTCCAGGAAGACTACGTCCACAGCCTTTCCCTCATCCAGCAGCCGGGTCACTTTGTCATAGAAGGCGATCAGGTTAGTTTGGCAAGACCTGCCTTTTGTGAACCCGTGTTGACTGGGCCTGATCACCCGGTTCTCTTGCATGTGCTTCATGATAGCACTCAAGATCACCTGTTCCATGACTTTCCCTGGCACTGAGGTCAGACTGACAGGCCTGTAGTTTCCTGGGTCCTGCCTGCGACCCTTCTTGTAGATGGGCACAACATCAGCCAGCCTCCAGTCAAGTGGAACTTCCCCAGTTAGCCAGAATTGCTGGAATATGATGGAAAGGGGGTTGGCAAGCATACCCGACAGCTCCCTCCATAGTCTTGGATGGATCCCATCCGGCCCCATAGACTTGTGGGTGTCTAGTCAGGCAAGCAAGTCTCTAACCACCTCCTCCTGGATCATGGGACCTTTGTTCTGCTCCTCTAACTCCTGGGTGTGTACACAGAGGGAACAACTTTCCTTACTATTAAAGACTGAGGCAAAGAAGGCATTAAGTACCTCAGCCTTGTCCTCATCCTTTGTCACAGTTGTTCCATTTGCATCCAATAGGGACTGAATATTCTTCCTGGTCCTCCTTTTATTGTTAATGTATTTATGGAAAGATTTTTTGTTATCTTTCACAGACTTGGCCAACCTGAGTTCTAGTTGGGCCTTAGCCCTCCTGATTTTTTCTCTGCACAATCTCACTTCCACCCAGGATGCCTGTCCCTTCTTCCAAAGGTCATAGACATTCCTCTTCTTTTTGATGTCCCTCAAGATCTCCCTACTCAACCAAGCTGGGTTTTTCCCCCACCAGCTCGTTTTCCGGAACATGGGAATAGCTTGCTCCTGAGCTGCTAGGATTTCCTTTTTGAAGAGCACCTAGTCCTCATGGGCTCCCTTGCCCTTAAGGACGGTCTCCCATGGAATTTTGCCAACCAACCTTCTGAACAGTCCAAAGTCTGCCCTCTGGAAGTTTAATGTGACTGTTCTGCTAATCCCCCTCGTCGCCTCACCTAGAACTGAAAAACCTGTCATCTCATGATCACTTTGTTCCAGTCGTCCTTCAACTGTCACATCCCCCACAAGGCCTTTTCTGTTCACAAACAGCAGGTCCAGAAGGGCACCTTCCCTTGTCAGCTCGCTCACCAGTTGTTTGAGGAACTTGTCTTCCACGCACTCCAAGATCCTCCTAGACTGCTTCCTTTCTTCTGTATTGTACTTCCAGCTGATATTCGGAAAATTGAAGTCTTCCACAAGAGCAAGAGACAGCGATCTTGAGACTACTCCCAGTTGTTTATAGAAGAGCTCATCAGCTGCTTCTTCTTGGCTGGGTTGTCTATAACAGACTCCCATCACAATTTAGAATCATAGAATCATAGGTTGGAAGAGACCCACCGGATCATCGAGTCCAACTATATCTACCTTCTTGTGGGCTCCTCTGATTTTAATGCACAGGCACTCGATCCTGTCATCACCATAATCGGGCTTGAGGGTATCAAAGCACTCTCTTACATAGAGGGCTACCCCGTCTCTTCTCTTACCTTCCTGTCCTGCCTGAAGAGTTTATACCCCACAATAGCTGCACTCCAGTTATATGAGTGATCCCACCATGTTTCCATGATGGCAACTACATCGTCGTCTCCTTGCCCTACAATAGTTTCCAGCTTCTCCTGCTTATTGCCCATGCTGCATACATTGGTGTAAATGCACTTCAGCTGGGCTGGCGAACCCTCAGCCCTCATAAAGGGAATAGTGTTCATTCCCAATTGACTGATCTTTGGAATATCTAACCCTTCAGTGCCACTTTTCATCCTTTCTGTCACCTGATGTACTTGCCCCAACTCGCTCTGTGGTGACATACTGCTGGTCCTTGCCAGCCCACGATCTCTCAGGCACTGGAGTTTCACTTCCAGGCTCGCTCCTGAATTTGTCCACAAGGTGTCTTACATTGTGTCCAGCTTGTTTACCTTTTGTAGGATCATTTGGAGACACATCATCCACTTTTTACTCATTTACTCATCTGTCATTTACTCATCTGTCATTTACTCATCTGTCTCCTCTGGCTGAGCTTTGGCTGCTGTGGTGCAGAATTGAGAGACACGAACACCTCTATAACATGGTTTAATAATTCCCTAATTAAGTTAGATCTTGATTGTAATCAGATGCTACATAAAAGATACCTAAAGACAGACATGAATATTTTGGGGTTCAGATTTCCCATCTTCAGGCTCATTTTTAACTTGTGATACCATGAATTCTTAGAACATTCATATAAGTTGGGCTTTAACCAGATGTTAATTTCAGAAGCTTGATGGCACCTTTCTGGTTTTGAAGGCCAGACCTATATTAGACTACAACGAAACTCTGCAATGCACACATGCTATTTTAAGAAAATTCTTCTCGTGACATTTGTCAGCCTAGCTACCAAGGTGAAATCACAGCCAGCCCAGCATACTAGAGAGATGTGTGCCTTATAGTCCCTGCCCATCTGCAGTGCCCAGGGACTATTAAGCAATACCAAGGATATATTGCTTTGATCAAGGTTTTTGTTTAGTCTATGAGAAACCTTCTTTCAGCAGAGCCCCTGCGATGGCTGCCCACCTGCAGGAAACTCAGCTAAGTTACCTCTGGCCTCTCAAAGCCTGCAGAGCAAGAGAGCTCCCTCCTCTGATGGTGTTTCTCCAAGCCTGCAGAACCACCATGTCGTCTCTCTCCCTGCTGTTTATTTTTCCAAAACGCATCTGTGCCAACTCGACTGGCTTTCTTTTCCTGCCAAATAAGAAGAAATGGCTTGTCCTACCACAGTGTGTTCACTCTCCTAGAATTACAGCTGTGACATCTACATACATTTATCCCAATCGATATTGCTGTATTTCTGAACAGGAGTATCTGTAAATTCTGAGGAAGAGAAAAAAAGAAAAATCCTGCTATTAAACATTCCAAGTTCTCTCTCTTTATTAAAATTTTTATCACCCACCTCCGCATTCACTGAGTTTGGTGGTCACTACCCTACATACACCTCAGCTTCGCTGCACTCCTAAATTAGTAGGTAGTGGAGCAACTCGTAATTAGCAATGTGTCACCTGTTTTCAGCCAAAAGACGCACCAGGGAAGGGTTCAGAGAGCTCATGTGGTGCATATGTTACAAAAGCCACTCCATGCTGGCACAATGACCACACAGGCTCTTTTCCGGGAGAGCTCGTCAGGCACAGTTTACCCAACACCTCAGCAGAGAAGTGGAAGAATGATGCAGGGACACCATTTCAGTAGTTCCCTGCTGATTTCATGGCATTGATTTAGCATGGAAATATCTGGTGTGCAAATTGGAGACCAGATTAAGGGCTTTGTAAATAGCCCCAGGCTTTTTATCAGCCATCACTCCCTTCATCCCAGTAGCAAGAGGTCTAATAGTGGCAGGAACCCCATTGCTAAAGGTGCACCAAGCAACTGGAATCAGCAGTGGTGGCTAGTGTCAAATACTTGCTTTCTTTCATCTCAAGACCTAAGAGTGGGAAATACTCATTTTTACAAAAGCATGATTAGAGTTATAGCAAACCAGTTTCATGTCTGTGTGAATTTACTCAAACTGCTTCCATTTGTCAAATGGAATAAGAAAACTGAAAAACCAGCTGATTATCATTCATCTTGGCATTATCAGGTATCTACCCAGATTACCAGAGTAACAACAGTTAAATTATTTCATGCCCCCATTCTTCTAACTTGGACCATATTCCCCCATTTAAATGTCCATCCCACTGTCTCAACTCATCAACAACAGGGACTCATGGTTTCCCTGGCCAGGACACAGAACAGGAAAGCTACCCTGCTGGAAATCTGAGCCACGGAGAAGAATCAAGAACATGGAGCATCCAAGCTGTTTTCCATTGGCACTGCTCTTGCTCAGGCAGGGGGCTTCTCTGCCAGGCTAGCCTGGCAAACATGGCTTCAGCGTTCAGAGTCATGAGCTTTTTCAGAGGGGAAAATTACTGTCATTGTTCCTCTCCTGGGGAAAAATAAGCGCAAAAGGACCAGAGTTCTTAACAGGACAAAATTTTGGTTATCACCTCTGTTGGCACAAGCCCAGGGCTGCTGGCCCTGCCTGGAGGTCAGCAGGGTGCAAAGGCTGCCCTACATGTGCCCTGCCAGCATTGAAAGGGACAGGCATCAGCAAAAAGTGGGGTAAAACCAAAAACCCAAAGCGTTATCTGACATTGAAATCCAGAACAGCAACAGTGAAGCTTCCCCATTCTTCCTTATCAGGACCAACAATTTTGCATTGAATGCTGCCAGGCTGTGCTCAGTCCTGCAGCTCCCCTGGGACTGCCTCCCCTCCACTGCACACAGCTGTGCTAGGTGGCCAAGCACACAGCTGAAGCCAACTCCCAAAGGGTTAATTCTACTCAGGAAAGTGTCATTCATTTGAAGAAGCAGTCACTAGACACCAGATAGTTTCCACGGCCAGTAATTAAACCAATTCGGACATCCAAAGGGCACTTCTCTTGCCAAGGTGCAGCAGCTCAAGGCAGACAGAGCTCCCAGCTCTCCTGCATCCCACTGTTGCCATGGCAGCATGGAGCATGTGCACCTTAGTGCTTATTAGGCTCCAAGAAGCATTTCCCATGAGAATCGGGTTGCGCAGTCACAGGCACAGAACTGTTAAACCATCACAGTATGAAAATTAGCAATAGCCTCAATTACACAAAACTCAAAAAGCTGGGAAAGTGCTTATTGTCTTTGTGCATGGGCTGTCCCTATTTAAGGCCTTTTTGCCTGACTTTTAAAACACTCCAGTAAGCAGTGTCTGCTGTGTGACGACATCAGGTAAACAGACATCGTTTGACACTGCATTTGACAAAGAAGCCCTCCTCCCTTTCCATCCCTGTTACAGAAATTCCTTTAATATTTACCCCACACACAGTGTTTATTCTGCAGTCAGAAAGGAAATTTAATCTGCCTGCCTGTGCTAGTGATCCCCTGGAATTGCCAGCAGCAAATATAAACGCCAGCGTGACCTTCTGGATCTATAAAGCCCGTTGCCCTGGATCACACTCTGCTGTTCTAGGTTTTTACCATTCCACAGATACCAAAAGTAATCTTCGTTTACATTAAAGGCAGGCAGGTCATAGACACTCCACCAAAGCCAAGAGCACTACTTGCTTGAGTAGGGCCTACTCACAGGAAAAGGATTAGTGGTAGAAATAGGGATTAAAAGATTGAAGCCTTTAGACTGCAAGCGTTTTCAGACTTTGAATATGTAAACTGGTCACTGAAGCCGAAAGACTCCCAGGATGTTGCCCAGAGATCACAGCCCCACCTATGTTCCCCCAAGGTTAGGCTCAGGGGGTTTGAAGTTTCTACCATTTTGAAGGACAACCAAACCTAATTACAGCAGGGACCCAGTGCTGCCAAAAGCACAGAACACAGAATCTTCTGAAAATGTCTTCATGCTCTAATATTGCAGAAGTGTCTCAGTGAAGCTGAGCAGCAAGTGCAGGCTCTGGCTCCCAGCAGAGCAGTGTATTGAGGAGCAGGGTGGTGACAGGGAGTGATAAAGCACTCACGGCAGTGACCCTTTGAGAGCTGCCACAACGCGTTGCACTAGAACAGAGTGTGCATCAGCTGGCTGGCATCTGGATCTTCCAAAGCACAGGAGGGGCACAACCTTTGACAAGGTCAGTTACAGGTTTAGGGTGACACTGTGTTAATTCAAGATGTCTGCAGCAGAGGAGGCACCCTGCAAGGTTGTGGCATGTCACACAGCCACTGCTTTGGGCCAATGCAGGGACTACAGCCCTGCATTCCACTTGTTAGCTGTGGCACAGGGAAGAGGGGATTTACCCAGTCTGTGGCCCTAGAGTGTGAGACAGGGGCTCTGATATCTCTCTTTCTTTCCTACTTTCAACTAAGAGCAAGTCTGCCTTTTACAATGCATCCACGATCAGTGAACTCAGCAGTCCTTTGTGATGGCTCCAGCTCTGTCACATGCTCTATAGCGGTGGACATCACAGCACTGACGTCTTTGCAGGCCAGGGGCTAACTCTGGTTAGGGCTTCCCTGCATACATCACCTTGGTGCCAGTTTCTTTCTAACCATACACAATGCACAGCTCCTAGGGAGGATGACTAGCAGTCTGGTAACAACCACTATGCAGACAAGAACGGAATCTCTATGGGGTGGGTAGGAGTGATGAGGAGAACATCATCACAGGGACAAAGCAGAGTCTTTTCCTAGCAGCCTCCAGTATTTCAAACCCCCACATATGTGCAAGCTGATATTTCAATGCCTTCAGGTTGCTATGGACAACCAAAGATTTCTGAGCTGTCTTAGAGAGCAGAGTCCTGTCACACTACACACTTGGCATTTTTATTACCAATAAGCCTGTATCAGAAGGTAAGAAGTACTGTCGTCACTTTGCAACTGAAGATAACAAAGGTATTAGCAGTTCTAAATAAAAAAGGGCCCTCAGATAAACACCACCCATTTAAATGCTCTATGCCTGAGATCACCTTCTCAAACACACAGCTCCTTCAGACAACCCGCACAGCATCTGGGGCTGAAGCGCAGGCAAACAATTTGGAAGCGAGTCACTGGGATAAAACAGGCTCTAGAAAATGACAGGGATTACTGGGAAGAAAGGTCCCTGGAGTGAAGTTTCCCAACACTTGTAATCTAGGCTGCAGCAAAACCACATATTTATTTACAGAGCAGCCTCCTGACTGCATGCACAGTGAGTGCGGTTTCCAAGGGTGTACCTAGAGCTGTGAAGAGAAAGCCAGGGTGCAGAGCCACAATGCCCCCTGTCCAGCCAGCTCACACCTGCCTTGTGCAGCAAATCCTTTTCTTGCAAAGCTTCAGAAACCCAGATATTTTAAAAAACACACCCACAAATTCTTTCTTGTGAACATTAATATGGCATTATAATGCTTGTACTTTCTGGGTATAGGCAGCACTGTCACCTGCATTTCAGACAGGGAAAGCTAGGCAGACCAAAGTGAAGTGACCTCCCCAACACCATGCAAGAGGGCCGTGTTATAGCTGTGGCACACTTTGGTCTCCAGAGACAGCACTGCAGGTTCTTTCAGGACCAAGACAACTATGACATTTAGTAGTGTAAACCCATTTTAAACTGGTAAAAATGCCTGTACAATCTACAGCATCACAGAAACTCACCCTCTCCAACCTGTTGCCTTAAATATAGAAATACACTTTCATTTGCTCTAAAATGAAAACCGTGATACAAAATAATGCAGGATAGTTAAAATTACAGTCTCTGAACAATTCTTTGGCTTCACACAGAGAAAACGTCAAGGGAAAAGATCTGGGAGTAGCTTTTACACATCCTACTCTATCTATACTCAATGCATGCCCTCCTCTCCTTCAACAGATCTGCAAAGCACCACCCAATTTATCTTCCCACCAACACAGACTCAGAGAGCACACCTCCATTAGTAATGGAGTTTTATACCCAGGGAGTTGGGTACATTGCAGCAGACAATGAGAAATCTGATTACCACTAATATGGTATTGACACAAATGTCAATGCTGTAAGGCAAGCAATATAATTTTGAATCAAGGATGCCTTTCATCATTATTATTTTTGTTTGCTTCTTCCATTTTAATAAGCTGTTGCTCTGTGTATTACCCAGATACTCCTGACTAAAACTATCTGGGGACAATTTAGTTTTTATGTAACACTTCATTAAGTAGAAGGCACCTTAAGAAAAAGGTGCTGTGTGTTCATATAGCCCTGTTATCATTTAAACACAAATACTCCGGATGAAAACTCTGATCAGCTGACGCCATCACCTCAGTGATAACTCTTCCATTGTTTTATCAAAGTCAAATAAAGTGGGAAGCAGGAATAATGGCTTCTTTTTTTTTTGACTCTGGAGCATTGGACCAGTCCAATCACTCAGATCTTGATTGGTCAAAAGTTAAATGAAGCCTGGTGATCCCATCACTCAGCCAAACAACTGAGGGATTCTGATCTGCACATGGGGAACTTATGTTGCAAAGGGCCTGGGACAGCATGGGTGGGAGGCTTCAGTGGGTCAAGCCTTGTGTTTCCCTGGCCATCCCTTCACTTGGGAAGTAGACCAGCATTCCCAGCTGGGCAAAGGCATAGCTGGGCTACTCTGCTGGGTTGTCTAGTGGGAGCAGTGGCTCAGTGTGGGCCTGGAAGGGCTTTGCACTCAAACACCTTTCCTGGTTCTGGGCTTCCCTGGCCAGGCTGCCAATTTTGGATGCGGTACCTGACCTGGGCCTTACCTCCTGCCTCTCTCTCCCCACCCATTCCTTCCTCTTCATTGCAGAGGTCTAGCAGTCTCCCTCCCACGTAGGACGATAGCTTCAGCTGTTTTCTCTGTCTTCCTTTTCATGAGTGAATCTCATTTTGATGCTTTCTGATGGTGCCTCCAGCCTCTTTGGGCTCTTCCAAGCACTGCCTGCAAGCTCTGGGTCTCAATGGCATCCCGTTTGGTGTGTGGAAATGGGCCCACGAAGAAACCCAGTTACCCTCTCTGAGCAATCATTACATTTTTGTATCTTCAAGAAGGAACTAGCTTAGCTTCTGACACAAAAATTTCCATAAGGAGTAGAGAAATAAGCAGGATGAGAAAACAGCAGAGTTTCTTGGGGCTAGGAAGGGAACTGTTAGTGGCATCCATGCAACCATTAAAATCCTTAAATTCAGCATGGAGGCTGCACAAGATATTATACCAAGCCTTCAAGCTGATTTATTTTCTATCCAGAAACAAGAGCAGAGTGGAGGGAAGAAGAATGGGAGGCAGGGAAGAGGCAAGCCTGATGGCCAAATGTCAAAGTTCATGCATCATTTTGAACTTTATACTTGTCCTTCAGGAAACAAAAAACCAGCCCAGGCAAAACAAACACAACAGAGCTTACCTGGGAAAAGCCCAGAGTGGAAGTTGGCAAAATCAGAAAATAACTTTTAAGAGCCAAAGAAAAAAGACCCCTTCATATATTTTATTAATATGTTAAGAGTTGAAAGTCTGTAAAAGCATTTAGAATCATAGAGTCATTTAGGTTGGGAAGACCTTTATGATCATCCAAACCTTGACCTAACACTGCCAAGCCACCACTAAACCATGTCCCTAAGCACCACATCTACACATCGTTTAAATATCTCTAGGGATGGTGACTCAACCACCTCCCTGGGCAGCCTGTTCCGATGCTTGACAACCCTTTTGACGAAGTAATTTTTCCTAATATCCAGACTAAACCTCCCCTGGTACAACTTGAGGCCATTTCCTCTCATTGTATCACTTGTTACTGGGGAGAAGAGACCAAGATCCACCTTGCCATAACCTCCTTTCAGGTAGTTATAAAGAGCGATAAGGTCTCCTCAGCCTTCCTTTCTCCAGACTAAACAGCCCCAGTTCCCTCAGCCATTTCTCATAAGACTTGTGCTCCAGAGAGTGCTATGGGAAGTGGTGTTAGAGGCCTTACTAAAGTCTAGGCAGACAATGTCCACAACTCTTACCTCATCCAATAAGTGGGTTTCATTGTCATAGAAGCAGATCAGGTTAGTCAAGCAGAACCTGCCTTTCCTAAACCCATGCTGACTGGGCCTGGTTACCTGGTTATCCTGTACATACTATGTGGCGGCACTCAAGATGATCTGTTCTATAACCTTCCCTGGCACTGACAGGCCTGTAGTTCCCCAGATCCTCCTTCTGTCCCTTCTTGTAGATGGGCATCACATCTTTGCTAACCTCCAATCAGCTGGGACCTCCCCAGTTAGCCAGGACTGCTGATAAATGATGGGAAATGGCTTGGTAAGCACTTGTGCCTGTTCTTTCAGTACTCTTGGGTGGATGGATCTCATCTGACCCCATAGACTGGTGTATGTCTAAGCGGTGTAGCAGATCACTAACCATTTCTTCTTGGATTGTGGATGCTCCATTCTGTTCCCTGTCTGTCTTCCATCTCAGGCAACTGGGTAGCTGAAGAACAAGAGGTCTGGCTATTACAAGACTGAGGCAAAGAAGGAATTAAGTATCTCAGGGTTTTCCTCATCCTTTGTCACTATGTTCCCCCCCCATCCAATAAAGGATGGAGATTCTCCTTAGCTCTCCTTTTGCTGCTAATATATTTATAGAAACACTTTTAATTGTCGTTTACAGCAGTAGTCAGATTAAGTTCTAGCTGGCCTTTGGCCCTCTAAACTTTCTCCCTGCACAACCTTGCAACGTCCTTGTAGTTGTTCTGAGTTTCCTGCCCCTTCTTCCAAAGGTCATAAGCTCCTTTTTCCCCTGAGTTCCAGCCAAAGCTGTCTGTTCAGCCAGGCTTCCCCATCAGCTCTGCTCACAGAAGGGTGGTGAATGGAGCGAAGTATGGCATAGAAAGCACTGCAAGGCAGCTAAGTAGTCTCCCTGTCTCCCTCCATGCTGCAGGGTGCGATAGGGTGGCATCTGCATCCAACCCACTCCTAAGGGCGATGGACCGAGGTACTGTCAGGAGTAGGGGGTGAAAGGAGGATGCACAAGCTCAATCTGATAAATAAAACACACACACACAAAAGTATTACAGGACTGGAGGGCTTTCATTGGAATGGTATTTCTTCTGCTGTTACTCGTCTGCTTACTATTATGCCTGAAAATTATGCCTTAGTTGAAAATAAAGCATGCCAGTAATGGGAAGCTAAACTGTTTGAACAAAGGAGTGGTTTGCTTGTGGTGACGGTAAGTTTGGTTTAAAAATCTGTCCTCTTTTCTCCTTCAGATACTATGGCCTCTGACTTGTTGCATCTGGTGTGTTACACCTTCTGGCCAGCTGTTACTTAGGTGGCCATTTCTTTCTTCCTCAAGACCTAGATATTCCCACAACCTGATGTTACCCTAGATTTATTATTTAGTGATGGCATCAAATTAAAAAGTCAAAATGAAGGAACTGAGTTGTAGACAAGAATGGTTTGATACTACTTCAAGCTTAGGAGAGAGTCAATCCCATAAATAAGGATTACAACACGACACTCTAGGTAGAAAAAGTTAGTTTTGAGTCCGCCCAAGTGCTCTCCAGCCATGGAAAGACAGAGGGCAGCTCTGCTCTTTAGCACCTCCTCAGCATTACATGATTCTGTTCTGACTCCACAACATTAAAAAGAAGATGACAAAGATCAAATGGCTGGTCATTAAAGCAGTCTATTAAGCAACCAGAGACAAGAGCTACAATTACATCAGTGAATATAAAAATTGCACGGAAATGCCATCCATTTCATGCTGCAGGCTCTGAAACAGGCAACAGCTGTGACAAAGGAAAACATTCCCTTCCTCATCACTGGAGATTTTAAAAACTGAGTTAGACAAACACCTGCCTGGTGAAGGTAAAGCCAGTCATGCCCTGGGGCAAAGGGGTAGCCTGAATGACTTTGAAAATGTTATCCAAGCCCTATTTGCTGCAGTCATACATGTCCAATGCTTCACAACTGCAGCAGACTGCATCTGTCTGCTGGCAGATAAGATCACAGTGGTTACTGCAGTAACCACAGCAATTTTCTTTTCTAAGAGATAGACAGAGGGTTTGTTTTCCTGAAACTGTAAATATGCTCAACTCACTTCTTTAAATGCCTGCTGCTGCCAGCCTCTATAAATGCCCTGAAACGAAGAGTAGCAGCAGGATATGGTCCACCTGTAGGCAGTGGAAGTACCTCCAGTAGCCATATCTGACATCACTGGGCTGCTATGGAGTTAGCACAGCTCGCTCAAGACTCGTTTCCTCCCTCCAGATGTAATGCTCAGGTTTGAAAACTAACCAAAACAGCTGCAAAAATTGAGAACGATAATAACCAAGAGAATGTAGGTTGCTAATTGGTAGGCCAGGAGCAAGCTTAGCGTGAGACTGGAAGTGCACCCTATAAGTAAGATACATGGACTGCCCTCTGCAGTACATCATTAGACTGCACTTAGCTGGCATGTTCCTAAGTCACTAGGACTACTTCAAAATTCAAAGAGTACTTTTAATTTATCCTCCTATGTACCAATACCACGGTGAAAGCATATCTGCAACATTTATCTTTCTTTACTTTAGACATTTCTCCATTGATTTGCATTTGCTTCCCTTAACAAAGAAATTAATGCTATTCTTCTTTCAGTAATTTCTAAAAAACCCTCTGCTGGTATTTGCATTGCTGATAGGGATACTCTATAATGCTTCTGCTCCTCCAGTCCTTATTCCAGGAATCATTACTTGGGAAAATCTTCTTTTGAATCATCAAACTTGGCCGGATGGAGCCTTTATTCATCCAAGATACAGAAGTAGTTTTGATGGCATACTGAGCATTAAATGCTCGTCAGTATGAGCAAAGGCTTTCTAAACTGGCCTTCAGTTATGCAAGTGGGACTCAACACCTCCCATCACAGCACTAATCAACTACAGAGGTCATCCTCAGCATATTTCCAGGGCCGTGCAACTCTGGTGTTTCGTATGAATTTACCAATGCCTAGCTTTATGCCTTCTATCCTATTTTCACTGCCAAGTGTAAAACTTCAGGGATTCTTTTCCTTCTGTGAAAGTCTTCCACTGGGATTGGCTTCTCTATACTGGGCACTTTTAGCAGCATCACAAACTCCTTTCCCCAACACATTGTTTCCCATCCTATTATATTTATGTCTCTGCTTGACTTTCTCTGCCAGCGCATTTTTTGAGAAAATAACAACCCTTGGGGGCAGACATTTCTTATATTTTCTTCATGCCCCAAATAATTGCACCTACTTATTTAAAACCCCAGTGGCAGTATGATACAATAACCTGTGTGATTTATTTTTCAGTGAGCTTTAAAGAGAGCTACTCCCTCTTTTCAAACTTTGGACTCTATAGTCCATCATCAAATGCAGCCCTGTGCTCTGATGTTTGTAACATACTACAATAAGAAATTGGTCTTTGAATTACATATTACCTTTTGAATTACAAATTACCTTTTCTAGTTGATTTACTGGTTCGTCAAATATTTGCTTCCATATACTATCTTAATTGAACATTCCTCCTGCCTATATTTTCTTTCACTGCTGTTCTACAGAGAACAACAACCTCCTACCAGCATTTTCATGCTGTCTCCTCCATTTTCTGTATACAGCATCATACCCATTTTTTTTTCAATTTCTTCAAAAATCATGCTAAAAGATTTCAAGGATGTCAAAAAACAGCTGGATTCCATGGTGTATTTTTAATTTCCCCCAAGGAAGGTCTGCCTTCTGAAGGCACAAGAAAAACATTTATAGGAGATACCAGCATGGTTAAGGAACCTCCATTAAGGCCCCTTGCCCTTGTCTTCTCTATACTCAGTATTTTTCTGATAACTTTGCATAAAAGCCAAAACACCTATTAGTTGTGAGTTTGTTTATGTTTTCCAGTAGATGTGCTTGGAAAATTAAATTCTTAAATCTCTTAGAGAAGAGGCAGGGCCATGTCATTGGGCTGGTAAGACTCAATGGCAAGGACTAAGAATCACAGAATCACAGAATAACCAGGTTGGAAGAGACCCACCGGATCACCGAGTCCAACCGTTCCTACCAAACACTAAACCATATCCCTCAGCACCTCGTCCACCTGTGCCTTAAACACCTCCAGGGAAGGTGAATCAACCACCTCCCTGGGCAGCCTGTTCCAGTGCCCAATGACCCTTTCTGTAAAGAATTTTTTCCTAATGTCCAGCCTAAACCTCCCCTGGCGGAGCTTGAGGCCATTCCCTCTCGTCCTGTCCCCTGTCACTTGGGAGAAGAGGCCAGCACCCTCCTCTCTACAACGTCCTTTCAGGTAGTTGTAGAGAGCAATGAGGTCACCCCTCAGCCTCCTCTTCTCCAGGCTAAACAACCCCAGCTCTCTCAGCCGCTCCTCATAAGGCCTGTTCTCCAGCCCTTTCACCAGCTTTGTTGCTCTTCTCTGGACTCTCTCCAGAGCCTCAACATCCTTCTTGTGGTGAGGGGCCCAGAACTGAACACAGGATTCGAGGAGCGGTCTCACCAGTGCCGAGTACAGAGGGAGGATGACCTCCCTGGACCTGCTGGTCACGCCGTTTCTGATACAAGCCAAGATGCCATTGGCCTTCTTGGCCACCTGGGCACACTGCTGGCTCATATTCAGTCGGCTGTCAACCAACACCCCCAGGTCCCTCTCCTCCAGGCAGCTTTCTAGACAGACTTCTCCTAGTCTGTAGCTGCGTAGGGTTGTTGTGCTCCAAGTGCAGGACCCAGCATTTGGCCTTGTTAAACCTCATGCCACTGGACTCTGCCCAGCGGTCCAGCCTGTTCAGAGCCCTTTGAAGAGCCTCCCGACCCTCCAGCAGATCGACACTTCCACCCAGCTTAGTGTCGTCCGCAAACTTGCTAAGGGTGCACTCGATGCCTTCATCCAGGTCATTGATAAAGACATTGAACAGGGCTGCACCCAGCACTGAGCCCTGGGGAACCCCACTTGTCACTGGCCTCCAGCTGGAGTTGAGTCCATTTACCACCACTCTCTGGGCCCGGCCATCCAACCAGTTTTCCACCCAGGAGAGTGTGCGCCTGTCCAGCCCAGAGGCTGACAGTTTCTCAAGCAGAATGCTGTGAGAAACTGTGTCAAAGGCTTTGCTGAAGTCCAGGAAGACCACATCCACAGCCTTTCCCTCATCCAGTAGCCGGGTCACTTTGTCATAGAAGGCGATCAGGTTAGTCTGGCAAGACCTGCCTTTTGTGAACCCATGTTGACTGGGCCTGATCACCCGGTTCTCTTGCATGTGCTTCATGATAGCACTCAAGATCACCTGTTCCATGACTTTCCCTGGCACTGAGGTCAGACTGACAGGCCTGTAGTTTCCTGGGTCCTCCCTGCGGCCCTTGTCACTTTACAGTCTCTCCTGCAACATAAATCTCTTTGATAAAGAGGTATTTGTGGCAAGGATTTACATGAATTAATTCTGAACATTTCTTTGACTGGTTTAATGCTTTTTAATTTTCATATCTCTGAGTGGCCCCTGCTTATCCTTAAAGGAGAAAATGGAAATGGAGCACCTGATTACCTCCTCACGATATTGCTCAGTTTGGCATGGCTAGTGATGACATTCCTTATTCTTTTCTAGTACCTTATAGAGTTTCCCAGGCTACTAACACATTTGTAGGCCAATGCCGAAGCTGCACTTTTCACAAAAAAAAAAAAATTAAAAATCATCTGGTTAGAAGGGAGTCGAGCCCTTGACAGCAAAAGAAAATCCCAGGTTTTTATTTCCTGCTGTGTGCTGAAACACAGCTATATCTTCTCTAACTATTTTTTTAATTAGATCCAAAGAAGGTGACTAATAATGACCACAAATAGGAAAACTTTGCCTGAAGTTGCTAATAATATTCCACCACTTTATCTTTAAATTATTTTTCATGGACATTTATAATTATGAATCCCTCCAGCTTCATTTTATCTGGTACGGTAACACAATCACAATCATCCTCCTCTAAACTCTCTATAGCAAATCCTCTTTTTAAAGCCCTTGTTCAACATCCTCCCTCATTTTCATTTTCTCTATTCCTACTTATTATACTAAAGCCTGGCATCTGAAAATTGAATTGTAGCATTAATAATTTTTTTCAACAGAGACCATAGCTATTCTTTCTGGAAGTTAGTGCTATAAGTATATTTTAAAACATCAGGCTGCCTGCAGTGAAATGCTTTGCATTCCCAATGTGTCACTGTAAATACCATTATTATGAAGAAATGATTGACTTTGTTTAATGCACTGTTCAAATAGTCTGCAGAGGTGTCTGTGGTGCTGGTGTCATTCCCATGCTTTAATTATAATTTTAATCATCTGTGATCTTCCGTTTGTTTGTGCTATAAGCTAATTTTTTTTTCTATCACAAAGCACTGGAACGACATCTTAGTATTAATAATTTTTATTATTTAATAGACTTGCACTTCAGCCCTCCTCGCTTACTCAGCTTTATCTTCAGTGGCCAAAGCTCCTCCTAAAAATCCACAAAACATCTGATTTCTTCTGCCTCCCACCCTCTGCACCTAACCAGGACATTTGATGACTCCTTTAGATTTGAAATTGCATAAGCAGAGGGTTAATACAGGTACTTACCTACAGAGCAGCAGAATAATTCATGACACCCTGCAGCCAGGGTCCCACAGCTCTAGGGACTTCTGAATCCCTTTTCTTTGCCCTGTGGTCAATAATCTACATTAGCTGTCCTTCACAGCTCATGACAGACTATAACTATTTCTCTCAGGTCTTCAATTCCCATGAGAGGGGAGATACAAGGGTGAGGAACCCAATCTCCTGTGATATGTCTCTGCTTTCAGCACTACTCCAATATTATCTTTGGCAGCCAGATTCTCCACACAGGAGAACTTGCTCTGCTCTGCCACCTGGACACCCTGTAACCATATAACGTGGCACAATAACTCCAGATGAGTGGTGGATCATACTTGTTTGGGGCAATGCACCTCTTTCATCACACAGCCAGCTCACCTTAGGCTGCAGCAGAGCAAAGAAGACTTGATTGCAAAGGAGTAAGGCACTGCTCACTCTGCGACGTCACTTCAATCCCACCAAAAGCTCTGCCAGGAGCTAGAGGTACCCATCCTGAAAGCAGGCGCAGCAAGGCATTGTCCCCAGAGGCTCCCAGGTGACCGTCATTGCCTTGCAGCAGTTAGGGAGGCCTACCTCATTAATCAAGTTTATCTTAATATAAGGCTATATCTTTATTACTATTTTAATATCTAGGGATGCAAGGTGAAACAGTGAAGCCCTGTTAGCAACTACTCTCTGTGAAGAAAACCCTGTAGCAGCATGCTGCATATACTTAGAAACCAATGAACTATGGAATGTCAAGAATAACACAACACTCTGATTTTGTAGGATTGGCTGTATTAATTTCTCGGGAGATTCACCACTATGTTTTGACAGAAACTGTCTTTCCCTGAGTGTAAATATCAGGGTGTAATCAACTAACGCTGACTTAGGGAGCAGGTAGACAGCCAATAAAGGTTCACTGCAAAGGCACACTGGAGGGCTCTACGGCAGCTCTAGCTTGACATTTTGGACCTAAGTGTTCAAAGTGCATGTACATATGTGTCAGCAACAAACAGGTATGTGTTCACCTGTGATTTTGCAATCCATTCAGGTAGATTGAAATTTAGTGTAAGAAGAACATGCCTCAAGCTGGAATACTGAAAATCTGGAAAAGGACTTAAAATGCACTCAGGGCTGACAGAGCCTCCTGCTCTAGCTCTAGCAGGGACACAAAGACTCACAAGCCCTTGAGCAGATCTCAACTCTGCTGCAGCAAACTACCTGGTAGGCTGCAGCTTGGCAAGAGAGGGCATGAAGGAAACCACTACTGATTTTAGGAAGCGATACCAGGGCTGCAGATCCCAACTGTCACAGTCTGCTTGACTGTTCACCTGCCCATGTTGCTCCAAGAAGTCAGAGGCAAAAAATAACTCCCCACCTGATGTTTTTCATCAGTCAGTTCCAGGAAGCCAGGAGGTCCTCAGGAGGCTCAGCATGGGTCTGTCTCACCATCCACAAGCCCATTAGCAATGTGCATCTCACAGCACACAGCCCCAAGGGGTCCAGAAGATGCAACCTCCATTCTAGTCTGAGCGCCTGGGACAGGTGTCCAGTGCACTATTACCGCCCCTCTTGGCTCATGTTGTGATTGTGTCCAGCTGCACTGCAGCATATACATAGCCTCAATTCTGCATTATGCATATTTTACACATCTATTCAGTTTTGCTTTATCTTTGTGTAACTCCCCTTCATGTATGGCTCCCCGGAGAACAAGGCAGAGGTGGTTGCCACCCAGCAAACTCTTCTCTGCCTCTGCAGTGGTTATGCATATGCCAAGGAGCAGCCCCACCAGCTTTGGCCAAGGCTCTCCTTCACAACACCTTTCCTACTAAAATCTGCCTGGAGCAAAAATCTGGCCCTGCTGAAGTGAGTGACTTCCAGCTCTCTTAGTGGCTCTTTCTAACCTCCAAGCTTTCCTTGCAGAGGCTGTTCTGCAGCACTCATTCCATGTGATAATAAAGCTGAATCAGATGTGAGTTACAGCAATGACTATTAGCTTCCTAACAGCCTGGCTATTCCTTTTAAAGGCCACCCAGAACAGTCATCTTTTTTGCCTCAGTGGAAGAATAATTAGCACCTAAATCATCAACCTGTATGTTGAATGCTATGGTTGTGAGAGCTGCAAACTTGTCAGCTCCCATTTTCATCCAAAAAGATTAAATCATTCTTACTACATGGTCGCAGTCATATAACATTCTCAATTAGTTTGGCTTTACTTTATTTGCAGAGAACAGTCTGTGCCTCTTGACTGACTAGGGTTAGAGTAGAAAAATACTGATCTAGAACAGCCATCTTGTCTGTCTTTTGCGTTGTGCTTTGTTTTCTCCTCCACATTAAATGCTAATGTTGCTCAGCTGGATTTATTTCTGTATAAAATTGTTAAGGCCTTAGAAATAATTTTACAAAAAGCAGCAGCAGCCAATGCTTACAGTGATACCTCAGCCTTCTCTTTTCTTTTCAGTGTGACATGATTTAAAAGCCAACTTGGGCATACATAAAAGACTAACATCATTTTCCCAGCAGAAAAGGAGAAAACACTCACCTGGAACCAGTGCAGTACACAGGGTTTTGTGTGGATAGAGCAGAGGATTGCTGACATACCCTAGCCCGCCTTCAGCGTTTTGCCCACACCAGCCCAATAGCATCATCACAACACTCTCTCTTTGTCTGGTAGGTGACAGCTGCGGAAACAACATTGATAAGCTCCTATTGCTGCTGCCAGAGCCACTTCATGTTGGCTCAGGTGAGAGGCATTATGGGACCTCATTGACCACTCTCCCTGCAGGGGGCTAGAAGAGGGGTAGAGCAGGCAGGTACATCTGGAGCCACCACTTCTGCAGCACCATCTCCTCACTGTTCTTAATCCCTGCACACTTTAGGGAGTGGACTCAGAGTCAAGTTCCTGAGCCCTGTGTTTCACATAACACCATTCACAGCCATGGGAAACAAGAAACTAGGAAGAAATATTATGCTTTAGAACTTGGATAGGGTTCAGCTGGCTGAAGAGAAGCTTCAGAGCCTGCTCCAAAATCTATTAAGCTGGTGGTAGTGCAGAGATTCCCCCTGACTTCAGAGGGATGAAGTCCCAAATTGAAAGCTGACCTGCTTGCTTCATGGTGCAGTCTGAGAAAGGGAGCTTTAGCTCAATTGCCTTTGGAACATTAAGTTACAAGCAAGTCCTCTGATGCTGCAGATGCTACAGGAAAGATGAACATGAAGGCCAGTTCTCCTGGCATTTTCTATTGGTTTGCTTTTGCTGAAAGCTGCTGTTACAGGGAGACACCTCTGCTAAGCTGATTTTGCCAGTGTCTGCACTTCAGAGTGACTTCATTTAGTTAACAAACAACTTACAAATGCACACAAAATCTTGACATTTCAGGACATCCCCGTGCTTGTCTATACTCTCCTTGCAAATATATGCCCATTCCCCTTCTACTACCCCCAGGCACTCCACTGCTATCAAAGCTTTCTCATCACTCTTCTTTTCCTTAAGGTTCACAAACAAACAGCATAACTTGTTGTTCCCCACCCCCCACCCCACCCCATCCTCGCCCAGAATACCAGGGTTTAAAGGACAAACTACAGCACTGATACAAATATCAAATTAGCAACAACAAACAGAGGCAAAATCCCTTCATATAGGAGCTTCCACAGGAAAGTCCAGGGACAAAACACGGGGTTTTTCTTATCTCCCCTCCCCCCCACCCCCATCCCTCTTCCCAGGCTTTAGTAGCAGTGTTATTTTTGCAGTCCTCAACTGAGGAACTGGGCCCAAGCACTCTGGTGATCAGCACTGTGTTGAGGGCAGTGAAGAGCAAAGTAGGAGGTCCCACACCATCAAGACACTGAAGCTGGGCAGGATGAGAACTTTTGTCATCCAGATTCTAACAATTATTTAAGTGAAGGTGCTTTTCTTCCCTGCTGTGATGGACTAAAGTGCACACTGCCTGTTTTGCTCAGCTGGTGTGTGGTAACCTATCACATCATCATAACCTCCATGCCCTGATGCCTCGTGCTGCACAAGTGATAGGCTGTGCCTCCAAAATACACACAATGGATGTCGGAAAAATGGTGTAAATTAACTATTTTCCTTTTTTAAAAAAAGAAATCTCTCATTTCTAAAAAGAAAAAAAAAACCTTTTCAGAAACTATTCTTCATGATAGCCTAACATCTGTTACTCTTTCAGTAGGAGTTTGAAGAAGTTTGTCAGTCCACAGTTACCTTTTATTAAAATTCTGTAGGTCAATATGGGCATAACTACCTTTAACTGAATAGTTAAATTATACATGCCAATCATAAATGAAAAGTCAGGGGCTTTTTTCTCCAGCTCTTACAATATCTTTTAGCATACTCTTTAATACACAGTATGTGTGGTTTCCATTATGGAAAAAATGGTTTGTTGACTGTGATAGGCTGTACCAAACAAATGGAGCTAAGAAATGAGGTTCTCTGTGACACTGAATTTGATCATTTGATCAGTGAATTCCAAAAGCATCACAGACAATTCAACTTCGATAAGCATCAGACCTATATATAAATCAAATTACTTTTGAAGATGGTCCATTACCAGGCTTCCAGTACTTTCAATAACTAGGTAGGGTGCATTTTTTCCAGGGTCTAGAGTTAAACACAGTTCCATGAGTCCATAGGTTAGTTCAAATTGCAAAAAATGCAAGTTTGTTTTGATTTTAGCCAAATCAGCTTCTACTTTAATGCTGGACTGGCTCCAAATCCCTGAAAGTGTCAAAGATAAAATCATCTGCCCTTCTAGATGCGCTTGAGGGACACTTCCACATGATAGGTGTTGTTAGAGTGCTACAGAAGATCTAAAGGACAGATTAGTACAGGAGGTACCATAGAAAGGGCTAAAAAGTAAATATCAGAGATACTGCAGAAGAATAGAAAGAGAAAACTGGATCACTGGAATGCACACAGAAACCAAAACTCAAAGATTAGTAGACTTATGAAGGACCTTGAGATTGAAAAGAAACATGACCTTGGTCATGCAGGAATTCAAAGAGAGGAGAAAAGAGAAGGACATGCTGCTGAAGGCTCAACTTAGCTGCTTATTCTATGGACCAGAGCGAGACTTTTTGTGAACTAGGATGCAAGAAGGAAAGAGGCTGCAGCAACCAACACAGGAGACACTTAAAGAGATCTTCAGGTAGAGGGAGAGAAAACAAACACAAGCACAATGGGTGGTATCTGAGCAGGGCTGTTCTGATCTCTTCTGAAGAGCTGTGAGGAAGCTGGCAAGGAAGGGACCCGCTGGGCTTGTCACAGAGTCAATGTAGGAGCCACGTGTCACTAGGGTGAAAGCTCTGGAAGGTCGTTTCCCATCTCTGTCTTTCTTTGCTTTCCTCTTTGAGCCACTCTTATTCAGATGTTACAATAAAGCAGGTTTTTATTTGCATTTTCCAAAACAGTCTGATGGGTTGTTTGCCTTTTTAAAATTCTTTCGTATGACCTTGGCTGCAGAAAGCCCACAAATTACTTCTGCTATTTGACTTGACCGCTCACTGGAAGCGACGAGAGGAACATTTCAGCAGTTCTTAGCCCATGTATGTCAGTGGCAGCTGCCTGGTGTTTCCCAGGTTTCAGTTCCAAGAACTCAGGCTTTCAAGAAAGCCAGTTTGATATGAAAAAACACAATATAAATAGGAAATAAAACATTGAATGTGTCTAATTACTCTTCTGCTGCCATAACAATATAGAGCAATACTAAATGATCTGTGTGTTTTCACCCTTGCACCCTGACTGCATCTATCCTGAAGGGTTGATTTCACACTCACACAGGCACATGACACACAAGAAAACAAAGCCTCCTATTTTTTTTCAAAGGCAGCCACTGCTTGTGAAAGCCGAGGCAGCAGTTTTTTACAGCCTATGTCACTGAAAATGCTGCCAAACATTCAAAAGAGACAAGCAAAGATCTGAAAGATCAGCAGAAAATAATGCCAATCACCAGGCCTGGGATTTTCCAAGGGAAATTAAGTGGAACATCCTTACTGAAGAGTGAACCTAAAATACTGTGAATATTGTTGTCTTGCTGTGAACAAATTAACTTTTGTGTGACTTAGAGTAAATCTGACAACTCCATATGTGATCCAAACTGCCTTCATAGAAGGCAAGACTCTCACTTCCACCGAGAAGATTTTCTGCCTTACACAGCCTAAACACAGGCAAGGTACAATGCTAATTAGAGAGGGTCTTAGTAAAGGGCTGAGGCTGCAAGTACAGAGGTCAGACATGAAAAAGCTGAGCATCTTGGACGCAGTGCTTCATAGGAGGATGTACTAGATATGTTTTCTACTAAGAACATATTCTCTTTGTACAAGGAAATTTAAGTGGTTTCATTTCTCTGCTGTAAACAATTCACTTCCTCCTTCCTCTAGCAGAAGGAAACTGTGGGGATTTTAGGCAGGAGAACATTAACCCCAGAGAGAGGCCACCTTTGAAATACACCTACGTACACCAGTCATTCACAGCTTTCTCAGAAATGCCAATTTTTTTCTTGACCTATTTCTGGCTTCAGCAAAGGAGAAGAAAACCAACCCAACAGTAATTTTGCAAGTAGTTGTTCTGCAGAATAAACCAGACCAAACCCAGTGTTTATTTTGCTTCCTGGGGATCTGTCAGAGAGGTCACTGGAGATGTTACAGAGACATAGAACAGGAGAAAAAAAGAGAACGTATTTTCAGTTCAAGAGGTTGATGTTTTCTAAAGATATGCACCCACTCTGGATTTCTTTCCTGCAAGAGTCTGGTCGGAGAATATATCTTATAAAGGACAAAACTTGTGAATCATGAAGTGGCTTTGATTCCCCAAAGGAGAGGTTTAGAGCAGACTCTTTAAGACTGATAAATAACCCTACGCAGGCTCCCAGCATGAAACACAGCCAGAAGCATCCTTTCTCAACAATGCTTTCTGACTCCTTTCACAGCCCCTTCCCTTACCGTTGCTGCTGCTTCAGCTCAGCTAGCTTTCATTTCTGCTGCCCCAGAGGGATAAGTCCTCCCTTAGCCCATCCTGCAGCAGCTAGGATATCCTCCACTGGAAAACCACTCTTTGCTAGCTGTTTAGAGAAAAGCTGCTCCCAAGACCCTGGGTAGGCAACTGAGCTGAAGTCTCCCTGCACAGCACTGGATGCAGGTCTCCAGGAATGCAGTGGCACAAGTGGGCTTAGGCAGGCAGAGAAACGCAGATATCATTTCTTGAAGGTTCTAGTCAAAGACTCTGACATTTAATACTTGTTTCTGTAAAGGGCAGAGGCAGAAAAGCAAAGGCTGTCTATAAGATGTAGTTTCCCAGACGGATGCAAAGCTACTGGGAATTGTATTGGCATCAGGTATAAGTCATTAGGTTTAGCAAATGAAAACATTTAGGATCCATGCATTAACAGAGACTCACAGCACTGACTGCAGTCACCTTAGAAAGGAGAAAACAAGTGACATCTGCCCACGTAGAACAAAGTGAAATGGGAAGCGGGAGGCAACACCGTGACAATACCCAGTTGCTGATTTTTTTTTTTTCCAGGACAGGATAAATGCAAGAGCAGGCAGGCTAGGTGAGAAAAGACATCTTTACAGTGTTGTTCCCTACCCCTGGGGGCAGCCACCTAGCAGAGACTGGGAAAGCTTGTAGCAAAACTTCCACAGAATATTTTACTCAATCATTTCAGGAACTGAAGCCTGTCTCTGAGATGTATGGTGGGGGTGGAAATACCAGTGTGTCCACACAAGTCCTGTGCTAGGAAGCATGGAAGTAAAACTCCCTTTGAGGCCTATCAGAGAGAAAAGGCTGAGGTTCACTCCTGCAACAAAGCGTTGTGTAACCAGGCACCAGGTCAAGTGTTATCATCCCCCAACTCATTGGGCACACCTTAGCAAACAAGCCCATATCTCAGTGGTCAGGCATAGGAGAGAGCCAGCAGGACATGTTGTTCTTCCCATGTCTACCTCAGGAAGCCCAGCCCACACACAGGTATCTCTCTCTTGTCTAATGCCAAAAGAGCTTGGATAGAGGAGGAAAAAGATGATCAATTTGTGATGAAAGAGACTAAGTCATGCATGCAAGCAAAATGGTGACAGGACAATCAACTGTTATTAATCGAGTTCTGGATAAAAGAGATGAGGAATGAGAAGCCCAGTGGACTCTCACCTGGCTCCAGCAATTATGCAGCCAGAAGCATTATTAGACAGACTGCCTATTTTTGAAGATAGGAATATGCAGCAAGAGTGCCTAGAATCAGATCTTCCTGGAAAAGAGCAGGGAGAGGGGCTGCAGCAAGCACCTGCACTTCCATGAAAACACCAACAATGGCTTGCCATGCTCTCCCAACAACCACCAGGGAGGACATCTGGCAGGCACAGCAACACAGGGAGAATCCACAAGATTTGCCAGCATAATAATTGAAGATTTTGTAATCCAGGGCCTGTTCCTATGCCTGAAGATGAAATGCCTGATCAGCACCTTGCAATCAAGCCCGCAAGCCTGATATATGAGATGTTTGATGCTCTGAGAGGTGTGAAGAATTTCAGAGTGGCTGGAGAAGGAGCAGTTTCTCTAGTCAGAGTCTGCATCTGCTTATAAGGAGATGATGAAAGAATATCCAAGATGAAAACAAAGGCAGCTGAGTGGGAAAGTCCTTTCATTATAAGGGTAAAGAGCATTTTCCTAGTAGGAAAAGGCAGGGAAAAGAGACACAAGAAGCAAGTCCTCGTCTCCTCCTAAACAGACTGTTTTTTTCTCAGCAGTTTTGACCAAGAAATTCTCCCTAAAACAGAAGCTGTCTTAGAAACTGCAGCTATAAAATATGCAAAGGAATGATGCATCTCACCCAGCAATACAAGGAACCTACGGAGAGGGATGGTGGGAGGAGGGACCTCACAGGCTATTTGTGTCATTTCCAGGTGCCTCCCTCTTGTAATGCTGCTTGCACAGAATCCTACCTGGTTCAAGAAATAACAATTGATGCTTATTTTTTTTAAATTAGATTTATACCTCATGAAAAATTGACCATCATGCACACAAAACAACTGTTTCTTTCAATATTAAAAAAAAGAAAGACAGAAAGGCATGAACCCATTTCCTGTACACACTTTGCCAGTGTGCACACTGAGAACTGCATTTTCTCCCTGCTGGGGCTAGATCCGTTGCCCCAGTTCACACTATTGATCCCAGCTGTCAGTCCCAGAGACGTGCAGTGTTGTTCTACCTCCAGTCTGACCACACCTTCTGGGAAGGTCTTGATCAGTGTCTGCTTACTCACTGGCCCTCATGGGCTCTCAAACCAACTTCATATGTATATGTTGCACAGGAAAGTAACCTGACTGTATCAATAGTCTAATTTTTCATTGCTGTTTTGCAGCGTACACAGGAAGCTGCTCAAGGAACTGGTAAATGACCAGGATCCAAAGCATCTCTGGACTGCTATAGCCATATATCCTTTGTGACCAATCAAACTGTCTTGGCACATGCCTGCATATACTGACCATGGGTGCAAACCAGATAAAAGACAATGGAGAGAGACATGAGGGTCATGATGACAGAAGCTTGGTTTAGGGCTTACCACTTCCCTTTGCTACCACCGTTTCTGTTTTGATCCACAAAGAAGTGGACTACTGAAGAAAATAACCATACTGTAGTATCTGGGAAGACAGAGGGACAAGCAGATTATGTGTTTGATTATGGTGGAATAGAGATATCAGAGAGATGTGGCTCTGGAAATATTCCTGTGCATAAGCCTGCGCCTCCAAGAATATGGGTCAGTATTGCAGAAAATGCTCATTCTCTACATACATCACAAGTACATCATGCTGGTTCTTGTCTTGGATGTTTTTCATCACTCTCCTAAGTACGCATTTGCTTCATCTAGGGTGACATTTGAGGCTTAATGAGCTATGCAGCCGGTGAGTAGTTGAAGTGTGTTCTTGGATCTTCATGCCATAGTGACCAGCCTGACTATACTACTGCGGGACGATCCAAATTCCAGTCCAGATGGAGAAAATCTTGCAGGGATCATTAAGCCTGCTGCCTCCAGATCACCTTGGGGCCTGGACACAGATGCCCAGCTCAGCCTCATGCCATAGAGAAGTGTATGATCACCACAGTCATGACCCATGGGCCAGACATAGGAGATACGCACAGATGTACTTCACACTTAAGTAAGTGAAGCGCAATACAGGGGGTTGTGCCCTGAGGACAGACTAGGGAGCTGTCACCCTTCCTGCCACACGTGTGAGTCACCCCACATACTACTCCTTCCAAGTCACAGGCTCTTCTCACCCTCCCATGCCCACACCCCTCTTACAACCTCATCAATCCAAGTAACTGTGATGCTGACATCAGTAAACAGTGATGAAGATGACCAATATCTTAAACCCTGCCAGTGTTGTTACTAGTATTCCCATGTAAGGCAGAGGAACCCTAGAGATTCTTTGATGTCTGCATCCCATAGCAAAAACCTATCTGGGATGTGATAAGATGAGAAAGTTTTTATCAATTTTTCCATGACTGCAGATACCACCTGCTCAGTGCTGTAGTTGCTTTTCCACTAGAGCTCACAAAAGCTCTAAGGCTATTTTGTCCGCTTGGAATGAAAATAAATCACTCCAAGCAGATGCTTTTCTTGAGGTGGTACAAAGCAAACTACAGGGGAAATGTTATCATTTGAAACATATTGAGCCTGCAGGACTATGTGTTAATTTAAACTTTAACATTTTAAAGGAGTTTTGCGTGGCAGCGTGTAAATACAAGGTATGGACAGCACAAGCAGATACAAATTGAGTGAAGTTACATTGCTTGAAGTTATTTATTTCCGCATTTGACAGATACTGATGAAACCCTGGCTTATTACTCCTCCATGCCTCTCCATGCATGCAGGATGCTGAAGGGAACCGAGGGAAGGAAGGGAAAGCAGGAGATATTACCATCTTAATGATTACACTGATGGCTCCCTCTCTGTCACACCTGTGTACCACCCAAGTATCCAGGAGGAATACATTTACTATTTTGACAAACCAATTCTGCCTGATTTATAGAATTGAAAGAATTATAGCAGCCTCAAAGAGCCATGAGTTGCCATAATTACACTCCCACTTACCATCCTGCTGTTACAAACTACTGATCCAGGCTTGATGGACAGCAAAGTGGGTTTTGAATGCAATCTCCTCAAAAAAACCAAAACAAAAACAAACAAACAAACAAACAAAAAACTTTAAATACACCTGCTCAGCTGTATATATAAACCAGCTTGGGAGAAGGGGGAAGATGTGCAAGAGAGGCTCTTGTCTGTTCAAAATTCGAAGTTTGTTGCTGAGGCAGAGTGTCTGTGTACCAGAGGCAGAGACACCTCAAGCAGCAGCTTACCTCCCTGCTTTTCTTTCTGAGTGCTGTGGCAGCGAGTGGGTGGCTAGCCCAGCTCTGCATGAGGAGATCCTGCTCATGTTGGCCTCAATCCCTGCACCTGGAACCACAGCCTGCATGGCATCTGCTGGGCTCTGCAAATCACATCCTTCTAAGGGTCACAGGCTGGCCAAAACTGAACAAATTTAAGCCACATTCCTAGGAGAAGCTGTCATTCCTCCACACGCCAAGGCAGTCAGACTGTCACAGCTTCTCAAGTAATAGGTTTTCCTCCCCTTCCCTTGTCCACAAAAATGATACTTTCCTAAAATATGGATACTTTCATAAAATACTCAGCTTTAGTCCTGCCTGGCACAAATCAGCTCAGGCCATGCAGTGAAATCTTGCCGAAGTAACAGCAAGTTGAGAGCAGGATCCATTTAAGTAGCTATCGACCTACCTGTCCTCTTAAGACAGAGACACTAAGCAGGAAAACAGAAGGAGATAGATACCTTTATACTCGCTGAGGACAAGTCAGAACCAAAGGAAATGAAGACAATGGTGCATCCTACCTTGTGGGAGCTTAGAAATCAAAGCACAGACTTGGAGAGACCAAGAGTTACCTTGACTTCAGCACACAAAGCAAGGTGTACTCAGAAAAACAAGGATTTCTCCCCCCATCCGAGTTAAACTCATCTAATCAAGGAAAAGAGGAGACCTCTCCTAGCATTTCCTAGCTACACCTAGGTGGATAAGTGTTCCTCACATCATGATTTATTTACCCATGCTCTGCCATCCAAACCAATTGTGCTACCCAGTACAGCCAGATGATGCTCAAGGGCTGTTGTGCTGTAATAGCATAATTAGGGGGATAATGACATGGGGAGGCAGAAGGGGAGAAGCAGCAACATGAAAGAGTGACTGTCAGAGCCCAGAACAAGTTCTCAGACCTGGCACCTAGGAAAACATTAGTTCTAACGTGAAATAAAATAGATATAGAAATAAAAGTAGAAAAAGTAAACATATGGAAGCCCTCATCATCAGTCTTAGAGACTGGCTTTTCAGAGAAAGTAGCTTTTAGCATCATGAACTCATCTGCCAGGTGGTACATCTTTTTCAACTGAATCCCTACCACAGATGGGCTTTTAGCTGAATTTAAAAAAAAAAAACCCAACCCAAACCAAAAAAGAACAAATCCAAACCCAAAATCACACATGCAGATTTATGGGTATATGTGCCAGAAAAATGGTCATAAATGTCAGAGGCTTGTAATTTCATCTCTTCCTTAAAACAGAGGTTCTTTTATTATCCTATAAGTGTACGGAGGCAGGGAGATGATAGGTCTATACTAGAATAAAAGTTTGTTCATTCTTTTGCATGTTTTACTGGACCAGAATGGCCACCCAGCCAAGGAGAAGCAGCTGATGAGCTCTTCGATAAACAGCTGTAGTTAATCTCTAGATCGATGCCTCTTGTTCTTGTGGGAGACTTCAATCTGCCTGATATCTGCCGGAAGTACAATAGAGCAGAAAGGAAGCAGTCTAGGAGGTTCCTGGAGTGTGTGGAAGACAACTTCCTTGCACAGCTGGTGAATGAACCAACCAGGGAGGGTGCCCTCCTGGACCTGCTGTTGGTGAACAGAGAAGGCCTTGTGAGGGATGTGGCAGTAGGTGGACGCCTAGGACTAAGTGACCATGAGATGATAGGGTTTTCTGTTCTAGGTGAAGAGGGTTGTTAGTAGGACAATAGCATTAAATTTCCAGAGGGCAGACTTTGAACTCTTCAGAAGGCTGATTGGCAAAGTCTCATGGGAGACAAGGGCAAGGGAGCCCACGAGGGCTGGGAGCTCTTCAAAAAGGAAATCCTAGCAGCTCAGGAGAAAGCCATCCCCATGTTCCAGAAAAAAAGCCAGCAGGGGAGAAAGCCAGCTTGATTGAACAGAGAGATCTTGAGTGATATCAAGAAGAAGAGAAATGTTTATGGACTCTGGAAGAGGGGACAGGCCTCTTGGATGGACTACAGGAGGGAAGTGAGATTGTGTAGAGAAAAAATCAGAAGGGCTAAGGATCAACTAGAAATCAGATTGGCAAAGTCTGTGAAAGATAACAAAAAATCTTTCTACAAATATATAAATAATAAAAGGAGGACTAGGGAGACCATACAGTCCCTATTGGATGCAAATGGAACAACTGTAACAGGGAATGAAGAAAAGGCTGAGGTACTTGATGCCTTCTTTGCCTCAGTCTTTAGTTGTAAAGAAAGTTGTTCCATCTGTGTACAAACCCAGGAGCTAGAGGAGCAAAATGAGGCTCCCATGATCCAAGAGGAGGTGGTCAGAGCATTGCTAGCCTGACTAGACACCCACAAGTCTATGGGGCTGGACAGGATTCATCCAAGGGTATTGAAGGAGCTGGCGGATGTGCTGGCCAAACCCCTTTCCATCATCTTCCAACAGTCCTGGAAGACTGGGGAAGTTCCACTGGACTGGAGGCTGGCTGATGTTGTGCCCATCTACAAGAAGGGTCGCAGGCAGGACCCAGGAAACTACAGGCCTGTCAGTCTGACCTCAGTGCCAGGGAAAGTCATGGAACAGGTGATCTTGAGTGCTATCATGAAGCACATGCAAGAGAACCGGGTGATCAGGCCCAGTCAACACGGGTTCACAAAAGGCAGGTCTTGCCAAACTAACCTGATCGCCTTCTATGACAAAGTGACTCGGCTGCTGGATGAGGGAAAGGCTGTGGATGTGGTCTTCTTGGACTTCAGTAAAGCCTTTGACACAGTTTCTCACAGCATTCTGCTTAAGAAACTGTCAGCCTCTGGCCTGGACAGGCGCACACTCTCCTGGGTGGAAAACTGGTTGGATGGCCGGGCCCAGAGAGTGGTGGTAAATGGAGTTAACTCCAGCTGGAGGCCAGTTCCAAGTGGGGTTCCCCAGGGCTCAGTGCTGGGTGCAGCCCTGTTCAATGTCTTTATCAATGACCTGGATGAAGGCATTGAGTGCACCCTTAGCAAGTTTGCAGACGACACTAAGCTGGGTGGAAGTGTTTATCTGCTGGAGGGTAGGGAGGCTCTGCAGAGGGATCTGAACAGGCTGGACCGCTGGGCAGAGTCAAATGGCATGAGGTTTAACAAGGCCAAATGCTGGGTCCAGCACTTGGAGCACAACAACCCTGTGCAGTGCTACAGACTAGGAAAAGTCTGGCTGGAAAGCTGCCTGGAGGAGAAAGACCTGGGGGTGCTGGTTGACAGCGACTGAACATGAGCCAGCAGTGTGCCCAGGTGGCCAAGAAGGCCAATGGCATCTTGGCTTGTATCAGAAACGGCGTGACCAGCAGGTCCAGGGAGGTTATCCTCCCTCTGTACTCGGCACTGGTGAGACCGCTCCTCGAATCCTGTGTTCAGTTCTGGGCCCCTCACGACAAGAAGGATGTTGAGGCTCTGGAGCGAGTCCAGAGAAGAGCAAGAAAGCTAGTGAGGGGGCTGGAGAGCAGGTCTTATGAGGAGCGGCTGAGAGAGCTGGGGTTGTTTATCATGGAGAAGAGGAGGCTGAGGGGAGACCTCATTGCTCTCTACAACTACCTGAAAGGAGATTGTAGAGAGGAGGGTGCTGGCCTCTTCTCCCAAGTGACGGGGGACAGGACAAGAGGGAATGGCCTCAAGCTCCTCCAGGGGAGGTTTAGGCTGGACATTAGGAAAAAAATTATTCACAGAAAGGGTCATTGGGCACTGGAACAGGCTGCCCAGGGAGGTGGTTGATTCACCTTCCCTGGAGGTGTTTAAGGCACGGGTGGAGGAGGTGCTAAGGGGCATGGTTTAGTGTGTGATAGGAATGGTTGGACTCGATGATCCGGTGGGTCTCTTCCAACCTGGTTATTCTATGATTCTATGATTGAAAAACGAGTAAAATGTTAGGTCTTAGGTATCATACATCCAGGGCATTAATGGCAACAATGGAACATCAAGAGCCATATTGGCTGTGATACAGTCACAGTTCCATAGGATCATCCCAAATATTTGCTGGAAGTTGCATTTTTGTTCACACTTTATTTCTTTTTACTGTTTAACAAAATAAGGTACTGCAAAAGCTAGAGGAGGAGAAAGACTGGTTGCACTCCCCTCCTTTCTAGGCTGTTCCCGCTGTAAGCAGAGAGCTGGCATCCTTACCTATGTCCTTATTTAACGCTTCAGTCATTCTTCACACTCTTTTGCAGGAGACACCAGGGCTTTGAGACAGGTCTACCAGCAGGTGCGCTGGGACTCAAGCGTGCTGTGAAGGAATACAAACACCAGCTAATTAAATCTATTGTTAAAACAATTTGTTTCTTGCTGGAGCTGAGTCATCTGAAAGTGTTTAAATGAGTGTTTTTCATTTCTGAGGGCAGACTGCCATCTTCACTTAGGAGCTACTTGCCCTCCTCACTTCTGTTATTTTAAAGTTCAGATCATCAGCAGAGAAAGGATTTGTACTGAAATAATAATAAAATAAAAATCAAAGGCCAACTCTCTGAGCTATCCCTTAGTAAGAACAGTGTTTGGTGGGAAAAATCCATGACTTAGCTAGGCAGCATGAGTTCCTAGAACAAAGTGGTGAGCAGAGAGCTCTGCAGTGTATGAATCATAAAGGTCTACACCCAATGAACACCTGCCCCCAAGAGGGCACTGTGATATCGTACATACTTCATGGCTTGTGAGCAGCAGGGCACAGGCAAGCCTGTCTGCCCAGCCCAGCCCAGGCTGGTGGGCCTGGCCTCCACACTCTGCAGACTGTTGGTAAAACCAGGGGAATGCCTGGTTTATGCTTTCAATGGATTTATTCCCCTGAGGGAAACATCCAAGCAGGAAAGCAGCAAAAAGTATAATTTTCTAGAAAGCAAACTAAAAAATGTAATGCAAGGTCTTCCATTACTTGTGTGAGCAGATACATCTTTGTTGCCCACTCAAACTGCCCATCCTTCTTTTTCTGCATGCGATAAACCTCATTTCCTTTGGCAGTTTTCCTCTCAGGGTCACGGCTAGTTTCTTTAAATCATACAAAAGCCTGTCCAGATAGATGTTGGATGGAGAGGGCAGATGGAGTCGGTTCAGCAAACAGACCTTCAGACCCTGTTAGCTGCTCCCAGCCTCATTGCTAAAGTACCTGCCTGCCTCCCGCTTTGATATATGCATATCCACACCAGCCATATGGTCCAAGATTAGCTCCTTCTACTACTTAGAATTTCTCTTTACTGTCTTCTAGACCTCAGTCTAAAATTTCTCATCAGTCTTGAGAGCTCTGAAGCTCTTTGGTTTGCATTTCTAGCCAATTCTCTCCTTAACTCCAGCCCTGCCAGACTTGTGTACAGGATTTGCTTATCCAGGGCTAACCAGATCCATGGGAGAAGTCATCTCAGGGGTTATCTGAGCACCTTTGGGAAGTGTGCTAGCACATGACTTCAGAGCACTCATAAAATCGGTCTCTGACAACTTCCATTTAATGATATTTAAACATCTGCACCATAGCCATAGCACTTTGCCATCAACTCTCCAACTCTGTGTGCCGTAGGCTGTCATAGAATCATAGAATCACCAGGTTGGAAAAGACCCACCGGATCATCGAGTCCAACCATTATCCTTATTACAGGCCACGTTCAGCAGTACTTAATTGGACAAAAAATGATTACAATATATGCCAGACAGCTAAATCTCTTTCTGATTGCATAATGTTCTGTGATGAGGTTCTCCACAGGCAGGTGAGTAAATTAGTGTAAGGAAGTACAATAGAGCAGAAAGGAAGCAGTCTAGGAGGTTCCTGGAGTGCGTGGAAGACAACTTCCTTGCACAGCTGGTGAATGAACCAACCAGGGAGGGTGCCCTCCTGGACCTGCTGTTGGTGAACAGAGAAGGCCTTGTGAGGGATGTGGCAGTAGGTGGACGCCTAGGACTAAGTGACCATGAGATGATAGGGTTTTCTGTTCTAGGTGAAGTGAAGAGGGTTGTTAGTAGGGCGGTAGCATTAAATTTCCAGAGGGCAGACATTGATCCCTTCAGAAGGCTGGTTGGCATAGTCTCATGGGAGACAGTACTCAAGGGCAAGGGAGCCTATGAGGGCTGGGAGGTCTTCAAAAAGGAAATCCTAGCAGCTCAGGAGAAAGCCATCCCTGTGTTCCGGAAAAAAAGCCGGCAGGGGAGAAAGCCAGCTTGGTTGAACAGAGAGATCTTGAGTGATATCAAGAAGAAGAGAAATGTTTATGGACTCTGGAAGAGGGGACAGGCCTCTTGGATGGACTACAGGAGGGAAGTGAGATTGTGTAGAGAAAAAATCAGAAGGGCTAAGGATCAACTAGAAATCAGATTGGCAAAGTCTGTGAAAGATAACAAAAAATCTTTCTACAAATATATAAATAATAAAAGGAGGACTAGGGAGACCATACAGTCCCTATTGGACGCAGAAGGAACAACAGTAACAGGGGATGAGGAAAAGACTGAGGTACTTAATGCTTTCTTTGCCTCAGTCTTTAGTTGTAAAGAAAGTTGTTCCATCTGTGTACAAACCCAGGAGCTAGAGGAGCAAAATGAGGCTCCCATGATCCAAGAGGAGGTGGTCAGAGCATTGCTAGCCTGACTAGACACCCACAAGTCTATGGGGCCGGATGGGATTCATCCAAGGGTATTGAAGGAGCTGGCGGATGTGCTGGCCAAACCCCTTTCCATCATCTTCCAACAGTCCTGGAAGACTGGGGAAGTTCCACTGGACTGGAGGCTGGCTGATGTTGTGCCCATCTACAAGAAGGGTCGCAGGGAGGACCCAGGAAACTACAGGCCTGTCAGTCTGACCTCAGTGCTGGAGAAAGTCATGGAGCAGGTGATCTTGAGTGCTATCATGAAGCACATGCAAGAGAACTGGGTGATCAGGCCCAGTCAACACGGGTTCACAAAAGGCAGGTCTTGCCAAACTAACCTGATTGCCTTCTATGACAAAGTGACCCGGCTGCTGGATGAGGGAAAGGTTGTGGACGTAGTCTTCCTGGACTTCAGTAAAGCCTTTGACACAGTTTCTCACAGCGTTCTGCTTGAGAAACTGTCAGCCTCTGGCCTGGACAGGTGCACACTCTCCTTGGTGGAAAACTGGTTGGATGGCCGGGCCCAGAGAGTGGTGGTAAATGGAGTTAACTCCAGCTGGAGGCCAGTTCCAAGTGGGGTTCCCCAGGGCTCAGTGCTGGGTGCAGCCCTGTTCAATGTCCTTATCAATGACCTGGATGAAGGCATTGAGTGCACCCTTAGCAAGTTTGCAGACGACACTAAGCTGGGTGGAAGTGTTTATCTGCTGGAGGGTAGGGAGGCTCTGCAGAGGGATCTGAACAGGCTGGACTGCTGGGCAGAGTCAAATGGCATGAGGTTGAACAAGGCCAAGTGCCGGGGCCTGCACTTGGGGCACAATAACCCTGGGCAGTGCTACAGACTAGAAGTCTGTCTAGAAAGCTGCCTGGAGGAGAGGGACTGGGGGGTGTTGGTTGACAGCCAACTGCATATGAGCCAGCAGTGTGCCCAGGTGGCCAAGAAGGCCAATGGCATCTTGGCTTGTATCAGAAACGGCGTGACCAGCAGGTCCAGGGAGGTTATCCTCCCTCTGTACTCGGTACTGGTGAGACCGCTCCTCGAATCCTGTGTTCAGTTCTGGGCCCCTCACCACAAGAAGGATGTTGAGGCTCTGGAATGAGTCCAGAGAAGAGCAATGAAGCTGGTGAAGGGGGCTGGAGAGCAAGTCTTACGAGGAGTGGCTGAGAGAGCTGGGGTTGTTTATCATGGAGAAGAGAAGGCTGAGGGGAGACCTCATTGCTCTCTACAACTACCTGAAAGGAGGTTGTAGAGAGGAGGGTGCTGGCCTCTTCTCCCAAGTGACGGGGGACAGGACAAGAGGGAATGGCCTCAAGCTCCGCCAGGGGAGGTTTAGGCTGGACATTAGGAAAAAATTATTCACAGAAAGGGTCATTGGGCACTGGAACAGGCTGCCCAGGGAGGTGGTTGATTCACCTTCCCTGGAGGTGTTTAAGGCACGGGTGGAGGAGGTGCTAAGGGGCATGGTTTAGTGTGTGATAGGAATGGTTGGACTCGATGATCTGGTGGGTCTCTTCCAACCTGGTTATTCTATGATTCTATGATTCTATGATTCTGCGAAGAAATCTAAGCATCGTTCTTTTGGGAAAGTTAAGCCACAAAACACTTACCTGCTTTTCTAACTTAATTATACTTGGATTTAACTGTCATATCTTCACATGGTAAAAAAGCTTCTAATTTCCCAACTTTTCAGTTGACCTTTTTCAGTATCCAATACCACCTCTCTTTCCACAGATCCAAGATCTCAGAATCATAGAATCACTGCGCTGGAAAAACCCACAGGATCATCGAGTCCAACCATTCCTATCAACCACTAAACCGTGCCCCTCAGCACCTCATCCACCCTCTTTTAAACACCTCCAGGGAAGGTAACTCAACCACCTCCCTGGGCAGCCTGTTCCTGTGCCCAATGACCCTTTCTGTGAATTTTTTTTTTCTGATGTCCAGCTCCCCTGGCGGACCTTGAGGCCATTCCCTCTTGTCCTGTCCCCTGTCACTTGGGAGAAGAGGCTAACTCCCTCCTCTCCACAAGCTCCTTTCAGGTAGTTGTAGAGAGCAATGAGGTCTCCCCTCAGCCTCCTCTTCTCCAAGCTAAACAGCCCCAGCTCTCTCAGCCGTTCCTCATAAGGCCTGTTCTCCAGCCCCTTCAACAGCTTCATTGCTCTTCTCTGGACTCGCTCCAGAGCTTCAAAATCCTTCTTGTGGTGAGAGGCCCAGAAATGAACACAAGGAGTGGTCTCACCAGTGCCGATTATAGAAGGAGAATACCCGCCCTGGACATGCTGGCCACGCCGTTTCTGAGATAAGCCAAGATGCCATTGGCCTTCTTGGCCACCTGGGCACACTGCTGGCTCATGTTCAGTCACTGTCAATCAACACCCCCAGGTCCTTCTCCTCCAGGCAGCTTTCCAGCCAGACTTTTCCTAGTCTGTAGCTGCACAGGATTGTTGTGCCCCAAGTGCTGGACCCAGCATTTCACCTTGTTAAATTTCATGCCATTGGTCTCAGCCCAGCAGTCCAGCCTGTTCAGATCCCTCTGCAGAGCCTCCCTACCATTCCAGTAGATCCATGCTTCCACTCAGCTTAGTGTCATCTGCAAACTTGGTAAGGGTGCACTCAATGCCTTCATCCAGGTCATTGATAAAGACATTGAACTGGGCTGCACCCAGCACTCAGCCCTGGGGACGCCACTTGGAACTGGCCTCCAGCTGGTTACACCACCACTCTCTGGGCCCGGCCATTCAACCAGTTTTCCACCAAGGAGAGTGTGCACCTGTCCAGGCCAGAGGCTGACAGTTTCTTAAGCAGAATGCTGTGAGAAACTGTGTCAAAGGCTTTACTGAAGTCCAAGAAGACTACGTCCACAGCCTTTCCCTCATCCAGCAGCCAAGTCACTTTGTCATAGAAGGCGATCAGGTTAGTTTGGCAAGACCTGCCTTTTGTGAACCCGTGTTGACTGGGCCTGATCACCCAGTTCTCTTGCATGTACTTCGTGATAGCACTCAAGATCACCTGTTCCATGACTTTCTCCAGCACTGAGGTCAGACTGACAGGCCTGTAGTTTCCTGGATCCTCCCTCCGACCCTTCTTGTAGATGGGCACAACATCAGCCAGCCTCCAGTCAAGTGGAACTTCCCCAGTTAGCCAGAATTGCTGGAATATGATGGAAAGGGGGTTGGCAAGCATACCCGACAGCTCCCTCCATAGTCTTGGATGGATCCCATCCGGCCCCATAGACTTGTGGGTGTCTAGCTGGGCAAGCAAGTCTCTAACCACCTCCTCCTGGATCATGGGACCTTTGTTCTGCTCCTCTAACTCCTGGGTTTGTACACAGAGGGAACAACTTTCCTTACTATTAAAGACTGAGGCAAAGAAGGCATTATAGTGACCAAACCTTATCAACTGGTTTATTTAGTTGCTTAAGAAACAAAATAGAATATCTTTTGATACCAAGATATTAACCAAGATACCAAGATATTAACAGGGTTTAAACCTACGTATTTGTTGTTTGAATCCTAACTCTAATCTTGATTTACTAGCTAAGTTAGGTGCTACATTAACGGTTGGACTCGATGATCCGGTGGGTCTCTTCCAACCTGGTTATTCTATGATTCTATGATTCTAAGTACCTCAGCCTTGTCCTCATCCTTTGTCACAGTTGTTCCATTTGCATCCAATAGGGACTGAATATTCTCCCTGGTCCTCCCTTTATTGTTAATGTATTTATGGAAAGATTTTTTGTTATCTTTCACAGACTTGGCCAACCTGAGTTCTAGTTGGACCTTAGCCCTCCTGATTTTTTCTCTGCACAATCTCACTTCCTCCCCGTAGTCCACCCAGGATGCCTGTCCCTTCTTCCAAAGGTCATAGACATTCCTCTTCTTTTTGATGTCCCTCAAGATCTCCCTACTCAACCAAGCTGGGTTTTTCCCCCACCAGCTCGTTTTCCGGAACATGGGAATAGCTTGCTCCTGAGCTGCTAGGATTTCCTTTTTGAAGAGCACCCAGTCCTCATGGGCTCCCTTGCCCCTAAGGACTGTCTCCCATGGGACTTTGCCAACCAGCCTTCTGAACAGTCCAAAGTCTGCCCTCTGGAAGTTTAATGTGACTGTTCTGCTAATCCCCCTCGTCGCCTCACCTAGAATTGAAAAACCTGTCATCTCATGATCACTTTGTCCCAGCCGTCCTTCAACCATCACATCCCCCACAAGGCCTTTTCTGTTCACAAACAGCAGGTCCAGAAGGGCACCTTCCCTTGTCAGCTCGCTCACCAGTTGTTTGAGGAACTTGTCTTCCATGCACTCCAGGAACCTCCTAGACTGCTTCCTTTCTGCTGTATTGTACTTCCAGCAGATATCCCGAAGACTGAAGTCTCTCACAAGGACAAGAGCTAGCGATCTTGAGACTACTCCCAGTTGTTTATAGAGGAGCTCATCAGCTGCTTCTTCTTGGCTGAGTTGTCTATAACAGACTCCCATCACAAAATCTGACTTCTTGTGGGCTCCTCTCATTTTTACCCACAGGCACTCGACCCCGTCATCACCATAATCAAGTCTGAGGGTATCAAAGCACTCTCTAACATAGAGGGCTACCCCATGACCTGTCCTACCCTTCCTGTCCTGCCTGAAGAGTTTTATACCCCGCCATAGCTGCACTCCAGTTATACAATGCACTTGCTGTGGATTTTGAAATCTCTGCCTTACTTAAAACCTCATGTGAAGCCTCCTCCCTCCTGTTCAACAGCCAGCCATAGCCAGCTCTGCAAAAGGACAGAGATTAAAGGCACACAAATAAGAAGAAATCAAGTAGTGTTGACTTGTAGTAAGCAAGTCGATAGCCGTGGCAGTCATTTAATCTTTGACCTATGAAAAGAGATTTGTGGATGTTGCAGCAACAAGGAGAGCACATAAATGTTCTGTGGTCTTGGGAGATGTGCAGCACTGAGACCCAGTTCTTACCCATATCTTTTTTACTGGCTGCCCAGTGCTGAGGGGGTATATCTGCAGGCTTGCTGGGCTCTTTTCCTGGCCTCAAGAAGAGGCAAAAAGAGCAAGCTAAGATGCTTGTCTTGACCTGGCTACCTGCCAATGTTGTACAGCCCTTCCCCTTGGCTTGTGAGAACATTTGGAGGTTCTCCCTGGTAAGTGCGCAGGAATGAGCCACTCAAAGACAATGCCGAGTGTTTGCAGCACAGGCCAAGGAAGAAGCATCCCAACTTTCAGAACGGAGGAGAAGGAGCCATCCGAACAAAGATATAGGGAGATACAGGAAGATCAACACCTCCAGGTAGGAAAGGGATGTAGTGATCTCCAGAGGCTGAGTGACACCTCTGCTCCCAACTTTCCACCAGCCACACCTGACACTGCTCTGCAGGCATCCCAGCACCAAAAAGGAAAAGCTTGCTTTCCTACACAGCTGGTTTTCCTTAGCTGTGACAAGCCAGTCATGACTTTTAACTTACCACAAGAACAGAAGCATAGGATCTCACTCGTCTCCCTCCCTCTTTCCAAAAAGGCTTTGGTGCAAAGCCTCTAAATGGCAGATCTGCCAGGGAATCCCCATGCTCTCTGAGCAATGAGCCTGCCAAAGCCTGCTTAGTCCCTTTTGTCTCTCACTCTACTCTAGTACATTGCCTTTGAGTTTGAGATTCTTGGCAGGTGCAGCCTGGTGGTGCCAGCTGCAAAATTATGTTTGCAAACCAGTCCATTAGCCCTTTCCGTTCTTCATCTCCTTTGGCACTTACTGAGTCACTCACAAACTGTCCAAAAGGTGGTGGTATGGCCTATTGCCATATATCCATTCCCTCTGATGGTTTACAAGCCCATTTTATGTCTTTACATAGTTTGAATTCTCATTTACATGAAGAAATGTTTCTGGCACATGGGGCGCGCCAGGCTCAGGCCTCTCTTTGGTGTCTGAACAACCTTGGTTAATCAAATGGACATCCCTGGAGTTTTCTCTTTGATGTTCCTCTCATCCTGCCAAATTTCTAGGAGACCTCTTCCTAGTCCCACAACCAGCTTCACTAGTTTATTCTGTTTGAACAAGAGGCTAAGGACAAGATCTGATGGCAAACAGCTGTCAGGATCACAGCTGTTTCTGAACATCAGGAATGTGGTTACTGGATATCCTTATCTTCCAAAGAGATAAAAATCCAACATAGCCAGAATATTTTAAACAAATAACAATCCTTAAGACATGAGAGAGAAGAAAGAAATAAAAAGAAAATGCAACACATTTCCATGCACAGCTTGCTGATTACCTGCAACTTTGGTTTTCTTTGTTGCCAATGCTGCTATTACTGTGCCAGTACAGACTCATAAGACCATGGCCAAATTCAGGTTGCAGCTGCAGATACACACAGCTTATGTAAAGCATTCAGAGACTAGACTTTACGATTAGCTTTGTACCTTATACTGCCTAGGTCCATTTAATATCAGTGCCTAAAATATCCTCACGTTCTGCTTAGTTTTTCAGGAAAGGTCAACAACAGCAATTCAGGCTCTGAGGCAGCTTGGATTTGACACACTTTTCATGGGATCTGCCCCATTTTTCCAATTGCTCAGACATCACACAGGCCAGAAATCAATTACCTTTAAATAGGTCACTGAATAGTACTTGGCAAGTAAGGTGCAAATAACATCACTAGAAAAGGAGAGCACTTGCGATAGAGTAGTTTCCTTTTCTGGCTATGCCCTATCTAACAAGCATCTGTACCTGTTACAAGTGAGCTGCACCTTGGACTTTTCCCTTTGGTACTAATACCTAGAGAGTTAATGCTCCTCAGGACTACAGAAGAATTCTCATCTGCAAAATTTTCACCAGCATTCAGCACCTGAAACATCTCCAAGATATCCAGATAGATGGAATATAGTTCTACAAACAATAGATTTTTCAGCCCAGCGTTCTCTGTAAAACAACTATACATAGAATCATAGAATCATAGAATCATAGAATCATAGAATCATAGAATCATAGAATCATAGAATCATCAGGTTGGAAAAGACCCACCAGATCATTGAGTCCAACATGTAAATAAAAAAATCAAATACAGAGTAAAACATCAAAAGCTTGTGTTTAAAGAGCTCTTTCTACCCATTGCTGGTGAGAAGATCTTGATAACATCAGTATCATCTAGGAAAAATTGTGGTTACTCTTTACACTACCTGTAACGAGAGAGTCAAGCAGAAATATTAACAATAGCTGGTTTTACCTCTTGTGCAGCTGTTTGCCCATTCCCATATTCACAAGGTGCCAAGCAATAAGGTCTGGCCACAGGCTGGCAGCAAAGTGGAGCACCTAGGAATTACTTGGCTGGTCTTGAAAGCTACAACTCCTGGCGAAATATCTCTGCCTGTATGGAAATAAACGTATTTAAAGAAATCCGAAGGGCTCCGTGAAGTACTGGGTTCGTTCTATACATTGTAACTTAAAGCCTCCTGGCATAAAGTGTAAAACTAGAGTTTGTTCTGGCTTCTAGGACATCTGCATTAACAGGAGGTGTATTTTGGTATAATTGTGCTGGCAGGGCCCATATTATACTTTACATTACACTATTTGCATTTGTTGACATGTGAAACCCCTGTCCCAGAGGTGTCAATCTGCCATCAGACCAATGACAGGCATGCTGAGCCCACATGGCTGCTCTGCCCCTCCTGCCCTCATGCCAGCAGGATTCCCCACAGCTCTGCCCTGATGGATTGGGTCACAGGGTGGGGGACTTTGAGGACAATGGGACCACAGGGGAGAGGGAGAAGTTTCCAAAGCATGCATAGTCTATTTGCCCTCTTGTTGGCTTAGTTGTTTGCCATCCTGTTTGACAGCTGGTATCTCTGTCCAGTAATTGCACTGATATAGTACTGCCTCACTGAGGTTTGGCAAGAGGACAGCCACCTAAAAACACACAGCACAGACATGTACAATTAACCCTGATATTCAGACAGCAGACTGATGATTTCCCAGCTATCAATTTCAGCATAACCAGAATTTTCTTGCAAGAGAAGACCTAAGTATTAGTGACAAAATCTGTGGGATGACGCAGAAAGAAAAATATCCTCCACTGTTACATCTCATGGCTTCTTCACTCATCTATAGTAGCTGTGTACAGGGCAGAAGGCTGGAGAACTTCAGCTGCAGTAGCATCTCAGCAAGGTGAGATACCCTCTGGGGAACACCACGCTTTGTAATTGTACTGCACCCAGGATCCAGGCAAGGTTAGCTCAGCATTTCTCCCGGTTTTGGTGTAAAGTGATGCCCAGCACAGCATAGTCTCTGGTGAGCACTCCAGCCCTGGCAGGACTAACCCTGGGTGAATGTACAGAGACGTAAATTAGCTTATGCTGTGTTTGTAACAAGCGAGTTGCTCTGGGCCACCTGTTAGCTCTCTGGTGTCCCTGCACTGCACAGGAGCATGAATGGTCCTTCAGGAGCCTATCAGCCCTTTGGCAAATGCATGTCAGGCTGAACACCATCAAAGTCAGAAAACATCCCTGTAATGAAAAGCCTGGTGCTGAGCTCCGATAATTTATACCTCTGCAGACCAGCTCCCCGTGCTCACATACTAGGTTGAACAAACCAATAATTGCTACCTGTTTTCTAATTGCTCTCATTTACAAGAGGAATGGAACAAGTCGGTTCTGCAAACACAGCTTTGATATGAATAATGTACCAGAAAGCTCAGATGTTCAGCATCCTTTTATAGGTTAGTACTGAGTATATTGGTGTGACCTAAATATTTGTACCACAGGTAGGGTACTTGAGAGGGAGGGATTGAAAGCAAAAGAGATTTTCAGTACATTTTTATACCAATAAATGTTGAGCCAGCAGATAACAAGGCAAGGATCTGTTTCTCCGAGATCTAAGCACAGCACAAAAAGCTGAGCTCAGATATCTTTCCTCCTCCTCTGCCTGACAGTGTCCTGACAAACCAAAAACCTCTCATTCATGCCCCTTGCTGCTTTTCTTTGGAGTTCTTTGCAGCAGTCCGAGGCCACGCTACAAGCTGTGGGTCAGGAACATAGAGATGCACAGTAATGATGTTCATTGGGCACTGGAACATGCTGCCCAGGGAGGTGGTTGAGTCACCTTCCCTGGAGGTGTTTAAGGGTTGAGTGGATGAGGCGCTGAGGGACATGGTTTAGTGATTGATAGAAATGGTTGGACTCGATGATCCGGTTGGTCTTTTCCAACCTGGTGATTCTATGATTCTATGATGCCTGCAGCACTAGGAGCAAAGCCAGCTCGCAGGGGCTTAGCCTGGAGCGTACAGGAGAGGGAGCATTTGCTACAACAGCTGCTCCATCCCCGTTTTCACCAGAGGTCTCTTTCAAGGCACTGCACAAACTCTCCTGCCTCCAGGATACTCCCGCAGCATCTGACTGCGCGGTGCTTTTTCTGGGCTTAGAGGAGGATCTACTGAATCATTTCTGAGTCTGAACCTGTCCAACTCAGTAAAGCTTGCTGAAAACCTCCCAAAAGCAGTGAGCTCCTTTGAGCAGATGGGGAATTACCAGCAATGTGGCACTCCACATTACTCCTTACCACCTCAACATGGTTCATAGTTGCTGCTTTGGGTTTTCCACTGCAGTTTGGACAACTCTTCTGGTTATGTTATTACAGAGGGCTTCAAAGAGGATTCCCATAAATGAGGATTTTACCTGTAGGCTTTGGGAGCATGTCTCTAATGTGAACTCTCTTTCATATAATAAAAGATACACTTGAGCATCAGCCGGACCCCTGCAGATAGCTACGCACATATCTGTCTGTTTGTGATAGCATGCGATGACAGCATTTTCCAGGGGTGCTCTGGAATTAAATGAGGAAGGAATGCCTGGTCTAAGCATTTTCCCTTGGTTCAGTTACGCTTAGCCACCCCAAAATTCCCAGCTCCTATGAAAAGTCCAGCTCAGACCTCTGCTAAGTCACTGTGGTTATGACTCACAGGCTAAGCAGAAGTGCCAGGAAATCACATGTATCCAACAAAATGGCTTTTTGCATCTGGCCTACTGATTGCTAAGCATGATTAATTTGTATTGAGGAAACAGCAGTTTATGGAGAGGAACTTCTGGAAATTACTTCTTTCTGACCTGCTTCAGAAGTAAGAAACCTGGGGGTGGTTTTTTGATGTCCTGAACAGAAAGGAAGCTTTGGCTGGGTTGTGTCCTGCACCTCTGCATGTGTGCTCAACGTTCTTACAGACATCAGCCCCAGGCAAAGTCCTGGCTGTCAAGTGGTGCCTCCAGTCTCTTCAGAGGAGATAAGGGTGAACCAAGGACATGCCTCTATAGTCAGAAGAGTAGCCTCTGTGCAGAGGAACAAATAATCCATCATGCAACATACATGTCGCTCACTTGGCCTTATGATACATGCCTGATGACAAAAGCCTAATACACGCTTGGCAGCTGCGCTTGTACAGCACATTGAAGTCTCATACTTCCAACCTGCCTGTAGAAACAGGATTTGAAATAGGAAAGTGGTATGGTTTTGACCCACAACTTCCACAGCAGGGAAAATTTGACATGAGAATTATTTCCCCTGAGGAGTCAGGGATATAGAAGCAGATATAGACCTATGACTATAGACTATAGACTGTAGCAAACATAGACCTATGTTTGCAGATTTAATTAATTTCATTTCTTAAGTGACTTCAAAATGCTGACAGGATGAGCTCACAATAAATATTTTCTTCAGTCTTTGGTTGAGTCTTTTTCCTCTTTAGAACTGATTTGCAGAATGAAACATATATTCAAAAATTAAAAATAATATTTGAATTGGTATTCAGGAAGATGGATGTTTGTGGTCCTAGGCTCCTTTGTGCAGCTGGAAAGGAAATGTGGGCTCCATAAAGAGGACAGGATCCTCAAGCAGCTTAAAAAATACCCAGCACAAACCAGAAACAACTATTCATGAGGGCCAAGGACTCAGCACATGGAGGAAGGAACTGACAGTGGCCTGAGACACAACATGCAGTGGGCAGGATGCTTTGCTCTGGAGTGGATGCTGTGATCCAGCCCAGCTGCCCTCTGCTTCTACTCTGTGCTTAGTTTGATTGTCAGCTTATAGCAATGAAAGCATTTAAAATCTAAATTACAGAAGGATCTCTGGTCACACTTCTCCATAGCCTCCATAATTTAATTCTGATAAAAATAGAGGGAGAGAATTCCAAGTTCAAGAGAAGCTGATTTGTCTGAAAGATGCATTTTAAGTTCCCATCCACACCACACAAAATCTGAAAGTTTACCTAGAAAAAATAGGTCCCTGCATCATTATAATAAAAAAGTGGGTATTTACAGCCAAGAAAGGTGGTTTGTAGTTAGGGACAGCAGAAATTACTCCTTTTCAGCACTCCGTGTAGTACTGACCTTAATATAACTAACACCCTGAAGAAAATAGGTATAGATCCCCAAATGGATTCCTCATCCCAGAAAGCTGATATTTAAACTCTCATCACCAGAAAAAAAATGAAGAGGAAAAACCAAAAAACCCCAGTAAAAATGCTAAAATATACACTCTGTGTATACACTCTGTGTATATTTTCACACCCTGTGTAGTCATGTCTGAGACACCTGCGAGCAGAGGGGTCCCACCCGACACTCTTGTCATCTCACAAATGTGCTACCACACAGCACTGCACCCCATCACAATATCTGGGGGAGACTTGGAGTCCACAGAGGCACCTAGGGGACCATGAGTGGGAGTGAGGGTTAACAGCTGCCACACACCATGTATTACAGCTTTCAAATCCTGAAGCAAAACTCCAGCTTCAATTAAGCCCATTGGGATCACACATCATGCTGAAAATCAATGCAGAAGAGAAGCTACTTCGTGAGATAGGCCATGGGCTGGGTCACCCATTAGGGCAGGGCAGCTTATCCAAGGTGAAAGCAGCCACCTCCAACAAATACAAGGAGCCCTAGGACTGCAGGAGGAAAGCTGTTTTCACATGCGTCTTGGTTTGTGCTTGAACTTGTTCATTACCAAACTAATTAAACTGGTGGGAGAGGAGAAGTAGTAGTCCTGCAAATCAGTGCTGCAGAGAAAAAAAAAAAAATCACATTTTTTTGTGTACTACCATTTAGATCTCAGTGATATTCACAGCCCAAATTCACAGCAGGATCTTTGCAGGCAGTGGGAGAGTGTTACCAAGCCAAAAATTTTGGTGTGGGTTTGAGATCTACACCTTACGTTCAACTACATCTTTCAGATATTGATTCTTACCAACATTTCAAATCTCTGCCAAAAGTTATTTGATGAGATAGAAATGCCTCTGGCCATGGAGGACCTGAGATGGGAAAGAGATAAGGGAGAACAGTTTTGCTAACACCTGCTGTCCAGTTTCAACATAGAAAGTTACCAAGTACTCTGAATGCAACCCCCCAGATCTACTTCAAATTCCTACTGGCAAGTCCCATTTTCAAAGAGTTAATTAAACACAGGAGTTGGTATTTTAAATGCGCTTTTATAAGATATTTCAAATCCCCTTTAAGGAATCTCCAATCTAGCTTCCGTCACAACTGAATTCAAACAGAAGATTTCCAGTTGGGTGGTCTGCCAGTCTTCATGTTGCTGGTGCCACAAGCTAAAACAACACAGTGGTGGCAGCAGGTCCCACAACCAGGCTACATCTTACATGAACAAACCAGTGCATATGGTTCTGCTGGAAAAGAAGGAAATATCTTCAATAAAGCAAACATTTGGGGTATATTAAAAGCAGCAGCTTAAGCAGAACAAGATGCGGCAACAAGGCTTTTCAGCATGCAGGCTACAATGAATTTTGCCACCCCTAGAATGAAGATTTATTTTGTTCTCCATGCAGTAGCAAAGCAAAACTTCATAGCAGTGGCAAAGTCCAAAGTAGACAGAGTTAGAGATAGAAAGCCTATCTTGAGGCCATCCATGGCTGGGGAAACAGGCTTTGTAAAGGTATGGCATATGCTGGGAATGGAAAAGAGGGAGGGAAGTCATAAGGATGTAGGAAGCAAGGAGGCAGATTTCAGGGTAGTGAGATTTTCATCAAGGCTCAAGTCTCATTTTTTTGCTTGCCTTGCAACCATCCTATGAGCCTCATCCCTCTTCAAATCCACCACTTTCCCTTCGGAGAGCTACCAAATCCACACACCAAGGGTATCTGCGTACCTTGTCATCTCCTGCCTCGCTCCAGCCCTTGCTTACCAAAAAGTACCTCCCCACAACCCAGGAAGCAGAAACCTAGTGCCAGACCTAGTGTTACAGTATTGCCTCTGCTTTTGCTTCTTTTCATTTTCTTTTGTTAAAGGCAAACCTAATATAAAATGAGTTATTCTAAAACCCAAACCACTGCATTCTCCTAAACAATTGCATCTGTTGAGGACATGAGTTGGGATAGATGACTAATGTTTTGCAAGGATGCACCCCCTTGAGTGGCTTGGGAAAGCAGCTGGGATTCAAGTGGCAAGTGATTTGAAAGGACCACAGGAGGCTCATAAAGGCTGCCCTGTAGCCCTAGCCTTCTCCACTTACACAGTAATCTCACAGAGCCCAGCACTAACCATCTCAGAGCAGTCCTGAGACTGTGAAAATAGTCTATTACAAGTCTAATTATGCAGGCTGAAAATAAAAATCACAGTTAAAGACTCTGAACCAATTCTTATCTCATTTGCACCAATGGGATATCAGTTTTGAAGGAAAGCAGAACCAGAAGCACTGAGCAGGCCAGGGAGGAGTGCCCAGCAGCAGGACAGGGGCACACTCTGTGAGCATCCCTCCCTGCCTCACTCTGTGCCAGAGGGACCCGAGGTCTCTGTGTGTACTAAGCCTGCCACTTCCCTGGGCTTATTTCCTCCTCAAGAAAGCAGAAATGCTTTCCAGCTTTCCTGTGAGGCACACAGTCACTGGAAGTGCCCCTTCCCTGACTTCAGACAGATGAGCCCCACTATCCTGGCTGTGAATCACAGCACCCTGCATTTATGGGAGAGCCCCTGAACTTTGAACGAGCACCCATGGGAGGCATAAACAGCTGTGCCAGGTTATCAATATCCTGATCAGTCCCACTGGAGTCATTCTGCAATGTGAATTAGTCCTCCTCAGGCTGTTTGTAACATACTTGTCTGGTACGATCTGAAGATGAAGGGTCAGCACCAAATAAATAACTTTCAATGGGGAGCTGATCACCATGCAAGATACAGCACAGTAAATATATTTTATTTAATCCTGGTTCAAGGACAAGAAGGGAAACATTCAGAGACCATATAAAGCAGCTCTGAGGTATGCCAACATCTAGCTCCTCTTAGCTTACTACATGGTTTGAGCACTACCTTGTCCATAGCCCTGTTGTTGGCTGCTGTCATGCCCTATATCCTCCTGCTGGCTTCCTCTGTTTTCCAGGGTTTTTAGACCCACATCTTGAAATAAGTCAGAGGGATTATCAAAAGGATGCTCAGTGGAATAGGGTGTTTGGTATTTTCTTGGGATATTTGCTAAGCATCTTGAAGCAATTTTATCCCATTTAGTCTGAGGAGAGTGTTAATCATTTCAAAGACATCTTTCAGACTTCTAGTATAGCTTTCCTCTCACTGCTCATTTGTCCAAATTCAGCATCACCTTGCCTGAAATAATTCAGGCAAGTGAAAGGAAGAGAGAGAATTCATTGCATGTTGACGTTAAAAGTTATTCTTCTGCTAAGCAAAATTTGCTTTCAGGAGTTTAGGTCATAGCTGATGTGTTTTGATAAGCTTTAGGACTTGGCTGTTTAAAAGTCTACATGTTACAAAGCTCTGGAGGTAAGTATATTAATGAATTGTGGGAAAACACTGCTGGGTAGTCAAACACCTCACATATTCCTGCATTAACTCTTGTGCTGGCTCTCTCAGGGCTGTACGTTTCTGCCTGCAGCGAAGCTGGGCTTCCCAGCCTGCAGCTAATGACCTGCTTCAATTACCCTCTTGGTGGAGCCAGCACAGGCAGGTTTGGTGAGAGACATACCTGAGTGACCCTGCCTCATTGAGAAGGCAAAGCTTTCAGCAGGCAATTTAGCAAATATATCTCACCCTGCTTGAATACATTAACCTTTCCATAATTGCAGTCTTCAGTGCTAGAAGCCTTTTCTCCAGCTACCTAGCATCCTCCTCTCTCTTTTCAAACCCCATGCTGTACAAAGTTATGGGACCAAGTCCTTTTGTGCACTTCTTCTGTTTAAGATCTCCTCCTCTTCTCTTTTCATAGTCCATTGCTCTGTGGGTCTGTACACTTACTTGTCTGTTGGAGGAGGGAGGGGGAGAGAGAAAGGAGAAAAACATTTTCTGGTGTTGAGCCATTTGATTATATTAAGCATAATTAGAAAAAGCTAAGAAGAGGTTCTTGCCAAAGGACAGGATCCAGAGGTGAACAATAGCTAAAATACAGATCTACTTCATGTAGATGAAGTGCTTAAGCATATTATTTAGTAGTGGACAGGTAGGGTTGGACTTGATCTCAAAAGTCTTTTCCAAACTAGTGATGTTATGACTCTATGATTCTATTTGTGCACATAGTTTTCCTTGCAGACAAGAAGCTTTCTGTGAATAATATTTTCATTTTCACAGCACCTACCTACCCCGCACTAACACCAAGTAGTAAATATTATTCTCCTGGTGAGCAGACTAAGTGACTTAACTCAACCCAAGAGGATTTCATTTTACATTACAGATTAAAACTTCCCTGGCCTCCAGTCTTCTGGTCAGATCATGACTCTGTCTTGAAATGATAATAAATTCAACAGTATTCGATGGCCTGGAAAGACATTTGAATTCCTGCTCTCAAAACTGCTTCAAATCAATCTCATTTAATCTCACACATGAATGGAAGAGAATATATTATGAAAGCAGATGGCTAGAGATTCTTTTCCATGCTCTGAATAAAGGATCCAAATTTCTTAACTGCATTTAATACCCCTTTTCAACAGTCGAGAAGGCTATAGGATGTAACGTGAGCCCCGTTTGCCCAGAGAGGTTGTGCAATCTCCATTCTTGAGGGTTTTCAAGGGCTGACCAGACTAAGTCCTGAGCAGCCTGGTCTGATCTCAGAGCTGACTCTGCCTGTAGCAGGATGTTGGACTGGAGACCTCCAAGGTTCCTCCCACCCAGGTTGCTCTGTGACCCATGAACCCAGAACTCCGCTATGAGGTGACAGCTATTCCTTCTCTTGCAGATGCACAGAATTGTCAGTGATTTTGACTGCAAAGGTAATAAATAACCATATTTTCTAGACCCATGTAAATGTGGGACAGCAAGAGATGCCTGCACCTTCCAATTACATTTTAGCTATTGTTAGTTTCTCTTACAGGTGTTGCAAAAGGACATAAGCACCTAAAAAGACAAAGCACAGGGGTGAGCATTGTTATATGTTTCTCTTTGAAGTTAAATAGCTGCACATGGCTGGGTGTGGTGTCTGTTCTCCTTCCTTCCTTCTCAGCAACCAACAGATTCCTTAAAAAATGTGAGGTGTTCTTTCTTTCTCTCAGCTGACAGCTGTTCATTATATTCATTAGCACCTAAAATATCACAGGAGCCCTGTTGGGAGGGGTCCTGTGTACGGATGTTGTTATTGATCATCCCTGCCTCAGATGATCTCTCCTCTCAAATGAGAGGCACCTTGGCCACAGGAGAGGATCTTCTCTTGGACTCACAAAGAACAGAAGGAATGACACCATGGTGATCTGTTTGCCCCATGTATTACCTAGCATCTGAGAAGCGTTTCTGGGCAGTACAGCTCTCTCAGTGTGCTTTACAATACAAGTGATTCCTGCTAAGAAATAGGAAACGAATTAAATGCTTCATAGCAACCAATTTAACAGCAATAATGAGACAAGGTCAATAGCAACAGCATCAGAGTCAGCACAGTAGCTGATAGATTCACAGATTACCTTGCACCCTCACAGGAGTGTATTTACAAAGGAGCTAGATCCCACCAGATGCCGAGACCTCTCAAGTCCTACTAAATGGTTTTCAAGTCAATTGTATCTGAGGAAACTGAACACCACCAGACAGCCCTTAAGAAATCCCTGACCACTCCTCCTCCATATGGTCACTTTGTGTATTCTCCATGTACCATATTGACCCACTGGAAGTGTAACTGGCAACATAATTTTTTTCATGATGCTCTGCCCAGCACAGTCATACCAGCATGTTCTTCAGAGGGGGACAAATATGCCATCTCCATTAAGAGCTTAATTGAAAACATAGCTTGAACATCTACTGCAGCTGACTTGGCTTTAGCTTTAACTCAGATGCTGGCACCCCCACCCTGAAGGCCGGTAAGTTGTTGGAGTTCCACCAGAAATACAAAGTAAAGCTCAGTGAATGGAAGCAAAAGGGAGCTCACAAAAAAAGGACAGGCAAGATTTGCACAGTAAACAATCAGCCTTCTCCAGGGGACACGAATGAACTAATTAATTACCAGCCAAAACCCAAAATACGCATTATAGTCTCAAATATAATGATAATCCTTGGCTCCTAATTTGCATGTTCATTAGCTCATTAATAGGATATCTTTTATGGAACACCTAAGACACAGTCATGCACATATGCACCCCGTCCTTTATTGTAACAATATCTTCTGCTCTTTCTATTTGACATATTTCTCCCCTATCCAGAAAAAAAATCAAACTGTGCCATCCAGGACAGATCATAATTGATGAATAAATTTCAGGGAAAGTAATTTTGCTTTCTGTGCATTACACAGCCAATTATCTTTTCTGATGCTGAGAGCTGTGTTTATTTACTAGTGATGGATCCAGGAAATTGCTGGAGGGCTGGACAGACTAGCAGCCTTCAAATAAACAGAGTCATGTTCATATAAATAAGTGGAGACATTATCAAAGGCAAGTCTTCATAAACAACAGGTCTTCAAATCACGTTGTTAGAGTAGAAGGAAACTACTTCTGCTGAAGGAAACGCTCGTCGTGCAGAAGTGGCCTGAGCACAGGCAAGGACAGACCTCCTGAGGCCAAGGAGGGAGGATAGGGAGCAATCCATCCCGTGAAGCTGTGCAGCAACAGGCAGGACAGTAGCAGTAGCACAGGTGGAGTTGGTGACAGGGAGGCAGAGCTCAACCAGCCTGGTTTAGCAGGACAGTTACTTCTGTACATCTTGAACTGATCATGCAATAGTTTCTGATTCAAGGGCATGGTTAACTCTGAAGATGTGAGTGAGATACTTTACTCTGGGCAGAAAAATATCCAGGCCATTCCTGGGAGGAAATTCTCGGTCATGGCTGTAACAATTTTCATACCCACCACATATTTCACTTCATCTTCACAGCAGAAAAAGCAGCTTTGGTTTTCTATCTTTTGTTAGATTCTATTTCAGGCAGTGCCTGGCAGGAAGACATTCATGGAGACAACTATGCTGGTGGTTTTTGGACAAAGCATCTGTCTGTCAGCAGATTAAATCTATTACAAATGCTATTCTCAAGACATCCTGTGGGATCTACACTTCAGACTAGCAGCTCAGCACAAATGTAATTTCATTATAAAGCTGTAGTCTTTTCATATTTTGCCTGTAGTGTTTCTAAAACATTCGTGTTTTTCATTGCACCCTGCTCCATTTCTTTGGTTTTATTCTACCCCTAAATCTGCTTAATGCCTCTAATTTTCACACAGACAAGGAACAGCTACACCTCAGATGCTTCATTAGCAAAACTCCACAGCCCCACAGCCATCAGGGAGGACACAAAGATGTGCATCAGATGATGACCTATCTGACAGCAGAGGAGAAAAAGAGGTTTTGGTAGGTGGGTTGGTGGATGGATGGAATTTCCCATCAAGCAAAAAGCATTGGAGAAGGTGTTGGCATGTAGAACCGGGACTTTACCTAAGTGCATACATTAAAAAGCTGACTACTTCAGTTATTAACTCTGCTGGAAATTTAAATATCACTAATCTCCAGAAGGAATGGTCAGGTAAAACAAATTACTACATTGAGTTATGGTTGAAATCGCCAGCCACAAAGAATCATCACAATGCATCGCTTAAGCTGAGCTCATGTTTCCAAGATCGTCCCCTGAATTTATTAGCAAGAAAATTTGAAATAAGTATATGTGGCTGCAGAGCTGCAATTCATGCGGAACAGTACAGAATCCATAGTTAATTCCGGTGCCAGAGAAAAAAAAAATAACACACAGAGGGTAGGTTTTGTAACGGAGACCTTTTTTTACAGTAGTACATAGACTCAGATCACTTGTACGTATTTAGTGTCTGTCAAATGATGAGGGCTAGGAAGCTTCCAGCCAGCAAAACACAGATGATCTTACCCTGGGCACACCAAACATTTCTGTAACTTGTCATTACCCATGATTTATCTTCCCTGCCACCAGATTTGCAACTTGCTACTACAACACAAGCAGAAAATAGCAAACCATCCCAACAGTAAAAAATCCCAGTTCAATTCATGAAGTTATGAAATTCTCAAGCCGTACTGAGCACTGCCACAGAGAAGAGTCCTGGGATGCTCGTTGGTCTCAAGCCTTCTGTCTAGAAGACAACACATGCACACACCCAAACCCTTGAAGGGTGGTTGTCCCCTGGTTGCCCATGCACTGAGGAAGGAAGGGCAATGTTGCACTTTGCAGTATCATGAGCAGACAGTGTTGGAAAGAAACCAACAGTGTGGTCAGGCGTGGTCAGTACAGAAATGTTTTTGTCAAGGATGGTCTGCAGTGGTAAAGATCTCTTGGTGTTAGGACTCTGTCTTGTGTGCTAGCCTGCCCCACATGTTAAAATAAAGTGTTCTACCGAGACAAACTTGCAACTATCAACAACTCCAGAGAACAAAATATGGGGTTCAAGGAGTGCAATAGTCGTCTTTTTCACAGCAGTGGCTAGTGATCAGTTCAGCTGCTACTGGGGCTGGGGAGACTGGAAACGTGGTTGCTTGCATCTGGTAGGAGAGAAAGGGTCATAAGAAAGAAGCCCAGAGACACATAGAAGGTTGAAGAACATACACACAAAAAAGAGCACATCGTGTCCAAAGGAAGTTCAACAATTTTCCCAGCTCATTGGATTGTGGGAACTTCACTTTTCCAGGGAATAACTATGCTATTTTTAGTGGTTTTATGATATAATTTGTCACAAGCTGTCTCAGGAGACTATCAGCAATTGGTTTCAAGCAGCATCTGACCACAAACACTTATCCACATGCGATTTAGAACATCTGGAGTGAAGGAGTCAGCTTTCAAAGCATGCCAGCACTGCACTGCCTCCCCACATTTCTACTCCTTCCTTGCAACTTTGCATCCACTGTCAGACCATGTGTAGAAAGCGGGCTCGAAAAGGAAAGCTCAAAGGCCCCAACAATACATCTGTGCTCTGTATTTGTTGTAAGCACACAGGGAGAAGGAACAGTGCCTGCTTTGATGAGGAACGTGGATGGGGATTGCTAGTGGCACATTCCTGGCATTACTGAGCTGCAGTGATTTATACGTCAGGTCCCTAAGGGTGGGAGATGTGATTCTTGGCCTGGAGGCAAGCCAGCATGAACTCATGCCAAAGTGTGCACATTGCATTTTGCATCCAAAGACCCCAAAAGGAGGTGCATGCTTTGCTCCATTCCTGCTGTAGGTACCAGCTCTGTATTTGGTGCACAAAGTTCTCCAGCAGCCTGGGAAAATCTTTTCACCAGAGAGCTCTGATTGATAGGTAAATTGTAAATTCACAAAGCATTTCTTCAGTAAAGCTGGGGAAGGAATGGGAAGATATGAGAAAAGAATCTGAGCAAATAGCAGAGGAAATGACATTATTATCCCAGCTGGGAGCTCTGTAATGATTTACTTGGTGTCTGCGCAGAAACCTGCATGAGAATGGGAAGAGGTTCAGACCCCCGCAGAGCCCATGAGAACTTTTTATCACTGACTAGAGGGCGTGAAGGTTTCACACAGCCATTAATTTTGCATTCATCTTTAATTTCTCCAACTAATCCATGTGCATTGGTTGCAATCATACAGTAGTCTGCATTTGCACCACCTTCTGCCTTGCACCTCTGGCTTCCCCATGCATCTTCCAAAAACTGTGCACACTAGGACACATGCTGTGGTGCTACCAGCACTACCCAACCAAACTATACAAATACCAGTTTGGAACAACAAATTCAGCCCAGAGAGAGGGAGAAATCTTGAATTGAGCTTTATGAAGAGGCAATGACATGGCAACAGGATCTGTATCTGCTTCTTGTTCTCCTTTATGCATTTTCAAAGAACAGCTGGTAAAACTAGGGGATGCTTATCTCTCTTAAAGGTAGGGAACCTAGTATTTTGGCACACAATGCATTTTAGGAGAGTTCATAAAGTACTTGAAACCCATTGTGACTGCAGAAAGCACAAGCACTATCCGAACTCATGGTTTTGTATCACAACCTGAGCCAAATTCACAGCTCCCCGTGTCCTCCCCCTGTCCAGCCCCACAGGGCCACGCAGGGCCCTGCATTCCACAAGAGAACTCCTGTTGCAGGGTGACTCCTCCAACTTCCTAGCACATGCCAAAAGCTCACCACAGGGCCAGGATGGCACAGCCAGTGCCATGGGCAGGAGACAAAAGTTCAGAGCATGCTGCTGTGGTGGCAGGAAGCGTGCTGGTTCAGCTCATGCTGAAACATGAAACCACAGCCTCAGTTTCACTTTTCCAGCCATTTTTAGACAAGAAATAGCTATAAATACAGGTCTCCTTTGTAGCTGTATGGATCCAATTTATTTCTTTTTTCAATATCAGGAACTGTTTCCAACTCCATTAGCAGTCAGTTCACTGTAGAAAAAAATAAAAATAAGGAAATTTGTCCCTCTGTGTAAAAGTATATTTTTTTCATGAGTAAAAGGATGTATCCTTAAAGTCACAGTGACCTTCATGTCACACTGCAAGTGTAACAATCAAAAAAAACCCAAACCAAAACAAAAACCCAAACAGAAGTCCAACAAAGAAAGGAGCTAAAAGCTTCCACAAGAGACCAGGCACTATCTCCAAGGAACACAGTGGCCAAATCCCCTAGATAATGAAGAACTGCAGCCAGGGAATGTGCCAGGCCAAAGCTCTTCACACATCATGCGTATTTTCATTTACTTGAAGTACAAACATTCACACATCCTGGTTGAGGACACCAAGAAGACGGTGAGAGCAGCACCTCCTCCTTGTCACATCCCAACAAATGTCTCCCACTGATTAAAGTTGTCATCGGTATTCAACAGAGCAACTACAATCTCCAAAATCCACATGCTGAACAGCACAAGCCACTCATAATGCACAAGTTAAGATGTCTGCCACTCTGACTGAAGCTCTGGGTTTTGAGCCTGGGTTTTCAAGACTGAAGAAGCTTGAGGCAAGTGGCTGAAGAAGCTTGAGGCAAGTTAAACCTTGAGGCAAGTGGCTGCACTATAGCATCCACTAACAAACTTCTGATGCCTCCCGGCTCAAGCACCTTTTCCAGACGCTTCTTACCCGTACTCTGCTTTTGAGTTGCTCTCCCTTCAGAGAAGATTTCCTGTTCCCCTTTACATCCCACCAGTTTCTAGAAATTCTCCCTCAGGCATGACTGAACCCAAGCAGAGATGGACAGACAAGTCTTAGGCAAAAGTGGGCTGTAGGACAGACTGGAGTTATGCAAGACAAGGCAACATCTGGCAAAACTGAGCACAAGGAGAAAGCCACATCAAGGGTAGCCTCTAACAACACCACGGACCAGGATTAGCACAGTAGAGGTACAAAAATAGATCAAGTCTGCAAAAGGCTTTACTCCACCCTGGCTGAAGGCATAGTACCCCAGCGTCTGGCAGCAGGAAAAGATGCTCTCCTCTCTTTGAAAGGGTTTCCTCATCCACTTTGTACAGAAGAGCCTGAACACGTGACTGCCTGAAGACGTGACTGAAACTTGAAACACAGATCTGGCTCATAGACCTCCTTTCTTTTCCCTTTTGTTCTTTTTTTTCTGCTTGTTTGTTTCTTAATCTGAGAAATCCTACTTCTGCCTCAACAGAAAGGAGAAAACCACAAAGGTAAGATCAAAACCCACATCTCAGGACCCCGTGGTGCTTGGGAGCCAAGCACATATGTGACATCACATGATGTCAATACAGCAACACTTCCTAAATACAGCTTTCAAATAAAGCATACTCTGGAAGAACATTTCTGCACCAGTAATGGGCTGTATCCAGAAACAGCTGAAACTTGTTTACTGTTGGTTTTTTTCATTATCCCCAGAACAGCTCATGAAAACTCAGGAACCTGCTACCACAAGGCCACAATCCCAAAATATTAAGAGGTTTGAGATGCAATTAACATTTAAGACCTTCCACTGCAAGCTCATCCACAACTTTTGGACTTAATTTTAAAAAAATAAATGTTAATTGATAGCTTACATTGATTTTGTGTCCAGTTCTGGAATCCTCAATGTAAGAAGGATATGGAGCTGCTGGAACGGGTCCAGAGGAGGGCTACAAAGATGATCAGAGGGCTGGAGCACCTCTCATATGAGGACAGGCTGAGAGAGTTGGGCTTGTTCAGCCTAGAGAAGGCTTCAAGGGGCCTACAAGAAAGCTGGAGAGGGACTATTCATAGAGGCTTGTGGCGATAGGACGAGGGGGAATGAGTATAAACTGGAGGGGGCAGATTTAGACTAGACATTAGGAAGAATTTCTTCACCATAAGGGTGGTGAGACACTGCAACAGGTTGCCAAGGGAAGTTGTGGCTGCCTCATCCCTGGAGGTGTTCAAGGCCACGTTGGATGGGGCCTTGGGTAACCAGATCTAGTGGGATGTCCCTGCCTATGGCAGGGGGGTTGGAATTAGATGATCTTTGAGGTCCCTTCCAACCCAAACTATTCTATGATTCTGTGATTTTGATCAGACAGCATTGCTTTGAACACCTCCAGCTAGAGTCTTCATGATTAAACTTACGCCAAGGTCTCTCTTCCATACCTATAGCATCATGTGAGCAAGTAGAAGTACACAGTGTGGAAGTATATTCACAGCTATTTAACGCTCCTGTGCATCTGAATATAAATGAGTCCACTCCTTTTCGCATCACAGTTAGAAACTACCTATTTCATATTCTAACAGATTCCTTCTTTCAGGCTACAAGAAGGCATGCAGCAAGCTTCAAGGCGGCATGTCATGAGTCAAGCCAGCAGGGACTTCATAACACCACCACTTCAAATGGGTTTCTGTCTTAGAGGAAGAGACAGAGCACATACCAACAGCAGCTTTTCACGTTTCAGGCTTCAGATTTGCTTTTTGTCAGAGTTTTAGGAAACACTGGTGGTACCAATACAGCTAGCAAGTTAGCTCAAAAAGGAACAAAGCATCTTTTATCAAAAACAGCTTTGGGTTAGAAGGGAAATAAAACATTTCCTGAATGTTCAGCTGAAACCAAGATGCCAAGATGCAGTAGTAGGTAGTGGAAGAAAATAACTTAAAAGATTATGTTGCTGCTTTTCCCTGGAGACATATGCCTCCCTTTATCATTGCAGAGAATGTCAGAGGCAGGAGGGAATGGGGGTGGGAGGAAATCAGAACATGATGATAGCCTGGGTGGTCAACAGCACCCAGAACCTCTGAGACCACCCAGCATCAGGATACTGGTGGGGCAAGGATCTGCAACATCCAGAAAAGGTGTTGCCAGGGAAGCAAAAATCAGCATTCACTGTGGCAAAAAGCATCATCTCCCACTTTCAGACAACAGGCTAAAAGGCATTCAGTGTTTCAGAGAGTGAAGGTGAGAGCAAGCAGTGAAGTCCTAGGAGTCTGGGCAAGGACTCCAGCAGGAGGGCTCCCTACCGATCCCCAGCACTTTGTCATGTGTCCACAGAAGAGGTCAGAGGAATATTTAGTTTTTATCTTTTCTCTAATAATTAAAGACCATAAACAGTAGAATGTTATAGAGCAAAGAGATCCTTACCTTGGGTTAAGTGCCAGATGCAGCCTTGGAGATCAACTGAATTATGAAGAAGAGTTACTGATTCCACAGATTTTCTTTTCATTCATGTTTAAAACCTTTTGTGCTTTGTACTTCAAAATTTTGCCTCACAATCAGCTGTTAATGTCAATGTTCAGGATGAAGGAGAAAGAGAATCTGTTCCTAAAAATCTTTTAGGACTTTCGTCAACTGATCATAATAATAGTTAATTGCAATAGCCTCAAACTGTCCTAACTCTCATTTTAAGTCAAAGCACGAATACTCAATTCATCCATATGCCCAAAGAAACAGATCAGAACTGGCTCTAGCTGATAACTAGACTAAACTGATATTTGTGTCACAGCTCCAGTCCTTTAACTAGCACTAATTTTTCCATAGACAACTATATAGCCAGACAAGAAATATTGATGTTTCCTTAAAAACAGTAAATTCCTAGGAGCACTCTTTTTCATCTTTGCATTCCAGCTGATTTTTTGAGACTGGCCAATGCAAATCTGCCTCAACCTACATAAAAATGTTTCTACAAAAATTTTAAACAACTGTAAATACACTACAATGCTCTATTCCCCATCAATCTGCTGCAAAAGAACCAAGAGATTCAGTGCTGCTGAATGAGAGTCAGTGTTATTATGCAAGAAAGAATGTTTTTTTCCATGCAGCATATATACAGTGTGCGCTTAAAGCACTGTTCAGTCCTACATATGATGTTTCAGCAGAAAAAAGTGCTGCTCTGCCAGAAAATTCTGGCAATGAAGTGTTTTTATTCCCTAACCTCTCTAGGAGGATACACGCCAGGTAGTCGTAAAATGGAAAGTCTCACTGCAACCGGAAAGGACATGCAAAGGCTGTTCTCTTTGAGGGAGGATTACACTGTCTGAAATAAGTCTCCTGAAACTGCTTAACAGGTCACACAATTTCAGACAGACAGGTCTGTAGTGCAAACTAGCAAATCCTGAGCTGGAATGGCTACAAGGTTGCACTACCTGCCAACAACCTTTAGTTAAGGTTTAACTGGAAGGTCAGGAGACAGTGACAATTATTTTAAACTAGATGATTAAAAGCAGTATCCACAGAATTTTAATCACTTCAAAGGGTTTTACAAACATTGGTAAAGGACTGTGCCTCAATGTCAGAGATAAATGTCTGTGTAAGCTACAAAATACTCCAATATGGATGGAAGCTAGATAGGAGGAAAGTCAGAACTCACCTGTCCATGATGCTAGAGTTAACTTAAAATTCACACTTCTCTGTATTCTTATAAGTTGGTAGCAACCCCATAAAACACTTTCAGTTCTGTCTTTGAAATGCATGCTTGTTGGGAAGGTCTAATGTCCAAAGAAGCACAGACATGTGCTTCCTGCCCATCACCTCCTGCCCATCATTGTCACACTACAGTGCAATTATCTAAAATAAATATGGCCGCTTCCTATAGACTATAGAAAATATTTTTGTTCAGGATTAACAAAATCTTAAGAATTAACAGTGAAAGTTATGCTGATAGGGAAAAACTATCTCATTTCATATTAAAATCTTGAATTGATTCTTCAACTTTTCCCTAGAAGTCTTTGGAAAAATGCTCTCATTTTTGCAATGAAACTAAACCTGGATTAAAACTGAAGCTGCTTTTTCTGATTTTACATTTTAATTTCTTTCTTTCCACAATTTGTACGATGAACAAAAAAATACTTAGATCAGGATACAATTGTTAAGGAATAAAAGAAAGAAAAAGATCACAAGACAAAACCCATAGAATATGATAGGTTTGGAGCCAAGAAAGCTATTTTTTGAAAATCAGGTAGATCTGGCTATTAATACTGTTCTTAGGGAATCCATCCAAATTCTAATATTAGGGAGGTTGACTTTGCAGACTATTCAGAGAAAACAGTATCCAGGAAAGGACTTGTGCTGAGGATTTGCTATGAGCAAGGTTACTGTGAATTACTGAGAAAGACATGATGCCACTTAAGGAGTTGGACTCGATGATCCAGTGGGTCTCTTCCAACCTGGTGATTCTATGATTCTACAGTTCTATGATTCTATGAAAATAAAAATACCTTGTGTCTCCAAGTCACATACCAATGGTGCATATAATTAACCTAAAAAAGAGTCAGCTGCAGTTTTTAGATTTGATGGCAGTAAGGAAGATACAGATATAGAGAAAGTATAGGTCTAGGAACAGAATTTTATTTTCTTCTGGAAAGTATCATGCAACAAATCTCATTCCTTTCAATGATCCTTGCCCAGCTTTCAGATAACAAATTAAAATTTACAAGTAGAAGTATGCGTAAAGTTAGCACCACAGGAATAAGTCTTCTTTTTACAACTCGATTTGATAGAAGGTTATAAAAGAAAACAGAGGAAAAGAAAAAAGCTAGCTGACCTTACATCTTTATTTTCAACATCCTAGATACTCAAATCTAAACATCAAGATACCATATCTAAATATTTCATGTTCAGCTAAACTTGCTCTGCACATTAAGAAATATGTGAGCATCAAATAGTAACTATCACAAAGTACCAGCTAATACGCAAGGTAAAAATTGTAAAGGTACATAAGAAGAAATGAAACAACAGAGATCAAAGTGAGGAATTATGCCCCTCTTCCAGTCTTAAGCTAGTCTTGCTATTGTGATTTGCTGCAAAGATCAAAAAAATAAGAGATGTGTATCACATCTGCATTGGATGGATCAGATCTCCTAATATTATCCTGTAATACCCTAATTTCATGGGCCAAATATCCAGATGCACTTAATCTAAACTCTCCCATTTCCTACCTGCAGGCAATGAGAGGATTACATCAGACATCAAAGGTTTGCTTTCTTTACTTTTATATTAATTTTGAATTAATTAGCCCTTGTGGTTTTTACGGTAAGGTTTTCAAGATACTGAACAGTTTTACAAACCCTCTCATCTTTGACAAGCAGCAGTTCTAATATAGGATTTAGGAGTTTAAAATACCATGTTATTATCTGCTGTCTTCTTAAGGCAATGGAATAATTTGAAGTATCCTAATTTTGCATCATAAATTGATAGTACAATTTCCTTTGTAAGCATCTCTAATTACAACACACATAAAATGAGTGAAATTTTACTAAACAATTAACCTATTAATTAAACCAATATTAACCAATTATTAAAAGAAGGGTTCAAACTAAGACGATAAGGAAGAGGCAACTTTTGGTCATAGTTTGGAAGACACATCTTTCGATTACTCCCACCTTTCTAGGTTATGTGCATGGACTTTTAATAGCAACATTAAGCAACCAGTTTAAACAATTGTCTTGCACCCAGGTTATAGCAAAATAATTTACTTTAATCGAAAAGCAATGTGTGGTATAACCCAAACCAGCTGTTTTTTTCAGACCAATAACAATTAGCATTAGAATATCTATTGTAGCAAAATGCCATTTTAATGCAGAGAGCCAGCGTTAAGGTTAAATTACCCAAAGCAGCCTTCATGGCCGTGAGTGCTACATAACTTTACCACCAGGAGAGCAACAAGACTCTGAACTTTTCTTTATCTTTCCTTTATTCATGCTTGGACTTCCAGCACTGCACATCAGATACCCAGGGTCTTATTCTGTCCTATATCAGACTGCAAAAATACTGTCCTTGAATCAAAAAAATCAAACAGTCACATCCAATAAACCCTTCACTTGAGCAGCTACTTGTATCTAAAAATGCATCTCTCCTTCACGATTGCAATCAGTTACACTGAAAGTTTATAATGCAGCTCTTGATTGTATTTTCTGTGCATGCATTTACATCAGGCACACAAGTTATATAAAATAGTTTGGAGTACAAAAATATGGTTATAACATAGGAGTGCCAAACAGTACAGAACTAGAACAGTTGTATTACTGTAATATCAATTTATATACAGACCCCCAAATTAAGGATTTTTTTTAATTCTAAGTATTCTTCCCATATCGACAACTGTAGTGTACACTTTAAAAACCTGCAAATTAACAACACAAATTTTAAACCCCTACACTGTCTATGCAGTCTGCACCAATCCTCTTTCTTGCACACAGAAATGTACTATAAATATTTTTTCACAAAACGTCATGTATGGTTTATTGCACATTGTACATGCCAATATCTAACAGAAAGGCCCAAACCCTTCACTTTATAACTAACTGCTTAAACACCTAGCAGTTTCTTCTGTTATGAATACTATGGCATTTTTCAGGCTCTAATCTTAACTGATAATTTAAAAGAAAAAAAAAAAGCAGATCAGAAAACATGCCATGAACTGAATTATTTTGTGAAAGAATCAAGCTTCTTTAATTTTACTGATTTCTACTGTATAAAGTAATTAAAAAAATCTGACCTGATGAAAAATATTGTTTCAAAATGTCTGCTTTTTTTAACTATACAATTATGCATATAGATGCTTGTATAATCATGTATTCTTTCTGTTTTGAAGAATTAGATGTTCCTGTGCTGTACTGAGTAAAGATCAAGTTACATAGGTTCTAGTGTTAACTACAGGAGTTAGTGTGTCGGTCTTTTTTCTGCCAGTCTCCCTTCATCTGGCAGTGGCATGGAAGGAGCCCGTCAGAACACCAGAACAGGCAGTATGAAAAGACACTGGGCACATGTGGCCATCAAGCATCAAGGCCATTCATGATTACTGTGAAGCAGATCTCTAGACTAAGAAATATGAGTAATTTACCATTAATATGTGGGTTTACGGTATGCTGCACTAAAATATGACCGCTAAACAAAGAGAATGATTCATGTATGACAGATACATGCCAGCCAGTAAAAATGCTTCACTGGGTAAAAATCTGCATTTTGAGGGTTAAAACTCTGGCATGAATAATAAGATTAAAAAGTCAATTGGTCAAGTGTTTGCCAAGGGTTTCTAAAGCTATTAGCCATTAACAGCGACAGAAAGGGATAAAACCAGCAAAACCAAGCAGATAAAATTGCACTATTACAAAGAAACAAGTCCATGAAAGGGAGTCACCAGCTGCAGTTAAGGCACAGCCACTTCAAGAAGTCGATTGTTTTTTCGCTTGCAAGTTGGGATGTTGCCATTTTTCTGGCTGCCTTGTATGAACTTCACACACACTTTGTCTTGTCTGAACTGGACAAGAAACCTAGGACAAGGAATAAGATACGTTTCAGTTAAAGGTGGAAAAAAACCCCCAAACATGAGGAGCAGAAGTCTTCTGTTTGGTTCTAAGCACCACTCCAAGAGAAGTCACTTTCAGGTATATACTATTAATAAGAGTCAGGGAATAAAATAATAAGCCATAGGTTATGGTAAAGCTTGAGTCTCCTTCAAATAGTATCTCTTATTATTGCATTCTGCCTGTAACTCCGGATCTTTTACAATAATTAGTTTGCTATACCTTTAGAAAGAAAGCAGTTTGAAATAGAATTTCTAATGTACCAGAACTGCAGAGCAAGGGCTATTTCCAACTGTTTCACCATCAGTCCAAAAGGACTTCTCCATTTTCATGGGGGAAGATAAATGCTTCTATAGCAACACCAGGAGCACTTTTTTTTCTAATCTACTCTTAATTTCATAGCTCTAGTATTTTAGTAGCTCTTATATTTCTACTCAGTTAGCCATTACAGCACCCTGCCAGCAAATGGGAAAATTCACTTCATTTGCAGCAGTCTCCACACTTACATATATCCTACAGTCCAGGATAAATTAACCTGTATTTGACTTTTCACTTTTTACTGGAAGAGAAATTTCACTGAATACGGAGAAATGCTTTTGAAAAAAACTGGACCCACCTAGGCTCCTGTGGAGACTTAAACTTCTCACTGATCTGTATAGCAAGATTAAAAGCAATAAACAGAGCAGTACTGCCTTTTGGCTCACATGCAGTAGTTGCTGACCTAAAAAGTCCTTTGTAATACAGCAGATTTTCCCTCTTAGCATCTTTAAGAAGTCCTCCAGTGGAGGCCAAAAACTTTAAAGAATTTGTTCTACAGCCGGAAACCACAAATCAAGCTGATGGGAGAGCTCAGGGGAGGAAATGGCCCCTCCCGCACCAAGCTGCCCTTCAGTCCTGCTTTCCTGCTGCACAACCCAGACACTGAAAATTAACTTTTATGGCACTTCCAGCCATGCAAGCATCTGCAAAACACAAGTAGGTCTTACAGCCATCATCTCTTGTCACCAACGCTGCATTTCCCTAGACCCACTGTTCTAATACTCTACATATAAATGGCACGTCTCTTACTAGACATATCCCTAGATAAACAGCATTTTTACTTATATAAGCTCTCTTCCCAAAAAGTAATGTACAGTAGTCAAAGTAAGGCCACATTTTCACCTCAGTTCCTAGTTCTGCTTGTATCTAAACCCTAGCAGAGAGGCAAGAGTACTGCTTCACCATCGACAGAGATGGAACTGCTAAAAAGGAAGCAAACAACTTGAAATTATTTAGTCTGGATAAACTCAATAGCAATACACGCTTGAACATTTTTAATGTGCAAGACAAGAAACAAAACCACAGTCCAAATGCAAGACTCCCAGAAAGCATACTGTTTTCCAGACCTAGGCAGGCAGGCCAGACAAGTGTTTAAACTTTGTCTTAGTGGTTTATTCCTTTGTAGCCAGCATTACAGAAACTTAGTGGGGACAGCCACAATCTTTTAGAGGCTAAAACCATGCATCCTTGAGCAAATTAAAGCACAACTCGTAGTGGAACAAAGGAAAATAGCCAATGTAATTTTTAAGGGAAGAGCAAGATTAGCCTTTAAATAAACTCTCAAATCTGAACAGATACAAACTGCACTCACCATCATGACTCTAGAAAACAAGCAGAGCGGTGCATCCAGATAAAATGTTCAATTTTTGCCTACAGAAATTTTAGTTCAGTATTGCTAAATGGTTCCAAATTTTCTTCTTTATTCTAATTGAATAAGCCCACCAAATCAGCACAACTGAAATCAGGGAGCACTTCACACAACAGAGTGTACAACAGTGGTGGACTAAGTAAGAGACTCTTCCTCAGCAAGCTTTAGGAATTCACACATAGACACATGCATACACTAACATTTTTATTCCCTAGCTACAAATAATGCAAGTGCAGTCCTTACTTAACACCAGAATAAGAAACTGCATCAAGCTGAAAGAAATACTAATGTGAGATGCAAGGTTTTTATCAAACAAAGCTTTTTAACAATCAAAAACCTGAAAACAACATCAGGTGCTTTAAACACCATCATCAGGAATTTTAGAAATAGTTTTTCACCTTCTCAGAAAAGGAGGTAGAGCTTTATAGACCTACATTACTAGCACCATTATGTGTGTTTGAGGAAGATCTTTTAATTCAGTTTTGGTTGTTTTCACTAGAACTGGGCATCTGCTCTTCACTCTGATGAGCTGATAAACATCTCTTAGGCATATGTGAACTTTTCAGCCACATGCAAAATGATTCTCTCAAATGTAGTATCCCTTAATGATTTCTATTCTGCTTCATAGCCCTGTTTGAAACAACCTTAAGAAAAAATTTTATCTAATGTAAATACAATGATTTTCAAGGAAAGAAGAGTCAAAATGAATACTAGGAATAAGTACACACTGAAAATTGGATCCTTATTTACAAGTATTCTGTCAAGACAAAATAAATATTAGTTGCACAACAGTGTTTTTATTTTTCTAACATTAGATACTTGACTTTTTAGCACGTTGCACTGAAGGAAATGTACTTTTAAGCAAACAAGAAACATACTCATCAGATATCTCAATGTTAAGCTTCTGTTTGGTTTGGCTGAGAGTAGTGCGGTAAAGTTTAGTGGCCATTTCAATAAGGTGATCACTGCTGAGCAGGAAATCTCCTTTACTAGCTGCTTCTGAACCCTGAAACAGAAAGGAAAGTCATTAGGACTACCAAAACCTATAACAAGAAAAATATTAAATACCAGCCAAGCAGGAGGTTTTACAAGGAGTATTCTGTTCACAGTGCAATGAAATGACAGTCTTTTGTCTTGTACTTTAGGTAGGAATGCAGTGCAGTGTACAGGATCAAAATACAATTCACTCTCAAATAAACTACAAACCTGTTGAGAAAGTTAAAACCCTCTTCTGACTCTAAAGGAGGGTCAGATTCATTTGTCCCATAAAACTGTAGAGTTCCTGTATTATTCTTTTGGCTACACTGCAGCAAGCTCACAATATGTTCAGAAAACAGAAACCAGTTACCAGCACCAGTATTATGATAAAGGTAGTATAAAAAGACACTATATAGGATGTTCTTGAAATCCAAGATAGAATACAAACACTAATGATTTCAGCACAGCGATGGTGACAGTGCAGTAAAGCAAATACAGCACTCAACTAAGTTCTTTAGAATGGAGCAACCAAATCAGTGGGGTGCCATAATGTGGATTTCTCAGTATCCCATAAAGACTAGAGAAATATTCTGCTAGTGTGTCAGGAAGAATTATATGAGTAGCTAAAAAGGAAAACACTGCCACAAGGTATCCAAACAAGATTAAAGGCCCGTATTGCAAATGGAAAACTCCAGTCCTGAAGAGCCTACGCTGACAGATGAAGTCTGATTTTCACAATGATGGTTCATAATGCACTAACTGTTCTCATTTGGCTTCAATAATTTTAAACCAAAGTTTTTTACAGATATGGTAAATTTCAACAAACTTCTAAACCTACAGGTTAACCGCTACAATTTAATACCACAAGATAATTAATAAACCATTTTTATATCACTGCATGCAAAACAGTCATACTATTGTATCGTAAAGTGGTAACCAACCTCCTTGAGGTGTACTGCGAAGAAGCCATCATTCTGGGAGCTCATGGATACTTTGGTAACATCTCCCAGCGGAACCTCTGACTTGATAGTCCCAGATTTTTGATCCGCAAGAAGAACATTATTTTTGGTTAACAGGAAAATCCTGGATGTGGCCTGTGAAAATATAAGAACGCAAACCATTATCTACACAAAGAGAGAACTGATCTTACTGAGCACCTACTAAGACTACAAGCATTTCATAGAGTTAATCAGCTTGGCCCACATTAGTAAACACAAACATTTGATGTTCAGTAAAAGCTGCAGATCAGTTAAAATCAGCTCAAATTTATTTATATGTTTGATTATAGATTGAGAAGCTTAGCTCATTTTGGCATATATTCTTAGATATAAACACTTCCTTTAGTTACTAGCTTATAATTACCAAATTCAGAAACTAAAAAACAAGATAACCTCATTTCTAATGCTCTGTCAGCCCCCAGGAAAACCAACTTACCTTTTCAGTGACAGCTAATTCAGGACTCAGCCTCATTATTTACTATTATTAATCACCAATTCTGTGTTGCAGAACAATACAAATCATATAGATACTTTCAGTGTTATGTTCCTCTCCCTTTATCTATTGGAATTATTCTTTAGGAGGATATGCATTCATATTTTCAAATGAAAAATATTCTTAAAGCATGAATGTGGCTCTTAAATTCACCTTAGAAAATAATGACTAAGATAAATGAAAACTGAATCTACATACAGTTGTAAAATTCTCCTGTAAAATTTTCAATAATAAAATCAACTGTTATAATTATGAAGTAGCTACCTTAAGCCCATGGAAGCATAGCTCTTTTTTTTTTTAATCTTGAGAGCTGTAGCCTATGTAAGTACAGGAAAGATATCGTCTTAATTTAATTAGTTTCTTCTAAACCAGAAAATTAACTTGGCATCCACAACAGGCAACCTAATTTCACTCCTACAAATTCATAAATGGCATCTACATCTGAGAAGTTGAGATCTACTATTTCTAATATTTAGACAGTTATGGTGAAAACAATTACATTTACTAAGGAAGGATAATAGTTGCTGTTTTAATAAGTATCATTTAAATGCAAAACAAGTTCTGTGTTGGCAGAATAAAAAAGTACCCAGCATATTTAACAGCTTTATTCAAATGACACAAGAACCTTGTCTCTTCATTCTGATATCAATCAGAAGACAGGCAAAGCTAGCAGAATATGTCACTCAAAATTTTAAAATTTTAAAACATAATAAACTGTGGTAATAAGGAGCTTGAATGACAGTGTGAACCTTGAAAGGTTAATTTTTCTAAATACTTGAAAAGAACAATACTCTTAATGCTTATTTTCTTCCATTGGCAAACAGAAGATCTAAAGTTGGTACAGAGGCTACATTTAGTTGTGAATCAATACAGTCTGTTTCCAGAGGATAAGATGCCATTTTTGTTTGGAAAAGTTGTTGAAAACTACAAAACCAAACAAGCTTTTAGTAATCTTTATGTAAACCGAAAACAGGTGTTTTAAACCACCAGTTTACATAGATCCAACATTATCAGTCTTGCCCTTAGAAAAAAGGACATTTTTTAAAACCCATACTATTAAGTGGCAGAAATTAAGTCTCCCTCTCAGTTTATTTGTAACAAGAATAATAGACCCTTCTGGATGAAGGAATTCCATTTTATTACCTTCCCATTAGCTCTATTGATCTTATTCACAACTTCTGCAATAATGATCTTTTCATCCACAGCATCTTTAAGTTTTCTGTACTTCGGGTTCTTGCTGATTTCCAAGTAAGCCCCTTGGAACGGCTGCCCAACACTGCCCAACAAAAATCAAGAGAAACACAAGTTAAATATGAATCATAGGGAAGAAGCAAACCTCCTGAAACAGCCTTTTTCTGCTTCAGGCTTCGTGGAGCTAGGAGATGCACCAAATACCATTTCCAAAGACTCTATGCTGCCAGAAGCTTCCTTAAAGCTTGAATAAATTCTCTGCCAGGGAAAATCATTTGCTGCTTCATTTTTAGCAAAAAGATACTCTAAACAAGCCAGAAACTCCTACTCACAATTTCTACCTGTTTTAAACAGCAGCATTGCAAACTATTTTGTGATTGTCCAAAGAATAACTAGAACAATACATAACTTGAGGCAAACAGGGCTTTTAACATGGTGTTCATTTATGCAGCAAAATTGTCCTCCATCCTGCTGAGACGAAGTGCAGTGCCCTGAGCTCTACCCCAGGACTCTTCAGGTCAGCACCACTATTCACCCAGTGTGGTGGTGGTGGCATTAATCTGTGCAATACAGGCATACTATGTCAGCTGAAAATAACTTGCGAATTGCTACCGAGTAGCGTGGATTTATTTCCCAGCACTTTATCCAAGGGGAAGGAAGGAATGAGGAGAGGTAAGAAATGGTGTGTGCATTAGACACAGAATCTTGTACACATTAACAGCACAGTGATGGTGAACAGAGAAATCTATCACCAAAGATAGTAATAGGATTTTTTTCCCTGCTCTGAAAACATTTTCCAATTAAATGGGCCAAATTGCTATGGGTATAAGACACAAGAACATCCCTGTGTATGCAATCAATTCTGATCTAAGATCACTCAATAGTCTCTGTGAAAACAGAGGAAATAAAACTTCAGTAGGACCAATGCCTCTGCTCTTCCACAGTATTTCAGAGTGACAGACTCTGAAGAGAGAAGAACTTGCCTTCAAGATCTGCTGTCATTTTTCAAATGTGTACCAGCTCTTTGGCAAGATTTGTTGTGCTTGCGAATCACCTCATCTTTATCAACTTCAAGGTTATACTGTAAGAGCTTTGCTATCAGTTAAGAACTGGTGAGTGCAGCTGCCACTTGCTTTGTTTGGAAGTTACTCTAACTAATCAGTTATTAAATTACAGTCAAAGTACTAAAGGCAAAGCTTTACCGAGACTAGAGCCCAAGAGGAACCAATATATTATGTGGAATAGCACTACCTTAGTATTTGCACCTCTGCACAAAGGGAGATGGGAGAGAAAAGGAAAGTTACTGGCACCTTAGTACTCACAAGTCCCACTCTGTTCTTAAATAACTATATTGCACAAAGAAAATTAGCCATATCCTCTTAATCATTATCATACTAACTAATTGGAAACTTTATACTGTAATTTCCTCCACCCCATGGCCAATTAAAAAAACCCAACAGGAACAAACCAGCTCTGAATACAAGACAAAAAGAGATGGAAATGTTTCTAAATGAATGCAGGGTGTGGAAAGTAATCTAAATTTCTACCATGTTGGAGCTTTGGTGTTTTTGTTTTTATTAATTAGCATTGTGAAACCATAGTCAACAATACAGTCAATTCCCTGTGCAATTCGTCCCTAATCAAGCAATGATGACTTACAAGATAAAACTGAATTGAATTTACAAGTTACTATCATGTATACGACTTGAGAATGTCTCAGATAAAAGTAAATCAGACCTGTGCTTTGCTGCATAATATTTCATTGTTCAGCCTTCGTGTAAAAACCACCAAAACAGGGATATAAATAAAATTCCTTCCTTCCCAAGGAGCTCTACAGTGATCAGATGTACACTGACTCAAAGGAAAAAGTCCTGCTTGCTCCTAGAAAAGTCCAAAGGCAGCATCTTCCTCTACTCCTAGCAGAATAAAAAACCATCCCAAATCAAACAAGGAACAAACCACAAGCTAAGATATAGAACAATTAAAAAAGTGATCTGCTGAAGGGAAGGAAGAGAAACACAGTGAGCCCATCACAGGAAAAAAAGGGAAATGCCGTACTAAAAAAAATGAAACAAAACAAACCCAATAAAACACACAAACAACCAAGCAGAGCTGCCCTCATCGACTCTTGTAGATTCCTGTTCCTCCCTCTACTAAACCTTATTTCTTGCTCTACAGTGCCTTGTTCCTGCTCAGCTCAAACTATGACTTCTAAAAAAAAACTCTCCAGAGATGGACCAGACTTTCATTTTGAAGAAAAACATTATTTCTAAGCTTGTATTGACTTAAAAAGTGCAACTCAACTTCTTTCAAGGACATCAGATCTCTACTTCGTCAGTTTTATTGCGTGCAAAAAAAAGTACATTCCTTAAGTTAAACCAGATACTACTGCACTTTTTCTAGTACTGTTAGCTCTGTAGACAGCAACAACAAGAACTTTTCAGTTTTAAACTCCTCAATAATATGAGAAACCAAAAAATTATTTGCAGAGATTTCACATTTTTAAAAATCTCCAATTAAAAAAAGAAAAAGATTGTAAAATGGAAATAAACTTCTAAGCACTTCTTTTTTTTTTTTTCTTTAAAGTATCCTTTCAAAATGATATATACCAATGTATCTAACTGTCAAATTACCTGATCTTCACATTAGAGCATTATGCTGAATGTACTAAGTTTGAAGATACGATAGCTTCCTGCTGAGCCTCATCTGGGAGTGACAGTGTCACTGACAGCCTTTTGGTTCACTCTGCATTTAACTGGTTGCAAGAACCAGCATGATGGAAACTAGGGGAAAGGGTGAGAGTTACTCCTTTCTACAAGTTCTCCAAACTTTTATGATGTCAACAGGTCATGGGAGGTTAGAACAACAAAACATCATAGGTTCTGGACAGGAATGCTTAGTGGGCTGCAACAACATCTAAGTTAGAAGCAAAATGAGGATTTTCAGGATTATAAAGTAAAATGATTGAGTGACATTGTCAAACAAGTAAAATGCACTTTCCTGCTTCAGACAAAAAGCAAAATCAAGCCTAGTTTCTTAAACCTAGGTAAGGATACTGAATTCATTGTACTCTTAAGCCCAGCAGAATAAGTCATTACCTGGATGGATATAAAGCCTTCTTGTCCTTGAAAAGTTCACTTGCCTCCAGTTTTTCTTCATATATAAGCTTCTGCTGATCTGTGAACTGGTCTCTGTACTTTTTACACTACAAAACATGATATGTTAAACAAACAAAAAATTACCCTTCCAAATCTGATCTGAAGCGGCATTACCACAAATTAATGTTTGCTTATTGCTCAAGATGCAGATTCTTTGTATATTTCTGAAGTGACTCAGCTCCATCCTGCATGCCACTGTAGCACAGTAACAAACAGCAGAGGTGGTTTTCTTCTCATTCATTCTAGGTACTTCTGAGTTAGACCAAAACAATATCTAAAACATCTTATTAAACATGTTGCATTTTAACTTGAGCTTAATCTATCAGACACCAGTCATGGGTAGACTGTGTGAAAAAGGTTCACAGAAACATATATATAGTTCTATGACTGTGGAAGTTTATGTAAGGAGAGAAAAAGAACAAAACACGGCTGAGAGGATGAATTTTGCAGGCTCAGAAAGACAGACTGTTCCTTGACAATTCACAGTAAATGTAGCCCACAGGATCAGTAAAATGTCTCATCAGCACTTATGGACACTCTTGCTGCTCTCTCCATCCAAAGATCCAAATCAAATTTCAGCTAAGCACAGTTCATAAGTAAAAAATTCCACCCAGTACTTCCAATGTTGGTCTAAGTGCTAGTCTCAGTCCTGGCCACGGACACAAATATTATAATCTACCAATTAAGAGGCAACAGGAATGCTGCTTTACTGTTAAGTTCAAAGCTTATGTCAGGAAGCAATCCTCCCTCCCTAGCCCCAAAAATGAGTAAGTAAGACAGTTATACCCCTTGTAGGCCAGAGACAATGATCAAAAGACATGCTTCTTCTGAAGAAATAAAATACCCTGTCTGAACAGGAAGAAAAAATAGGCTATTCGTGAACCACGCAAAACTATTGAAAACCATGTGATGAAGTCCCACACAGACTGGACCAGAAAGTGTCCTACCCTCCACAAATGGAAAATTCTCTTTAGTTCCTTGTGAGTTGAATCCAAGAAAAGGTAAGGCCTCACTGGCCAGTTTTTATCTATTGGTGATAAAGAAGGCATCTTATTCTTGATTTCCAGGAAGTACTTTTGCATCTGTGATAAAATTGAAGCAAGATGTTTTGTTAATGTTTAAATACCAGAGTTATTGAAACAAGCAAGGAAAAGCAGATGCTCTACAATTAAAAGCACAGATACCAAACTGCAACTCTCAGCTTTAATAAACCTGATAATGGATTTTAAAAGCCAGGTATACCAAGAAATGCAGATTTAGATATCATACAAGCATGATAAATGCTTAGTTAGTGCCATTCCCACACTTTCAAAATACTACTACTATCCTTTCTTTACAACATCAGAATATTTAAGCTGTCATTTTTCCACATGCTTAGCTTGGACATTTCCTTCCAAAGACTGCCAAGGCAATAATACAGCTGTCACTTTGGCTAGAAAACAAAAGTTTGAGATGCAGAAAATGCAGATGTGCTTTGATCCAGTTTATACATACAAGTCTCTGAAGGGTAAATTCATAAATTTTTCTTCCAGCATTGGCTCTGAAGAATTTTCTGTACTCTCTACGGACCTGAAAAGTTAAACAAATCCTCAAAGTGAATAGAAAGAATGAATTTGGTTCCACAGGTACTCTCTTAAAAAGCTCTATGGCAAAAAATACTAAAAAAGCATACAAACATGCAAAGTGTTCCCTGAAAAATGAAAACTTCCTGAGTACAGTGGGCCCAGAGGTCAGAAAGTTACCTCAGATAATCTGAGTACAGACACTTGCAAATTCAACAGAAAAGTTTAAATACTTTTCTCTGAAAAGGTAAAGTATTCAAATATTCTTGAATTTACAGCATTAATCCATTTTCACAGGGTTTTGCATAAAATTGGACTGGAAGAAGTATCATCAGTAATACATATTTTATTGTGTCTGAAATGGCACTAAACAGATATTAATTACATAGTTAACTGATGAACTGTTTCTGATTTTTCTCCTTTAAGATTCTTAGTACACAGAGTTCACTATAATAAAAAAGTGACTTTTTTTTCAGAGCAGACTTACGAATGTCTTTTCACATTAGCATTCTTCGTTACAAAAGGAAAATAAGATTCTAATCTTTGATAAGAGCAGAGAATCAACACAAAGATTAGATAATGTCAGCAAGCTTGATATTTGCTCCTACAAATTATTTTTAAAAAAGGGGAAAAAAGTTCAAAAAGTGATCATTGAGAATCATTTTTGCAGGTGATACTGATTTTTTTATGCATGCTTGTAAGTGCAAGTTTCAGAGCACTTGTTTTGCCCTTGGTACTTCTCTCAGTGCTAATTAGTATAGTGCCTAAATTCACCCCCTCAGAAAACCCAGTTCAGAAGTGAGCACAACGGGTTTGCATTTTCACATGAAGCCCAGGCTCGTGTCAAGTTAGCTGAAACATCCCCCAACTTTTTGCAATCTTTGGCACAGCCTGCAACACACCTGTGAGAAGTTTTTAGTAAAACCCAATGAAAACATCATGGGTTTGCATAATTTACCCCAGAGCAAACTTAGTGGTTATAGCTAACTCACTGTTTTGCCATGTTCACTGTAACCAGAAAATAAAGGGAAACCCATAGAGGGAAAAAAAAGTTCACTTGGCTTATCCCAGTGCGCCTTCTGCCCCACACTCAGCATTGTGCATTTTAAGATAAGCCAACATTTTGAAATGAAGAATCTATCACCATTCTCTATGACAGAATTCCACAGATAAGTGGGTTTTCCCTAATTACACATTAAGATGCATCAACTAAATGGACAACACTCAGCTGTCTTCATGCTATGCAAGTAGAGCACAAAATATTTTCCTCTTCACTTTATAAGAAAAATGACTGGAGTTACTATTCACTGATGTTCTATAAGGTTTAGTGCTCTATAATTAGAATACATTCTTCATGTATTATTCAGGCATGGAAATTAACATACTCAAAGCCACTCCAACCACAATCATCCCAAATCTCACCATACTCTCATAGACTCTCCTTAATGATATTGCTTTGTATTACTTTTCATGAACTGTAAGGTGTGTAAATTAATTTGGAACAAAGGGACTAATATACATGCACACTTCCTATTGGCGCTGTAGGGAAGCTGCAAAGCAAGCACTGAGAAGTGCAAGCCATTCCCAAAAAGCCTATGGAAAGTACCATAAATGCTATTAAAATCATACAATAACCCGCCCCCCAATTAATGGTTTAATCTTGATCACTTTTATCAACTTTAAATCTCTGCCTCCATCTATCATGGGTGAAAATGCATTGCCAGCAGACAAATAAGAATTGCCTATGGTAAGAGGTGTATTACATATTGGGATCATAGACCATGTTCTTATTCAGAGAAGTCTGTGCACTTCAGGTGAGACAGAAGTGCTGCTTACGTTATTTAAAAAATACATTGAAAAACCACATTACAGGCAGAAACATATTCTGGCTGTAATGTGCCTTAAAGGCTTCGGATTCATCAGTTTTCATTAAAATGCTGCTGTTTGATATAAAACAGCCTCTGAGTTCTCAGGAGGGACATACTCTTATTTTAGAACTGTAAAAAAAAGACCCACTTTGGCAGGAATACCTAAAGTGTGATTCTGATCTGCAGAATGACTTCTTAAAATGGCTCTTTTGTATTTCCAGCTCTGGCTTCCATTCCATATATTGCACTGGATTTTTCATATACACAATATGCATAGATTATATACAATTACATGTTTTGTAACTATTTTTCCCATTTCATCATTTTTAGAATAAGTATGAGAACATGACAGCTGGGTTTTAATCTGCATTATCAAGCAGATTATACCTGTTATACCTCTGTAGTCTATAACATTCCTATCAGCAAATCAGATTTCTGCAGTTCTTCAGGACTGCATCTGTAAAACTATGTTTGAAAACTGTGTAATGTAAATCACTTGGTCACAGACCTGAAAACTCTCAAGATACTATTTTCACAGTCTACTTACACAGCAGAACTACATTTTTCCAGATTACAAATATGTTTTCTTTTGCCAACCAGTATTTGAAAGCAAGGGGCAGAAAACAGGACTCCTCTAAGTCTCTATTTTTCTGGGATTTCATGGCTGCCACCAACTACATGCAATGCCATGCCATGAAAAGGCTCAGTGGAAGCAGCATTATCATTAGCTGTACACCACGCCCTTGACACCAGGATCAGGTGTCTAACATAAGCAGCAGTGAGAGTCAAACAGCTCCACCCAACTTCCCATTCAAACAAGCAGAGGTCACAATAAGAAAATACATCTTGTAATCTTTTTGGACAGGTTCTTTGCCAATGTGGGTCAGGTTTGTAAGTCAACAACCATAATACAGAAGCTTTAATCTGACATTTGTCTTTCACTTGAAACTGAAATTTCTGAGTTGACAAAAACCACTGATACCTAAATATTGCTGTAAGTGAGGCATTTTCAGCTCTTGAACTTTTCAGTAAATTCCATGACAAAATTAAGCAAAGTAATTCTGTGCAAAAATCATCCCTACAAGTGAGCCCAGATGACCACTTGTTTAAGGGTTAGTAAGATGCCACGCTTTATTAAGTTCATTTTGACAGACAGGAGTGTTTGAGAAAGTACCTTCAATCCAAGCCAGTAAGCCCAAATGACTGCAACAGCATGCTTACGCCTAGCCTCCTCCTTCAAGCGTTTCAATTCCCTTCGAGCCTAAAAGGTTTAGATAGTGAACAAAAGAGACAGCCCGATGCAGATAGCATAACGACCAGAAAAAGCCGTCTCTCAAACACAACAGCCAACTCACAATCAAGATATGGAAAGATGGAAGAACAGCATTTAACCTTTAAAATCCAACACGTGTCAGTGTGAACCAGTGTGAAGCCACAGAGGAGATGGAAAAAGCCTCCACTGCTGCTTAAGTGGCATGTACAGATAAAAACTTTGTCAGGCCTGTTATTCGCTATCAGTGTTTCCATCTTCTCATCTCTGCACACCTCACAATCCATGGTAACTATCTCGTAACTTGATTCTAATGGAGAACTTTGCCTGCAGTTGCGTGATCAAATTGATGCATATGAAAATCAAGACTTCCTAAAATCTCACTATCTACTAACTTCTTCCACTGCCAAGTGTCCGGGCAGAACAGAATCAACTCTGAAACTCCGTATGTAATGATGAGTTACTGGCACTGTACTGCCAGCATTTATTCTGGAGGCTATTTTTTTTATTTTGATCTTTCTGAACTTAAAAGAAATTCTCCAGCCTGGCAAATTATATCTGTCTTTATGGAATGAAGGGGTAAATCCCTCAAACCTAGCGCCTTCCTTACGTACAAAGAGATGGGCACCTACTGACATTTAATCAATCATCTCCATTTTAGGAAAATAATTTGCAAAGTATTCTAACCACAAAGGCACGTGTGGGCAACTTAACATAATCTTGCATTTTCAGAGCTGCCAGTACATTTGTTATTCAGTTATCTGATGATAAAAGTCAAGTAAGATGAAGAGTTCCAGTATTATAGGATCAGCAGCTCTAGCAATATATCTGCAGTTATCAAGTCATATGCTGTCAAAGAAAGCTGCACAACAGCAGTTCCAGCCTGTGCCAGTTACATTTTCCCAATGTATCTAGAAAGGTTAATTTGCATTAGATCCAGGCTCTTATAAAGAATCCGTTTTCACTCATCTGCCTGGAACAAAAGGTCCTACTATACAGCACTGTACAAACAAGGACTCTGAAAAGCTAAGTATTTGTCTCTCTTGTGAAAAGGAAGGAAACAGAGTCCTTGAGGTCTGTAGCTTTTTTTTTCCTTGGTAAAAGCAAGCAGTTTCTGAAGATAACATTCAAAAACTTTTGTCTTAAATACTCTCTTAAGAAAAGATAAAACATCACACCAATAGCAAGTTTTATCTTTTAGGAGATACTCTTTTTCTAATCTTAATTCAACTTAGATCATTATCTTTAGACTTAACATATATTATTATATTTAGATTATTTATATTTAAGGAATAAGGAAACGAATTTTCATTAAGTTCCTGTAAACCAATTATAAAAATAACTACTAAAACATGTTAAAAATTACCCAAATCTACAAAAAATTTAAATGAGGATCTCTATCACACATAACGCTACTGCACTGCTTTCTGTATGTGTCCTTTTTAATTCTAGAGACCATATTTAGCCTAGGAAGGTAAATATCACTTCTGCAGTACGGAGCAATTTTTTGGTGAAAGGAACTCTGGTTAAAAATAAAATAAATTATCAAGGTGTTGCATTTAAACAAACATAGAGGAAACAGTGCGTCTGTCAAATTACATAGCTACCTAGATACCAAGCCAGAACTGAAAAGATGCAGTCTCTCTAGCATGGGGCAAATTTTGTACAAGTTTGTTTGGATTCCCAGAGCTGCCATTTCATTAGAAATCTAATAGATTTATATCTAAATACCAAAGGTCAAACTCAGCATTATAGAATCACAGAACGATATATATACTCCAGATGTAATTTGAGTACATTTCTCCATCTAGGTGGCAAGGTGTTCAGCAACACCCCACCACCACCCCTCCACCTAAATAATAACTGGAAGATGTTATAAATCTAAAGTATTTGCTTAATGCAGTTTTCACCTAAGTTATGAATTTATTAATCGAAACCAATAAATTTTTGGCCTCTCATTTCAAACGTACACATAACTTACAACTGCAGGCTCAGGGTAAGCAAGAATCTTTCAGTGGGACTTTGCATCTGAAAACAAACAGCTGATACTGGAATTCCTGGGATTTTTCTGGGGCTGTGAGTTTAGAATTGCAAACTAACATCATTTTCTGCTAAAAGATCAGGTCATAAAACCATGCTTTGTATTTACTGAAATTTTCTCACTGGTTCAAATCACAGCCGGAGAACCAATTAAACTAATTAAAATTTAGTAAAACTTAATTGTGTTTTTTCAAACTTTTCAAAGAACTTCCCAACTGCCCAGAGTGCAGAATATACAGCCTGGTGAAAACCTCAATTGTATCAGTAATACAGTATCACTGAAAGCACTTGTTGGGGGAGGGAAAACACATCAAAACACCCCAACCTTTCCTCCCCTCTGCAAATCATGCTTTGCATATTTACACATAGTTAAATGCATTTTGTAATTTGAGAATACTGCAGTCTAGTAGGTTTTCATCCAGTCTAACGGCTTTTGTTAGTGCAAATGACTACTTGGCTCCATGCAAAGAATCTCCTACTCTACAAAAAAATGGCATACAGAACGTCGTCAGATGTATTAAGCGTGGCTTGAATGAAAATGGAAGGAATCAATGATCATGCTCTACTGTTTTGAAGTCAATCGTTATTAGTCATTAATTGACACATTACTACTGTTTAAATGTTGATATTGTTGGGTAATGAAGGGGGCACGTGATATGTGCATGAAGTACCTTATATCCAAGCCAGTAAGCCCAAATAACAGCAATAGCATGTTTATTTCTAGCCTCCTCCTTCAGCCGTCTCAGTTCCCTTCGCGCCTGTGATGCATTTGAAAATGGGATATAGAAAAGCTTAGGAGAGAAAAGGTTACTGCAAGTTCCCAATGGTGCGAGAAAGAAAGAAAGAAGGAAAGAAGGAAGGAAAGAAGGAAGGAAAGAAGGAAGGAAAGAAGGAAGGAAAGAAGGAAGGAAAGAAGGAAGGAAAGAAGGAAGGAAAGAAGGAAGGAAAGAAGGAAGGAAAGAAGGAAAGAAAGAAGGAAAGAAAGAAGGAAAGAAAGAAGGAAAGAAAGAAGGAAAGAAAGAAGGAAAGAAGGAAAGAAGGAAAGAAAGAAAGAAAGAAAGAAAGAAAGAAAGAAAGAAAGAAAGAAAGAAAGAAAGAAAGAAAGAAAGAAAGAAAGAAAGAAAGAAAGAAAGAAAGAAAGAAAGAAAGAAAGAAAGAAAGAAAGAAAGAAAGAAACCATTCACTACAAACAGCAAATATTAAAGCGTGTCCCAGCTTCCCAGACTGCACCAGCTAAAACATGTTAGCAGCAAAAAGAAACACAAAATCAGTAGTTTAAGCTACCAAAAATATTCCCAGATAACTTTATCCTGAAGGGTCTTCCTCATTCTATGTAGAGACAATTATGTGCACAATTTGTTGCCATTTTCTTACCTGGGTGCCGTGCCAATACGCAGCAATTGTTGTGGCAGCCTCATTACAACGCTTCTGATGCTTAAGTTCCCGAAGAAGTTTCCGAGCCTGTAAACAATTTAAAACATAATTTTATTCAAATACTTATAATTTCTTAATGATTTTAAACTAAGGCATTGCAACCTGTAAATCTAGGCAAAATCAATGTTTCCAAATCCTCATGCAAATAAATCGATAAATACTACACAGACTAACATTTCCCGTTCCAGGGAGGATTCTGTGCACAAGTGAGGGAAGTTCAAAGGACCTTAATTTTCTCGTTTTCTTAGACCAATGTCTAGTTTTCTCCTATATCTGCTGTATCACCCAAGATATCTATATGTCTGTCTGTACAATAGCAACAATACTTTTCCTCCACACAGGATGTCTTGTCCATTTAGACTGCAATAAAGAATCAATCACAAGTAAATTGCCTGGCTGCAGGTCCCACTTAAGGTTGCTGTAATACTATGCTTTTATCCATGGCAGTACTACTGTAAAAGAGCATGTTCTCCAATGACAAACAGAAAACCATAACACAAGATGAAATCATGCATTTACCCAGTTTTATTCCAGTAACACTCATGGGAAAAAAGACAGCATATCAACAGTTAGGCTGAACAGATATTTTTAACTCGTTTAAATAAAATAATAAAGACAAAGTAAAAATCAAAAAAGCCCCAGTAAAATCGAATCATACTAGCTCATTGCTGGCAATCTTTAAAACCTTCTCGACAAGAGAAGGTTTACACCTATAGCTAGTGAGTGCAACTCCTTCCTTCCATGTCTGACAGGAAGGAAACGGATTCTAGAATTAAAGGCAGTTCTCTCTTCCCTAAACAGAGGAGGAAGCCACGTTTAGTGAAGTGGACAAAGGTTAATAAAAGAACACAGGAGTCCAGGGACATTTTTTCGGAAGCTGGACAGCAGTAGTTGCTTTAAGCACTGTAGCTGCTTTCATGTGAGCTGTTAACCTTGTATTTACCTCTTCTTACAGCATTGCTCCTGAGGACTCTACTATGGCTGCAGGATTATTCCATCATGAAGTACAAAACTCTCAATGAAGAAGCAAAATTGTAGCAAACTGAGGCAGAGGACAAGCAAACAGCCATAAAGTACTTGTTCAGTACAAGCTGATGAGCACAGCATGCTTTCCTTCCTCCGCTTAGCACACAGAATTGAAGACTTAACCCAAGTAATGTACTGCCCAGGTGACCCAAACTCTTCATTTTAAGCCTGCTTTCAATTTCTTTTCATTCTTTGAAATTCCTGTTAACAATAAAATAACTGCCAACCACAACTTATTTCTTCCAAATATGTACCTAGGTTTGTTCTGAACACCAGACTTGCTCATTCACATTCTACCACATGTAACGAGGGCAACTCTCCAAAATCTCTGGCAGAAGATGTCCCAAAGATAACCTAGTTTATTGTGTTCCCAGCCTTTCACATGCACCATTTGCATGGATTTAGAGTCCAGGTTACACACATATCCCAAACTCACCACCTCCAGGGCAAACACAAGTGTTTAACAAGAGCTACAGCACAGACACAGCTCAATGAACAGAAGGTGTGAAAGACAGGAGGCTCAGTTCACTTGAGATGTGTTTTCTGACCTGTTCCTTTCCTCACCAGCAGTAACAGGAAACTCACCTTCCATCCTCTGATGTAGGACTGTACTATAACAGCTGAACTCTTTGTCTTCTGATACTTTTTTTGTTGCTGTATTGAAAATAAACATTCAATGCTTAGAACAGAATATTGCAATTGTAAATGTTGTATAATAAAATTTTTATTACTAATATTTGAAAATACGATTAAGGATACAATCACTAAATGTAAAAAGTGAACAATTTCCGATCAAGCAGATCAGAGCGTAGATTCTGTGTTCTACTTGAGAGCAAACAAAGCACATCAACAATGCTGCATGGACAATGTCACTCTCTGTTTACAGAAACACTAAGTTCATGGTCAGCAGCACAAAAGTGACATGGATTGAATACTAACAGTAACAGCTTTATTTGCCTCTCCTACCAACAGATTGGCATACAAACCATCACAAATGCTCAGGTTTGTTGGCTAAGCTTTCCACCATCTCTTCATCAGACTTGTGCTGTTCCCATCATCTACAGCCCCTTTATAATATCAAATGCTGATGATAATTTAGGAACAGGAAAAAGGAAAACCCATGGATTTCTGAGTGACAGACTGGAATATTATCCAAGTATGTTAGTTTAAACAATAAATTTCCTGGACAGCCAAGTGTTTTCCTTCTAAAAAGCCCAGTTCTCTAGTAGACCAGTGGTCAGTGTAATACTAAGTGAATAACAGTTGACAGACTTTGCAACAAGGCTTTGAGACTTCATATTCGGCCCACTCAACTACTGTGAATATCTCCATGAGCAAGCCAGAAGGATTCCCCTCTATGTCACATTCATACCATGACTGACATCCGTCATGCCTTGCAAGGGAACAGACAGGCGACTGTCTGCAGACCCTTAAGTCAAGCCTCCAGCACAAGGAGTTGTCAAAAATTTTTGTTTATGCAAGGGATTCCTTCTGAAACCTTCCAAATCACAGTGCCTAACTGTTCTGTTGGGTTAGCAGAACGGTGCCTTCCATCTACATGAAGAGGCTGAGGAATTAACTCTATTGTCATAGTAATTCTGAGAGTCTCGCTATGACTTCATTCTGCATTCTAAGGCAATTGCTGCTGGACCTGTAAAGGTCCACAGTTAAGAAACCAACAATAATGTGAACTTGGTCATGTATTTTTTTTCATTACTTTATAATAAATGTTGTGCCAACCTAGTGTGGTAACTCCATTTTTAATTCATTAAGATTGTATGAGATCATAATGAAGCCATATGGGCACAATGTGATTCTGTAATGCTGCTGCTTGTAGAAAAGGCACATTCAATCACAGAAGTTCAGAGAAAAGAGTTTTTACTGTGAAAAAGCATTTTTTCATACTTTTTCTGCACTATCCATACTTTTCTCTAACCATAGAATGGTTTGGGTTGGAAGGGAATCTAATGATCATCCAGTTCCTACCTCCCTGCCATTGGCAGGGACACCTTCCACTGGGTCTGGTTCCTCAAAGCCACATCCAACCTGGTCTTGAACACTTCCAGAGATGGGGCATCCATGACTTCTCTGGGCAACCAGTTTGAGTGCCTCACCACCCTCACAGTAAAAAATGTCTTCCTAATATCTAATCTAAATCTCCCTTTTTTCAGCTGAAGCAAATACTAATGGCCTTCAAGATGATAAACAGAAGTGGTCATCAAGTGAAAAACAGTGACTGCCAATTCTGCAACTTGCAGTTTAACAAGATGCTTTCTTTCCATGCTATATATTTTATCAATCTTCCTGATACACATCCAATAACAAAATGCAGCTGAGATGTTTTAAGAATTGTTTTGAAAGTTAAAAGCAACAAATCTTTTTTTATTATATAAATCAATGTTATTTACTAACTGATGAAAAGACATGATAGTGTCATAAAACAGTACTGTTCAGCTCATGACACAGAATACCCAGTCTACAAACAGATTTGAAATTGTTTTAGAACTGTATCAGTAACAACTGAACTATAAGTCTTATGAGCTATAATTAAAATAAATCCCTGGGATCCTCCCAAGCAGCATTCTTGAGTATCAAATGCAAAGGTTCCAAATAAGGCAAAAATATAAAAAGCCTTAGGAATGACTGAATTCCACATTTCTATTACTGAACATTTTTTACACATTAACCATATGGTTTGGGAGCACTGTAAGTGCCAGGCAGCACAGCATTTGAGCTGAATGAAAAAGCTTCTTACCAGCTGGCCCACAAAATCCTGCTCTCCCAGAGTTAAAGGACTCTGGTGAGTATTTTAACTACTTAAGCACAAGCACAAAGTAAATACTTAATAGTGGTCTCTAGAAAGTAAGTTTTCTTTTATTCACATTTTTCATATTTAAATACTAACATAAAATTTAATTCTTTCAACATTTCTCCATGCATATCAAGGAAAAATATCAAATGAGGGTTATATGAAATATCATATCTAACTTATATGAAAAAACAGATTGAATGATGAAAAGAATCCCCCATTTAGTAAGGATATTATCTTACTGCGTATCTCCTGTACCAGGAAGCAATCACAATCTGGCTTTTTTTCATTAACAAAAAGCGTGTGCGGCACTTCCAGCCTCTATAAATCTTCTCAATTAAAGTAGCCAAGTCCTCCAACCTCTGCTTTCTCAGATCTTCTAGCTTGAAGAGCTGGGTGCCGAGTTTTTTAGGGTTTTGTTTGTCATTGAAAGAAAAACGGCATGGGAGGAGAAAAGATAAAAAAACCACATAAGCACAGCTAGTGTAAGAGAAATCTCTCCTTTACTCAAGTCCACCTTGAGAAACAGTTTGATTTACTCAGCATCAGACCTGTTGGCAGATACATCAACAGGGTTTGTGGCAGATACATTGCCACAAATCAGTGCACAGAAGTTACATTAAATTCAAGCTGGCAGCTATTGCAGGGTCCCTACTTACACCAATTTTAATGGGACCAACATTAAAAAGTGACTTTTTTAATGCTATATTCCACAGCAATATATTTAAGCGCTGTATCTAGAAAAGTCCTTAGCAACCAGCTATTGAATTATGCAGTTTGTAACAGGCTATCCTTGTGAAAGATGGCTTGATTTTGCAGGGAAAGACATCTTTAACTTACCGTTCTTGGGTTGCGGATGAATATCTTTGATCTACCAAATGAAAATTCTTCTTCAGGGATTTCCAATTCATTACACAGTACCTCTACTCCAGCCCTAATAAGGAGTAAACAAGCTCAACAAACATGACCCCCAGCTCTAAAACTTCTCAGTTTACATATTCATATATTAATTTATGGGAAGTATATAACAGTATATTTTAAAGTCTTAAATAGTGCCTCACATAAGAATGAAAATCTAACACATTTACTTACTGGTTATTTAGCTAAAGACAAGAATAATTGTGGAAAAGATTAAGAATAATTTGATGAAACAAGAGAAAATTTTATTTAACACCATCAGCAATAGGCTTTTATTTTCTATTACATTTGTAATGATTTTACTTTAAAAAAAATGAAAAAAGGAAAGGCACTCAAAAGTACGAGTTTCACAAATGCTAGAGTTCCACTTTAACAACTGCATTTTATAAATGTCAATAAAAACAGGAGAGGAATTGCAAAGAACTTCATAAGGATTGCAACAATGCCTTTGTTACCAATACTGCACTTCCACCACTGTCTTGATAACCTAAAGATTTAAATTGTAGCTAGAGATACTAATCGATTATGAAAGACATTTTAATCATGCTACTAGTAGCCACACGTAAAAGAATTAAGAGAAGATCATTTGCCTACCCAAGACATCACCTGTAAAATTACATGTGAACACTATGCAATTTAAAATTACATATATAAACAATTGATTTGCAAGATGTATTAACTCATAGTTGTTAAGCAAAATTATTCTTGAAAGGAGAGAGAGGAAGACTGCACGACTGTCTTCAAAGAAATGGGTGTTTCTACACTTTGAAAGATGGTTATTAAAGATAAGTGTCCTTCCGATTATTCTGGACTTCCTTGTCATATTGATTCCACTCCAGTCTCTTTCTCCCCCCTTGTTTCTTTCAGGCATAATACATTGCAAACCCAACATGCTCTCCTTGCCCACATGCAAAATCTTTTCCATTAGTAGATGAGTTCATTACTAAAATCATCTCCTCTGCCAAGGAACTGTAATGTTTAGCCTACTAAAAAGTATAGCTTTCCCAGTGAACGAACTCATCCAAAATCTGCAACAAGATGCTAAGGAACAACACACATGTGAAACATTTGAGCCACACTGGCTTAGTTTTTAATCTACTTTTCAAATACTTGTAAGTGCGGAAGATAATTATTCCAATCACTGGAACAGGACAGCTAAGGATACTGATGTTTTCCTACCTGGCTGGCCCTCTCCAGTGGGGCCATGTCTCCTTACACAGCATTTTGTACCTTTCCAGGCAAGGTTCATATGCTTGCCTGAATGCATAACCTGCCCTTCTGACCCGGACGTTCTCCAGAAGACCAAGGTAGCGGATCTGATGGCACACCAGGGCATCATTGAAAATGTGTGCAGCTTTTTTGTCATTGGGTTTGATGCACCTGGAGAGGGAAATGGACAGTGACGCTTGTCTGCAGCATCGTACACGTCAACAACTATTATTCATAGCATCACATATCGGTTTGAGTTGGAATGGGCCTTAAAGATCATCCGGTTCCAACCCCCCTGCCATGGGCAGGGACACCTCCCACCAGACCAGGCTGCCCAAGCCCCATCCAACCTGGCCTTGGACACCTCCAGAGATGGGGCAGCCACAGCTTCCCTGGGCAACCTGTGCCAGTGCCTCACCATCCTCGTTGTGAAGAATTTCTTCTTATCTTCTAATCTAAATCCTCCCCCCTCGAACTGAAAGCCATTCCTCCTCATCTATCACTTCATGCCCTTCAAGAGTTTATCCCTGGATGTCAAGATTTTCTAATTTTTTTTTTAACTTTGCGAAGTATAAACTTGCCAAAGCTTTGTCACAGGGTAATTTACCTAATGTAGTTCGGATTTTTTGTCTGAAGATTTTTCATCAGGGTAGCAACTGAAGCCTTGAACTGTGAACCTGCTGTAGGTGGCCTCTTTAGATTGATCTTAGCCGGGTTACCTTCTGGGAACAAAGCCTTGATAAGAGAGTGACTGGCCTTCCACATGGCCTGGGAGAGGTCACGGTACAGTAGATCATTATTTTTGTCAACAAATCCTTCCACTTGGTACATAACCTGGACAATACAGAAGAGTCTCATAAGAGCATGTTTTGAACAACACAAGCCAGTTCAAAACTGAACCGAGAAATTGATTTCTTCTTCTATCTCACTATTTAAAACAAATATCAAAACAAATACTCAAAAATAAAATCTTTTAATTAAAATTTTTATTAATAAATAAATAATTTTTATTTATTAATAAAAATATTCAAAACAAATATTCAAAACAAATATTCAAAAAAAAAAAGACATTTCAGCTTTCCTTTTAAATTTGACATTTGGAAGACTTTTTGTCAGGTAAAATTTCTGCGAACAAGCTTCCTGAGAATGGCACATTCTCTCACACTACTAGCAGTTCCTTGTGCTGATAAATTCTGGTTTCTGAAATGGAAAAAAAACCTTATTCCCTGATAACTCTGATAAACCACCACTTGCCAATACTCCAAATCAGTCCTTTTTTGGCTGGCGAAAGGTTTTGTCCCTCTCTTTTAAATCAGAACAGCAAAATACCCTTTCCCTTCAAAGTACTAATGCTTGCATTATTTGCCTAACTAAAAGAAGATATGAAATATCACCTCTTGACATGACAGCAGCAGCAGCTATCTGTGTGGTCCTCAGGGGACTGTTATTTTAAAGGACTTCTACCAGGAAAACAGTCCAACAACAGCAAGTATGAATGCAAAGCTCCGTACTGCAGCTGAAGACTTAGGGGGCATCCAGGAAAATGTTATGTAGATCTCAGATTGCTACTGGCTTTTTTAATTTTTTGAGGGCAGGAAATTTAGTTTGATTAATTGTGACAAGTCACATGGCTGGTAATACAGATTCTTCAGCTTCATGATTTTTCAGTTCTGTGTAGATATGTACTTCGTACGCAGAACGCTGAATAATACTGACATAGTCATATTTCACACAACAGCAAATGACTAGGAAGTCGGGCAGCATTTTTCTTTGAGTACACATTTCCATTTCTGATAGGTGTGATAAATGCCACTACTGAAAAAAACTGTTCATATGGACTTATGTTTCATAAAAGGAGAATCAAACTTTTGTTGTCTAGTGACTAGATCAAAATGTTCTCAGCAATCCACTAACCACTGGGTAAGTGTATGCCACTAACAACTGAAGACCCTCACTGCCTACAAAGCAATGCCTCTTTGCAATCCTTCTCAAAGCAATGGGGTATTTTCACTTCACTTTGAATTTGGACAACCAAAGAAGTATCTAAGTATTAATCTCTGCTAGATTATATGCAATTACCAAATATTCTTAGTAAATGCATAACATAGTTAATGAATTGCTGCCTCAAAGGCAGAAAGTATGACACTTGCAGCACTATTTTGAATGAACATATTGTTGAGCTGTTCAAAATTGTAAGAATGATAAAATGCTAAAAAATATAGAAGTATTAAAGTCTTAGCGAAATTAAACACTTTCCAAATATTCTGTGACACTAACAGCTCAACAGATTCAAACAAGACATATAGTTTCAACCCCTACACTTACTTGTAACTTTTTTTATTAAGTTTTCTTTTTACAAATTTAATGACTTTTATTTTCATTAATAAAATGTCATACTGAATTATACATCAAAAACTATCTGAAATATATTTATTCATATTGCTTATGTTGTAAAAAGCAAATACATTTGCAAGCCCTCTGTATCACTTTCTCTTCCATCTGTTTAAACACACAGGCTGTCAAAATAAACTCAGTTCCTTCAAATGTACAAAACCTCCACTTTCTCATCAACATGACTAAGGACTTCAGTTAGCTCAGTAACAAAGAACACGTTTTCCAAAATATCTTGCCTTCAGATATGTGTGAATTTTTGTCATTCTAAGCAACAATTTCAGTTCTAGAGACACAGCAGCAGAAGCAGTTCACCGCCAAAGCACCTGGGACATATTTCTGCTTTGCTGAAAGGAGTACTGCCCTTGATTTCAACTAAAGCTGCACGATATTTCTGAAAACCTTCCAGCCTAAATCACAAATTTGAGGCTTAAGATAGAAAAGATAAAGACAGGTCTGGATTTTTTGACCAAATATTGACTCAAGCAATCATCCTCCATTGCTGTAACATCACTCAATGAATGAAGAGCATCCCCATTACACCAAACCTAGGCTTCACACAGGTACAACACTCTCCAAACACCACATACTTCTTGCTTCACCAGGTACCTTGCCAGCATAATGCTGAATCCTGAAGCAGCTGTGAGGCAAGGAGGTGTCATTGAGGAACCGGGAGCACTTGCTCATCCTGCTCTCAAAATGCTGGTGAGTGGCACAGACTTGGTTCAGTTTTTCTAAAAAGGTGTCATCGGTAACAGTTCCTGGTCTCAGGCATTCTTCATCTAGCATGGCCAGTATTCCAGTTTGGTTCTGAAGTTTCAAGACAAGAGCTTTAGTGTTTGTTTCCATTACATTTCCATGGAGGCATGAAAAGAAGACCATTCTCTCCTGTTTGACCTCTGCTACCCGGAAAAACATTTTTCAGTTCATCTCAAAGTTTTGCTCTTTCTCTTGTCCTTATTTCCAACAGATTTTTAGTATCTGTGTTTCTGAAAGACTGCTTCTGAGATCTGAATCTTGAACTTCATGTTGGAATTTCATGTCATTTACTCGAGAAACTCCAGCTTAACTGAAAGTAGCCAGTTTATGGGTAAAATCAGGATACATTTTTATGTTCAGGTTTAAAAACTGTTTTTTTCCAGTTGTTAAGGAATTTTGTCATTCCTCCTGTGCTAAGTCCATAGGAAGTGCTCTTATTAGATACAAATACTTTCTGTACTTAAAGCACTCAGTAACAAGTCACTGAGTTTTCTAGTAAAAAGAAATGTCATTTATAACACAGCATGTGACAGCTGCTGTTGAAAACAGCATTAAATGTCAAAACTTAAGGGCTGGGTGGTCATGGTGTTTTGGTTTTTTGCATAGGTGGTGCTGAACATTTCTAACAAAGTGACATATAGCCCTATAAAAAAAAAAGAACATGAAATGAACCTCTACCATACAAAATAAGATGACTAATACAATAAGCAGCTTGTTTTATAAAATCAAAGTGTGTGAGGATGCATACAGACTTTACACCTAAATTCAATCCATGTATTAAAAGATTATTAGGAGAAATGCTTGACCATAACTTACATTCTCTATTAGGTCACAAATTATAGCATTGTTGAAATATTCAATATGAGTCCATTCAATCCCCTATAAGAAAAAAAACATATGTACGAACAGGAAAACAATCAGGGGAGCTTTACATCTAGGCAATTTAAATTACATTCCAGTTAACTACTTCTGAATTTAATTCTATATGCTTAGAAACATTTTATTTATTAAGAAAGAAATGCAGTCATCTACTACTAACATTATCTGTGCACAATGACTGTCCTGGAGTGGCTGCCAAAGTGACTCTCCATTCCTTTCCCCCACCCATGTCAGCTTCCCATGCTCTCCTCTGGCACCCCGCCAGGCTCCTCCCACCACCCGCCTGTCCCATCAATGTTCTGCCCACGCTCCCCCTGGTTTCAAGGAATTAAGCCCATTTCATTGCAAACATCTGAGTACAAAGTTTCTAAGCTCTTTGTTGGCTTTTTTTTTTTTTTTGTGAGAGGGAGAAAGAGAGCTAAATTTAGATGAGGTTATCTGAAAAATCTAGATTCTGTCTGTTGTTCAGATATTCCTAATATCCTCATTTTTTCAAATATGAGTTGAGTCTGGCTTATACCTGGAGAATTCATAACACAAAGCAGAAGCCAAATCAACTACCACGCAGCCCTATACAAACATGCTCCACATCACACCTGTGGTCAAACCCTGCCCCCTGAAAAGAAGTTCCAGCACGTATGCCTTCATTACAGGAACAATGGGAAGAGGAGACAATAAGATTCGTTATGTATTACCTCTCGAATGTATTCCTCCTGCTCTTCTTTGAGGGTAAGTTCAATGAAGATCTGCTGCAACTTCTCGTTACAGTAGTTGATAATGAATTGCTCAAAGCTGTTGTCCTGTCAGATAAAGTATGTTTGCATTTGCTGTTGTGTAAACACCCTGGAACTCACCTGGAGTAATTTACTGCAGCAGCTACGCATCAACAAGCTGCTTTATTAACTACTCCTTCCAGTTTTGCAATTTGATGGCTTGGGTAATATTGAGAATGAGATTAGTTTGGAAATTTTAGACCAAATCCTTCCTTGAGCCTTTCTCCACTAGGAGACAAAAACTAGATAGGTTTGTATTTGTGATGCCTCTGTATGGATTTCTTGGGACAAGTCATAAGGAGGCCTGTGGTGTCAGGGAACAAAGAATAGTTTCGTCTGCAACAATCCGTTCCCATGTGTAGTCTCCTATAGGTTCTGATAAATAAAATTATGATAGTAGCATTAGTTCTTTTCCAACCAGGATCACTCAGTAGCAAATAAAGTATCCTATTTCGCTACAGACTGAGGCCCAAACTGCTATTCTGGTGGCAACTGAGCCTGGGTTAAGAGATTATTGGATCCAAAGGTCAACCCACCTCTTCCCTGCCAACAAACTTCTCATGTAATTGCTCCATGAAATGATGGGAATTAAAAAAAAACTTTATGAACCAAAAATCCTTCAAAAGGCTAATTTAAGGAGCAAGGGAGCAAGCATGCGTGTGACCCTTTGCAGAAGGGACCAGGGAACAGCAGAGATCCTGGAGGGAGGGGTATGCAGTGGGAAGGCTGCTCAGCAACTGCCGCCACAGCAGCCTGCTCCACCACAGCTGCACTGCAGGACTGCTGCAGAAGCAGGACTGCAATATTACAGCAGCACACTTCCAGAAGGGCACAGGGCAGCATCGGAAACGATGGCTGCAGCAAGCCCCTAAATACCAGAGGTAAAGCCCTCACACTCAGGTCAACTGGAGTTTTCCTGCTCACAACAGCAGGGCCAGGACTGCAACATAAAAGCTGTGGTTCACCACTTCATCTCTGTTCTTAAATGAAAGCAGTTTGGATGCCAGGTTCCCACTCTGAGGACTAGTTTAAAACACCACTTTCAAAGAAAAAGGTAACAGCAGCTTCTTTGGTATTTTCCAGTGTTTGAAAGTGTCATTAATATTGTAAGAATTCCATACATATATCTGTGGCTGTTCTTCTCAGATTTGTGGCTGTGGGGTCCCCTCCCCCTCCCTTTTTTTTATTTTTCTTCTTTTTTTTAATTACTAATCATTAAAAACACCTTGGTTATTTAGAAAGCCTGAAAATTTACAGAATGAGCCACTATGCTTTTTTACACTATCAAATAAGTCTGCTATACAATACCTGTGAAGCTCAAGTTATGGTGTTACAGGATTTTATGACTAAGGGCAACTGTTATCATTTAAATGTTTTAAAGTACAGATCTGGTTGCTACAGTAAGATTAAAAAAACACACAAGCAGATTAGAAAATATTGAGGTAGCACAGATTACTTTTATCATTTTAGTTTTAGGTAAAGCAAAATCACAGCTGATCACCAAGCTTTCTCAGCCACATCAAACTGCCCCTCACACCAATTATCAGACATCGCAAAACTTGCACAGCTCTAGATGTCACACCAATTGCATTTATCAATCAGAGACTGCAAAACTTGCATAGATCTAGATGAGAAAGTTAAAATTTGACATGCACCAAAATCAGCACCGCAAACAAGTCATACTTACTGCATTCTGTTGCAAAAAGAAATTATATGAACTGCAGTCAGTACTCATACTACTTGCATAAAAACACAGAACATGTATCTATTAGCATCTATTTGGCACACCAGATAGATCAGTATTTTTATCATACTCATATTTGAACATTACTGAAAATATGAAGTATTACATAACTGTTATGCATTACTTCTTTGTAGACGAGTGTATCTTTAGGTACTATCCAAAGATTATCAAATAAATGAAGGGATTGTGCCATATCAGAGTAACACAGAACAGCATTATTGCATTGTCACATCTCTAAATCACCACACATCTTTTGTCTCAAAAAGCCATATACACAACCTTCAGTACACACATGTCAGTGAAGGGAGGGAGAATGGGAAGAGGAGTGTGTGCTGGAGGAAGAATGAGTAAAAGTTTATTTGACACTTTCAGATAAGACCATCACGTTAGATATACTGGAGATTGAAGTTAGAAGACCCTCAGCTGACACATCACCTTGGCAAAGAAGGGTAAAACACACACTGCATCATCCTGCCAGGCACGTGCCACCTGATGCAGAAAGACTGTTTCTCCAAAAGACCTTGATGGTCTGATAACAAGGACTGCAGGACTTACCACTCACATATTCTACACATTCTTTTTCTTTAAAAGGTGATGGAAACTGAACTGCAAATCCAGCTAAACCATCTAACTAAAAGGTCATTAACAACATATTAAAGTAATTGCTAGATGCTTTCCCGATTTGCTATGTGTTTATGACATTTATGGTTTGCCAAAGAAAGACAAACAAAAAACCATGAAGTTCTTCAACAATCACTCACTTTAAGCTATGAAATTCTATCCGATATTGCCAAACCACTGAAAATTGCTATTCTAGGAAAAAAGCCACTGAAAAGCAGTGGCAATTTTGTTCTTTATGTATAATACAGAGCAAAAGGCTAACACTTAATTACAGCAAAGAAAATGGGGAACAGCATTTGGAATTACTGAAATTCTCAAAACACTTAACTCTGAACACACCAGAAGACATCCAGTACATTAAATACACTTCAGAAACTGGTGTTTCCTTTTACAGGTTATGTGAAACACTGTATGAAAAAAACAATGAGTGTGTTTCACCTCTTGGCAAATCTCAATAAGGCAGAGATTGTGTATTTATTCTCCTTATTGTAAATCAATGGTTTTTAATTATGTGAGGGCTTCACAAAGCATAGACAAATGCTCACAAATTGCTTGTGTCCCAATATATTAATGAAGGCTCCTAGAAATTCGTATGACAGAACTAGAGAGGATCTAAAGGATTTTTGACATTGCTTTTTAGAAGGAAATAGAGAATGGATAATGTCAGTAATAGCACACCACTAATACCTGTTAAGGCAAAACAAGCTGGAAGGACCCAGCCGTACTTGCTCCTTATGCTGGCCAGCCTCATTAAGTGATAGAAAGGGTTTTGGCCAACACAGAAGCAGCACAGTCAGACCCAAAATTTCAGGAAGAGTTAGTAAATTCAAATATTGTTAGGAAATTTTAGGATAAAAAAATACCTAAGAATGACACTTCTCAAAGTGTCAGCTTCTCTTCCAGGCTGTAATTCTACTACTTCAACACTGAGAGTATCACTTCAATCCCTGTATTTTTATAGCAGGATTTCAAACCATTCCTTTGAAATCACTGTGGAATACAAACTATAACCTCTGGGGAAGAAAAACAACCCATTCAGACTCTCAAGTTAAAGCTGCTGGGGAACAGAATGTCACCTGAGATAGGCCTAAAGTCATGTCACATTTATAGATAGAGATCAACCAACCACCCTCGTTTATCTTTACAATTTTTTATCAGGTGCAACAATAAATTTAGACAAGTAGAAAAATACACTGGCAAAAATCAAAGTCTACTTCACCTTTTTCTTCACTTCACACATAATGGTACCTTGCTCATACAGCTTTATCAACCTTCAAACTACTGGGCATTTCACAAACAGCAAGTTTTTGAACTCTAAAAAATTCTGCTCCATGAAAAAATACAGTGCTTACACACAAAAAGCAGATTGTACTGTTGTACTCACTCAGGTTGTTGGAGTCAAACATGAGAAGATAAAAAGTTCTAGTTTTGAACCACTCCAATTATGTTAATTGCACACAGGTGCTTGAACGTCTAAGGAAAATATTTCTTGTTTCTTAACATTCTACCTAATTTCGTCTTTAGAAGGTTCTTGCCATGCTTATCATGGAATCATCTCCAAAAAACATATGGATGTTCCCTCCTTATACATTGTTATACCAGTAAAATACCAATAGCAAACAGACAAAATAAAATATTTTTGTACCGATAAAAAAAATAGAAGCCAAAAGTCTCTTACTACTCTCAGACAGAAATGTCCCCATATGCTGATACTGAGTGTCATTTCTTGCATTAGGTTTATGAGCGTAAGATATCTGAAGCAAGGTGTTTTCTTATGAAAACCAGCTATCACCTAACCTTCTCTCCCCGTAGAAAATTCAAATTAATTTTTGAGTACCTAGATTTCCGTTATTTCCAGAAATACCGAGGCAACTAAGATACCTACTTAAAACTGAAAACTGGGTACTTTTCCATACCAGCATGTAGGAATAAATTCTTACCTTCTATCTGCCTAATAACGTCCTAGTTTTAGTGTTCCACTTTCCTGTGTCCACTCAACTCCACTATTTTCCCCAAATCAAGTGTATGTTGTTGATCCAGATCAACACATTCTGCTGTATCATCAGTATCACATCTATAAAAGGTGTTTCTCAGAATTTGCTCTTCTTTCTCAGTATTTCATCACACCAGTTCTTGTTGAAAGCCAATTAAAAAATCTAAATATTGCCCAGTCTACAACCATTTTGTCTAAAAGGCGTTCAGCAACACCTTTTCAAATAACTTATATGAAAACATACAATTAAACAATACATGAGAAGAAAAAGAGAAAGCATTTAAAAAAAAACTTCAGAATTTCAAGTCATGAGACTTGAAATCAACAGTACTAATGCCAGTAAAATTAACTTTCTAATCGGTATGGGGGGAAAACATACAGAGACTGATGGTTTTGCTCTAACACATATTGCTCCAGAAAGTAACTTTCTGCAGCATCAACACTGCTCTGAGCATCAGAAATCTCTGACATCCTTCTAACATAGGCAGGTGATCCCAGGTAGTTCCACCAGGTCCTTACTACTACTGAGGCTCCTAGAGAAAAAGCCAGATGGCAAAAGTAATGATGATAAAAGGCCAACATACTTGCTTCACTGAGGTGAATGGTGGAATGAATGGTGAAACCAACCAGCAAATTTAATTTATATCATGCTGTGGTGTTTGGGGATAGGGATTTTTATGAATGACCACAGAAGCATATGAGTTTATGAAATGAAACTCACATAAATGCTAGGAAACGAAAATCAGTGAAATGGGGAAGGTGCATTAAAGAAAATGAAAAAAGACACTATTTTTATCTTACACAGCAATGAGCCACACATGACCCAGTTACAATATTTTTAATTTTTTGCAAAGTTAGTGAAGAAGTTATAAATATTTGTCCCTTACTTTTCTCTTTACATGGACTAACATTTCAGTAATCCAACTAATTTTAAAAATATCTCAAGTAATAAAGAATAAGCTTTGTGCTTCCATGCAAATCTCTCTATAGGCAAAGAACCATAGAAGCATATCATTTAACTAGAAATATTCTACATACATGTAATCAAACTATGTTTCAGTGCATCTAATGGAAGCAAGAAAGAAATATGCCAAAGCTTTTGGGATTATGTATTTTCCATATTTGTGTAGATCAATCAACTTCTCTTCTTATTGATGCTACTGGTACTGGTAGAGAACCAGGCACCCTGAAATCTATCTTGCTCATCACCTGTGGACATGTAGGTCTAAATCAAATTTGTAGTTAAAAGGGCAAGAAACTGCAAAGAATCTAGTGCACACAATGCATGTGTGATCCACAGGGAAACCCAGGTACAATCACTTCAACAAACTCAGCCTGATAAATTACAGTCGTGGAACAAAAGGAATTACAAAGAGGCAAGAACCTACTACATAATCATCTCCATTCCTCTACTAAGACAGAATAGCTGCTGTAGGGCAAAATGTTATTCTCACAACTTCAAGCAGAGCTTTTATGTATATTTGCTGCAGCATTTCAAATACTTCCTCAGTTGAAACAGCCAGTCAATGGGATTTACCTCACAAACCTGCATTCTGCAAAATAAGCCTCTCTAAATACTTAAATTATAATGTGATTAATTAAATGGTGATTAACTTCCTGAGATGTACCTCTGCTTCTGAGCACTTAAAGAAATTATTGCTTTAATTCTATTTTAAAATCTCCATAGCACCTAGGAGTCCCACCAAGGGTCCCCCTCTGTAAAGCTCCCCTCTGCCACACCTGCCACCAGAGATAGTTGACCAATTCTAGATTAAGAACTGAGTTCTCCTCTTTCGCACTAGACTGGTCAATCAGACTGAACGGAGGGTTGGGAACACACATTTTGGCATAGCCACTTGCCACTACAAGATATGCTGATGGGTATCAGAAAAGGGTAGAAAATTTTTAAAAGGAAATCCTTGGATGGTGGGCATAACAGGGGAGTGTCTGGGCACGCAGCAATCTCTCAGAGCTCAGCATGCCCTGCAACTGTATTTTCCTTCATGTAACGAACAGGATTGAAAAAGACAAGGCAACTATTCAGCAATTGGACCAAGCTGTCATATAGGTTTATGGTAAAAGTGAAAATACCTACTTTTTTTTTTATATCGTATACATCTCAGAAAGTTATTTTCAATGTTACTCCTTCCTTATTTGATTACCACCCTCTAGAAACAGATAATTACCACAACTACGAATATGTTCACATAATGAAACTACATTCTTCATATTTCTAGCAGATTCCCTCAATAAAAACATTAGCATTTTATCAATGTCCAGATGACCGTTTACTTATAGCTGTACACTGAACATGACCAAGCTTCTTTCCATCACTACAAGGCACTTCTACATGCAAGAAATAAGTTAATTGCCATAAATAAATAAAAGCACTATAAAAGTGCATCAAGGGCTGTGAAAAATGGACCTGGTTTTACTGCTAGGTGGCTCGTTTGGCTCTTCTGTTGGTAGTATTTTTATAATTTATTAATGGATTTTATGCAGAATGTGATGGATGCTGCTATGTCTTTACATATACCTAGAGCCAAAGGAGCTGCTCAGACACTGTCCCCAAAGACATGGTATTCACATCACCTCAGGTCAAAATGGAAACAGTCTCTCTGTTTCTGCAGCCTTTACTTTTGCAGCTATAGCCTAACACATTCCCGCTTCTCGTCAAGCAAAAATGCATGAAACAAACTGCTCTGCCAAGGGGCTGTGCAGAAAGTATTTGTACTCTCAAACTGTCTTCTCAGGGCCTGACAAATTTCAAGAATAAGCTTAGTTTGGCAGCCTTAACTTTTACAAAACTGCAGTCCTAATCATTAGCTTCACTGTCTGGAATAGCTATACAGTGGCACCTGAAAATACAGAAAAAAGCCTTTAAGCCAGCCAGCACAGACTGACATTTTTATCTCTGAAGGCTAGGCAGGACAAAATATTCACACTTACTGCATGACATTCATTTTTACATGCCCCAGCCGTCATCTACACAGAAAATGTACATGACAGAAAATTAAATGTTCAAGCTGAACAGAATGAGTCTTCTGCTCATCTCTGTTGAAACCTTACAGGCCTTCGATCATCTGCCTTCTGCAGCCTTCATTTCTTTTGTACATACCCCGCCCCTTCCACAACTCTATCTCATCATTTTGCAGAGATGCAGAAACTGCTTCTCCTCCCCTAAAAATACAGAATGAAAGTGGAATCAAGTGGGATCAGCCATAAACCTACCCCAGGAAGTCTGCAATCAAGCTGGTTCTGAAATTCCCAGTGCCACCAATCATTATCTCTGCCCAATTTCAAATCAGTCTAGACTGCCAATTGACTATGCATGCAGCTGCTCAAAAATGCAGATAAACATACTTGGAGCAATTACTGTCACGCTTCAATCCATTAGTGTTATACAACGAACCTGGTCCTGTAGCCTTAGCCCCTAAATCCTTGTCAATAGACAATCCACACAGAGACACCCAAAACTTGAGCATTTCACTTGCCAAACTTTCAGTCCCAGAATACAGCTTACCACAAAGGACATAGAAAGATTAAAAAGTAAACTCAGGTTTACAGTACCTATTTTGTGGATCTTTGAGCCCAGCTTGCTGTTGACATCTACCAAACCCACAGAGGCGCAGAATTATTGATAGTCTTAAATCCTCTAATCTGTATTTTTGGACTGCCAAGTCCTTAAATATGCTTTTCTTGGATAGCTTCTGGGTTTGTCTGAAAAATGGGTTTTGTGCTTCATAAAAACGGTAGTGGAAACCAAACTGCAGAGAGTGTATGCCAGCATTATCAATGCTCCACTATTTTTCAATCATTAAGTTTCAAGAAACCTCCAGTTAATTTGTAACTTAGCTTTAGCTTAAATTACAGAAAAGTGTAGAAGTTACAGTGGAAAACAAATCTTGCAAAAACAAAATCTTTCTGAAAGGTAAATCTAGATATTTTTACTCTTCTTATAAGAGGAACTGTAGGACAATCTAAGGAATCATCCTAAACAGGAATAAGGTCCAAGAAATATTCCCTGCCCCGCCCATTATGAAACAAAACAAAATCCTCAAAAATCTGGAGCAAACAAATGTATTTTGGGCACTGGAACAGGCTGCCCAGGGAGGTGGTTGAGTCGACTTCCCTGGAGGTGCTTAAGGGATGGGTGGATGAGGTGCTGAGGGGCATGGGTTACTGATTGATAGGAATGGTTGGACTCGATGATCCAGTGGGTCGTTTCCAACCTAGTGATTCTATGATTTGCAGTGGAAGCAGAGTAATCCCGACAATGTATTCAAATAACTTTTAAGTGAGGACCTCAGGGCAAAACAGGTAAACTAGAATATCATTAGCTTACTTTTTCAGTTATCCTGAGCAGTAAGCATAATATTAAAGGAGAGGAGAAAAAAAAAGCTGAAAACAAAACACCCTTCAGTAAACACATATCTTGCTGCTTATTTCAATGGTATTAAGCTTCTTGTGTAAATATTTAATATGTATATAATAAACTCCTACTACACCTTCTATATTTTTGTGTATGTTCTGTATCCAAGGTACAAGGGCACTTATGGTCAAAGAACATGCAATAACAATAAACCGAACTCCTTCCTGAACAGAAACATGATTAAAGAAAGCCTTTGTACCTTCAGCATGTCAAATAACTTACAAGTTTAAAATGTACAAGTTCACAGATAAAGAAGTCTTTCAAACTAATTTTTGCCAAAAACATTCTTTGCAGAGATCGTGTTAGTTCTAATCTTCAAGAACATACATGAAAATCAAAATCTGACAAGAATTAGGTTCAAAAGAGAACTGCACATTTTCAGTCAGAGGTTTTAAGTAATTTATGATTAGATAGGCATCATGACTACTATCAGGTACACCTCAGCTAATATTTTGAATTTACAAATGTATCACATCAGTAAGTTGAGTTTACAAATGCACCGCACAGCAGAACATTCCAAATTCCACTTTTCATGCTATAAATCTTAAGACATTATTGAACTTTACTTGAGTTAAAGTATTGTACAGTGTTAAATTTCACCCATTTATTGATCGCTTTAATATAATTAACTTTAAATAATTTTCTGTGCAGTTGTTACTTAAATTCTCAACAATATTTGGGGTTTCTGTAAGCATTTTCTCAAGTTTTTTAATAATTTTTGTGAGATTCAATCATTTGCTAGAAAACTCAACATAAAAACATTTGGCAGGCATTATCTTATTTGACCTCACTATACTACATTCATTCAAGTGTTCATTACAGAATTATTTTACTCAGTTTAAGGATTATGACATAAGGTCATTTTTTGTTCCAACTAGAGCTGCATGGAAAACTATTTGGTTTTTGACTTGAAAGAAGATCTTTGCTTTTGATTCAATTGAGAATATGTCAGCAGTTTCTGATTATACAATTAACCTGTCTGAAAACACAAGGATGGTTAAGTGGGTAGTATTGGAAATAGAGCTGATTCAGAATTTCCTAATGGATTGTTTTACCTCTAGAAACATAAACCAACCAAGTTTTTTTCAAACACCTTTAAATTAAAATATGGTATAGTACAAGCCATGCATGTTTCAGACACACTGCCTGAATCCCATTATAAATATTAAGAAATAATTCCATTAATATTCAATTAATTAATTCCATTATTTCTATGACACTGAACAAAGTTGTTTGGCTACTGCTCTCACCATAGGCCAACTCATGAGAGGAAGAGTCTTGTCTTGTATGAATGTACTGATGAATTTGATCCCCAAGTCACAAGGCAAACCTTTCCCATCTTTTCCAGTAGAATCAGTACTCAGCATTTAAGTGCATCAACAATAACTATCCATATTATTTTCAAGTATTTTCCATATTATTTTTGAGTTTGTATGAATCAGGAAAACTGTGTTGCAATTCAGTATGCAAGGAAAGTGAAAAGAGTCTTGCTTTCTCATTTTCTGCATTTCCTGTACTCAACTACTTACTTATGTCTTTCTAAGATGTTGAATTCCTACAAAACAAGAAAATTACATGCGAGAATATCTTGTTTCTGCAACACCAATCCACAAACACAATTACTCAGTTGGCTTGCACTAGTGCAAGGTTCCATCTCCCACCTCACCCTGCATACCCATCCTTAATCAAAGATAAAAGAAAGAGCTAGCGAAAACAGGAGTACTGATCAAAGATGCCAGCGCTACCATTCCAGTGTCCATCTTTCTGAAGGTATGCCAAGGACCAGCTCCAGGCACCCAGATCTCCATTCAGCCACCTGAACACTTGCAATATATTTTCATAACTATGCTCTTATGTTTAATGCAAACAATGCAACTTAGCTTAGTTAACCCTTGAAGCAAGTATCAGGTTTGTTTTTTCTCTTCATAGGGGTAGTTTGATTTACACGTGCTTTGATGTTATGCTTCTGAAATAAAACTCACACCACACTCCCATATATAATTACTCGTCTGGATTATTCCCATCTTCTAAACAATTTAAACATGCTCCTTCCCTTTTCAGGAAGGACGTAGGGAAGTGGGTAAGGGGTGCAAATTTTGTACTGATTTTTCTCCCCAGTTGAGTTTCTAGTTTAAACACTATATACAGTTTCCAACTGAGATCTATAAATCTCTTAAAATAAACTGTCAGAGTAAGACTCCCTTTCTGTGGTGTTCTCTAACCCAATTAAAAATTCTTCATTGATTGTTTTTGTTTCAGAATACCATCAGCCTAAAAATACTATCATAAATGAACAGCAGTTAACCACAGATAGTCGGCTAGGAATTAGTACAGAATATTTATTTAAGTGAACTGAGATGAAATGGAATATAATTCTGACAAAAAAAAACCCATATTGTTTTGTTGTGCTTCTTAAAAGATACAAGACTTGTTCAAAGGCATCCACAAAATGCCTCAGGGCAGAACCAATACTGCCAGAGTTTCTCTTATTCTCAGAACGTATGTCACAACAAAACATACTTAGTTTACCCATCATAAATATTTATTTCCCTGTTGTGTAAAAACACAAGTTGGGCTTTCATAAATTTCTGGTTCATTTGGCAGACATACTGAGACATGCTTCACCCTACTTTTCTAGTGGGTTTTTCTGTCAGAAATGACACACTTAATTCAAATTGCAGGTAGTCTGATTACACACTCATGAACTATTGTCTATCAAGCTTTAATAAAAGCTCTTATGTTAAATGTTTACCATTATAAAGGTCTTACCTCAAAAATTTCAAAGCCATAGATGTCCAGCACCCCCATTACCTTCTTTCTCACTTTTGTTTGTGCCTTTACCAAAAAAGAAACACCAATCACTGAATCAGTCATCTGTACATTTCATACCTGGGAATCAAGAAAACTAGTGTATCTCATAGGTAGTCTGTCAAATTCTGTAAACTAAAATGTAAGTATGGTTTCCTAAAATACAGTTAATGCAACTATTTTCATAAGCTTAAAAACAGAGCAGACAGTAATTTGCTAAGCTGTGATATAGCTATTCACCTGCACCATGTGTAACACTGTAAACCACGACAAATGAAATCTGCCAACACAGTTTTAATGTCTACTTTAATTTAAAGGATTTCTATTGATTTTTTTCTTACTGGCACAGAGCAACAATACCTTAATGCTCTCATTGATTCGGGTAACAAGCCAAGAAAACAGTCGGCTGTACAAATTCTTTGCCAGAGCATCACGGGCATAATAAGCCTAAATAGGAAAAAGAAGGAAAATGTTAGAAATGCTGGGCTAATCCCAAACCTTTTCTGTAACTGCACAAGGTATTATGAACAGAGGGAGAATGACTGAGGCAGCAGTGGCTCTGCCTAAGCAGGCACTGGAGCCAGACCAGGGTGTTGGGACACTTTTGTGGCATCTGCAACTTGCTGGTGGCTCTGCCTTCCTGGCCATGGGCTGGTTGGAACATCAGCCACAATCAGGGCACTCATTTCCTCCATATCCGGATATCCTCTGAACAATCACATCCTCCCTTTTACTCCTAAGCAAAAAGACTTAGACAGCTATGGTCAGGGAAACCGCATTCCTGCTGGCCTGGGCTGATGAGACAGGTGGCAACCACGCTGGCTCTGCAGCATTGCAGAAAGATAAACTGGCAGCAAAATTTTCCAGCAGGTTGGGGTGTACAACCCACATGAAATTAATCCAATTCCTCTAAACAAAAACAGTCTGCCGCTATCATTTCAACATGCATTTTGTGCAGAACTTTTTCATCTTTTAATTATCTTCAACATTTTCCTATCCCTCATCTTTTTGAGGTAATTTACACATAAAACCAAAACACCCAGTATATTTGAACATTTAGAAACTGTTGAATTAAAACCCCACTTATGCTAGTCATATGCTTTATTCAGTACAGTCTATAGAAGCTTTTATTTGAGTGATTACAGTTCAGTCATGTAAAATAAATTGCCATTTAAATTGATTCTTTCCTTTAAAACCAGGATCGCTTTTTACCTGAGCCACATTTAGTGTTGTTGAAACCTTCTCTTGCTTGGCTTCAACCGTCCGGAAGCTGAAAGCTCTTTCCAATACAGACTGGTCTATACCTGTCAGCTCACAGATTTCCTTGAGTTCTAGCATGAAAATGAACAGTGTAAATATAATGAATCCTTTAATATATTTGCATTTTATTCCCTAAAACTTTTAGGTTTTAAGTAGTTCATATTTTCCCAAAACAGGCTTTCTTCGACAAACGTGTTCCTGACCCACAGTCTCACTCTGCTACCCTGCTACGCAGTTTCTCAAAATACATACAACATGAAGAAATAGAGTCATTAGTTTTAAAAGCACTGTTCAGTTATTTTTATTAAGAATGATTTCTCCCATTTATCACAGACTGCTTTTTCCTGTTGAAAAACTTTCAAATGAAAATAAATGAACTTTCAAAATGTATCAACTGCAAAAACACAACCAAAGGAATCTGATATTTCTGAAATATCCTTCTGCAAAAGAACTGAAAGCCTCCACTGCAGAATAAACAAGCAGTTACAGAAATGCATAGCACCACTTAACATTTCAGAAGAAAGTGTTAATAAAGCAGGGAAAAAAAAAAACAAACCAAAACCCAAACATTTTGGGAATTTCAAACAAAGCAACTGAAATCGCACAGAATTCAAGCTATGTTTGCCCACAGGTGACTTTTTGAAATAATCTCATGTAATTAATGTGTAAGGATATTGTATGACTATAGAAACTAAAAAATAATAATAATGACTTCAAAAAAACTGGTGTTTTTCCTCTCATTGCTAATCTCATCTTACCGTTTTTATCTTTGATTTTACTTTCATCCAAGCCATTCACACGAGATTCAGGCTTAAATTCAATATTTCCTAATTTCAGAACGGCTGCCACCACTTCAAAAACAGACTGCGTTTCATGATCCATAAACCCAACAATCTGCATTGCATTCTGTAAAAGGTACAGATAAAATTATGAGATAAAAGAATCTACATTTAAAAAGATCATACTTGCAAAATTCACCATTCACCTATATTAGCATAAATTAAAAACGTTTTTGAATGGTTTTGTTTGAAAAAGATTAAGATATAATTATTACACTTAGATAAGTAATTTTTTTAACATAAAAGACAGATTAAAGAAGATCTGGTAACCGAGCTGGCAAGCCAGTCCAGTCCACTTCTAGGATTCATCCAGTCAAATGAACTTGTACTGCTGTCTTCTCAGTCCACACTGTTGCTCTAAAAGCTAGTAAGTTTTAGAATCAAAATTTGCATAAACGGAGTAACAGGCTCTTGTATTCTTCTTGTCCCTGAGTACAACTAAGCAAAAAAAATACTGATAATTCATATTGAAAAACATCCCAGTCCTGTTTTCTTTCAACTTGGTCAGCATTACCTGGTTCAGGAAGCTCAGTCACTGCCATCATAAGCAACTATGCAGTATAGCCTTTTCCAAGATCTGATCAAGGGACTTGGACTTTATGTTCCCCCTACATTTTTTTCTTTTTGTCTTTTTTGTATTCCCACTAGAATATTCTAGAAACTTGATACTTCTTTTTTCCAGTTGTAGCTAAGCTTCCCTGTGCAAACACGCTATACCCTTGCAAGAAGAGTGTGTAGCACACTTAAAATGACCCTGAAAAGATGGCCCTCCCAGCCAAGCATGAACAGTCAGGCCAACGGCATAAGAACTCCACATTACTGTTGAGCCCTTTGGTGGTTTACACTGAGACCCTGTTATTTCTTACTCTAACTGTTCTGAAGTTTGCAGCATCATCCACTCCATTCACTTTGGCAGAATCAAGGCCCAGGTAGTTGTATCTGCTGAAGTCCCGTTCCAGTTTGAGTTTGCCTAATAAAACAAATAAAAATATCCTTAGTGACAGCATTCTTGTTAGTAGGTCTTTTATCCAGAACCTGTTTTCTTCTTAGTTTATAATATATTGCAAAGCTAATTCTGACTCAGATGTCTGGATAATACCAAACCATTTATTTACTGCAGGTACTACTACTGCCACTACTGCCAACAATTTGTAAAATTAATCAATATCACACTTCCCACAAAAGAAGCAATGCATGGAACAGCTCATTAAGTATAAAGAAGGCATATCTGAAAAAGGTACTAGGCAACACTTACAGAGGAGATCTTCTGAGGCACCAGACAGTATCTGATAGAAAATGTGAAAGTTTCTTTCACCTCTTGGCTGCTTAACAACACGAGACTTCTCTAGCAGATCTAAACAAACAAAAAATCTTGCAGGTCAGGTCTGGAGCAAAACACTTTAAGATGAAAATAATCCCCCATCATTTTCTATTTCATAGCTTTATGTCATCATCAGTTAATTAGTAGACGATAAACGGTAGGCACAAGCCTTATGACAACATGTCACATTAGCACATGTTTCTCAAATAAGTTATTTGAGCAAGCTGTGAGCCCAGTACCCTTCAAATGCCGTCCATGAGCTGCAAAGAAAACTTAGATCAGGGAGTCAATGTGCTTAAAAGATGGCAATCGATTTATAGTTCCACCACAAAATTAAGATTTGGCAAGAATAATTGTATGGGTGAAGTTTTGAAAAGAACTGAACTGTTAAAAGGCTAAGCATGTGAAAGATGGGTATATGAAACCGGGAAGCCAAGTAAAGAAATAAATTAAACTACATAATCATGTAGCACTCGGTGATCCTCAGGTGCATTAGACTATGAAATAGTTCCCAATACGATGAACAGAAGCTCCATCGTAAGGCATTTAAAGTGAAATGGGAAAGCATCACTGCACCAACTGAATAGTTTGACAAGAAGATTTCTTTGTCTACCACCATTAGTGACAGGCACATTTCTCAGCCTTACCAGTAAGAGGAGGAATCTAGGCAGAGAGCACAACCAAACTGAATTGTAACACATTGCGACACTTCAGACTACATCATATTGACTATAGCGGTGACAATACAAAGGCTGTTCAGCCTGTACCTCACTGAAAGTCTGTGGTCCCTGGTGCACCATGAGAAGGGAAGAGGATGCAATAATAGAACTTTTGGACAGGTATCAGTGTCACTCACTGCTTTTGTACACAAAAAAACTGCTTTCCCTTCTTTTCTCAGTGACACACAGGGGCTCCACACCAATTTTTTCAGATAGCAAACATTCAGTTTCCAGTATGCTCTTAAGTTACGTACATATTCAGTTACATGAAGACAGAAACATCCAAGCACATGGCAAAGGAGTTCCCCATGCTCCCACCGCCACCTGCCTAGCACAGCTTGCTCTGACTGGGGTTAAGTCCTCTGTAAGCTGCACTCATGCAAGAAGAATGCTTCAAAAGAGAAACTACCACAGCTCGTATGTGATGCTTCAGAAGAGTTGCCACAAAACTGAGACCAAGCTTTCACAAACAAAATACAAGGAACACCAACCCATTTAAGTACACACGAGGTTATTAAACACTTTGACTGCCTGGCTGCTATAATATACGATATGTATTCTACTATATCTGTCCTCAGATTTTCATTTCTGCTGAAACAGAGCCTGTTGAGTCTTACCAACTCAGAAAGTCGGAGGAGGTGCTCAATGCAGCCTTCCAGCCCCGCCATGGAGAGCAGCTGGGAGCAGATGCCTCTGCGTTGGGCTGCAGCCCCCAGACTCCACTAGGTTGTGGGTATGCCGGGCCTTAGCCTGAGAGGAAGCATCTGCCCTGTGGATTGCTCCATGAATGGAGGAGTAAGCAGGAATGCAACGGAGTGTATTCATATTTTTATGAATTTTTACAGGTAGCGTGCTATGCATGTGTTGCCCACTGTAATTACCTAAGCCTAAACCCCTTCTTGTGGAATAGGAACCAAAACCCAAACTTCAGCCCACAAAATCATACAAGACTTAGGAAGCCCTCCTCCAAATATACTACAGACAGATTCAAAAATTAATTTCTGTTCTAATAACTAGACAGTGACAACAATGACAAAATTCACACAGTATTATTGAACTTCTGGTTGGCTCATAGTAGGACAAGTTTCAAATATTTTACAGACCAGCTGAACAATGTTATTCCATGAACATGCAATTGCCCAAAAGAAGAACCATAATCAGTGCAGCAGGTGACAGTGAACAGAGCTCCCAACAACTGAGGTATCAGATTGTAAGAAGACAAATAATCCTTAACCATCTAATGTGTTGTGTGACCACATCAGAACTTCAGCATGTTTGAATAGACATTTATGATTTTGTAACTCAATAACCTTACAGTCCCTTTCCTTCCAAAGGTGGCCCTGTTTCAGCTCCTAGAGGTTTTGCACATTCTGATGAAAGTACATTCAAAACACTCAAACAAGTGGCTGTCACACATTGCCAGCAGCTCATCTTTAGGATGATGCAGGTTACATGTTTCAACTTTTTCAATTTTATTGTCATCTTTTTTTTTTCTTTTTTTCAAACTTACAAATGACAGACGTGACAGCTGACACTATGCCAGAAAGGCACAGACCAGAGGGTGCAGTTTTCACTAGCAGCCTAGTGAGCAAACTCTCTATATCTGACTTCACCTAAGGTTGGGGCTCTCCTCCTGGAACTGTGGTTCAATCTCATTCTAGTTAGCCTATCAGATACCCGAGCTTCTCTAGCTTTTAACTCATAACTGAAAGTAAGAGGTTGGTCCACCATCCGAGTATTAATATTTGGGCTGAGAAAGGCAAGGTGAGCACCAGGCAGTTCTGAGTCATGCTGGCTGTGAAGGTTCCCCAGCAAAATGCTGGAACGGATCACAGCTAAATTTAATCTCAAAGAAATAAACAACTTCAGCCCCTGCGGTGGCTACACACACTTCAGGAAATGGCTGTATTTTCAAAGGATATTGAAGCAATGCAGTTTACAAAGTGGTTTGGCTTACTTTGGTTTAAAAATGTTCTGTATATAAATTCAGTAAAATTCTGTCATAAAAGCTCAGCTACATAACCTGGCAAAATATTGAAAGTATGTCTTTTTCTAATTACATGAATGTCTTCAGCAGATTTAACAGTTTCTTCAATATATATCACTTTAGTTATGTTAGAAGGATAACCATCTTGGATTTTTCAACACAGATTATCTTGTTCATATATTTTTTAGAAACAATGAAGTTAACAAGTTAACAGCCAACTTTCCAATATTCCAAATATTCCATGTTCTTTCAGCTTTTTTAATTGAGGAAAAAAGCTCCACAAAGCAATTACTGGCAGAAAATCAGGTATTTACCTTAACAAAGCAGCTGCTACCAATTCTCTTTAAAGCTATGCTCATTCTCTGATGTTTCCCTTTCTGTTCACATGCAGACTGAAATCAGACTGGTAGAGAAAATCCAGACCATCTGCCCTACTCTTAAGAAAACGTCTTCCCTTTGTTTGCCCACATTAGCATTTTAATAAATCAAACAAATGTATTTTCCTTAAAGCAACTACTGTACAACCAGTGACTTGTGTTAACTCCCAGATGATTACAAATTCTCTGGATCAAACAGTCAAAAGAGAAGATGCAAAGATGCATATCTGATTTCTGCACACATCCCCTTAGCAAGTCTGTTTACAGTGGCACGTGTGGACAGCTGGTGTTTATCTATATGAAAACCTACACAAGCAAAAGCCCCAGAACTCCCTCTATGTTACATTTTGTTATACAGTCTATATAAAATATGTATAGGAACTATACAGAATTAATTAGAGAGAACATACAGAACTACATATGGTATATTTATGGATTAGCAGTTCTTTCTGCATTACCTAACAATGCTTCTGCTTGAATTGAAACATTTAACATGTGGCATGTATCAAATCAACCGTAAAAATTAAATTGCTCTGAAAAGGTCCACCCTGGAAACACTTCTTCAATCATACTGATTGAATATCTGTCTATTCATATGACTCAAAATCGAGCCACAGTCCTCAGGTTTTGAAGATTATTTGTTATTCCTATTTCTATTTCCTATTTCTATTTCCTATTTCTATTTCCTATTTCTATTGGTTTCAATGCAAGAGATCTCTGTAAGCACCTTGCTAAACCATTCAACTCAACTCAACGTGAAAGGGGAAAAAAAAGTAATTTATGCTGAATACTTCTGCAAACTGTAATGTACAAGTTTACATTATTTCTTTCCAGTTACTTGACCCATGAACTTGATCAATGCAGAAAAAAATAGGATATTTGTAATTTTCTAAATACAAATTCCTTCAAGAAAGGAATGAGTAAACACTACAAACAAAAAATTATCCTTCCTTGGTACATTCTGAACAATCCAGAAAAGTTTATTTTAGTCACAGTCTCTTCACCAGGCCATGACCAAGGACCTTTTTAACTATTTAACCATTTTTTAGCCACAGAAGCTTACGTCTACACTCATGTCATTAAATTATGTTTTCTATTTTCCTGCCTTTATTCTTCAGCTGTAATCAAAAGAAGTCACTGATGAAAAAGAAAATACAGTAGTGGCTTCTCAGGAATTCTTTTTTTTCCATTACTTCCACGAAGGTTATAGTAATGTTCTCTTGAGTAAAATGATTCATAATTGTAGCAAACTAAAACAGTGAAAAAACAATAAAATTGTTAAATCCTGACTACTCAAGGGATAAGCTATGTTTTAAAATGAGCTAATCAAAATGCTTAGTACTGTTTGTTGGGATTTTGTTTTTTAACCACTTCCTAATTTAGTCAAGGCAATTACCTGAACAGCGGCAACTGTGCTAAATGAAATAGCAATGGAGATGTTGGAACAAGTTAAAATTAAAAGAATCAACAAGACTGAGTATCACTTTCCATAACGACTGATTGTAAAATTTGTGTAATATTTCCCTGAGCAAAGGAGCTTACTAACAGTAATCACAACTAAAATCAGCAGCCTGGGTTGTTCATTTTTCACTAGTTGGTAATTACTTTCAATCTTTTAAAATGAACAGACAAACCATAAAGAAGAATAAGTTTTAAAGTTACCACTATGAGTTTGGTAACTTAAAATTTGTTGCTTTACATAAGCATAGTTTTCCTCCATGTTGCTGTCGGAAAAGCTGGTAAAAGATGGCTCTTTCAGGCTCTTTCTTAATCGCCTGTTATTTAGACCTTAAGTACACTGTGCCTTTTCAAAAGCAGGCATTATGCATACTGTACCTCAGCTGCACTGCTATTTTCTCCTAGTTAATCATTACATCACTGAAGAGCTTAGGCAGACTAGGAAAGATCACCAAAAGCTAAAAAGCTAGGTATCTTTTAGCTGAAAATCCCAGGTGAAATCTGAAAATTTAAGGCTTACAAGTATTATAGGAAAGGGACGATAAGAGCCCTACTTTTGAAAAAGTCCTAAACAACTGGAATTGTGAATAATTTTGGACTATACCATGAAAACCTATTTCAAACATAAAATTTAGTGTACACAAAACTAACGAACCAAGCATGCACACAAATATCACCTGGACTACAAAACAGATTTAGCATCTTTGGGCTGAGAGTCACATTTTAGAGGTGTACAAGCTATTGCAATTAGCATCTATTACTTTGAAAACAAACATACCTGCTTTTACATGAAACACTTGCTATCCTGTAATCACAGAGGATTAGCAGTTTCTTTTGTATCTTTCTCCTGATTCCATCCCCACTACACCATGGTATTTATAATAAAGGGAAAACTAAGAATAGTACTGACAGCTTCTGTAGTCTGTTTCCACAATACTACACCCAGGTGAAAGTAAGTAATTACCCAACACTTCAACTGCCTTTCCTTACAAGTGCTCTGGAAAAATCCTCTGAGCACATAAGCGCTGACAAGAGCGTTCAGTGCAACAGCAGCAACAGTAAACACCCCGCAGGAGGACAGAAAGAACAGATATACCTTGTACTCAGCTCAGTGAAAGAACATGTAAATGCCAGGTACTTGTTTGTAAATGCATGTTAAAGCAGCAGCATACCTGGGACTGGTGTTATTACAAAACAGTGATGAAATATCTGGAGCCACAGATGACCAATAACAGCAAGCATTTAGCATCCAGGAGAACTCGCAAGAGTAGTTCAGGCTTCCTAACTCATGCACAGGTCAGCCCATGAATGGATGGGCTGGCTGTTAGCTAGCACCAGGATTGTGCACCTCACCTTACCTGGATTTCAGTATATCTGACTCATGAAGAAAACAAGGTGGGACCTTCACAGAAAACTAACAAAAAGGCAGGACTCTAACGACTCAGGCTTAGTACATATCTCAGCCTCCTAAGGCCTTTTTCTCCCTCCTGCTCACCCCTACACTTTAGTTGCTGTTGAAGTAGGGTCAAACAAGTACAACACACACATATTTTCATTTTGTAGTCTAAGGGCAAAAAAACTCCTGAATGAAGTGATATACTTAAAGATTGCATAAATTATACTCATCTATACTCATCTCAAATCTTTCACACTCAATTTCTTTTTTATGGCTGTACATCATGATATAGTGATATGTCAAATGCCTTACAAATCAGTGCGCTCAGAAGCTCTGAGCAGCCATGTCATGTACATGTAATGAGTCTATATGTGTTTTGTGCTCTTCAAACATAAACTTATCTTCAGTTTGAGCACATACCAGTCCTGACTTAATCTTAGTACAAACATCTCCCATTACAGTCCCTTCTATTTTATTATTTCCATTCTAATTTTAATCAAAAGATTTACCCTTGAATTTAGGGCACATTAAACATTTCAGATGTATCAGCTACTGCTAAGGCCAACGGACATCTCCATTCACTGCAAACTGGACAGGACAGACACCAGTACGCATTGTCACAATAATTTTACCTTCTAGCTCCATCCCCTGTGAAAGGTTCGCTTGTAGGTTAACCCTTGTCTTTAAGAAGTAAGAGGTCACTGAAGGCCACTGGGAGGACACAGTAGCATCAGTCGCTACATGAAGGGGCAGGAGCAGGTTGCCTCATCTTTCACAGAGCTTCACAGCATTTCAGAGTAGGACCGACTAGATCATTTCAAACAAGATCTTTTAGCCTAATGGGTCTCTGTTTATCTCTATCAGTGTAGTAAAATTAGGAGCTTATTTTCATTATCCTTGTCATCAAAATAAAGATGTTCACCTTCTCTGCGTCCAGTCACTCACAGTATGAAATACAGCTGTGATCCAAAAAGACCCCTAACTTCACTGGTGTTAGGAAATCAAGCTCCTCAGATACAACTATTAATGCTTAAACAAAATATTATGATATCATTTTCATATCACATTAACACCAAGCCAACAGACGGTTAGAAAGCAAAGAATATTTATGAATAAACTTATCATACTTTCTCTTTTAAGGATAGGAAACCTGAGTTCTACTTGACTCCCTACTTGATGAATTAAGATGACAAATCCTAAATTTGACTAAAATCAGAGTAAATTCTAAGTGGGGTAAAAGTATTTAAGTCCTTGATATTTCACCAGAATGGTGAAACCTCAAAGCTTCTCATGCAAGTAATTGCAATTGCTGCAGATGTGTGGAAAAAATGTAAAGCACAGAATTCAACCCAGGTTTTTAAAGAGGGACGGATGGACTATCCAATTTCATGAATATTAAATCAAAGATGAGCTATATTGTGAGGTTTAACAAGGCCAAATGCCGGGTCCTGCACTTGAGGCACAACAACCCTATGCAGTGCTACAGACTAGGAGAAGTCTGTCTAGAAAGCTGCCTGGAGGAGAGGGACCTGGGAGTGTTGGTTGACAGTGATTGAACATGAGCCAGCAGTGTGCCCAGGTGGCCAAGAAGGCCAATGGCATCTTGGCTTGTATCAGAAACGGCGTGATCAGCAGGTCCAGGGAGGTTATTCTCCCTCTGTACTCGGCACTGGTGAGACCACTCCTCGAGTACTGTGTTCATTTCTGGGCCCCTCACCACAAGAAGGATGTTGAGGCTCTGGAGCGAGTCCAGAGAAGAGCAACAAAGCTGGTGAGGGGGCTGGAGAGCAGGTCTTACGAGGAATGGCTGAGAGAGCTGGGGTTGTTTAGCCTGGAGAAGAGGAGGCTGAGGGGAGACCTCATTGCTCTCTACAACTACCTGAAAGGAGGTTGTAGAGAGGTAGGGTGCTGGCCTCTTCTCCCAAGTGACGGGGGACAGGACAAGAGGAAATGGCCTCAAGCTCTGCCAGGGGAGGTTTAGGCTGGACATGAGGAAAAAAATTCTTCACAGAAAGGGTCATTGGGAACTGGAACAGGCTGCTCAGGGAGGTGGTTGAGTCACCTTCCCTGGAGGTGTTTAAGGCACGGGTGGACGAGGTGCTAAGGGGCATGGTTTAGTGTTTGATAGGAATGGTTGGACTCGATGATCTGGTGGGTCTCTTCCAACCTGGTTATTCTATGATTCTATATTAACATGCAGCTACAGGAACTCAATATTTAACTGAGACATACCCTGTCAGTATGGTGTGTTTCGTATTTCAAAAAGTAACATCTTTACCACAACAGGGCTTAGATATAAGGTCTTTATTTTTTAAATCTATATTCATCTTCATGCTAATAGATACCTATTAAATGTCAGAATACAGGCAGAATGCCTAAGATAGACATGTTTTAGGAAGATCTAAAACCACATCTGCCTTTGACTACACATGATGTCATTACATCATTATAATTACATGTAATGCTATAACTACAGCATGCAAAGATTTACATGGCAGATAAACTATAGAGTAACTATTTCAGTCACCTTTGATATGACAAAATATTTTAATTAGATGATTCAGCATGGTACTTTCAAAGACAAATACTTGTCAAAGAAGAGTTCATTTTTATGTATCTGTTTTCAAAGTGAAACTGAAACAAACAACACAGCCAGCCTGCTCGAACCTATTTGTTCACATTTAATTATCGATGAATACAATGACTATGTTTGGCCTCTAATTCCACTGACTGCCACATGTTGAAGTTAACAGATAGCTGTAAACACTTGAAACTCAAAGCAGACACTGTTAAAGATCTATGTTATCACAAAAATCACGTTCTTCCAGGCACAGCTCCAAAAGATGACCTAGTCAAGAAAAAATGTTTGACCTGTGGAAAAAAAAAACCATAACCTGTATTTACGCATAAAATTCTTCATAGTGTTTTAAAATGTTTATATTATATTTGAAGAGTTGAATTTACCTTGGACAATTTTCATTGTTTCACAACGAGTAAAACGGTAAAAAAGTCAAAAGTTAGTCTTTAGAAACAGCAATGATTTTGGCCAAGTGGGAAGAAAGGTCAAGGCTAGGTCAGTGACACCCAGTACAGTCACTCACCACTCTCCTCCGTCCCTTTTTAAAAATAAGAAAACCAAACAAACACAGCTTTTTGTACCACAGAAGACTAATTTATTTTAAAAGCTGCCTTTAAACTCTTGAAAGAAAAGCAAGTCAAAGCATTTTCGGCTGACATTCAGTTCCCAGCCTCTTTTTTTCCCAACATATGACTGGTTAAAATTTCTGAATTGTTACAGATTTCATAACATCATCCTCACATACTAACAAAATCTGAGGCCACCTTTCCCTCCCTATACTTAACAGCATTCTTAATAAGCATATCCACCTCATGGTGATCTCCAGCATGCTTTGTGTCACAATGTTTTATAATTTTTAAGAATATTTCAGACATGAAAATACATGACCTACCAAATCAAGTATTACAGTTGATCCCATGTATTCAAGTACAAAAACAGCCTCAAACACCTCTATCCATCTGCTACTAGGTTTAGAGACAATATATGAACCTATGCACTCTACTGCGTTCCTTTAAAACAATACAGTACATTCATCATTCATGCTTACTTCATCAAGTCTGTTTTCACAGACTCTAAGTTATATTATTTAGCACCCGAAAAACAATAAAATTAAACATTAGAATTCATTACATAATGGAGTGAGATTTGATTAGAAATCTTTTCAATAATTTAAGCATCTTTCTTTTTGAACAAAACATTTTAGGCTGTTAATATGCTGATATCAAGACTAATACTCACAGTTGCTTATAACTCCTCCAAGTGGATCACCCTTGAAGTCAAACTCGATATCCATGTATTTCCCCTTTGAAAAGAAAAAAAAACATATTTTAAGACTACAGGTTCTGATTAAGAAAAACTACTCATAACATTTTTTAAGACATTATTTGGTCATTTTTACAGTCTAAAAGAGCCATCTGGCAACCTCCTGTCCACTTCTTCAAATTCTGAAAAACAGAAAATTATTCACAGCTTCTAAGACAATTGCATTACCACAGCCAGAGATTTTCATGAAAATAACTTTAATCAGGTTAGTAATGCAATCCAGTAATTTGCTCTGTTTTTAAGGTTATATGAAGAAAAAGCACATTATATAAACACTCACGAGAACACAAAAACCACCAAACAATACTTGTGGCCTTGTAGGTATTATCGTGCTTATTAAAAGAAGAATGCAGGAAGAAATTCTCTTCCATCAAGACTTGTTTTCTCAGTGTAAAATCATCTCAGAGCATGAATCAAGGCAGTTGAAGAATAGTCACTCTGTTTGATTTTAAGGACTGGCTGGCAACGATTACTGTTAGTAATCATGGAGTGTCTGTCCCTAAGCGTGTGCCTGCCTTGTGAAAGTGATGGATTTTTCCTTCTGAAGTCTTTCCCTGGTAACTCAGGAGGCCAGAGGCAACAATTAACAGACTGTCACTGCAAACATGATTTCACTTTTAGCTGCACTGGCACAGCGCGTTTCCATTTGACTTCTCCACATCGCAGAAGATTGCTCTGGTCTTTGCATCACTTTAATTTAGATGACAAGTGCTTAATGTAGTAGCAGCTATGTTTAACAGTGACAAAATGGAAAGACTCATATTGTGTAGAAAAGGCCAAAATTAGTGCAACTCACATTGGCAAGGAACTTAGAAAGATTAAAAACTGCTTGCAGTAATTCAAACAAATTCCATAAACCACGCACAGAAATGATCTCACCACCCTCTGGTGCTTACTTAACAGAGGACAAAACCAACCTATTGAAAGAAGCCTTATGTTTATACTTCCTTATTCAAATAGCACTTAGGAAGCGTTTTCTTTTTTTCTTTCTCTTTTCATTACAAGACATAAAAATAGGCACTTTACGCTGACTCCCTCAAAGATATTTTCGAATTTACCGAGTATTTTGTCAAGATTGGCTTGACTTTATATTTAAACTCTTTTCTTCTCCTTGCTGTCAGCTGAAGTAGGCTGAACAGGACAGTACTTGTACTTCCTTGTTTGAAGTTAATTCTGAGATTATTCAAATGTCTAAGATAAAGAATTAAATTAGATAACTAAATTTTGATTCCCCAAGGACTGGGCAGTTGTATGTTAACAGAAGTATTTTTAGCTTTGTGTTTATGAGCAAGGACTTGAAAGGAGAAATAGTAGTTGGTTGCACTGTGTCCCGGAAAGACTTCTGTATGCAAATGGCACCTCTTCTCCACTTCACTGTCATCTCCTTCTGCTTTCCACAGTACATCATCTCTGACGTACATTGTATTTTTTCTCCCTTTCTATAAAAAAAAAGAAAAAATTGTCTAGAGTACCTCATGTTTTGTCCCTGATCTTTGGATGAGGATCGTTTGCTCTGTTCACCAGCACTGTCAATGACAGCCACAATGACAGCCATATAGAACAAGAACATTAACCCTTGAGAATCATATGGAAGGGGAGAGGAGCCTGTTTTGTGGGACAACAAGCTGCCCTCCAGTGTCACAATATCCCAGGCTTTTATCGATTTGTTTTTATGAGCAACGCAACATTTTTCCAGTGTATTAATTTGTCTTGTGTTGCCTGCTGTACACATCTCACAACATTACTTTCCTGCACACAAGTAAGCAAATTACAAAGTTGCATTCAGTCTTCTGATTTAAGCAGGAGAAACCAAGATTCACATTGTGAATCTCCCAGCTCGAACATCATCGGGGGGGAGGATGGGGTAATTGTCAATTCCTATAGTTTCACGTTCAGTTTCCTGCTAAAAAAGCCTGAATTTGACCAGTTGATTGTAAAGAATAGAAGCAAAAAAGTAACATTACAGATGTTTATACTAAAAATAAAGTTGTAAATAAAGTTTGAAACATCATAGAAAGACAATGAGAACCTAAACAAGCAATTTTAACAAAAAGTGTACACATGTGGATGGAAAGTGAGATCAACACTTGCCAAGCTAGACACAACTGACATGAAAGCCACCAATGCCCAAATATTAAAGAATCCAGCTGTGTTATAATTGTGTCGTCATCCAGTCACAGACTGCTACATACTAATTTTTTTTTCGTTTTTTTGTTCTACTCTCTACTTTGATTCTCAGTAGAACTCCAGGCTCTCATCAGAAACCAACAAGATTTCTGACAAGGAGGTGAAATATCTTTTTAGAAGAGGGGTGACTACTAATAACGCACTACTAACATATTGGGGAAGAAGAACATGCTCAAATTTACAAAATTAAATACCGATTGCTGTTGAAGATATTCGCCCTCTCCAAACACCACAGTCCTCAAGCAACTAGAAGAAAGTTCTCTCTCAAATTATTTATTCCCTCCTTACAGATGCCTCAATGCTGATACAAGATAAAACAGAAACAGCCAACAAAATAACACCCTTCCCTAAAAGGAACTGAAATTCCGCCTTGAAGAAAATACTTACAAATCTAGAGGAGTTGTCATTCCGCACAGTTTTGGCATTTCCAAAAGCTGGGGAAAAGAGAAAAACAGATCTGACAACCAAATCTATCAGTAAAAAAAAAAAATATTTAAATGCTAAAATATCTGTGACTGTTAATACATTTAGAAGAATCACAGTCTTCTGAGAAACAATACCCTGTTCATTGTATGGGAAGAACACTGAGGATAGATGGAGCGTGACAGACATGGTCTCAAATGAGAAATCACCTGTGGAAGCCCAAAGAAACTTTGTCTCAACACTTCCTTGGTTTAAAAAAAAAGCATGCAAGGAGAAATGGTTCCGAAACTGCACCTACATTGAGTGTGTATCCTTGGGGTTTGAATAATCAAATTAAAAGCTTTATTACCCAAATAACTTTAAATATAAGGAAGTATTTCTTTCTCTTCCGTCTAGAGAAAGAAATTAATCCTAGTTCGCAGAGCTGAAGATGGTAAAAGATGGAGGCCAAAACTGAGTAAACTACAGAATGACACTTAAAAATTGTTTGCATGGGACAGTTTAATCAATGCTTTTAAACTGATTTATTTACACTGTTCCAACACATTTATCCTAGCTTAAGCTGAACATCAATCAGGTGAAATAAGTCCAATTTACAACAGAAGTTTAACGCACTCTCTTCAGCTTGACCCAAACCAGCTTCTAGAATAGTTTGGTTTTAATTTCTTCAGCTCAAGTTTTCTGACAATGAAACTCTACAAAAGGACCTCCCAGGACTATATTCTGATGGGCAGCCACCAGCTTTGAATATAGGCAACACAAAACCTCAGACTAGAGGACAATTCAGGTTCTAAACATCACATATTGACAAAGCACATAGAGTCAAACAGGAGTGTCCCATACATCACTAAGTACAGTCCTCCTTCTCCAACAGGAGACTTTATTTATCCTAGTGTTTATTTATATAGCATACATATTTTCAAAGATCAAGTCAAGTCAATGTTTATTGGACAAAAATAAATACACACTTTAAGGCTTCGACAAACTTGCATGAGTAGACTTATTCTTGATCAAAGAACTAAAGCCAAAAGGAAAAGTTTGTTGCTCCTGAAGGCCAAGGATAAGTGAAAGAATTGTTTTTAAAATCTTTCTGCCCTGCAATAAATCATCTTTTCAACAACCAAATCTCTGAACTTCATTTTCTTAAACACAGTGCTGAACAGTAGCGTCATTTATAACCGCAGAGAATCAAGCACAAATGTTCCATTATAAAGTATGAGACGCATTCCTCAGTTTTCCCTTTACTTCATTGTTTCTAGAAGTTAATTTACAGTGACAACTGCAGTTTAAAAAAAAAATCCCATAAGATAAATTATGCATATGTAGCATTTATGCCATTTTCTTGCACCTCAGCTTGACTGAAATAGAACTACATAACCAAAGAAAAAAAAATCTAACCAGAAATGCATAATTTCTGTCTAAAATGTATATAAGCAGCCAGGTTTGCCCAGCAGCCTCATGGAATAATCCAGTGTCCTACCTTTTGAGAAGCTAAATAGGCAGTTACTGGTGCCTTAAAATGATGAGGCACTCGGTCTGTAAGTTTAGTCCGTTCCTCTTGCACTAAAACAGGGACTCATGGACCAGCAAGAAATTAACTACACTTGGCAGTCCCCGGGGAACAATCTAGCTTTGGCAAGAAAAACCTCCATACTTAGAATCATAGAATCACCAGGTTGGAAAAGACCCACTTCCCATACTATTTCTGTTTACATCTGAAATCTGCCTTCCAGAACACTGCTCTTCTCTGTGAATTCAAAACAATGGAAGATTGTAATCCCCTCATACAGTTTTAAGTAGAACATGTCTGATCATCAAAGAAAGCATTATCCTGCACTGTTATTATTCTTAAATTTTAACATTTCATCCTTTCTTTACAAGTCTCTGCTTACAATTTTCAGTTTGTGTACAGTCAATGAACACATTTTACCCATCCAGTTCACCAGTACTCTCAGCCCACTTCTTCATTCCCTTACCTTTTTATTTATTGTTCCCCCTCCCAATTCTCACTTTTATAATATGTAGATTGTTCGCTCCCTATAGACTCCAAATCCTCACTTATATGTAAAGATATCTAGGCAATAAATAAAATGTTGACACTCGACAGTCTTACAAACACTGCATATTATCTGGCCATAATGCAAAATTATTGTACAGTAGTTATGAGAATTTCTCTTGGCACCATAAAAGCTTAGAGAGCTGTGGGAAAAACCAAGCCAGGAATCAACACAATACACCTAAGTAAGTCAGTGCTACCCAAGGCACTTATGAAAGCAATTATTAGACAAATGGAAAAAACTGCCCACTCTGAGGATCACATAACTTATCTCTAGAAAAAATGAAGATCCTGTTACTGGTAGCCAATGTCTTTAAATTAAAATGACTAATTAAAAAATAAGAAGTCTTCCATGGGAGAGCAGGAAAGGCAGTTGTCAGGAAGACAGGCCGACAGAGTCGCTAGACCCAGTGAACAATAAGCCTCAGGGAACAACAGGCACACATATGGATTGGCTTTTTTTTTTCTGAGATCCATTTCTTCACTGTTTTTGGTTTTGTTTGGTTTGTTGTGATTTTTTTTTTTCTAAAACAAAAATAATGCTTTACAGAGCTTGTTTGTTTACTAGAGACTACAATAATACAATTTGGGAAGAAATTAATCAGAAGGACTGAAGTCGAGTCTTTTGATACAGCCAAGCATCATCAGAGCAGTGTTAAGAAGGGGTATGCCCCTCAGAGAGCAGCTGGAGGAGTCTGGGAAATATGACCTAACTTCCTAAGCTTTCCCTTCACAAGGGACACAATTCTCTTTACCATGAAGGACACTGTTTTCTTATCAAGAAAACTGTTCCCTAACTGAATAAAAACTTGTAGCTGTCTTCACAGAAAGCCTCTCCTAAGGTTCTGGACACCAAATAACAATGAAACAGCAACAGATACAGTTGTCCAAACAAACTCAGCAGGAATGCTGACACACATGTTCCATGAGACACTTACCTTCAAGAACTGGATTTGACTGCAAAAGTTGTTCTTTTACTTGATTAACCTCTGCCCCTTTTCCACATACAGCAGCTACATATGACATGACAAGTTTGCTCGCCTCTGTGGGGTGAGAGCAAAATTAAACAATGATAAGTACTGGCATACAGACCATAAAATGATTTGCAGACTTGATCACGTTTTCACCATGCCAGACAGGAACTGGAAGCACATTTCATTTCAGTTTTCCTCTACATTGTTGTACTATCTGGAAATGAGGAAGGAGCCTGCCCTGCTGTGAGATCTACACCATTACATCAGCGGCCCTATAGACTCTACCTACAGCCTTCCCAGGCTAAAGAAGCCAATGGTGGACATGGCACATTATCTGCTACTTCTTCATTTAGCCTCAGTAAGAAGCATTCAGTAAGGGGAGAGCATTATCCCTAGCCGACAAGCTGGAAATGTTTTAAGTAGCCTGAAAAATATAGACCCAAGAAGTTTCAAGACGTAAAATCCAATCAGTTTGTATAAGCAGATACACAATAACACAAGTGTAAACATGAAACAATTACTCATATGTAATTATAACTTTAAATTACGCTACAAATAAATTAATTACTGCAATATCACCTAACATTAGGCAGTCTGTTTCAAAGTGCAACGACCAGAGAAAGTGAAGAATTAATTTAAACAATGAGAGCAATTTGAAGGTAAAAACTTTTAACAAAGCCTGGAATGATTTTGGACTCTCAAAGCTGGGTCCATACAGGTGACAATCACTCATGTACAGACAGAAACAACTACTAAATAATCCATCCAACATTTATGCTTTTGCTGGTGAGGACAAAGAACAGCTGAGAAAGGACTCTGCTTATAAACAGTCTGTGATGTTCAGTATGATGCAAGATAGTGAAATTTGAGGCAAAATCAGATGATATACAAAGTAATTACTAACATCTGGAATCCCTACCAACTCACCACAGTGATCATAAAGAAACAGTACTTGTTCTTCAGAGATCTGCTACAAATTTAAGGATTTCATTTCAGGAAAGAACTGACAAAGAAAATGTTATCCCTTGGATTTTGATTCTTTACTATTTAACCAAATTTGCAAGTTCATACTAAATTACTATCCCATATTGTCAGGAAAACTGAGAAAATCTGCAATACAAGAAGTAAGCAAGGAACAAAACTACAGGTATGTCCGTAAGAACTCACAAATACTTCAATTGTGCTTTGAACTCCCATATTTAAGAATTCACTCCCTTCAGACTTGGAATTACCAAATTATTTGATTTGAAATATTTCCTAGTACAGTCAACATCTTTAAGTAGAGCTACTCAGTCACTGAGAGAAGAAAGCACTGAAGCAGCAAATAAGCTATTATAAAATAATATGCATTAAGACAACATCCAATAACTTCAAGATAAGCTTTGAACATCACTGAAAGAATATAAAGGCCCTTTTTATTACGAACTCTGTTTTTTCCAATAAAGACACCAGGAAGGGAATCATCACCTTAACATCTAAAAACATTTAATTGCCCCATTTATTCTGGTAATGTACCATGTCTTCTTGCACAATGTTACTATCAATTAGCAATATAAACAACATGCAGTGAAAGAAGAACAAAACTGGAATTAAATTAAAATATACCACCAAGAGCAAAATTGGAATTAAATTAAAAAAACATCCCAACAGATGACAGTTCAGTGCCAGTTCTTCCAGCCCATACATGCCAAATGTTCTGGCTACCAAAAATCCAAACTATAGCTACACAGGACCTCTACTAAGAAGCTTGTTTCCGTAACTCCTCCAGCAACTTCCTCCTCATCCTCCCCCAACCTTTTTTCTGCAAAGAAAACCTGACTTCTCAGCACACAGCCTCATTTCAACAACAGCAGTTACATCAAATGTTATAGAGTCAATAATTGACTTGAATTTCAAACCCTGTATTATTCTGTACTTGCCTTTACAAAGAAGGAATAATACATATTATGTACCATATGGCTACAAAAGCTACAGAACAGTCAAAATTTCTTTAAAAATCTAAACCTTCCAGAATATTCTGTACAAATGGAGAAGTTCAGAAACTGAACCACTGCTACACCTTCCAACTGAATACATAAATAAGAGGTAGACCTCAGTTATACGAAGTGTCTGGTAATTCATAGCTCCAGAGGAAATCAAGACGTTAAACAACACCAATACAACACTCCTTTCTAATGTCTTAAGTCCTAGACAGAATCTCTCAACAAAATCAGAACTTCATTATTTTAATACACACTTTTACTGAACACATATGCTTTTCACATTATCACACTGAAATAAAGGATTATGTTACAAGATTTCAAAACTTCTCAATTGGATGTCACTAATCAGACAAATTAAAAACAAAGATAAAGCCTACACTCTGCATTTTCACAAGAGTCTTGGAAAACAACTTCTTGTTGACTTCAAGTCTTGCTCAGTACATGCCTACAAAGCTCCACATTTTTTCAGACTCAAAGGGAAAATACCTTAAATGACATAGAAACAGTTGTATGTGTTCCCACCCACTCTTATGCAAGTCACCTCAGTTTGAAACTGCTATTTCAGAAAATAACTGGCTTTCTTCCTTTTTAAGGTCCACCTAAAGTGTTCTGCAGTTTGCAGACCTTATTTGATTTCTGCCATTCTAGTTTAAAAATCAGCAATCATTTTCAAGGCAATTTCAGCTTTGTATGAGAAACACAGTGTTCTGGTACACAAGCCAATCTTAGAATTGCAGCTGAGCACAGCGTGCAAAAGACGAATGAACTTTCCAAAGTAATCAGCTATTATTTATTTTCCTTGGATAAATACATGAAATTAAACTGGATTATACTATTTATCAAAAGACATTCAAAAGTATCAAAGGATTGTCTTCCAGCCTAGAAGACCAAGAGCAATTAATTTTCTCCATCTTCATATTTGCCTTAGGGAGAGCCCAAAAGTTTACTGGCCCCTGCAATACTCTACCACAAACCAGCATTGCTTTAATATGACTTTGCATACTGATAAGGATATTGTATTAACACGCAATAGGGCTCACATCACAGTGACAATGTGAAAAATATGGAAGTTTATGGTTTATGGAAGTTTATGGTTTATGGAAGTTTATGGTTTCATTTATGGTTTCATTTATGGTTTCATTTATGGAAGTTTGTACCTATGGCAATAAGCGTGACCGTATTCATTTTCTGCAGTTGCCAGACATGAAAAGATACCAACATCCCTTGGGTTACGGATTTGGGAACTGGTGGTAGATACTTATTCAGTTAAAGTTCAAAGTTCTCACCAGAGGGAAAAGGAGTCACTACTTCCCTGCAAGGGCCACAGGCATCTCTTCCACCTCTGCATGATCAGTGCCATGTTGCTGCTGCTGCCCAGGATAAAGCATTGCCCACTGAGGGCTTGTGCTCTCCATTCTTCCCATAACACATGGGTTCCTTACTCTTCTCCATCCTGTGTGCCATCCTCCCTCCCTCCCTCCCTCTCTCCAATCCTTTCAAGTATTCCTGGCAGCCTCCTGTTTCCTCTCAGAGCAGTTATTATGGATCTGTGTTACTGTGGCCCATGCGATGCAGCACATGGGAGCATCTGCAGCTTGGCACTAACTTTGTGTCAGGTGCTGTGAGTGCATGGATTTGAGGGAAGGTTTTTTGTCCCCACAAAATGGGGTCAGTTTTCTTTCTTCTCTCTTTGCCTGAGAGCTGCTGGAGGAATCCACCTTGTGGATAATCCACCTCTGGAGGTCTTCAAGGCCAGGTTGAATGAGACTTTGAGCAACCTCATCCAGTGGAAAGTGTCCCTGTGGCAAGGAGGTTGAAATTGGGTGAACTTTAAGGTCCCTTCCAACCCAAGCCATTCTATAATTCTATGATCTCTCAGCTCTTACAGACTAGTATCACTTTGCAAGATTCATTGGTTTTGAGAAAAGTGAAAACTGCTTATTACCTGTTTTCCCAGCTCCACTCTCTCCTGTAATAAGGATGCACTGGTCTTTGTCCTGGTCTCTTAGAGATCTGTATGCTTCATCTGACAGAGCAAAGCTGCAAAGTAAGAAAGAGTCAACTGAGAATTACTTAAAACCATTACCAACAATAACTACAATCTCTTCTTGCATCCAGGTGGAGGGGAAAAAAACCCAAAACCAAAAGAACAAAAACCACACAAAAAAAAATCCACAAGTGCTAATGTTCTGTAAATGGTGACGCAATCACTTTTCAGACTATAAACACCCACAGTGGCAAAAAGGGTACTTTTTCTCAGTGGTTTATTTAGACTTTCTCCAGCAAGCACAATCTGTAAGTTTTTCTAAAGATAGCAGGATCAACACAAATGCACAAAATTTCAGGGAAATTCAGCTACCTTTCTTCATTGAACAAAATGTCGTATTTGTCATCAAACAAAATGTCAATGCCTCAGCAGGAAGTGCTCTGTCTGAAGACATTTAAGAAAAAGGAAACAAGAGAATCTTAAGTGCTTATAATACCATAAACTGCAATTTCTACTCTGAAAAGTATGAAGAAATCTCAGAACTTTACAAAATCTATTTTAAGCATGAAGGTACTGATGGACCTTTGCATAAACATGCAGAAGCATTTCCCAATAAGTGTGTTCTTAACTCAGTAAGGGTGATATCATGTAGTGAAATTAAAGATTATAGGAAGAACAGCTTTCCCGTACCAATAATGTTTTTCCATGCAGCTCAGAGCATCACAACCCTGAAACTACTGGGCTACAGTTTGAATCCAGACGTGCTCTGTTGCCATGTAGCAACATATATTTTAGAGAAATATAGATGGGTTACTTGTATTTATTTTTCTTTAGCAGTAATTTTGAGGCAGAGAAAGAGTAATACTGATTTTGTTTCAACTTCATTTTTCAGTTCATGGAATAACACTGTTCTCAAAACTAAGCATTATCATAGAATCATAGAATCACAGAACCCTTTGGAAAAGCTTAAGCAAGGACATGAAAGAAAAAAAAAACAAATAAGAAGGCAGACTTGTGTTGCACAACTTAAAGAATAAATCCGGTAGTCAAACATGGCATAAACTTACATGAAATAAATATCCATTCAACAGACCAAAAGCTTTGTCAGATTACTGCAACTAGTAAAATATTTAATGTTTGTATGTACTTAAAAGGGAATATGGTTTATTATTTACATTGCTGTTGCAGGTTCAATGCCCTTTTTAGAAACTTGATTCTACTAGAGCTCAGGAGCTTCACATTCACCCAATAACTACAAATGGATCAAGTACTTGTTTGGATTAACACAGCCATATAGACAAGCAAGCTTTTTGTCTTGGAACTAGTTAGGGGTAGCATGGACAACACAATGCAATAGTGAGAGCCACACAGAGCCTTTTTTAGAGGCGCTTATTGCCACAGCCTGAAAGCTTCAAATATTAAACCTATATATATTCAATTTAGTTCATACTTATTGCTTCCACTGTCCCTTTACCCAGGTAGTTCATGGCTTCTCTTTCCCAAAAATATTTATGGAGAACATGTCATGTTGTCCCCAATTTATCATAATGAGCATGTGCAACATTTATACTTCTTCATCCCTCATCAGTATTAGACTCATTTCATAATTGCTTATTTGGATTTTGGCTTTGTTTGCCTGTTTGTTTTTATGGTGGCATAATGTTATCAGCCCAGCCATCCTGCAAGAGACCAGCATACCTAGCAAGTGGTACACTGAAAAGGCTGAAAAATGGGTAAATTAAATATCTTATGGCTCCTTTGCTAAAAATAATCACACTTTCTCCTCCCTCTTAGTTCCTGCCAATGATGCTCCCATCATTGATTCCCCCTTTTTAAGTCCTCCTCCTGTCCTCTTCTCTCCTGCAGCACATCTGCCTGTCTAGTTGCATGGCCAACCAAAGGCCCCACCTCTCTCACTGCTTTTTTTGCCAACTTATACGTTTAAGGCACTAAATTACATTCTTCTCTCTGTATGAACGAACGGTTGGGCCATCCACTTAACAACCACATTCAAAGGTCATTAACACATATACCATTGAACCCAAATTAAGACTGATCTCTTAAAACTTAATACTGCTATGGTGATTGAAGCATTTGAACTCAGTAGCTCAGCTGGAGGTGAAAATGTGTTTACGAGAAAGTAGAAGACTATCATGGTTTTAGCATTGCAACAAAGTCAATTTGTGATGTGGCCAACATGCTGGATAACTAGCAAATGAAAAAAAACTATTCTGCTGCTTTTGAGAGATCATGACACAACTTCTGGCATCCACTTTACTGTCCAGAATCCAAACTACAGTAGAAATAAAATTTTGCCAGACTCTCTTACAGGACATATTTAGGAAGTGAATAATATTCGTTGAGTGCTACTGCAGATACAGTTTTGTAAACTAAAGAGTCTAACATGCAGCACTCAGAAGAACTTATTCCTGCACACATTACATTCATTTTTGCAAGGGAAAAATGGCAGTAGAATGAAGAGGAAAGATATAAAACTACACTGAGCATTCATAGGCCGTGTGAGAGAATGTAAATACTAATGCCATGGTTTCCATAGGTTTCATTCAGGAAACTGGCTTTCAGCAGAAAGGTAAGACTGAGATGCTTTTCAAACTTACAGAGTGGATGGCTCATTCTCAGCTATTCAACTATTATTTCACTGTTGAAATAACTTCCTTGGCAGTAGTTTCATGCTGGAAAATGAAGTCAGCATCAAGCACAGTGAAAGTATTTTCTCTGAGTTATGAGATAATGAGTTATGAGATAATCAGCTTAGTAACCATTCATCTTTTCTATACACTGAATTTTAGTTTCCCAACAGCCCCTGCCAAAATATTTTACTGCCTGATGTATTTATTAACTCTGCTTGCACTGCATAGTTGAAACCACAAAATCATGTTTTTTCTCCTCCTTCAGCAGGAAAAGAGAAAGTAATGCTGCAACGAGACTTCTGAAGTTGGAGAAGAGAGTGGGATTTCATTCAGTTCTAATTTTAATCCAGTCTAGTCAGAAATGTTTGGCATACCTTACCTTTTCTTCAATCTTCTACACAATCTAGCAAAGCCTAATACTTCACAAGTATATCAATTATTATCTACTATAGATGAAAGAAAAAAATTAGTTGACTCCTTTTAAAAGACATTTTGCGTACACACTTATCAAAAGCTACCCAGCAGAAGTATTCTAAAATTAACCTCTGACGCTTCAATCACTGCTCCAAGAACTCAACTGGAAGAGGCATAACCAAGATTGCATTTAAATAACTAAGATGTGTTTGTCTTTCTGGCATTGCATAAAAAACATCAGACACATTTATGCCAGAGCCTGAACAAAGATCTTTATCTCAAAGAAAAACATAGATCTATTCGTTTGGTATGTCAACATTAATGGCACACCGTCACAACTCCCAGTCCTTCCTATCTATCTTTTATCTTTGCAATAAAAAACAAACAAACAAACAAACAAACGTTAAGTCTTTGGGTTCAAATTCCATTTGTTCCAAAAATATAATTTTATGCTATTCCCTATTTATTACAAACATATAAAATGTTTTAACATCATTTTAGTTTAACACATTTTAATGACCTGTAGACCACAAAGAACCTTTCTATCATTTCCCTTTTAGCAACATTCAGAAAGACAGCTCTGTAAAGTAAACATTTGCAACCATAGGTTTAAACCACATATCGTTCTTTGAGCCACCTCACAATTGCAGAGTCTAAGTAAAATTTTAGAATAGTTTGTAGTTTAAAAAGCAGTCATAAACCATGTGTTTTGAATTAACTGGTGAGTGTGTCAGCAGTGTCATTTACCATACCTTATAATAAGCTCTCCCTTGATTTTTAGGTTTTCATGAAAGAAGATGACATTTTCCTACCACAACAAACAGAAATATTTACTGGAGTTCTCTTTTAGCTAAGATTTAAGTATAGAAGCAATTTCAAATTAAAATGCCACCCACACCTAGCTCAGTAAGAAGACTCTGCTTTTTTATAGCTCAGCTTTTTCAGCCACGTAGCTCCAGATGGCCAGATCTGTCACAAAGTCCTAACCCAAAAAAAATAAAAAAGGGAAATGGCAAATAGGCCTCCAAGGGGAATTTCCAAAGGGCTCCAGCAATTCTGAGCAGCACAACAGCATCTCTATATTCTAACAAACACCAGGGTCAGAAAAAGACAGGAACAATGTTCTGACCCACTCACTCCAAACCAAGAATCAACTGCTTCGGCTTCATTTGAACACTCAAAACTGCACCACAATTACACCGGGGTAAAAACATTGCTCTTATTGTCATAAATCCAGCTCATGGGAGGAGTTCTTCTACTGTTTTTTTCCTTGAAGCCAAAATCCTGAGGATTTTCCATAAAATGTAATTTATATTAATTCCTTTAAGTTTAATTAAGAGCATCACTTCCTTTTCTTTCTGAATGCATAGAAGTACTCTGTAACAGGGTAACAGCAAGCAAATTATTCCTCTCACAACATGCAATGGAAAAACATTGAAATCACAAGTTTTTGGAGTATAAAAATTCTTGATAACCTGAGCTAGGAACAATGGAAGCATATTTTATGAAGTGCTTTGAGGCTTTATATTGTAAATCATCACTATTCGCTATATATTTTCCCCTGCCCATTGGAGCTCAGTGGAAAATTCACCATTCAGGAAAAACAACAGTAAGAGATTATTTATAGTATTAGCTCATTGTGCAGAATCATTTAGTCTAATTGCCTTAAACATTAAAAGTGTACTCCCATTTTCCATAATTACAAACTGTCTCATGTTCAGCACTATGACACACTTGAAAAGAAAAGGTTGATTAGCCTGCCATTAGAGTGAATAACGTAACGGCTAAATTGATGAAGCATCAGCTAGTATAGACCTTCACAGGCAAGCAGTTGCTCTTTGAAAAATGCCAGTCAGGAAAAAATAGAACTTGTTTAAACACCAGAATAAAAAAAAGGAGTGCTAAGACAGATGGAAAGACTTTTCTCTTATTCATATTCTTCAATTTTACTTTCATGGTGAGCACAGAAACCTGTTTTGTCAACAATACTACGTGGCTAATATACACAGCAGAAGGGTACCTCCTGCATACACCTTCTCCACCTTGTTTTTCATGTTAGCAACTGTGACATTATTAGAGGCAGAATAAAGCTCAAAGCTGTATACATCAGCCCATGTCTGTGTAAAGCAGACACAATTTATGGAAAGGAGAGGAGGGAACGGGGTGGGGGGGAAAGAGAACAGACAAAAACACTCATGGTTTTCAAGAGCAAACCCCTTTAAAACACGAGCTAATTAATATTAAGCCAGCTAGATTTATCTTCTGTTACAGTAGACTGGGAATATAATATACCCTTCAATGCTCATTTAGACACTGCAAGTTTAGAGTTGATTCAGGCCAACATTCTGAGACCAGGACCAAAAGAAAAAAAATGTTCTTTCTGAAAGTCTTGCCTTTCTCAGAATGAAGTACATTTCAGACATGTCCAATGGACTTCTCAAAAAACTCCCTACAGAGAATTCCAGCCAATGCTTCTTTCCCAAATACACCCAGCCCAGCCTGCTCCAATCCTTTTCTCTCTTGCCTGATGGCACACATTTCCCTTCCAAGCAAGTGGAGGGGAAAAGCCTTACCGGTTTTGATCACTTTCCCTTTATTGACTGATAGTCAAAAAAATGTATTTTTTAAAAAACGAACAGCAGTCTTCCCCCAGCATGTACCAAAAAGCTAAAACACCATCTATGATTTTCTGCCTATTTCAACATCAACAAGGCATCTCTTTTGAGCTGCACATTAGCATGATGGAAAGTAAGAAAGGCCTTCTACCAAGACTCTAGAACCCAGCTGTGGCATTATTTTCCTCCATCCAGTGGAAAACAGGATCTCTGAAGCTGACGATGACTAAGCCACTTCCCAATCTAGACTACAAAATAAATGCAAATACTATTAACCTCAGTAAGCATGTCCACATCACATTCATCAGCTCAGTCCTATAAGCAGGCAACAAAATACGCCCAGTAGACTCTCAGGAGAGTGACCTAGGCATGGGTCTGACGTTGGATCCTCCTATGTAATGTAACACGATAGCAGAGCAGAGTAGGGGCAGAGCTTTGGTGCTACAGATAACCAAGCTGACAGGTCAGCTTCCTGTCCTAGTAACATGCATTACCCATGGAAAGGCCACTAAGACATACCAAACCGAACTGATGCACATGGACTAGTGCCAGCTGTACACACCATAAACACCTGCAGCTGCAGACAAACAACAGGTACAACTCGTAAGTTGATTTGCCTAAAGAAGGGAATTAAAATAGTGATTTGGAGCAGGTTCCTGCTGCCAGATTGAGGTGAATATATACACAAACTGGAGTGGAGGGGAAAGCAAGTATCCCCATGTCATGCATCAGCCAGATGGATGCCATGTAACCATCACCTCCTCACCCATACTAATACTCAGCTCATAAGCCTAGCAGGAACGAGCAGCTCCCATTTCCAAGGCATGGCATTAAACCAGATGAGTTTGTAAGCCAATCTCTCACCTCACACACCAGGCTAGGGACACAAAAGGACACAACTTAGCTTCTTACAGATCCACAGCAAGCAGGTTTGCTGTAAGATGCACTACAAGGATATTATGTTTCTCCGGGGAGAAGACATTTCTGTTTACAAAAAATGATAATTTTTCTGGGTCATGATATACTTGAAAGGAAGTACAAGAAGTGTTTTCTACTGTTTTGTTTAAAAAACTATTTAATTAGATGTAGATTGTTTCCTAAGCCAAATCAGCACTTGCATGTTTGATTTAACGACTGCCTAAAAGAGCTAACTCCTTACACTCCGTGGGTTTACTGCAAAAGAATACACTGACCCTTTTTGGTAGCCATATTTTCTGTAAGAAGGTTCAGATTTTTCCTTGAACTGCCAGCCTGACTGCACCAAACAAGGATGCAGCCACCTGGGAGGGAAGCAGTTTCATAGCATAACAGAAATGCTGGTACCAAAAGACTTGCATTTCTCCATGGACCTTCGAAGCTGTGCAGCCCCTGAGGTTGGGCTTGTAAGAATTAGGGTTTATTCCATTAGCAAACACAATCCCCAGTTCAAACAGAGTAGCAAGGGGTCAGGCAGATGAATGGGACAGCAAGGAAAGACGGGTGCAAACTGATTTTCCTTGCTTGGCTTTTGTCAGAGTTTGAATAGAGAACATTTTTTAAAGTCCCAGTTTACTGTTTCATCTACATCTACTAATAGCAGGTTTGAATCGCATCTCTGAACTCTTGTATATATTTCAAAATGAAAGGCTGGTGGAACAGTGAAGAAAAGGGGAAGCAAGAGAAAACAGTCATTCCCTTTCTGCACTGAAATGTCCAGACCCTCAATATTTTACAGGAAATTGAATTAGCTTCTGTAACTAGTACAGTGTGTGTCTGAAAATTAGTAAAGCTAACTGGTCAAACACGTGTTCAATTCATGTCAGCTTTGACCAAATTTTACATAAAGTATTTTTTTTTTTCTGCAGAAGAAGACGAGCTTTGAGTATGCTGCTGCACTGTGTGAACAGCACACTAAAAGTAAACTCCTCCAACAAAACTGTAATTCATCTTGACTTAGAGGGTTAAGAATACTACATATTCCATCAACATAAAACACTGAGAAACAATCATTCCTCATTTTTAAAACAGTGATCGTGGCTAAACACAGGTCCTTACAAATGTCCATAACTATTTCAGAAAAAATAGGTGCAGAGCACAGGTTAATTTAAATACTTTGAAGTATGCTTTGAAGAATGCTATAATCCTATTAGAGGAAGAGTGATCATTATAGCTTGGCTTATCCTGTACAGATGGGAATATACTGTTAGTCATAGAATCATAGAATGGTTTTGGTTGGAAGGGACCTTAAAGATCATCCAGTTCTAACCTCCCTGCCATGGGGAGGGACATGTCCCACTGGATCAGGGTGTTCAAAGACTCATCCAGCCTGGCCTTGAACATCTTCCAGTACTCAGGGGAAGACGAACAGTGAAGTGAGGTGCCCAGTTTCACATACTCCCTTCACAGAAAGGGACATGCCATCAATGTCTCATGTCACAAGACAATAGCACACTGCAGCACAACTAAACTCCAGTACGCTGCACATACCTAAGAGCTACAGCACCTCATATCAAAAGATACATCTTGGAATGACTTCATAGCTCTGACTGGTGAGATGGCTAAAGAAATGTCAGCCATGTGGTTTGTGCAATAGACTGTACTGGAAGACAACACAGTTTGCCATCAGAAAAAATGCCAAGCACTCCACCAAATTCATGTTACAGTATCGGAGAAATTGGAGTGTTGTGACATCCTCATAGCTGTTTGTAAGCTAAAGTAAGTTGCTACTCATCAGATTTGAATCTAGGCTCTGCAACACAAAGGTTAGCATGCAGTTGCCCTCAAGTTTATCAGTGACAAAATCTCAAATAAAAGTTATCTTTAAAACTTCTGATGGACAACATCAACACTATGTCATTACAGAGGTATATTGTTTCTTGGAGGTATTACTTAATTTTTTAATTTTGCATGTAACTCTTAAGTACTCTTAACAAACCAAGTAGTTTGCTAGGAAGTTAAGAAGCCTTATGCAACGTGTTTTGCCTCACAGCGCTCTTTTCCAAATAAAACACCACTCAAGAATCCCTGGACAATGCAGGCACTGAAGTTTATCTCAGCTTCTGAGAGTTTGTTAGCTCAGGTGATGAATGTATTCAGTCTATAAAATGGCATTTGCTCAAAATTTGCACAAGATTTGTGGATATATATCCAAAATTTTCTTTCCATGACTAGTCAAAGCAAGAAATTAGAAGCTTTTTCTTCAGACTGCTTAAACACCAGGCTTCAGTCCAGCCCATGGGGTCTATTACCAGGAACAACTTCTTTTACCCACTATAGCCTTGGTTGGTTTGCTGATATTCAAGGAGGATGTCAGCTGCATACAGCTTTTTTCCCCCTCTAAGAATAATCTTAGAGGAATTATGAGCAGTTGCAGTTCGAACTCCACACGGTTTAGCAACGAAAAATCATTTCTGTAGTATATAAAAGGAAATGGTGTATACAGGAAAAACGCAGATTTGAACTAATTTACTGAAATGACCAAAATTAAACCGTCTTTGTAGTTTTGACATTTGTTTGTAAACCCTAGTCCCAGCTCTCTTATCTATTCAAAACATTAGTAAAAGATTATTCAGTGTGCTAGACAGTAAATATTAAGACTGTGTATTTCCTGATTCATAACATGAAAAAGTTTATCTTTAATAATGCAAACTATATTAACCGTAATGTACCCAGAGTTGAAGAAATCAGAGCCTTTTGCATAAAGTTGCCAATAAAGGGATTGAATGGAAAATGTTCTGCTTCTAAAGATGGTGCAGGAGCTTGATTTTTACTGAAGTTTCTTTAAAGCTTTAAACATTAGCTTTGTCCATGCTGTATCTTAAATCATTACAAAGGCTTCTACCATAGCAGATGGGCATTTCCTGGTGTGTTACTAACTGCTAAAAAAAGAAAAGAAAAAAAAAAAAGACAACCATCAAACACAATCAGACACTTCCAGTGCAAGGACGACAGCTGTTCTTAATTGCAATTTGAAATCCTAGTTCTTAAGAGAGGACCATGCTGCCATTTAAGGAGAAGTCTAATAAAAATGCTGGTCCGTGTACATACAATGCATTGTAAGGGTTTTGGTGTCATTGCTGACAGGGCCTATCCCTGCCCTCAATTTCATCCTGCATTTAATAAGTAAAACATATCAGTGCCTCCTTTTAAGTATTTTCCATTATGCAAAAAGTCCCAAAACTCTAATGAAAACAATAATGAAGCTATCAGGGCCTTTTTAAAAAATCTAGCTATACATAAAGCTCCATGAAATGTTTAAAAATGCTTTTACGCCCACGATCTCTCATAACACGTTAATTTTCTAATCAGAAGAACCTCATTTTACTAAGAAGCACAAAAAGGGCTAGTTTTGTTTCTAGCCTAGACGTACAAACGAAGAGCTGGAAGAACCATCTGAACTGATAAGAAGAGACAAAGAGAAGTCGTATATTGACGAATTTGGAGAACTGTATCACAAAACTGAAAAATTACTGTGCATATTTTTCTTTATTTAATTAAGTCCCACTTCATACACAAAATCAGTAAGACATATTGAATTGATTTTAACGCCTTTTGTGTGAATTAGCGGGATTCTACTTCATGTGACAATGTGAATTAATTACAAAAAAATCTCAGTGTTTTATGTCCTAAAAATATCAATGGCATACTAAGAACACTAGCCAGAACATTCTGGGTTCAGGAAAATGAGAAAAATGGGATCATGATCAGTTTAGACTACTGGAGCATTAACACACATCACCAACTATCCAACATACAGTGAAGCTTTTTTTTGCCCTTTTTTTCCCCAAATTATCTGCTCTATCTTTGCTCTATCAATCTAGCCAAACCTCAAACCTATTTTATGCTTACAAATAAAGACAGACTATAACAAATACACTCACATACAAAAAAAAAAAAGAGAAAGAGAAAGAGATCATCACAGATAATTGAAACATTTGACTCTCAATCCCCAACATGACTGAAGTCAAATGTGAAAGTATGCTGTGTACAGAGGTATGAGTAAATATTTGAAAACAGCTCTGAAAACAAACTTATTCTGTTGAGGCTTTAAGCCAGCAGTTAATTTATAAAGGATACCCCCAGATTTTTTTCCTTCATACACCAGGACGACAACTATAGAGTTACAGAAGCATCTAGAACAGATCTCAGATTAAGTGCTTCCCTTACAAACTCACTATGATTTAAAGGTACCCAATTCTTGCAGTTTTTGCAAGCTTCTTAAGAAGTCCACTGGACACAGGAATGCTATTTTTTTTTTCAACCAGCTAGGACCACACATGGCTCTCCAAATGAGAAACTGATGGACAAGCAGGCTCTACCACAGCCAGATGGATCCTACCGAGAGAGGGAGGCCTCTGGCAGAAGGACTTCAGGAGCTGTGACTGATGGTACTGCCAACTGAGATGGCTGCGGAGAACAAAATTGTCTGTGAGCCAGTGGATTTGGTGCTCTTGAGTAATTCTGTCATGGTAGTATATGCTGCTTTAGCTTCTGAGAGCAGTGAGATGCTGGGGAGTGAGACCACGGCAGTCTCTGCCTCCTGGGGTACTATTTTGGGAGACAGTTTTGTCTTGATGATTTTTATACGCCCTGTAGTCTATGTACAACCCTTCCCAGTCTAGAAGTGTTTAAATGCTACAATAGCACAAAAATCCACCTGAACTCCACACTGCCAGACTGCCTGATGTCTGAATGAGCCTATGTGCAGGAAGCTCTGGCGGCTTCATCCATCCGTGCTACAGCTCTGCAGTGACACACAGCATCATACATTTTCATGCTGGAAATTCCATGTCCTGAACACTTAGAGAAAAATGACAGCACCAGTGCCATACACAAAGAACTTAAAGGGCTTTTTAATTTCTTAATTTAGGCAGCACTACTTAGATGACCAACAGTGAACTTTGGAATCCAGTCTAAATGTAACTTCATACCATTTTAAAAACAAAAATGAAGGACAACATTCATCTATATACTGCTTTTCCAGACTGTTTATACTTCTTGGGTGTTAGGTGCATTTTTAAGCCTTCTTACAACTGCACACCCTGCTATAAATCAGTTCCTGTACTGTAATGCATTATTACAAAATTTCATGCAATTTAATATCGGCAGCAAACAAGCAACTATTGTTCATGTCAATAAGACTATATTTAGCTCTGAAGCACTGGGGTGAGATGCTGCATTATGTGCTATCCAACTAAAATCACTCTGCTCAAATTTCAGGAAAAAGATAAATTTATTCTTGCATGCAAGAGAAATCTTGCTTTATGTTCCAAACCTTCAATTCACAAAACACTTCCAAGATGCTCTTCAGAGAATCAGACGGCCATGTCAATATGGCCACATTCCAACTGCCTTCCTTAAAACTGTTTTCTCAGAAGGGCTTCTGAGACCTCCTGCCAAGGGTAGAATTTAGGAAACTGAGCACCCCATGGGTGGTGTGCCAGCAACCTGCAAAAGAAGGGGCCCTTCTCAGGCATGAAGCCCTTCTGACTCTTGAAGCAAGCATAATGCTTCATCTCCTTTTCACCTACAGGCTTGAGGGATTTACATTCATGGATACACCATATCGAGTACTGCTCCACTACAGAGTTTAATATATCCTGAACCTTTCCAAAATAAGAAATCCATATTCTCTGTAGGTTTATTTTCTTCCACCTTCTTCTTTCAACTCATTCCTAGCATGATACCTCATGAGGCTCAACAAGGACAAGTGCAAGGTCCTACACCTGAGTTGGGGCAATCCCCAGTTTCAGTACAGGATGAGAAATTATGTGATTGAGAGCACCCCTGCAAGGAAGGACTTGTGCGGTGCTGACTGATGAGAAGCTCGACGTGAGTGAGCAATGTGTGCTCGCAGCCCAGAAGGCCAACAGTGTCCAGGCCTACATCAAAAGAAGCGTGGCTAGCATGTTGAGGGAGGGGATTCTGCCAATCTATTCCTCTCTTGTGAGACCTCATCTGGAGTATTGTGTCCAGTTCTAAGAAGGACACACAACTGTAGGAACAGGTCCAGAGGAGGCCTACAAAGATGATCAGAGGGCTGGAGCACCTCCCATACAAGGACAGGCTGAGAGAGTTGGGGTTGTTCAGCTTGTAGAAGAGCAAGCTCCAAGGAGATCTTATAGCAACCTTCCAGTACCTGAAGGGGCCACAAGAAAGCTGGGGAGGGACAGTTCACAACGGCTTGTGGTGATAGGATGAGGGACAATGGGTATAAACTGGAGAGGGGCAGATTTAGACTAGACATAAGGAGGAATTTCTTCACCATGAGGGTGGTGAGACACTGGCCCAGGTTGCCCAGAGAAGCTGTGAATGCCTCATCCCTGGAGGTGTTCAAGGCCAGGTCGGATGGGGCCCTGGGCAGCCTGGTCTAGTGGGAGGTGTCCCTGCCCATGGCAGAGGGGGTGGAACTAAATGACCTTTAAGGTCCCTTCCAACCCAAACTATTCTATGATTCTATAAGTTTAACAATTATATACTGGCAGCCCTCCCTAACTGCTATTTATTATTTCCGTCAGCCATAGATGCTTCCTCCCTGCCCAGAGGTTAATTTTGCCAACTAACCTCTGAAGTGATAATCTTTCCTCAACTATAAATCTATTCCAAAAGAGGCACTCTGCTGAGCCACATGAACAAGTCCGAAGACTGAGTCCCTGGGGAAGTCAGGAATTATTAGGAATAAGAACGAAAGGTCTGTAAAAAGGGACACTGCAAGGTGAACAAAACACAGAACTGTGGGAGGCGGTGAAGAAAGATTTTTTTTAAAAATCCCAAACACCCAACCCTCTCTGCAAATAAAAACAAATGAAAATTAGGAAACGATAAAGTGAAAAGAAAAAAAAAAGGAAATGTTAAAATAAACATACTGGGGCAATGAAGGACACTGAACCACAGCACAAGCTCTCACCCTACCTTCCCCTTCTTTGACAAATAGTTAGCTACAGTGCATCTTAAAACTCTCCTACCTATGGGGGAAAGCTTAGTTTTACATACAGGCAAAAACTACCCTTCACAGCTGGGGCTTTATTATGCCCTCCAGACAAAAATATTTGCTTTAAATTAAGGAGGAAAAAGACTTACTGTAACCTCAGTGTTTCTAAAGACATGCAATCCTGGAACACCAGCAAAAAAAAAGCTAGAAGCAAAAATACAACTTCTGTGTTTGCTGTTTATATTGGCTCAGAACTTGAAAGGAAACAGCAAATTGTATCTGTTGCAACAGCATTTGCATATATACACAGGATAATTTGTCCCAATAATTATCAATCTGACGATCATTGAAATACGGAACATTAGTAAGTTCCTCATTCTCGTATTATAACAGGCATCAGTTTGATATCTTTGTGTTTGTATCCTATATAAAGGCAAGCAGATTTTCAGAAGTTGCGTACAAGAGTTTAAGTCTCTTTAAACCTGAAAGCTTTTAGTGTAAAACTTCTACCTCTTCATAAATATTTGACTTAAAAGAATTAATAACAAGTAAATAAAGCATACAGCAAAATTGCCTAAACGGATTCAATAGATGTCTGACAAAAGCCTTCTCTAGGTATTTTCCTGCTCTCCCAGTTATTCATCATAAATACTTTAGTGCACAGTTATAGACATTGCCTTGGAACTGTCATTTGCTTGTATTTTGCCATCAGCATTAGGGTTGCCACTTTCTGTTTTAAGTTGTGGAACAAAATAATCCATGATTCTTCTGTAGCAAGCAGGTAAGGCATTTTGGAACATAAAGCGGAGCAAAAAGCCCCATGTCACACTACCTCCCAAAGATGGAGAGTTGGTAGTAGCCAGGAGTCAACTTTAAGATAGGAAATGCAAGAAAGTGCATGCTCCACAGTGCCTTAAAGGGAATCTGTTACTGGTAGGAAAATGATATGGCATGATGGTTGCAAATAAATAGTATGATAAGCTCTTTATTTCCTATTGCCTTCACTTCAAAGATACCAGCAGCTGCCTTTGTGACTGGTCGAAGTTAATGTAAACTGAAAGAGTAATTACATCAACTGAAGGAGCAGAACAAAAGTGTAAGGATTGCATAAATCAAGTAGCAAGCTGTTTAAACACTGAAACGTCACACTCTGCCCTGGCAAGTCAGAGACAAGTTTGACCCTGCCTTTCAGATAAAGACAAAAGCAAGAAGACTAACAAACCATTAAAATTAAAAAAAAAAAACCACAAAAAAAACCCCAAAACAACCAGAAAAAAACCCAACAAACTAATTAAAGAAGCTTGATAAACTTCCTATTAGAGCTATGCAAATAGCCACAGACTATGAAAACAAGCATTCAGGAGGCCTAGAAATGTAACTCTATTATATGGTGCCATAACAACAGTGGTGTATTTAGAGAGGAATGAACTATTAAAATAAAATCTTTTTCATCTAATTTTATCAGGTATAACACTATCCAAAAACACCTGACCAGAAACCTTCTCCCAGAAACAGTTTGGCTGCCCATTTTAAATATGCCCATGGCCTTACTCCATAGTTTCCAAAGAAAGTTTAAAATAAAGAAGTAAATCAACTGCCTAAAGCCTGCAATTAAGTATTAACTAGTGTCACAGAAAGTGTCAGTCACAGACACTATTAAAGAAACACAGAGCAGATGACTAGGTGTACTCTCTTGTCTTTCAGATTAGGGCTGAGAAACACGTGAACAGATTTTTCCCTCCCATGGGTATGTTTCCTTCAATGATCACAGATGGAGAAAAAATCCTTCATGTCATCATATATTTCTCCCTTTTTCATTCCATTTTCATTTGCACCTCAAGCCTGCTATTTTACTGTGACTGCTGACATTCTCAAACACATCCTCCCTATACCAATCCATCACATCCAAACACTTGGATGTACCTCAAGCATAGACGTACAAAACTACTGGAAAATAAGCAAAGCATGTTTTAGATTCCTCATTTCCCAGGAGCTCCCAAACAGAGCTGGAGGTCTGGGAATGCCTCATGGCAGACTGCTCCAGAAATGCTGACCCTTAAAAGCTGAGATTCCTAAACCTGAAGGTTCTCTCCAAAAAGACAGACTCCAGAAAATACAAGCTATCACACCAATGGGTCACAGCGTATTTATTTCTGATGGAAAAGTTTTGATGCCATACAGACCTAGTTTCTATAGGATCAAACCAAACCACCAGTAGAAATTATTGTAAGAAATTCTCTGTATTTTTCTAGTTAGCAGTAGTAATAAAATTGATTATTTGTACAAAAGAGATGCTGTAACAAAAACCACACTACATATCATTCTGTTTCTAGACACACTTTCAAGGTCATATGCATTGGTTTCCTTATAAACGGTTAAGAGTTTTACTTTGCTCAGGATTATGGAATAGAAACCAAGTCTTTTCCCAAACTACACACTTAAATGGTTCGGTGGGTATACCCACAATCAGTTCTTCTGAAGAGGTCATGGCTCAATGCAGATTTACAAATCTAAGAAAAATATGTACATCTCCACAAATCAATACAGGTTTTTTTACCCCCACATCAGAAGAAATACCACAAGTTGCAATTTGCTTCACAGTATCTCTTCATTAAAGTCCCTGAACGGCTGAAAAAAATACCATGAAGACGGCAAGGTCTCTGTGGAAGTCTAGCAACCTCCTCAGATATGCCTGAACCCTGCTTTTAACAGTGGCCTGCCACTCCCAGAAATGTCAACCCTGGAATTAGCAAGCTCCAAGGCTGGGATGATGCCAGCTCTGTCTCAAACCCTGTTCTTGGCCTGTACTGACCAGTGTGGTAGGCAAGCACCCCACTGATCATCAGTCCAGGCTTGGGTGCAGCAGGACCATATGGTCACCCTGTAAGCTCATCTGATGGCCTACTAATCAGTGAACAACTGGACTGGCATTAAACCTTAGACTACAGCACAAGGCACTGTATATTAAAGAGGGTGAAAAGTTGTTTAGGCTTCTCAGAGACTGCATAAGACAACCTACATAATCCTTATTTTAGACACCCACAATATTTCAAAAGTATATTTTAAAGACGGTGAGAAGTTTACCAAATTTAGCAGAGACAAAAGCGACTCTTGATTCTGCAGTTCTCATAAGCATCTACAAACAGGTGGGAAGGGAAGCAAGGGGAAAATAAAGCAAGATCAATTTATATTTCTACAGTTTCAAAGGAAAACACTGTGTCTGTAAAAAAAAAATCATAATAAAAGATTATTTCATAACTCTGTATTTTCAAAGATATGTTGTCTACTTAGCAGGTGTCAGAAGACAATATTTCCATACAGAAGCAGTTTCAAATAAAGAAAACTTATTAAGAGACCATATCAGTCCAAGACAAATTAGTCTTGCACTTTTCATTACTTGGTACTCTATCCAAACTTGCCATGAAAATGTATTACTATTACGCAGTTGAGATCACCTGACGTAAGTTAAAATTTTTTCATTTCAAACCATTGATTTCTAGTGCTTGGATTCCAGAAGTTCTTGCTGTGAAATAACAGCCTGACCATACAATTATTGCCATTAGTGATAAATGATGTTCACGAAACCTTTTTATACCAAGTTAAAACAGTTAAGGCATTTTTATACCAAGACAAGAATGACCACTGACCATTTCTATTCTGGAAAACCATCTCTCAAGAGAGATGGAAAAGTGTGGAGATCAATCTATTACTATGTACTTTATCCAACATATAACAAAGTACAACACATAGTATTGACTTTCAGAATGTCAGACAAACTGTAACTCCCAGATTTTATTTTTAAAATCTTCCATGATACAACAGCAAACTTTCTGCAGCTGAATAAAGTCAGCAGAGCAGAAAGTTCTTTTAGCAAGCAACTGTGTTAATTTAGCAAGTAACTGTGCTTGCTAGACAAAACTGTGAAGAAAGAAAACCTGAACACAGCCAGAGTTCAGATACAAAAGGGCCAAAAACTACCGGAAGCTTATGCGATCTTATTAAATAGGTGTTAGCATTTCAGTCAGTGTATCTGGAAAAGTTACAGATGAAGTGTGAAGGAAAAAAAATTCATCAGAACAAAACAACTTCTGGAACTTTTTCCACACATAATTTCCTTTTAACCTAAAAGCTAACACTGAAGGACGATGCACAAATCAGTGGCCATGTTACGACACTCATTCAATCACTGATTACTCAAAGCCACCTCCTGAATATGTTACTGCAAAGTCAGGTGGCAACCTCACAACACACTGGGAACAGTATCCCAGCATCATGCAGAGAAGAGGAACAGATGCCTTCAACCTCACAACTATGATATCTAACAAGATTACCGCAACTGACAGACCTTGAAGACAAGATACCTCATTTTAAGCCACATTACCCACACCTGTGATCAAAGTCATGTCCTATTATGGACAGGGCTTAACCATGTTCCATTACTCTCAATAATTCTTACCAGGCCCAGACAATACAAGCCACGTCAGTACTCTATAACAGCAAGGTAAGGCCTTTGACTTCTTTGCAATATGGACCCCCATAAAAATGGATGCCAGAATAAAAGATTATACCTACTTCCTAGCCTTCTATTCCTAAATTTAGACTTGGTATCGATATAATACGCAAATCATATTTTGCAATACTATGTATCCGTATATATGCTACATATTTTAGCATTAAATCTTTATTATATATTTATGGCACTCTAACGGCCCTCTTAGAACAGGCTCATTTCCACAGATGAGAGAAGCCCAAGCTTTTTTCTTCCTACGCTTACCATTCAGACATATCCAATATGTTTTTGCACTCATCATGAGGGCCTTTTCATTTTTTGCATTGTGAAAATAGGAATTAGAAGTTTCAGATATCAAAAGAAACCATATATGACTCAAACAGTTTTAACACCTAGAGGCTTTCACAAGATAATATGGTCTTTGAAAGAAACAGATTTCCTCAAAGACAGACTACTTTACAATGCAGCAATAAAGGCTACTGCTAACAGTTACAGAAAAATGTTCCAAAATCCACACACCAGGATCTAAATACATGAAAGAGAAAGAGTAACTCATCTTGACTTCTCCTTAGGTCTCCTTGGGGGAGTGGTGGTGTGACTCTTGTTCTGTTTGCTTTAATCAATACAGAGCTTTTGATGAGCGAGACAGCTGGTACCATCTGCTTGAGGACAGAATGAAAACTAAAACTTCTTCACTATACTTACATGTGAGGACTGAGTTCATAAAAGTTTCGGTTTCTGTATTCTTCCACTTTCTCTGGAGTATAAATGGGTAGAGGTCTGTAGGGGTTTATCGATATCACCACGCTGCCAATGTACGTCTGTTGAAGTGAAACAAAAATATACTGTAGTTTTTTCTTTTTAACATACTTTTACTGCTTATGTATAATCCTTCCATTTGATAGTTATGCAAAACCAAGAAAACTGCCTAACTGCAGCAATGAATATGAATATGAATGTACATAAACTCTGAAACACCTTTTAGATCCCTCTGAACAATCACTGTTGGGTACCAAGTTGCTATTTCCACATAACTGAAAGCCTGTTAAGAATGTTTTTTAAAAGAAAGTCCAATCATACAATATTTCTGTGACTATTTCAGTTGGAGGGGGGAAAGGGAAAAGGGCACATATGTTCACGAAGAACTGACTCCATCTACATGGCAAATAACACAGAAGTTTTGCTGCAGCCCTTGTGCACTTCTGCAAAACTACATAAAGGCAAAGACGGAGTTGGACTGCACTCCCTCATCCAAGGAGGAGCTTCATATCATCTCTTCAAAGCCTTAGGCACAGGACAGCACAGGGAACAAACCTCAACACTAACAGCCTCCAACAGGCTGTTAGACAATTGAGAGATTTACAGTTAGGCTTCAAGTCAGTTGAAGCTCTGCCACAGTTCCTCAGCAGATGTAAAGTGTAATTTTTATTTCCAGATTCTAAAAATACTTGCCATTGCCCTTGGAAAGCACACGTAGTAATGCCTTATTTTACTCTGTTAGGTCCTGTTCACTACCAAGCTGAATAAAGACCAACACTGTACATCCTGATTACTATGCTGGCACACAACACAATTAATCAGCCTCCGTCAAACCTACAGCTGGATGCCCTGCAGCTCTCTACAACTCCCTCCAGCTGCAAGGGCTGCATTCAAATGCACCTGAGTGGCAAGAAATGCCACAACCCCATCCCACTCTGCCTGCAGATACTGACCAAAGATGAATTAAAACCCAGGTATTTGGTATCTCTTCCCACAACCATGAAATAAATAAAGAACACCAGGTGATACACAGTCTTCCAACCAGGGACTCCCTAGGAGGTATTAAGGCTGTGCACAAAAGGAACAATTTCCTGTTATTTGGATTACACTTGCTAGCAACTACTAAAGAAAAACAACTAAAACGATGGGGTTTACATAGGTACATGCATAGATTTTAAATGGCTCCTTCACCATGATATCTTAGTATCTCACAGACACTATTAGGATTTATCCCCACAACTTTCCTTACAGGGAAGTGCTACAATACGGGAATAGAGGCAAAAGGAGCCAGAGCTACTCACCAAGAGCTTCAGCACAGCAAGAATTACCTCCCAAGCTGCAGTAACAAAGTAACAATACTAAGTGCTGCAACCATTCCCTGTCTTTCACATGTAAAGCAATTTTCTGCTAAATATTAAACAAACCTGTTCCTAAGCAGAAAGCTAGGAGAGCAAGATTTCCTATCTTCCACAGCATGCATAAGCATAAGCAAGCTGTGAACTTAACTGGCATTTTCTGTCCCATTTAAAATACAGTTGAACAAACCAGACTGCAGTGTTAAAACAAGTGGTATGAGGCTTCCAGAAACTTGTAGTTTATCTCTGCAGTGTTTACTACTCACAGAATGAAATGGAAGCAGCCACTGCTGACTACTGCCACAATGAAACACAGTACTTCATTAACTGGGCCCAAGACTCACCATTTCTAAACAACCCATACTTTCTCCTCTTCTTTGGAACTGGCCAAAAACCTCCTGCAAAACATTTTCCCCTGTGCATCTGAGCCCAGAACAGACCAAGTACACTAGAAACAGGCTGGATTTGTGGTAATCCTCCCTCCAAGGAGGAATGTGTTTTCCATCTATGTCTAATCTCCAGCTGAACAGGAAGAAAATGCAAAAATTGCCTTTCTACAGTGTTTACTTTGCTGTTTCAACACATGCGGCTTTGGCAATTTGTAAGCTTATGTATTCTTGGTGTGAGTTACATACCCCAGAGTGAGTTTTCTAGTTTTCACAAGTGCATGGATACCCCAACTCTTTCCGGATAAAACATTACTATGCTAACTTGTTTCCTCCTAAATCTTAAGAGTTTGTGAATTCAGCCTGCTGTGAAATCAGTGCTAGAAAATCATCAGCAGAAGAGAAACGAAGGCCAGATCTCAAAGATTACTTTTTGAAACAGAAATTCTTCGGAACTCAAAGACTTGCCCTTTTCAGCTATTCTGCTACCATAATAGCATACAATTTAATTGCTAAGTTCCTTGAAGCGCTCTGAGATGCCAAAGTAAAGAAAGATGAGGAAAAGTGAAAATCTTGACTTTTGATTTTGAATACAGGCATTTAAATGAGATTTATTTAGAACTATCTCTTCATAACCAAGTAATGCTTAGATGATGTATTTTGGAAATTCAAATCAGCTGTTTATTGTCAGACATGCACAAATACAGACCATTTCCTAAAATACCAATATTTCAAAAGGTCAAACGACTATATAGAAATAAAGACATATTCAAGGCCATTTTAAACACCAAGCCAAAGCATGTCAAGAAACCATTGCTTTTGGTGCAAAGCTGTTTACAAGAACTAATACACCTCCTCTTCTAAAAATGCCAGTATCTCAAAGCTGATGGCTAATGGCTACTTGCTACTGGTGGTCTGTGAGATCCCACATAACAGGGATAAACAGATGTGGAAAATGTCTTTCCCACATATCTGTCTTCGTACCAGAACTCTATTATAAATAAACAAAAATAGCTTAAATTGTTAAGCAAGTGATAAGCACAGAAACATTCCAGTGCTGAAAGCAGAATGCCCAATAGTAGTGGGATATCATACTGTGGCACCCCAGGGACTAAAGAGATTCATCATTTTCCCTGTTTAAGGAAAAAATGAAACCCCAGAGGAACAGCCCTATGGTGATGACCATACGGAATGCAGTCAGGAGATTTGATTTCTTTCTTGGCTTTGATATAGTCTCATTATGCAAGTTTGGACAAGATCTGCCATCTCCTTAAGTTTTGCTAACCAGAGACTCTCGATAACAGTCCTTCCTCCAAATTTCTACTTTATTGCAATAACACACCAAGGCAAATTCTGCCTCTCTGGTATGTTTGTCCAGAACCCAAACCAAAAGGACTCACACTCATCATTTATTAGAGCATCTGTCACATATGGCAACACTGTAATGGGCTAATATTCCATCCACATTCAAGACAGCATTCAAGTTTCAAGTCAAATGACAACACAATCCATGTTCTCCACCAAAACAACAGAGACAACTCATCCCTGTTCAGTAAAGTGTTTAAGACCCTGAGTAGGAAGACAATTCTAACTCACAGCTCAACTAGAAAAGCCCATAATATTTGTTATATCACTTCCAAGTACTGTTGGAGTTGCAACATCCAAGACACTTTGATGCCTTATTTTCTCCCCCCTAGAACTGAAAGCAAATATAACAACTTGGGGCAGAATGTTACTACGACTTCAAGCTCGTGTCTGTCTTGCAAAGCTTTCTGTGCCTTTCCAACCCAAGGAGCTTTAAGACAGGCTTTAGAAGAGGCCAAAAAAAGCAAGTTGATGCAAGGCTCCCATTGCTTGGGAGAACCTACAGGCAGCATCCTCTTCCCAGCCAAGGTCTAGGAAAAGCTATTGCTAAAAACTGGCAAACTGCCTGAAATGCCTATACACCTTTTCAGCTGAGAGGTCGCAAAAACCTTATAGAGAGCCCAGCAGAAGGTCCCCAAACACCTCTGGAGTCAGAACACACAGGCACCGTGGTGAAATGTGATACACGGGCAGAAGGCAGTACAGGCCAGCTCAAAAAGAGAAGCTTTTAAAAGACCACTAGTAGAACTTAGGGGAGAATATTTCTCACTCTGGGACACAGCATATTAATAAAGCTATTTTTCCTCCTGACAAAGTCTCTTACTCCAGAGGCCCAGAAAAGAGAAGATTGCAGCTGCAGAAGCCAGGGAATGTTAATCAATAGTAGTTGAGGCTGCACCATAGTTGCTGCAGAGCCGGGGCTATCGTAACAGCCTGCTCGGTATCTTTAAAAGCTTTTCTGGATCTGTGACATCCTCTGCAAAGCACCCTTCTGCAGAACTTAAAATCATAAAGAAGCTACACAGATTTGCTGCAAACTTTCTGGAAGTGTACTCTACATCACTTCTGGCAGCACTTTTAAAAACAAACCCAATGCTTCTGACCAACCGTTGCCAGAAAAACTGCTGCTGCTCACATCACTCCTGCTTTAAAATATCCAATTATTAACATCCCCTGCGAGTGCACTGAATTCCTAGGGCCCAATAAGGTTCCTCTGTTCACTTATTTTTTAAACGCTGGAGCACAGATATAGAAAACAAACAAATCTTAGTAAAAAAAAAAAAAGAAAAAAGATTGCTAGCAAAGATATTGATTCTTACATGTATGCAGACCAATTTTTATACTGCAGTTATGCATAACACATTTCTTTAGTATTAATCATGCTTGGGTGTACTGGGCTCCTATAATACTGAACAGTTTCAGATTACACCACTAAAACAATTCATTGAAATGAGAGATAGCGACGTAAAATCAAACAGAAGCATGACTAAATTTTATTGGAACAAATCTAGAACCAAGGCTTGGGCAGTACTGTTTTCTTCACAGGGAGGAGAACTGTGTTTGGGTTTTGTAGTTGTTTTCTTTTTAATGTTACACATGCAAAAGCATTTTTCTAATATAATACTCATTTTAATTTGCCTTTGCCTGAACTGTTGTGGTTTTGGATCTTGCCAGCTCATAAGCACATGTGCCACTACATGCTCAGAATAGCTGAGCCAAGGGGAAGGCACACACAGAGGAAGCCTGTACTTACATGTTCTCAGTTTTCTGAACTGTCTCAAACTCAAACAGAATTTGACAAATTTAACATCACAATGTTACTTCATACTGAAGTTTCTCATTTTAATAAACACTAGCAACTAGATCAGTTCTTATCTGAGCAATCATGCTCTGTGCTCAAATTTGATTTTCGTTGTGGCTGGTCACAAGAGAACCACACATCCAGATTCTGTTCCATTGTGTTTTTTCAGGTTAGAAACACTTGGAAAGTTGCAAAAGGCTATATTTTAAAAGAATCAGGAAAAAAGTAACATCAAAAATGTAAGTAAAATCACCTTAGGCCATTATTGCTATTTCTGGGGCTTTGATATACTGTATTACTGTGAATCACAATGTATTGTATGTAGGTGTTTGTATTGTTTGGATGGGCTAGATACTTGAAAAACACAAACAAACTAGTATTTCACAAGGTTTGCCTGCACTCTTTCATGACAGCACATACCAAATAAACTCTACCTGTGACCCAAGCTGTGCAGCTGCACTTTGCATTCAGCCAGTGCCTCATGCTTTAGTGAGCTTGGAGCAAGAGCAGAGCCTCTGGGTAGCATCTGAAAGCAACTAGGCTTTGAGATCCCAAAGAGCAATTACCTAGTGGAAAGAACAGGAACTAAAAAAGTTTGATTTCCTTGAACAAGAGCTTCTGTGTAGATTTTCCCACATCCAGTAAGGGTTGGACTCACATAGCATCACACGGCACTGGTCCTTAGTTAGCGAAAGAAACTTTCTTGCTTTGAGCCCCCCTCTCATTAGTGTTTCCCAGCAAAAACAGCACCTCTCCAAAGCTCCTGATCAGCTCTCCAGAGGCTGCAATGATCAGTAACATGCTACAGATGAGAAGATCTGTTTCTACACCCCTGACTGGAAGGGAAGCCAATGTGCATAACTGACTTTTCCAAAGGCTAGTCTGCGGTAAACTAAAAATAAAAAACAGACTTTCATACTTAGTGTCTCTCTCTCTCTCTCTTGCTCCCTCTCCCCTTTTTGATACAACTGAATATTTTTCACTGTAGTCTGAAGTTCTTTCTAATTATATCTGCTTAATGGAGTCATTAATCATGACAGGCAGCCTTGTAAAACCTGTACAGGACAGCAAAAACTGCAAAGAAAACTACATAGAAAAACACTGGATAAGTTCTTGAAATCTGGGAGGCAAATGAAGCAAAAGAAGAAACCGAGGAAATAGTATCCACAGCTCAAGCAAAGCTATCTTATTGCTAGAGAAGCAAAGTTCAGCATTAGTATGTATCACAGTTGTGTACCTAATATGATGGCTGATACAATGACCCAAGTAACAAAGCTCAAACAGGTAACACAAAGTGAGAAGAGCACATCTATACCCCAAAGCAAATAATTATGACACAGGCAACCAATGTCAGAAAGGATAACAATACTTGTAAAATATTCTTCAATACAGGCTCGACCCTGCAAGTCTCTGTGTAAATAGCAGCAGTCTAAACAAGCTGTGGGTAACCCGCACCAGCCCCAAACAAGCTCTTCATCGCACTGCAACTTGCTTTAGATCCAAGCCCTGAAGTAAGAGCAGAGCGTTTGCCAGAGAAAGAGTCTCACAGCAAGTTGAAACAAGTCTGTAAGGGGATGCACGCGCACAGATTGTCAGGTTTCTTTTCTGAGTTTCTGGAGGGCACAGAAATCTCTACTCTGCTCAGTGAACATTGCTGCTAACCTCACAATCATTATGACAGACTCTAATGTTATTACTAATGAAGGAGACTAATCATCTCAGCCATCCGCCTCTCTGACTACACTGCAATGTTTTTACACAAACAAGAAAAATTCCTACACAGAATTACAGATGAAACCTGTAAAGTAAGTGATGAGGAAGTCAGCCCAAAGCAGACAGGAGAAATTTTAACGACACCTTTAAAACACCCTGGAACATCCGTGCTTGTGCACTTTTGAAAAGATAAAGACTTGTTTTCATAAGCAAACTGGAGATTAGATTGTGTCTGTGCCAAGAAACCATTGGTAAAAACAGTAGTGAGAGTACTCATTCCAAAATTTTTAATTATTTCTGTACAAATAAAACATAAGGGGGATGCCCCCCGGCACACTGCAGGCAAGGGTAACCTATGTTCTTCAGGGTGAAAACTACATTTATAGAGTATTTGCACAGTTTAGCTTCTATTTCTGTTATTTGCCAATCTTCCATTAGTCTTCCTTTTATGTGTTTATTTCATATAACATGCACTGAAACCACTAGTAAATGCCCAAATGTCATACACACAGTCCACAATATGCATATAATTTTCTGTGATCCTTATTAATCTTTGTTACCGCTTTATGCAGATACCACACACAGCCCTACAAATAAGTGCCTAAACACTACATTCAGCATTGTGGGAGCCATACAAAGCCAAAAGGAATCAAAGCACTGCCATGAGATAAGCAACTCTCCCATGAAACACTTCAAGGTAAAAAGCAACCAACTTGCTGGCTGTAAAAATCTTTACTCCTGACGTGGGGCAGGTTATAAAGTGTTAACCAGAGTGGGCTGATGCTGATGCAAAGGGCCAGAGGACCGACAGGATTTCTATCTAGATAACAACCAAAGTAAGTTTTACAGGGAGGCAGAATACATCTTCTCATTCCACAAGCTACGACAGGAAAAGACATGCCTTGGGCACACAAGCCCTTCTTTACATCTGAAGGAGAAGCAGCAGATTTCAAGGTCCCAGCTTGTGGCAGCTGCAACAATATTATTACTACAACTCAGTAGCTTCCCTCAAAGAGGGAAATGGTCGAGACATTGCTGGGAAAATCACTCAAAACAACACAGGCATCCCCCAAGGGAGGAAGAGAGGGAGATCTGAGAAAACTTGAGTCCCCTGGGCTCCCATCACAGGCGGATGGATGGCTTCTCTGCTGTGGCTCTCTCTCTGCCTTTAAGAAAGGACTCAGTCACGACACCTGCCACTCCTCAAACTCCCAAAGGAAGACTAGCACTTCAGGCTGGACTCACTGGATTAACACAAGTAAATACGTTGAAGTACAAGAGAGCAGGGGCAGCTCTGGCAGGGGATAGACTCTTCTGTATGCTGCTACAGGAGCAGCAAAGGCACAGACCTGCTCCCAGTAGGCATGCAAACAGCTAGGACGTACCCAAACCACAGCAGGCAACAACCCTCTTCATAATCCAACAAAGGACTCCATCTGGCCTCAAGAAAAACATACTGATGAACTGAAGAACATGACTAAGCTGACTTCAGAAGGTAATGAAATTCAGAATAAAATTGAACTTCAACAATCACACAATCATCTTACAATTAAGATTTTTCTCAAAAGGCTAGATTTATGTTTCCTGATACCACAAAACTGTTCTTCTCAAAAGCAAGTTACATGGAGGGATGGCCACACAAGGCCAATGCAGACCAAAATAATTGTCCTCATTCACCTATCTCCCACCCTCTTCTTCCAAATGCAGCATCTGGAATTCAAGATCTGAGTGCAGCAGGAACAAAGCCACTGTGCTTGCCAGCAATTCGGCAAACTCCCAGATATTGTAAGGTAGCTGGAAAAAAGGTGAATGAATAATATAGAGAAACATAGAGGAGTAAAGTCAAATCAGAAATGAAAAGGCCACTCCTAAAATATTAAACCAATAGAGACCAACAGAAAGCAGCTCAGTCTGTGAAACAAGCACACCACAATAGCCATGCCACCAAAGGGCAGCCACAAGGGTTGTACCTCAAACAGCTAACGCCGAGTTATTATACTGGAATGCCAAATATTTAATATTGCAGTAATAAAACAACATGTGTTCAGTACCATGAGACTGTTCCAGCCCAACGCAGCCCACAAACTCCACGCGCAGAAAATACAAATTAAATGCTGACATCAGAGAAAGATTCTGTTTTGTTGTAAGAACAAAAAGCAAACAAACATTTTCTTGTAAGGAACAAAATGTTGACCTCTTCAAATTTGGGAAGTCTTCAAGAAACAACATAACTGTGGGGGATAATGTGCCAGGCAACAGAATAAAGCAGTATCTGGCCTCTAAAGGCTGACTCCTGTGAGCCTACACAGCTCCACTCCTTTCCAGACTCCTCATACCTCCCTTGCCCCTTCCACATGCCTCACAAGACAACAAGCCCAGTACAAAGTAAGTTTCAGACTAATAACATATACTACAATTTACCCGAAATCTCTACCATTCATGAGTCACTGTAAATACACACATAGACAGCTGCCCCTCTCCCATTTGTCAGAATCCCAAAATACAAAGGAAAAATAATTGTTGAGTTGGATTGGCTGAGCATATTTCAGCCAACTTAAAAAAAAATCAAAATAAAAAGTTCAGGAAAAGAGTTCAACAGAATGAGTAAAAATTTATCAGTGACATACAAACTGAATTTTACAAATTTATTTCAAGTTTTCCACGTGGTCTCTAGGTCACACGTTTTAACCACACAAACTACTCCCTTAAACTTTCAGATAATCAACATTGTGGGTTTTTCTACTTGCTAAACTGCAGAAGCAACACTTTACTCTGTAAAGTTAAAGACAAACTCTCACAGGCTTTTGTTACTGATACTTGCAGAAAAGAACTTTTGAGAAAAAAATTATGAAAATTTTATTAATAAAAAGTTTAAGAATTGCAATAAGAATATAATAAACAATTAAAACTTTTTAATGAGAGTTTTCCTGGTCAGACATATCCCAAACATTTCCAGATATGACTAAACTCCAAGATTCCCATTTCCAATTAACACATGCATCTTACCCAATAAGCCCTTCCCTGCAAAGCCACTTAGCATCAGATTACTGCAGAATCTGATGGTCTTTAGTAGAGTATTTGGCCAAACTCCAGCTCTACCAGCCTTCATTCTTATAAATTTTTATAGGCACAGCCTCCAGTTGTGCACTCTGATATGCAACCTAACACCCAAGTCCATTAAACACTCCATCAAAGACACATAAAATTGAACAACAGGTAATCAATCTGTAGTCTGTTCTCCAACTGTTAGGAGTACTCTTATTGCCCTGCTTGCACCACAACATGAAACTTAGCTAATTTTCTTGAAGGGCTTACAGTGACCATGCCCAGGATGGCACAAGAGGACCATTAGGGGATCAATTTGAATGCTCTTGCAAGAGGAGTTCTTACAGACAAGATCTGGAATTTCAGTGGGGTAAACAGAGCTGGCACTAGGATCTCCAACATAAAACATTCAGTGTCAAATGCAACTTCTGTGAGAGAGACTAGAAAAGACAAAAATTGTATTCTCTTCCAGTGGAATGAGCCCATTTATCTTGTCATGTTTGGCTATGGGGAGAGATTTGGCACTCTTCACTGGTGGCTCAATCTGACTCTCGCATTTACCTATCAAGGCTGGCAACACGATTATGTAATGTCTGGCCAACTTTACAGCATTTTCAAAGCCACTCGTGTTACAGGTCTCATTCCTCGCAACAAACTCTTTTGAAGCTTGCATGCGCAACTCCATTTGAAAACTAACATATGTAGCACAGACACATCCATCAGTCTACAGAAAAATGCTTAGAAACTGATCTCGAGTAAGCCCTGGTTTACTGCTGTAGAAACATTTCAACTTGTTCACGAGGCCTCAGTTTGAAGTTTCCTAAACTTGGACACAACTCTTGGTAATGCCTACAATGGAGCGCTGACATGAGGGGTGAACTTAATCCCTCAACTGAACCATTAAAGGATATATCCATTCCTACTGCCCTCTGAAAGGATCCTGTGACATCCACCTGTGCAGCTTGTTAGGTACGAAGAAATCTATAGCTTTGTCAAGCACCAGCAGTAGTTCTTTAATAGTCTGATTTTGTTTCCCCGGGACAGTATGCAAACTACAGATTTTACATGGCAAAGCAAACATTTCTTCCAGATGTAACAAATGTTTCATTGTGCTCATCTGAGTCTAAAAACAGAAATGCAAATTGTAGTTTCCATGAGTGAGGTTTGGGGAGAAGAGAGTGGGTGGCAGTAAAGAGAAAGGAGAGAAGAGTTTGCACTTGATTAATGCCTGGTTGTTACCATGAGTACAGTTCCAACAGTTACTGTTTTAAAAGTGTTCTAAAACATGCAACGGTGGCATGAAATTTGCAGGGCAACAGAACTCAGCTGCTACAGAAAGGAGATATTATTCCTTGAGTGATCTGGGAAATAAAACCATGCAGCATCACAAGCTTAGTAACCTGTATACCTGATAACAGCATGTGGCACAGACATAAACAACTACTCCTTCCACCACTGATGTAGTGAATAATACTTGCAAAGATCTGCAACATTTTGCCTTCATAGTGCAGATTCACGAACAGTACTTGTAAGACCTTAAATTAAAAAAACCCTCATATGATCAAACAAAACTGGAGATTAAAAGTGTAAATGATGGTTCAAACTACAAGGGAATGATTAACAAAAAACCAAACCAAAAAGCATATCAACAAAAAAAAAAATTCGTTGGTTTTGGCAGCAGTTCACACTTCTCAGTAGAACATGTTTAAGTATTAGGCCTTCCCACCTGCAAGGCAAAAGATCCCACACCTCTAGAGAAAAGTGACACCCTGTATCACCTGCCAAAGCACATAATACAGCTAATTACATTGCACTTTAGTGCCGGGTACAACCAAATCAGGGACTGGGGAAAAACATGCTTCTCTGTCACTGTCTCAAAGAACTGTGTGTTTGAACATGCTTGCCAACTAGCATGTAAGAGCAGATAAAAATAAAACATTTGTCATTCAAACTGATCTCTGTCAAGGAAAAGCTATCCAGTCAAAATTAAGTAGAAACATGTAATTAGATACTTTGCAATCCGTAGTAGTTTACATTTTAAAAAAAGCTTTAGAAATCCACTCGCATACGACTTAGAACAATCCTTCTTAAGAAACTGAGTAGTCTATGGTACACTCACAGCATAGGTTTCTATCCTTAATTATCTAAATAAAACACTCAAATGTGACCCCCAAAACGGGCAAGGTAGTAGTCTTCTTCAGTCTCTAAGCAGATATCTCCCTTTCCTTCTCTTCTCATAATATTCTTGAGCTAAAGTACAATGAGGTGATTCATTATCATCCACTTTTACTGTAGGTAAATGCAGGGTTAATTCTAAAATTGATGTGTAACAGGTTAATTTTACAAGACACTGACTGAAAAAAACCTCTGAATTCCAGCAGAGGCAGCCACTGTAGCTCTTTCATGCAGATCTGCTAGAACCAGGATGAATAAGGGCAGCAAAGGTACCTGCCTGTATCAATGTCTAAGGGTTATCAAAAGGGAACAGACTACACCTTCAAGGAATAAGGAAAATTTAGGACAAGTTTTTGGAGATGTAACTATCATGGTATAAGGAAGATTTTCTTTTTAACCATTCTGGAAGAACTCTTTCCAGAAACATAGATCATTTTGGTTTCTTCTCCAACGAGGTTTTAATAGATAATGAGAGTCCTCATCTTAAACTTTAATTTTCTGGTCAATTTAAATTGCTAGTCCAAAGTTAAGGATGAAGTAGGTGGAGGTGATACAACAGAAGATAGATGCAACTGTATATTGCCAAGTAAATGTCTACAGAAAAAGGAACAGGCATGGTTGAATAGGAAAACAACTCCAGAAGGAAGATGCAACAGATAATACGAGAGGTACAAAAGTACAGACTATAACCATGGGGTAGAAGCAGCAAACAAAAGTAACAAGGATCCTACCCACACTGGAGGATGGAGAAAAAAGCACAATGAAACCATGAAGGTTCAAATGCTTAGCAAGAAGGAAAAACAGTCACACCAAAATTTCAAAGCAGGGAGGAGGGCCAAATTACAATTAAGTATCTATTTGTTTCTAATAAGCTGCAGACAAAATTGCTTGCAGATCACAGCTATACTTTGGCTTAAACAGTTCAGCTTTACTCTTAAAATACATATCTTTCATGAGCTGTCTAGGAAAGTCATAGAATCATAGAATAGTTAGGGTTGGAAGGGACCCTTAAAGGTCATCTTGTTCCAAACCCCCTGCAGTGAGTGTGGACATCTCCAACTCGTGGTCAACTTGATCTTGAATGTTTTCAAGGATGGCGCATCTACCATCTATCTCAGGGCAATCAGTTACAATAATTCACCACCCTCACTGTAAAAAAAATTCTTCCTTATATCTAGTCTTAAGTCTAGCCTCTTTTAGTTTAAAACCATTGCTCCTTCTCCTATCACTACAGGCCCTGCTAAAAAGTTTCTTCTCATCTTTCTTATAAGCCCCCTTTAGGTACTGGAAGGCTGCAATATGGTCTTCTCACAGCCTTCTCTTCTCCGGGTTGCACAACCCCAAATCTTTCAGCCTTACCCTTTCTTCATACGAGAGGTGTACCATCCCTCTTTTTTGTGGCCCTCCTCTGGACTCACTCCAACAGATCCATGTCATTCCTGTGCTGAGGGCCTCAGAGCTGGGTGCAGGAATCCAGGTGGGGTCTCGCCAGAGCAGAGGGGCAGAATCACCTCCTTCAACCTGCTGGTCATACTACTTCTTTTGATGCAGCCCAGGATACAGCTGGCCTTCTAGGCTGTGAGCGCACACTGCTGGCTCATGCCTAGCCTTTCAACCACCAGTATCTCCGAGTCTTTCTTGTCAGGGCTGCCCTCAATCCCTTCATGCCCCCGACAGTATTGATACCAGCAGGTATAGGACCTTGCACTCGGCTGTGTTGAACCTCATGACATTCACATGGGCTCACTCATCAAGCCTGTCCAGGGCCCTCTGGATCACATTCTGTCCCTCAGGTGTGTCAAACACACTACTCAGCTCGGTGTTGCCTGCAAACTTCCTGAGGTGCACCCAATTCTGCTGTTTGTGTCATTGATGAAGACATTAAATGGTGCTGGTCCCATTACGGATCCCAGAGGGACACTACTTGTCACCAGTCTCCATCATGACACTGAGCCATTGACCAATACCCTCCAGGTGCAACCATCCAACCCATTCCTGGTCCATCAAACAGTCCACCCACCAAATCCCTATCTCTCCAATTTAGAGAGAAGGATGTTGTGGGGAATTGTATCAAAGTCTCTACAAATGATTAAGTTCATACCTCTCAGCAGTACAACAGATACATGCGTACATTTTAACAAAAAAAAGAACAAAGAGAGATGAAGCAGGAAATTAAAGGCTTAACTGGAATCCCAATTTGCTTATTCCTTCCCAGCCTGTGTTTCAACTGTCAGTTCACAATATCTCTCCAATTGAGATTAATATGCCTGAAGATTTTGATTACTTCCACATATATTCAAGCTCATTGTTTCTCGTTTAAAATCCATCCATTCTAATAAACATAACTTTTTTGCAAATCAAAGATAGCAGGCAACATTTAAGGCAGCCCTAGCATATTCCAAGCATACACTCTTTCTACATCAACCTGCCCTAGCATCCTGGAAATGCCTTCCCTGGAAGAGAATTATTTATACCTGCAACACCCTTGATATTCCTCTGACAACAGGAATATCAAAGTTATTGTTATCGTCAGTTCTGGAACTGGTTTTTTATGTAAATCAGAGGACCACCATGTTGTGCAACAAGCAAAAACAAAAAGGAAAAATATCCCAGATGGAAAACATTAAATTTAAGCAATGCAGTACAGGAAAGACTACAGCACAAGCAAGGTTTAAAATATCCTTAATACAATGGATTATGTTCAAGCATTCAGTCTACATGTATCCTTATAAATAAACTCATATTTTAAGAATAACAACATAGCTCCTCGAAGGATGTTACTTGTTAACATCTACTTACATATACTTCACTGTGATCAAAGCGCTTTTTCAAGTTATTGATGAACGAATCTTCATTAAGTGGCTCCAAAAGAACCATATCTCCCACCCCTATCATGTCGTCTAAAAGTGACGTCTTGACCTCCATTTTGGCCATTTTCTCCTGCAAAGAAAGAAACAAGAAAAAAAAAAAAAAAAAGAAGAGTAAATTTAGCTCAAAATTATTCTGATTATTCGTATTATGCAGTAACACTATTTAAGGAATAAAAGTAAAAAATCGATCAAATTACGCTGCTTTAAAATATTTCTTCCAAGGAACATTATAAAAGTCATACTATCTACCCAGGTAGTCCATACAATTCTGATAAGTTAACAATCCACAATGCCTTCTGGTCCACTATACATTAAATATGAAACAGCAAGAAAGAGTAATAAATATTCCACTGGGCACCACACATACAGACTTTCTTGGATGACTTCAACGCAGCGTTCAAGTGTATGCACCCCGTGTTTTATCAAAAGCTTCATCAACATGTCCACTGTATCAAATCAGGGTTTATATTTGTCAATAGCCTAATCTACATTTCTTTCTTACACTTATTTGCACTTCTCCAACTCTATGAAGTTTTAAATGGAATCTAACTAAATGAATTCATCCAGAGACAACACCCACACTACTTTACGTTAACTCATGAACCCTGTATTCTAAGACTACCCATATCCCAATATAGGACCACTCTTGGTGATATGAGGCTACCAAATTACTTCTTTTCCAAACTACAGTTATTTGGATTTATTTGTAGTTCTGTTGCTTATGAGAGCATTTGCTTTGGGCAGCAACAATCCATCTGGTAAGTGAAGATTCAGCATCTACGTAACTGCAGTAGCTAAAGGCAGAAGCCAGGTTTAAACAGGGGATCAGGATCAAACAAAGCAACCATGCCTGATAAAGGAAGTAATTCAGACAAAGAAGCCAAGGTCAGACCAAAACTCAACTATTTGATCCTCCCAGCCTTTTATCCTTCCAATCTAAACCTTACAGAAAGTTAACCAAGCTTCTCAGGAACCCTAGGCACACAGTCACTGCCTTCAGGTTTCATGACGAGACTGAACGATGAACACATTAGCAGTGGAAGCCAGCAAAGAAGGAACCAGAGATGAGAGGACAACTTTGCTGACAACACAAACAAGAACCAGCTACTGCACAGCTACAGTTACACAAAACAACATTTGAACTTCACCTGTATCCTCGCAGATATGAAACAGTATCAAGCTGTCCTTGCTCCCCCATCACTGCATCATATTTTAATTCTAAATATTTTTTCTTGTTTTTCAAAATGTCTTTGAACAGCTATTCACTCACAATCAGAGTTAACTTCCCACAGTAGCTCTCCATCAGATAACTAATTTTAAAAAAGTGAAGCCTTTTATCTGTTGCTTCTGTCCATTGCCACTATGTTATTACATACTACTTGAGTTTTTGAGCAGTGAGTGACATTCGAGGGATATCAGATCAAGACTTAAGTCTTGTTTGATGCTTTTCCAAATTCAACGAAGAGAAGTACAGCTCCACAGGCAGCTAACACGAGTAATACAACAAGATGCCCAAAACCTGAACCAAGCCTGGGAATTGCTAGAAATTCACATGGAAATGGAAAAAGAGTGTTGAACTATGGTAAACAACCAAAGCTGAGTCAACTCTGCTAAACAAACAAAGAAGCATTTATTTTAAACCAAAACACTGGACAAATATTTCTGTAGAGGAAGACACTTTTTTTTTTCTTAAAAGTTCACCTCTCTGAATCACAAAAAAATTTTAAACATTTGCAAAAACCTTTTCAGAGCTATCACTTCAACTTCTGTATCCCATTCAGACAAATTCTTTAAATTACCAGTCTTGTTTCAATGACCTAATTACTTCCCATACATCAGCAAATGCTCAAATAATTTCAGGAGGCTTTAAAAAAGTCCTTCTTAAGTACTGAACTTATTAAACATTGGGTTTGCAGCCAAAAAAAATTTTTTTTAAAAAAGGCAATATAGAAATCCTAATATGCACAATTTCAACCCAAAATTTAAGTTGTAAGTAGCATACCTCATCTGCCATTGTGAAATTATATACTACCTACCACACTTCATGCATCACTGCTTGGGAATTTCAAGACCAAGAGCAGCCAAACCATCAAGAACGTTCACATATTCCCAAGATGACAGGCACGTTTTGCAGAAGGGGTACACAAAGACACCGTATCTACTACTAAACACAAGATCAGAAAGTTGTATACAAATACTAATTTATCAATATATTTGGAAAGGTCAGTTTTATGGTCAAAGGTTAATTTTCCAGCTTTTTTTTCTCCCACAATAATTTAACTTTAGTATTTAACTATAGTTAAAATACTTCCATTAACTTGAGAACTAGAAAATATTAGAAACTTAGGTGATGTAAAAACATTGGACAATATGTCTAGATATCTTGTTTAACACTGGATTCTCAAAATCATTTGCAATAACTTAGCCTTTGCAAAATATTCATTAAAGAATAAACCAATATACGATTCAAGAGTATTCTACTATCCCAATGTTGTTAGCTCCCAGTTTGGTGAAACAAAGTCATAATCCCTGCTCTGGTTTAATTAACAAGAAAGGAAAATCTGGCAAGCTTGTGGGATAACTTGATTGCCCATTTGAGGTAACAAGTTGGGGGGAAAAGCACTGTTTGGAAAAGCCAGTTATGTTTAAACATATGGATGGTCTGTTACAGACCACCCAACCAAGGAGAAGCAGCTGATGAGCTCTTCTATAAACAGCTGCGGTCAATCTCTAGATCGATGCCTCTCGTTCTGGTGGGAGACTTCAATCTGCCTGATATCTGCTGGGAGTACAACACAGCAGAAAGGAAGCAGTCTAGGAGGTTCCTGGAGTGCGTGGGAGACAACTTCCTCGCACAGCTGGTGAATGAACCAACAAGGGAGGGTGCCCTCCTAGACCTGCTGTTGGTGAACAGAGAAGGCCTTGTAGGGGATGTGGCGGTAGGTGGACGCCTAGGACTAAGCGACCATGAGATGATAAAATTTTCTGTTCTAGGTGAAGTGAAGAGGGTGGTTAGCAAGACTGTAGCATTAAATTTCCAGAGGGCAGACTTTGATCTCTTCAGCAGGCTGGTTGGTGAAGTCTCATGGGAGACAGTACTCAAGGGCAAGGGAGCCCAGGAGGGCTGGGAGCTCTTCAAACGGGTGGTCCTAGCAGCTCAGGAGAAAGCCATCCCCGTGGTCCGGAAAAAAAGCCGGCAGGGGAGAAAGCCAGCTTGGTTGAATAGAGAGATCTTGAGGGATATCAAGAAGAAGAGAAATGTTTATGGCCTCTGGAAGAAGGGACAGGCCTCTTGGGTGGACTACAGGAGGGAAGTGAGATTGTGTAGGGAAAAAATCAGAAGGGCTAAGGCTCAGCTAGAAATCAGATTGGCAAAGTCAGTGAAAGATAACAAAAAATCTTTCTACAAATATATAAATAATAAAAGGAGGACTAGGGAGACCATACAGTCCCTATTGGACGCAGAAGGAACAACAGTAACAGGGGATGAGGAAAAGGCTGAGGTACTTAATGCCTTCTTTGCCTCAGTCTTTAGTCGTAAGGAGGGTCGTTCTGTCTGTGTACTAACCCAGGAGCTAGAGGAGCATAATGAGGCTCCCATGATCCAAGAGGAGGTGGTCAGTGCCTTGCTAGCCCGACTGGACAGCCACAAGTCTATGGGGCCGGACGGGATTCACCCTAGGGTACTGAAGGAGCTGGCGGATGTGCTGGCCAAACCCCTTTCCAATCATCTTCCAACAGTCCTGGAAGACTGGGGAAGTCCCACTGGACTGGAGGCTGGCTGATGTTGTGCCCATCTACAAAAAGGGCCGCAGGGAGGACCCAAGAAACTACAGGCCTGTCAGTCTGACCTCAGTGCCAGGGAAAGTCATGGAGCAGGTGATCTTGAGTGCTATCATGAAGCACATGCAAGAGAACCGAGTGATCAGGCCCAGTCAACATGGGTTCACAAAAGGCAGGTCTTGCCAGACTAACCTGATCGCCTTCTATGATAAAGTGACTCGGCTGCTGGATGAGGGAAAGGCTGTGGATGTGGTCTTCCTGGACTTCAGCAAAGCCTTTGACACAGTTTCTCACAGCATTCTGCTTGAGAAACTGTCAGCCTCTTGCCTGGACAGGCGCACACTCTCCTGAGTGGAAAACCATTTGGGATGGCAGGGCCCAGAGAGTGGTGGGAAATGGACTCAACTCCAGCTGGAGGCCAGTGACAAGTGGGGTTCCCCAGGGCTCAGGGCTGGGTCCGGCCCTGTTCAATGTCTTCATCAATGACCTGGATGAAGGCATCGAGTGCACCCTGAGCAAGTTTGCGGACGACACTAAGCTGGGTGGAAGTGTCGATCTGCTGGAGGGTCGGGAGGCTCTTCAAAGGGATCTGAACAGGCTGGACTGCTGGGCAGAGTCCAATGGCATGAGGTTTAAAAAGGCCAAATGCCGGGTCCTGCACTTGGGGCACAACAACCCTATGCAGTGCTACAGACTAGGAGAAGTCTGTCTAGAAAGCTGCCCGGAGGAGAGGGACCTGGGGGTGTTGGTTGACAACCGACTGAATATGAGCCAGCAGTGTGCCCAGGTGGCCAAGAAGGCCAATGGCATCCTGGCTTGTATCAGAAACAGCGTGACCAGCAGGTCCAGGGAGGTTATCCTCCCTCTGTACTCAGCACTGGTGAGACCGCTCCTCGAATCCTGTGTTCAGTTCTGGGCCCCTCACCACAAGAAGGATGTTGAGGCTCTGGAGAGAGTCCAGAGAAGAGCAACAAAGCTGGTGAAAGGGCTGGAGAACAGGCCTTATGAGGAGCGGCTGAGAGAGCTGGGGGTGTTTAGCCTGGAGAAGAGGAGGCTGAGGGGAGACCTCATTGCTCTCTACAACTACCTGAAAGGAGGTTGTAGAGAGGAGGGTGCTGGCCTCTTCTCCCAAGTGACAGGGGACAGGACAAGAGGGAATGGCCTCAAGCTCCGCCAGGGGAGGTTTAGGCTAGACGTTAGGAAAAAATTCTTTACAGAAAGGGTCATTGGGCACTGGAACAGGCTGCCCAGGGAGGTGGTTGAGTCACCTTCCCTGGAGGTGTTTAAGGCACGGGTGGATGAGGTGCTGAGGGATATGGTTCAGTGTTTGGTAGGAACGGTTGGACTCGGTGATCCGGTGGGTCTCTTCCAACCTGGTTATTCTGTGATTCTGTGATTCTGTAACATGCATTGAATAACTAGATTTAACTTAATCAATAACTGAATTTAACCCTCTAGAATAATTTAATAGATCCATATATATACAGCACTTTCAAAATACCAAATACATGTAGCTTTCAAAAAAACAAACCTCAAAGACCAGCACACTACACAGAAAAAAAAAAAAATCAAACCCTTGTTACACTCTAAGACTAAACTCTAGTCAAGATTTTTAGCAACACGTCACTAAGCTGGAAACTCAGTCCAAATCCATGTCCAAGTATTTGTGTTTGTCATATATTTAAAGGTGTCCTGCAGCTGTTCCCATCAGTGCTGCTGACAGAATGCTCACCACTATTTGGAGAACAGCATATAAATGTAAGCAGCTCCTACTTATACATGTAATCATGCATTTCTAAAAAGACAAACGTTTATCAAGAACTATTTTCAAGAACCAGAACGATGAGAAGGATGGGACCAAAACACACTGCCAGTGTCCGAGAGATCAGTACTGAAACCACAGCTGTGCCAGTAAGAGAGGAAATGGGAAATTAGGTTCAAATAAAGAACCAGAATAGGCTCTGTCCTTTAAAACAATGACACATTTAAATATTTTCAGATGAAGATTGCTGAAAGGGAGAAGATGTATGGAGGTACTGAAGTGAGGCCGTTTCAAACTGGAAATTCAATTAAAAGTACTATAAAAATGGAAGTGGTACTCCTCCCTTAATTTACCCAGTACACTGCTTTTGTGACTTTAACAACTTATTCTGTTGACGTCAAGAAAAACAAGTGTTGTACAAAGAATACAGCTGCTAATTATTAATATACAACAAATTATCTCAGAAAAAAATTTCCTAAATTCTTCTAATGCTTGCAGTCTGCAAATCAGACTCTTCCTCAAACACTCCTTGATCTCTCCCACACCCAGAGACCACTTTTCTCCCACATTTACCTTTCTTATCCCTAAAGCAAACACCATCAGCATTTCACATCTCCCTCTTCTCTAGTCATCTGTCAAATCTGTTCTTCCTCACTTTGATCTCATATCTAGCTCTTAATTCAGTGATGGCAAAGGATGGCAAATTAAAAATTATGCTATTCCACAGCCACAGCAGTCCTATCACCACCAATCTGAAACAAGAGCTACTAAAAACTATAAATAGAAGATAATACAGAGAACAGACAAAACCTCAAAAGCCTTGTACAATTAAGTTCACACATCCTCCAAGGGGGAAATGAAGTAAAACCCTGTTATAAGCATACAGCATGTTACCGAATTGTCCAAGGTTTTCCACAACACCTTCACACAGTAAACCAGCAACAACTGTCAGCAGCTTCCTACAGATGTGCAGTCCTTAACACACATTTGATATTTGCTGCTCTGGCACTATCACTGGCCACAGAGGTGGCTCGTTTTTCTTCTTTTGTGGCATTGAAACAAAAGCACAACTTCCCTACCATCAAAACTGTCACAACAGATGTACTCACATATGCTTCAAGCTCCGACTACTAAAAAATAAAAAAAGCCCTTGGTTTCACTACCAACTCACTGTAGGAAACAAGCACCTTTTTCTTTTGCAAGAGTTAACAGGAACAACCTGCAGTGTCAGTAATTCAATAGCAGTAGTTCAAACTGATTTCATCTTCCAGGTCTGATCCTGAGTTCCCACCACGCTGTAATTATGCTTAACCACTCATTCCCTTTTTTCTCTGCCAGGGAGCAATCAGCCCATGCAGAGCAGGGACGCTGACAGGCCACGCAGCAAAAACCAGCTAGGGACACAGTGTCATTGCCCATAACAATCATAAACACCAATTTAGCAAAAGGCAGGATTTAAATTCATGCTGTTCTGCTGCCCAACAAATCCTACATATCACTGGCCTCCGACTGATGCCCAGAAGGCACAAGTTCATTGGAAACATCTCATGCTGGTTCACCAGGTAAACTGCACCAAGTAAACTGAGGCAGATTCTGTAGCATAACTATTATACTGCCCTTTGCACTCCAAGTGTGATTTCCCAACAGCAGCATGTATTAAAAAGCATTGATATAATCCAAAGAAAATCTCTGCTTTCCCTCCAGACTTTGTTAGTCTCTGGTGGCTACAGGGGAGCAGTGCCCCAAGCATTTCCTATCTATCTGCTAGGAAAACCTGCACCCTCCTGTCCTGCCGTGACTGCTCACAGGTGTTACTCTGTCACCATCACTGTGCTGAAGAAGAGAGCATGCAGAAAAGACCATGATGTTGCAGTCCATGATTTCTTCCTGCAAGAAAATGGACTTGAGAAATCTGAGAGAGAGGTCACAGCCAGGAATATTAATAGATATCACAACAGCAGTAAAAGCATTCTTAAAGAACTAAAATGCTTCCTCTGACTCTCCATCTTTCCTTTTGCTCTGGCCAATGTCAGAGTATATTCTGGATTCCTTTCCCCACAGCCCTACTGAAGAAATCAGTGTTTTCCAAACTGAAAAAGTTTGTAACTTGGGGCTTTTGAATTAGCTAATGTCTTTCACATCTTACCTAGCAACCTGTGCAATTTCTTTTTATTTCCTGTAGGCACTGATCATGATGCATGTGTACCAGATTCCTTAAATCATTAACAACAAACAGCTCCGGTAAATTGCAAAAGTAAAATATAGAATCATAGAATCATAGAATAACCAGGTTGGAAGAGACCCACCGGATCATCGAGTCCAACCATTATGGCATTAAGGGATATATTTGTAATAGGACTGCAAGAATGTTTGCATACAGCATCAGCCAAATGGGAATGGCTCTTTGGCAATATCAGATTAGGATGGAGTTACACACCGGTAATGGCAGTTTAGATGACAGAAGATTTGTCCAGCAGAAATCCACAGGAGGAATGAACGTTCCACTGACTGCTGCTACCAAACACCATGCATTTATCTAAAGATTGGGCAATTTTCAAGAAAGAGACAGGCCGCCTAAAGTAATGCTGAACAAACAGCTGCAATCACGTGAAGCAATATCATCTTTTAGTAGTTTAACAAGAGAGGTTTAACTGCTGTTTAGAAAAGCTTGCAGTGTAATAATTAGAGGTCACTAGGAAGTGTACAAAATGTTCACTGGGACTTTATCTCTTGCCGGCATAAACAGTGGCTGAAACTTCAGTTATAAATGCAGAGGGGAGAGGTTTGGTTGTTGTTGCTGGAGTTCTTTGGTGTTTGTTGTTATTGGGGGGGGGGGGAGGGGTTGTTCGGGAGTTTGGGTGTTCTTTTATTTTTACAGCAGCTTGGTTACAATCTACATTAAGTAGTAGCTAGTTGTTATCAAGCCCCCAAAAGTGAGAGAGATGTCTCTTGTTCCCCTGTTTGTATCCTTTATCATGAGATTATGCACTACGCACAGTACCTCACCACAAACCCAAAATAACCTAAGCCTACATGGAAGATACGCAGAAGACACATCTTTGACTTCCTTCTCTTCCCCAATAAAAGACTAACTCATGAGCCTGAGGGAAGGAGTGAGGGCCACATTTGCATTTCTCTAACACTACTTTCTGCTACTTTTGCATGCTCGTTTGAATAACATTAGTATGGATATTACCCGCTGTATGAGACCACAGGGTGTATCTATTCAACTATTTCTACTTCACAATCCCAGCAAGCACGGGTTTTCAAATTACTTCTAATGATTATTTTGCAACCACAACACAATCACTGCCACCAGTAATTTTACTCAGGGATTGATCTGTTTCCTAACAAACCTGCAGCCATGCTTTAACTCATCTGAGTTGTCACACACTCACGACAGGTTTTGGGAAAAACATTTGGGTCCTTCAATACTGCTACAGCATACTTCTTTACCACTGGCTAACGTACAGCCTTAAAATATTCAAAAGATGTTTAGTGGTCGATTTTTACACTGCAGAAGTTCCTTTATATACTGACAGACTTCAAAGATTATAGGTGTGGAGTAGCTCTTCCTGTAAATGGTTATTCTGGAGACTGACTTTTGCGTATTTTTTTTGGATTACTTCTGTTTAATGGGGAGAACACCTTGGGCATTTTCAATGCATCAGGAAATAGGTCTTCGCTAACAAGGCTGTCCACAGTCCAAAATTCTGGTTAAATTCCCACTGACTTCAGCAGAAACAAGATCCATTGTGGTTTCCTACATTAGGCTTTTCTTAGTCACTGTCTAAGCACAGAGTTTTATAATCATTCCAGGTCCACATCTACAGAAAGGGATAAAATATTCAGGAATAAAGAGGATCTCTTTCTGCCACATAACTTGCTTCTCTTGAATCCTTCTTAAAATAAAAAGCAAAATGTGACTGAAAAACCAAAAGTTGTCAAAGGTCCTGCCTTCTTATCCAAAGCCAGGTTTCAGACTGACAGTGTTCTTCAGAGAACAAAATTTTTAAGAAGCTGTCAGTACAGACCATGAATACAAAGAAAATGCCTTGACTCTTAAAGAAAAAAAAAAGAAAAAAAAGGCAGAAAAATTAGCTTTTACTAATAGATATCCAAAGCAGGGGTTGACCTTTTAAACTGATTATCTTCATCTTTCAAGCTGCCGCCTAGTTTTCTGCCAACTTTTTGGGATCCTGCCCAATCCAAAGGTTATGTTTGCATACCTCTTGCAGAACAGGGGCACAAAACCCAAGGTAGAGCTTATTTATTTTGGGGGTTCTTCTTTGTTTATTGCATGTTTTATGCCAGTAGGTTGCTACCACACCAGAGCTTGCATTCTAAAGATTCCTCAGTAGCAGGTCCTCACAAAATTCTACTTAAGAACAACCAGCCCTCACAAAGCCAAAACATTTCTTTCAACTGTGGTTTCACTCCCTTGGGAGCGACCCAGCAATCAACTGCAATCTAGATCTCCCATTACAACTTTTATTATAATATGGATTTTTCTCCCCCTTTCACACAAGCAAGCAAGCAGAAAGCAAGCCTTGCTTTTCTCCAGTCAGCACATGAACCACACCTCCCTGATGCAGGCAAAAGAAAACTGCTCATGGTGGGCAACTGGAGTAAATACTAATTTGTAATATGTCAGTAAGGTGGGTATTAAGAGATGCCTTAATAAAACATGGTTAAAATATCAGAGTACACATTAATCTTCTTCTCAAATGCTTGTGTGCACTGCCTGTTAAGTAGTCAGTGATAAGCTTTGAAGATATGCAGAATATGAAATAAGAGAACAGGTAACACCACAGCTTCACTCAGCTGCCAACAGAAGGAAATGGAGCCACAGAAAGACATCGCAGCAGTCACTGAACCAGACTTAAAACCAACCACAAACACAAAGCTACTCAGCAGCTTCAGGAAATCCAGATCCCAGAAGAGGTGTTGATGCCCCTATCTACCCGCCACCAAGCCACTCACAATAACTGAGCACACTTGTAAATCCTTGTGCAGCTGGGAGACACCACTGCGCGCAACAGAGCTACCCACAGAGCAAAGTCCAAGTTTTCAGGGACCCATATTCTCTTCCAAGCAGTAAAAGTCTGGGTAAAGCTGAAAGCACTGCATATTTCCACACCATTCACTGTCCTTTTCCATTTAAAACAGACGGAAAAAGAAGTGAGTTGAACACCACCTCAGAGATCTTATTGTTGCCCATTGCAATTTCCCTCTCCTGGAAACCTCACTAAAGGGCTCCTTGTAATATTTGGGATAGGGTTTGCCTAGTATTTTCTAAAAATAAGACAAATCATGCTAGCTGTACTTCTCCTGGTCGATGTATCTACTCTGTCATACATGCATAATGCTTAATTTCATTCAAAGTACAGAGGAGTAAAGGATAATGGAATAGCTATTTTTCCATGTGTCTGTAAAGGTAGGCAGGACAGGAGCATCCCATCAGAGACACAGACTGCAAGGAGAGCAAATACTTTATTAAGTCCTACACAGCCCCTGCAGAAGAATTGCCTCATAAAATTTCCTATTCACAGAAAAGCTTCAAATGGAAATTATCGCTTCTTTGCAAGTCAATCCGTCACAAAAGAAAAACCTGCAGGAAGTCACTTTATTAGTCCCATTCCTCCCAGGACTAGCTGCCAAGGTAACAGAACAGTGAAATGTTTCACTCTACAAATTGCCACCACTGTCTATTCTGCACAGCAAAATGCTCCTATTTTAAAGAAAAGCAGTAGAGAGGAATAAAAAAAATTTGGATGTAAGTGTCACAGGAAGAGGCGGTGATATCAGCCCAAGTCTAAGATAAAAAACCATCTATTTAAGAGCAGGGGAGTCTTAGATAAATTACACTGTTAGATGTGTTTGGTTGTCTCAAGCGTTGAACTACATCCACAGTTTTGTCATTTTCATTCTCAACAGTCGTTTTTAGTAGAAACCTGAAATGACAGGATAGAAGTCATCAATTTTTAAATCATGGTATCTCCAGCTAGTGCTGGGAATCTCTTACCAAGAGATATCTCAGACAATGGGAGCAGTTCAAGAAGCTGCATGTCAACACACAGTAATCACTCGGGTCCAGATGTCCATGAAGTTAGAAGCCAGCAGACGGTGGTTTTATTAACATCCAGCATGATAAACAAAGGCACTTCCAAACGAAATGTAACACTTGGCAGATTTAGAGAGGGACACTTTCCTAAGACATCAATAGAAAGCACTGCCCTCCATCAGAAGGAAAACTACCAGTTTCACAAACTCAACGTATACTCAATAAGCACTGAGTCTTCCCTCGCTTTGTTTCAATGAGAACTATAATATAGTAGCTTTTGGAAGCAAAAAGATCTGTTCACATCAGATACAGGCAAGTTTCCTGTGTCAGAAATCTGGTATGAGGAGCTCCAGCTCTACCCTTGCTTGCCAAAAGATTTTCCAGGGTTTCTCCTAGAGCGAACTTCGTTTTAACACAGCCTTGCACTCTTTGATCACCGAAGGTAATCTCCAGAGCTCTTTTAACTCCCGCAGCCTTACAGTCTGTGGAACTGAACCATGGCAATTGTAGCTGTATCTGTTCTGCATGTTTGAGACCAGCGTCAAAACCACTGTATCATACAGTCATGACTACTATACTTCACTACTCTAGAGTACGATTTTTCAGCCTTCTAATATTTTCTGAGAAGTAGTTCCTACAGCATGCCTAATTTCTAGCCTAAATATATCCATGATCAACTAATACGTACTTCTTGCTTGTTCTAATGCTATTGGGGTAGTGTTTAATTTTTAAATTTAAATATGTTTTATCCTTCCCAGAAAAATAGAAAGGATCACCTCACGGTTCTCATTCTAAACAAAGCATAGTCAGTATTGCTTGTTTTCTTCTCAGTGGCTTCCCCATCCTCCTGACCATCCCAATAGCCCTTTTAGGTTCCCACTCCTATTTGAGCCCATCTTGCTGAGCAGGGTTAACCAAAGCTGTATAAAGGATTTCTGGTACATCATGGCAGCCATATTTCCTCACCATGACCAGAGAGAGAGGGATTCAATTTCATTTTCATCCGCTCCACTACTCCCCTTTCCTTCTCCAAATTTCCACCTGGAATCAGCACTTCCTTAGCTTACCCTGCATGACTAAGCCCATTTGCTCCATTAGCAACAAACTTACTCTTCTCTTGATTAAAAGGTAGAACAACTGGTATTCCTGCTGCAAGTTATACACCCCAGTTATTCTTCGCTGCATGCTGGTTAAGTGTGTCCCAGAAGAAATGGGACCTCTTCATCACTCAGCTAGCAGCACCAGCACCTTTCCATCAAGCTGCTTATTTGCTTCTGCAGAGGAACAATGGAGAGGATTAATATCAACTCCACTCCCTTCAAAACCTCTCCTAAAAGCAGAACTAACTTCCCATTACAGTGCAGGCAAACAGTCCTTATGCCAAAAGGACTTTAAGGATACCTCTTTGATCTAAAAGGACACCCTTAACTGCCCTACAAGTTATTTTAACACAAAGGCATTAAAATACAGAGAGTAAGTGCAACTTCCTTTGCTCATGCTTTCCCAAGATACAGAATGCAACACTCCTATCACTCAGCAGTTTGCTTGTTTCATTTTTGAGGTGCAGGTTTTTCAAAGGTCAGTGGAAAAGACTGAAGCACAGTATCAGGATATTACATATGCTCCATTGTGCAAAAAAAACTGGTTACCTTATACGCCAAGTCTTTTCAAAGATATTAAAAAATATCTTTGTACACAGAGGAAGCTCTTGTACACAGGAGGAAGAACAGACTCCATAAAGAAAATGCATATAAAAGAGTAGAATCATTTCAGGCTGTGACTGCTCTGTATCTGGTTTTCTTTCCAGTGTAGTAAATCCTGCACTTTAATTACTCTTATTCCTAATTCAAGTATCCCAAGTGGCACTTAAGAGCATAGAAACTATGAAAAATACAGAAAAAGAAGCAGAGAGCAAAAAGCAAGAGAGCTTGCTTACAGAGCATATTTGTGGGCTCAGGAAACTTGTACCAATGCTGGCCAGGCTGTGGCCACAAACGTTTAAAAAGTGCTTTGTGCTGACAGTAGGGAAAAATGAGACTCTCCTTGCTGCCTGTATTTAGAAAATAAAGAAACTTACAGCAAATAATTCTGATTACCATCACCAAATCTTCTGTTACTCAGCACCTTTTCCTCATAATTATCCGTTCTGTTTCTCTTTCCTATATGCTTTTCCTTTCTTCCTGGCATCTTTTCTTTTTATGACCCTCTTGCCCAACACTGTAAGAATTTCTGCTAATAAGACCCTCATAAGGACTGCTTCCTCTACAGGAGAAGGAGGAAAAGGGCAAAGTGTATTAGTAATCCACACCAAAGCAGTTCTGGGGCAGTACTGCACAAAGTCAGGGACAAAGCAATTACCTCAACAAGAAGATACACCCTCTCCCCATCCCTGCAAAGGACAAAACCTTTGTGACAGTAAATGTTTCTCACCCTCACTCCTCGGGACTCTGGATATTTCAACTCCTTATCCTGGGCCTTCAGTTTGTTTGCTGAAATGTTAAATCTGGCTGCTTGCACTATAGGCCACCTCTTGACTGATTCCATGCCAAACGCTGCAGCATTAGTGTGTGTGTACCTGCATGTGCATGTTTCCCACTGGAAAGAAAGGATGCTGCCCTTGCCTCCGGGGTCTCCTATTCCTGCTATACTGTCTGCACAGAAGGTTTGCCCAACCAGTCTGCATCTGAGAAGAAGATTTGATAATTCTCCTCCATCTCTGAAACTGTATTTTGAAACTTCAGTCTTTCCCACTAGAATACTTTCATCACCACAGTGACTTTGCTAGCAGACTTAAAATATGTCAATAAACTGACACAAGTTTACTCGCTGATACCAAGTGGGAAATTTCCCAGTAACAAGGAACTGGGAGAGACAAAAAGATTAAGCATCTGCACAGTTTTCTCTAAAGCTATGCCACTAGCTCTCTGCATGGGAAAAGGCAATTTGGATGGTTGCAGCCCTGTGGCTAGATGACAAATTAGTATAAAATCTCAAGTCTGCAAGCAACTGCAAAGACTCTATAGTTACTTAAAAGAAAGTTAAGCAAAAGGTGAGATAAACTGCTTGGTTTTGCAAGAAGTTTCTTCCAACAAAGAGCAAAGAATCAAAAATGGGCAGTCACTGAAAATGGCCATGCATACCATAAAAGCTCTTCTCAATGACAGAAGAGCTCTACTCTACTTGGTCCCTGAGGATCAAGCCCACTTCCCAGATACAGGTCATGACTGCAACAAGCATGACATGCCAAGTGGCTTCTGAAGGATGGGGGCAAATACCAGAGGTAAGTAAAGAACAAGAGGCCACTTGGTTAGAGACAAAGCAGCTTAACAGGAGACCAAAGGCAAAAATGATGAGAAAGTGTGAAAAAGAGTAACATCCCTATACTGAGATATGGAAGCTGGGAAGCTGGTTTCCACACTTTGCTCAGACATCAAAATCTGGAGTCATACAAATCAACAGAGCAAAGCTTTCACAATCTACAAGAAAACTGTGGCACAATTGTAAAGGGTGAGTGTGAGACTAATGCTTAAACCCATCAGGAAACATTCACAAGAAGTCCCTTGTTGCCGTTTCAGTACCCTCTTTAACATCTGCGTCACAGCATATGACAAGAGATTGTGGACCTTTCCACTATCCCACCAGCACAAAATAAAAATCTTTACTTTTACCTTTTTTGTTTCATTCTAGGAACTGAAAAACAAAAGAAAATTAATTTTATTCTGTACAGCTTCTTTATGACAAAGTATGCCTTGATGTTGGTTTATACATCAGAAATCAAGCTCTGGTTTCCTTCTTTTTGGAGGATACTAATGGAGAGGTTACATAAGGGTGTAATAGGAGCTGTTACTTCCTTTCCCAGTTGAAGAGAAAAAGCTGTGTATCAGGTTACAGACTCCGGCCAGCCATCACTACTGCAGCTTTCCTATACTTTTTAGCAGTAGTCTCCCAACAAACATGAGAAGCTACTTAGAAGGCTTTGAGAATTTAAACTACTAAGTACATAGCTATGGGTGAAGCCTTTATTTTGTCTTTCATCAAACTCAGGAAATTCCCCAAGCTTGACGCATACAATCACTCAAGTCACCATTTTCCATTTCAGTTTGTTCTTCATTAAAATACTCAGAAGGATGAATAAAATGTAAGATTTATAGGATGGTCTGACATGTGAGCTGCATTAAATAAGCTTAGTACACCAACACAGCGCTTAACTTTGGTGGATATGTTAGCATTTGTCCCAGCTCTGACCACAAAGTGCAAGCCAAAGGAGGAAAAACAGAGTGTCCATGCTGGCCTTCTCCAGCACTAAGCTGCTCTCCAAACCATGGCGCTCGCTCTTTCTTCATCTTCCTCTCCAATTCCCAAGCCACTGCTATTACTGCTGCTGAAGGAAAATGAGATCAGACTCCAACATGAGGAATTTCTGTTCCCACAGAGCTCGGAGAAACCGGATGACCTCAGAGGATCATGTGAAGCAAGTCCATGACACTTCCATGAGGAAGAGTATCTCCAGTACATTGCCAGCAGTTTCTTAAGAATGCACAATGGGAAAAATTAATGGCTTTGCTTATGGTTCAAATTTTTCTCTCCCACTTCCTCCTCTCATTTGGCAGACTTGTATTTTCCCTTCCCCTAGAAGTACTAGTAGGCTTGCAATGTACATTTGCCCTTCTAAAGGGAATTACATCAAGTCTTGCATAATGTTTGAAAGGGCTGACATACATAGCTGAACTAAACTACCGTACCCTGGAATCATCTCCTCATAGAGTTCCTCCCTAAAAGGAATCTAACAAGGTCTCTTAAAAAAAAACAAAACAAAACAAAAAGAAGACAAGTTTTCTCTGATCTAAGAAGTTTTTTCACCTTCACCTTACAGAGCACTCAATCTGTTTGTGATGCTCATATGGAGCCAGAAGCTTCTAAGATGTCCATCAAATACACCATCTAACATCACCAATATGTGTCTTCAGAAACATCTTCTTTCCCAAGGCCAGGGGGGAACTTGCAGCAACTTAACATACCAGTAATTGCAACATGATGATAAACACCAACACGAGCAGCAACTACAGTATGGTACCCTGGGAATAATCGGAATGTTACAAGTATTACACCTTCACACAGAATCAAGCCAGAAGCAGCACACTACATTAAGCACTAAATTAAAAATATTTCTTAAACTCAGGCCTGGGGCAACTGGAAATAAAAACACATGAAGAGAAGAACATCATTACCTTTAACATGTTTAAAAACGGCCCATCACTGAACACCACTTTAACAGACGGGTTGGACTGCATCTGTTCCCTAACACTGGGCGCTTTGGGAGAAAGCCTTGTTTTTGACACAGGGCTTGATAAAGTGATGATTCATCCAGGGAAGGACGGGCAGCTTGTTGCCAGCCTTAATTCACAATTAACAATAGGACAGACGGATATGGGAAACTCATGATTCAACATAAAAATTGCAGAATCAGCCATTTTACCTGACCTTTACATTTGCCAGTGGTAATTGCTAACCTGGATATATTTTAAATAGTTTCTCCTGATATAAAAAGTAGCTACTGTTACCAAAAGGGGAATATTTTTAATTTAAGCTAAAGCAGAGTTAAGTTTCATCAAAGTGATTGTGTTCTTTGAAAGTTAGACAAAACGTCCCTCTGACAGCATGTTTTCTTTCAGTGTTTTTTCCAGACACTGTTCATTCTATGAAGGCAATAACATCTTGTGTTCAGTGTGATCTGTGCTGAACAAATGTCTCTTCTTCTGTGACCACCTCTGTTTGCAGACTCTTTTTATCTCAAAGGCAAGGTCAAGCAGAGAGCTGGACCCAGCTCCAAATCAGCAAGAGTTGTGCATTGGTGTGCACTGTTGTGCATTTTCACAATAACATTAAAATCACTCCTTGGAAAGTAATAGAATATGCATAAGATTTCTTGGAAAATTTATACATATGCCTGTAAGCGGGAAATAGATTCTGTCCCAGCTCTCATCTCATTGCACACGATCGACGGAGATAGCTCCCTCCTGTTGCCCAGGCCTGAGAAAAGACGCTCACTTCCTAAAACTCGAAAACGAGCCCGAGAGTTTTATTTGCCGGCATTTTTGCTACTACTCCAACATACATTTTAAGAGTACCTAGCTTTTATTTCATTACTGTTAAGCGTGTCCTTTCGGCCAGAGGTCCTGATTAACGACACAGCAATTGACTTAATCGCATCGTCTGAAATGGCAAAGGTTTCAAGCACCCGGGCAGCCGAGGAGCGGAACAAAGGGATGCCCTTCCCAAACCACAGCCCCGCATCCCGACAGCCTCGGAGGCGCAGGCAGAAGGACTCGCTCGGGAGGCTACAGCGAGCCGCGCCCCTCAGGCAAGCTCTTCGGGACAACGACCCTGCCCTGGGAAGCCCTTCCCTAAGCCTCCTCTCCCAAGTTCCCCGACGCCCGCATTTATCCCCCCGGCTCCGAGCTACCGGCGCTCTTCCCACAGTCCCCCCTTCTCCCCACGCTCCAGCCCGCTCTTTCGAACCGAGCGGAGCCCCGCACACACGGTCATCATTTCAGACAAGAAGAAACAGATGCCGCGCTCTCTCTTCCAGAAAAAAGGCACACGCGCACGTTCCTATTCCGTCACCGCGAGCGCACACCGGCGTCCGCGCCTAAAGCCCACGGACACCCAACGCGAGCCCCGCCGTCCCGAGGCCGCAGTTTTCCCCCGGGCAAGGACGCGCCGGAGCTCCCGCGCTCGCAGAGCGTCCCCGTCCCGCCCCGGACTCCGGCGCGGGGCAGCCGTACCTGCGCCGTCCCGCGGCAGCCGAGCCTCCCGCGCCGAGAGCGGAGCCGAACCCCGCGGAGCCGAGCTGGGCGCAGCCCGGCCCCACCCCGCCCGCCGGGGGCGGAGGCACCGCCGCCCCGTCCCGCAGCGCCGCCCGGCGGGGGCTGCACCGCCGCGAGGAGTGAGGGGGGCTCCGCGCCCCTCCGAGCGCCCCCAGCGCCCCGGGGGGCACGCGCGCCGCTTTCCTTCTCGTACGGCTCAGCCTTCAGAAACTAAAGGGAAGGAGAAGCGGACCTATTTTGGGGTGAAATCTGACATCCCCGACTTAGATTCCCGCAATAATGTTTTCAGCGCCTCGTCAAAACGTGGCAGCGTTTTAAATGTAAGCGCCCGAAAGTATATACGGCGGGGTTTGGCGCAGCTTATCTGCCCAGCCCGGCCCCGATAAGCGCATAAGCCACCAACGATGCAGGGCGACTGCCCCTTTGTGTAAAAAGAACGGGGGGGGAGAAAGAAAACTGCTGTGTTCAGGCTGTGTTTCGGCCGCTCGCTTGCCCGAAACTGAGGGAAATTAAGGAGAGGTTTCTCCCCTTTCCTGCGAAGACTCCCCAACGCACAGACGAGGCAGGGAATGGTCTAGGTGCATGTAAAAGTGTGAAAAGTGTCTCGATGTGTGTTTTTTCTGAAGAAGCCAGTTACCACATTATCGTTTTTGTTATTGTTTTCATGATTGCAAGTAGGCTTTTTCTGAGCTGGATTGGTTCTAAACGGCACTAAGCTTCCATTTAGCTGCAAGCTAAGCCTCGGTTTTACAGGTAACAGCGGAGAGGACCTGAACTACAGACACACAACGCACTTCTGGATGGGGAAGAAAATACGTTTAAGAAGCCTTTCTCATTAAAACACTTCAGTTATTTCAAAGTCAGTGCTGTATTTTCAGTTACATACACTAGTATGTCTAGTCATGCGTATAGAAAGAGTGTATTCTCACACAGTCTTTCAACTCTAACTATATTGGTGTTAGAGAGAGCTTTCAGATTAACTCTAGGAGCTAGAGCTCTACAACCCTACTAATTCATAGATTCATCACTATTTTATTATCTGTAGGTTTTCCAAGCAGATACTTAGCTCCTAGGATTTGTTTTGCCCTTAAGTTTTTATATCTGTAAAAATAAAGACTACTTTTGTCAGAATTGGTCAGAACTGTTTCAGCAAAATATTTTTGCCATTGAAAAACTGAAGGCTTGGTCAAAATTCAGTTCTATGCAAACAGTGACGGTTCTGATGCAGGTATTGTCAGGAAGATAATTGAGATTTGGGGTGGTCTGAAAGAGACATGGGCAAGAACCATTCCTGAGCAGCACCATGACCCCATCCTTTCACCCTGCTCTCCATTCAGGTGAGTGCTTTGCTCATGACTCAGCTTGCTGTTCTGTGCCATGGTTATTGCATTCTTTCTCAATTAATGAAGAAAAAAAAAAGGGCAATTTCCTTTTACTCCAAATTTAAATGAAAAAAAGTTCAAGTATATGTAAGGGAAGACGTTACTGTCTAGCCAACACGATTTATCAACAATGCACCCAGAACGGTAAGTAGCATCTCAAGACAGTGACTGCAGACATTTCACAGAGAAAGTATCTATTTCAACTTTACACATTAAAATTATGTCAAGTCATTGCATTGGCATGAAAATACCAAATTTTCTACCGCAGAGGTTTAAATTCTCCATTTCATCCAAAGAGAAGAATCAACACAGGAAAAAAACAGTGTAACTTCCTTTCATGGTCCTACTGCTGTGCTTTCAAAGGGTTAACAGTGGCTGCTTCTCAGATACACTCTTCATGCCCATTTGATGCTTAGATTCCTGTAAAGAAGAATGTCCATCTCTAACAGCTGGTGATACTTGCTAGCATTTATAAGACAGATAATAATAAGCATCCTCATGAGGCTGCCTTGTCCTCCAGGAAAAGAACCAAAAATATCAAGAGTTTTCCCCTGGCCTTCAGCACTCCATTCCTCCCTTGTTTCAGATCTGTGCAGAAAGAAGTATGTCATTGTTCATCCTTATTCTGGGGCAATTTTGTATTCTCATTCTTTATAAAATGTGAGTAAGCTCTTGTCACTGTATGTTATACTCTTTGCTTTGTCTTGGCTCAATAGGAAAAATTGGTCCTGAAACCTGTGTTCTTTCCTTGAGGCAAGTGGGTGCAAATACAAAGGGTACCACAACCTACATCTCCTAGCGTGGCATAATTACCACTGGTGTAATCTGGAGTAAATTAAAACAAAATCTAAAATAAACTAAAAGACACACTTAGTCACAGCTTTCTTAAAGCCCAGTGGTATATCCTGGACCATATAGGAGATAAGGGGTAATCAGTATTCGGCACACATTCAGGCCTCCTTTGAACATTAGCTATAACCTAGAGGATATTTAAGGGGAATTTCTAACTACCAAATCATTAAATATGCTTTCTTTAGCACAAACGTCATTCTGAAAGGGCATAGGCAGAGGCTTCTTTTGCCAACAGCCTACAGCAATTTCAGAGAGAAAATGGTAATGTGGCTGCATCCCTATTTTGCGGCTCTGGAATCATGGGCTCACCAGCAGCTGTGGCAAACATTTGTGTACATCAAAGCAGTTTTAGAGCTGTGTATTTACAGGTGACCCTTTTTTCTCCATTTTTGTTTTATTGGATGTTTCCTCAGGGTGGATTGTAGTTTCTTGATTACAGCCTTAAGGCCTTCAGTTTCACAAGCCAAGCAAGCCAGGTACAAAACCAACTGTAAAACTAGCTGTTGCTAAGGCTTCGAGAGCAAAAGTGTGGAGACTCAGGGACTCATTTTGACTCACAAACCACAAATCAAGCACAAAGCAATCCTTAGATTTGCATGTGACAACCCCTGGCTATTAGAAAAGCATTAGAAACACCTCCTGACCATCCTTGCTGAGAAAAGGAGGCAAAGAATAGCTGAACCAGCCACTTTAGAGAGTGAACAAAGGAGAACAAAACCAGAATGACTGTGAACTATAATTTGTACTGCCTGTCAGGATTTGCAGCATGGCAGGACAGTAATCTGGTCTCAGTTGCTTTCATGGCTCTAGGGTGAGGTTAGTTCACTAGAAATGCAGAAACATCTGAAAATTGGATGGGTGATTAAAGTGCTTTCAAATGCATTTAGTTGCTTGAACCATGCATTTAAATACCATAATTAACAAATTTGTACTTAAATACAGATATTATTATTTATAACTTAAAATTAGCTTTCAGGAGTTTTGTTTGTTTGTTAGTTTTAAATAAAGAAAAGAAACCGATCCTTATTTTTCTTAATCTTTCTTTCAGACACCAAGGATAGTTACTGATTGATGTGACTTAATATTTCATATTTGTTTGAATACACAGTTCTAATATATGGAGAGATTAACTATGTGAGATCAAATTATTCCTATTCATAAATGTGGAACTTAAGTCAGCAAGAACAACTCAAACAACAACAAAAAAAAGCGATTTCTTGACAGAAAAGAAAACACAGTTTAAATATCCATCTATACCTCTGTTCTAAATTAGTGGGACTGAGTGCATGCCAGAAGCTGTGGAAATACATCCTACAGTAGTTACAAAACTTTTCCATTCCAAGGAGGAAAAAAAACCAACAACAAATAGCGCTAATACAACAACAGGATATCTTGCTTTAAGACTGAGCACAGGGATTTAACAATAATAGTCCCTTGCTGCTTTGTCATGGAAAATGGCCACAGGTTTGAGCTCTGTCTGTACACAAGCTAAGGAACAAGCTGCCAGCGGTCCAGAGAATTCCAATTCTGTGTTTGGAAAACTGGAAAGCAAAACCTGTACATGAACATAGCTCATCCTTCACTCATCTGTGGCAAGTTAAGCTGCATACAAGTTAAAATGAACAAGCAGTGGCTCTGTAGAGCCAGAAGCTGGAATGCTCCTCAGGTGCTTTGGAAAGCATCGGTTAGTATAGTACTGAGACAGATCATCTGCCCTCTAAGCCATGGATTTTATACAGGATTTGTATTCCCACCTGTCAAAGCACTGACAACTTTCCATTTTGCCATAATGTCTCCCTGTTCTCCCAAATAGACTCTTACCTTTTCTTTGTCCAGAGGCAGCAACCTGCCTTCAATTAGCATGGCATTTTCCACTTTGCAGCAAAGGCCTTTGTAAAAGAGCCTGAGGGTCTAGAGAAGTTGACACCCCAGGGGAGAGTTTACCCGATGTTGGCATTAAGCACAGGACAGGATCTAAGAGGCAGCATTCACTTCTTTCTGGCTAACTCAGGCTTGATAGCAGTTTGGTACATGACAGAAGATACCAAAGTCTCCAAACTTGTGTGTTCCATGCTAATGGTCTTGTGATAGCTAAGGAACCCCCATTATGGAGATGGCTTAGCCCCCACCTCATTGCACTACACACCAGTCTCTTTAGCAGCTGAGTGCTTCCTAGAGACATCAACACACTCAGGCCTCTCAAAAGGCAAATTTGGAAAAGTCCCCCTGCCAATACTAACAACAGCAACATCTTTAGCACAACTAGGATACAATGGGGACATGTTAGAAGATTCATTTCCACAATTCTTTCATTTGAATCACAGAATCACTAAGTCAGAAAAGACCCACATGATCATCTAGTCCAATCATTCCTATCAAATACTAAACCATGTCCCTAAGCACCTCATCCAACCAACATTTAAACACCTCCAGGTAAGGTGACTCAACCACCTCCCTGGGCAGCCTGTTCCGGTACCCAATAACCCTTTCCATGAAAATTTTTTTCTGATGTCCAGCCTGAATATACCCTGGCGGAGCTTGAGGACATTCCCTCTCATCCTGTCCCCTATCACTTGGGAAAAGAGGCCAGCTCACTCCTCTCCACAACTTCCTTTCAGGTAGTTGTAGAGAGCAATGAGGTCTCCCCTCAGCCTTCTCTTCTCTAAGCTAAACAACTCCAGTCCCCTCAGCCGCTCCTCGTAAGTCTTGTTCTCCAGCCTCTTCACCAGCTTCGTTGCTCTTCTCTGGACTTGCTCCAGAGCCTCAACATCCTTCTTGTGGTGAGGGGCCCAGAACTGAACACAGTAATCTAGGATCAGTCTCAGCAGTGCTGAGTACAGAGGGAGAATAACCTCCCTGGACCTGCTGGTCACGCCGTTTCTGATACAAGCCAAGATGCCATTGGCTTTCTTGGCCACCTGGGCACACTGCTGGCTCATGTTCAGTCGCTGTCAACCAACACCCCCAGGTCCTTCTCCTCCAGGCAGCTTTCCAGCCAGACTTCTCCTAGTCTGTAGCTGCACAGGGTTGTTGTGCCCCAAGTGCACGACCCAGCATTTCGCCTTGTAAACCTCATGCCCAGCAGTCCAGCCTGTTCAGATCCCTTTGCAGAGCCTCCCTACCCTCCAGCAGATCGACACTTCCACCCAGCTTAGTGTCATCCACAAACTTGGTAAGGGTGCACTCAATGCCTTCATCCAGGTCATTGATAAGGACATTGAACAGGCCTGGACCCAGCACTAAGCCCTGGGGAACCCCACTTGGAACAGGCCTCCAGCTGGATTTCACACCATTTACCACCACTCTCTGGGCCCTGCCATCCAGCCAGTTTTCCACCCAGGAGAGTGTGCACCTGTCCAGGCCAGAGGCTGACAGTTTCCTGAGCAGAATTCTATGAGAAACTGTGTCAAAGGATTTACTGAAGTCCAGGAAGACCACATCCACAGCCTTTCCCTCATCCAGCAGCCAAGTCACTTTGTCATAGAAGGCGATCATGTTTGTTTGGCAAGACCTAGCTTTTGTGAACCCGTGTTGACTGGGCCTGATCACCCGGTTCTCTTGCATGTGCTTCGTGATAGCACTCAAGATCACCTGTTCCATGACTTTCCCTGGCACTGAGGTCAGACTGACAGGCCTGTAGTTTCCTGGGTCCTCCCTCCGACCCTTCCTGTAGATGGGCACAACATCAGCCAGCCTCCAGTCCAGTGGAACTTCCCCAGTCTTCCAGGACTGCTGGAAGATGATGGAAAGGGGTTTGGCCAGCACATCCGCCAGCTCCCTCCATAGTCTTGGATGGATCCCATCCGGCCCCATAGACTTGTGGGTGTCTAGCTGGGCAAGCAAGTCTCTAACCACCTCCTCCTGGATCATGGGACCTTTGTTCTGCTCCTCTAACTCCTGGGTGTGTACACAGAGGGAACAACTTTCCTTTACTATTAAAGACTGAGGCAAAGAAGGCATTGAGTACCTCAGCCTTTTCCTCATCCTTTGTCACAGTTGTTCCATTTGCATCCAATAGGGACTGAATATTCTCCCTGGTCCTCCTTTTATTGTTAATGTATTTATGGAAAGATTTTTTTGTTATCTTTCACAAACTTGGCCCATCTGAGTTCTTGTCGGGCCTTAGCTCTCCTGATTTTTTCTCTGCATGATCTCACTTCCTCCCTGCAGTCCACCCAAGGCGCCTGTCTCTTCTTCCAAAGGTCATAGACATTCCTCTTCTTTTTGATGTCCCTCAAGATCTCCCTACTCAACCAAGCTGTTTTTTTAACTGACCGGTTCCTTTTCTGGAAAACGAAAATACATTTCCGGAAATGTGTGAAAACACATTTGAAAACTCTTTGGGTAAAAATCTGAGGGCAGCTGACTCAATTCAACAGATTTTCCTTGTAATTTGATTTGAGTGTCCTCCTCTGCATCCTGTAGGGAGAAAGGATGGAAAAACTTGAGAATTTAACACTGCCAGACTCTGCAGCTCCACAATCCCGTTGCACATCCCTGGCCTGATCCTGTGGTGTCAGCAGCCAGACCCAGTGGCCACCAGGCAGACTGAGCCTCCATGTGGTCGATCTGCTCTGAAGGTCTGAGCACGTCCCCTTTATATAGGTTGGGTAATTATTTTCTAGTTCCTCTTCATGAGTACCTGGGATTCTATACACAGAAAAATGGACTCGTCAGGGAGGCAGGTACTGCACTGTCCAATGGACTTGGTAACTGCTGGATCAGCACACTGAGTCATGAAACCAGGGGCCCCAAACAGATTATCTTCTCTTCCTACATTTTTTAAAAAACCATGTACAAATTTCTCTGCCTTAGTAACTCATCCCAGTATGGATTACTCAGTCAAACTACCCAAATGTCTCGGCTTTTGAGTTCAAGAGTAAAGCACATCTACTAAAACTAAGAAAAAATGCAGAAAAAAGAAGAGAACGTGAAAGAGAAAATGAAAGAGAAAATGAAAGAGAAAAAGAAAAAGAAAAAGAAAAAGAAAAAGAAAAAGAAAAAGAAAAAGAAAAAGAAAAAGAAAAAGAAAAAGAAAAAGAAAAAGAAAAAGAAAAAGAAAAAGAAAAAGAAAAAGAAAAAGAAAAAGAAAGTTATGAGAACCTTTTGAACTGTCACCTCATAATTCTGCAGATGTGGAACACATTTCAAGAGCTTAAAGAAGAGTTTGCCTAGAGGTAAGGTTTGCAGTTCTAAGCTTCCTAAATAAATTCCCCCACACACCCAAAGGTTTGTACTGTTGATGTTACAAACAGGAGAATGTCCCATTTTTCCTAGTTTAACAACTTAATCTTTCCTCCTTTTGAAAAAGAAACTGTTCGGAGACACAGCTGCATGCTGTGTCTTCACAAACAATCCCTCAGGCAAACCATTAAATGTGTAATTGAGAGAAGGAAAGGCCCAGCGTCCTGTGAGATTCAAAAGTTCATGTCAGATCAGTCTTCACCTTAAGTAGCAAGGGAAAAATCTTCAATTTGAAACCTAGGAGAGATGGATCTCTCTGTTCATTGAAAGACAAACATCACCAATAAAGTATTCCTGCTGCAGTCTCTGTGTATACAGAGATATAAAGCCTGAAAATCTTTGCAGCAGGGCAATTATGGACATTCTTTCCCTATACTTCTCTAATTTAGTAATGCATTTGGTTTTGTGGATTCCCCAGCACAGTATGTGATGTGTTAAAGATAGACTTGCATGTGTTGCCACATGTAATATCTGTTTGTGGGGATCCTCCTTCCCACAGGCATATGAATGTAGTGATGACGTCTACTAGGGCTTTGTATGGTCCTCTGTGGTCGCGGCCTCTGCTTAGAAGGAAAACTTTTATTTGGATTAAGGATATTGGACTGTGACTATCCTTGCCAACAAAAGTACCCAACACAAAAGCATTGGAACCGAACAGTAGGTATATGCAAACTTATTTTCAGAATAAAACCAAGCATATTATAATAATAAATCCCATATGACACCTATTGAGGCTTAACAAATTGCTGCAGACTGGGAATGACCATTCCTATGATAGTATGTAAAGATGTGGAATTACTACTATATACTTTTCAAGGATTCTAATGAGGAGTTATGCTTTATTATTATTTTTCCTGCTATTTAAAACTAGTCTGAATTTACACTAGAAAAATGACATTCGACTTACAGAAGTAACTGACAGAAGACAGTGTTAGAAAAGGAGTTGCAACAGTTAAGCCAACATAAGTTTAAAAGAGAATGACCTGGGTCTTTAACAGGAGGACTGAGAAATCCTAACAAAGACCTAATAAAAAGTCTCATCACAAATACTAATACTGAACAGCGTACATATAGTTACATATAAGGAAGATATTTGGCATATATTTCCTTTACTTATGTATGATTCACCTTCGTGATTTTCCTAAAGAAAAGTTTAAACAGGAACGAACTGTGCAAGTTTTAGACTGTTGGCTCAAATATTTTTGATTCCAAGGAAAATTGCAGGCAGATGGACAACTCAGCCAAACTCTTTGCTGGCTATCCACCAGTCTATGAATGGTAGCCACAATGAAAGCAATATAAATTGTAGAGAGAAGTGCAGCATGGAAAAACCAATGGCTACGAACTCAGAAATAAGATGTTTCTGGAAGTTCCATCTTAATTTTGTCAGCCTGAAGGCCTTCCACTTCCCCTGGTAGCTACAGAAGAGAGACCAACTTATTTGGGGCATGTAAGGACATTTTTTTTCTTCCAACTTATTTTCAAGAAAGCCCATGGATGATAACCCAACTGTGGTGGATGTGACTGCATGTGCCAGACAGATGTTGCCAGCACCAGAGTTCTTCCTGTCTTCCTCAAACATTAACTACGCACTGGAGATCATGCACATCTTATACGCAGGGAAATAGTAATTTCTTTGTTCTCCAGCTTTATTACTGCATAGTGAACCCTCTAGGAGTGCAAACTTTTGCCAACAAGATGAAAATTAATAACATGTGTACGCAATGTGTTTCTGCTTCTGTCATAGGTGAATGCAGTGCTCATAAGAGATGCCTTTTGCAACCTTCCTGAAGCAAGGATCTTGAATCCAGCTCCAGCTACACCAGCGTGGTCCAGCTGCAATTCTGCTGGAAGAAGCAAGGCAACAGTGATGTAACTTATGTGTCAGCCAAAGTTTTAGCTCTGCCCAGATAGAAACAGAGCAAATATATAAATGTAACTCTCCTTTACAATGCTCTATTAACATCTCATCAATGCAGTTAGTCAAGCTATTCCACTGCCTGTGTGAATCCAAGGATATACCTTATTAAATGTTACCAGATTAATCACAGGTCTCTCTGCCAGAATGCAACTTAGGTGAATGCTTCCAGCATTCACTGATTGTGCATGATTTAGCTATCCTGTGATTGTTATACTGTGTAATATATATATTCTTATTTTTACACAAATGAAATGTACACATTATAATCAAATTCTATATATTCATGGTGTTTGGTCTTATGCTTTTGCTCTTCTGTAATATGTATTACAGACTACTTGCTTTCATAGAACTCATCAATAGACAGTCATAGTCTCTCTTTTCTTCAAACCATCCACATTGTTATTCCATATTCACTTATTAAGAAACATTCTCATTGTGCAAGTAATAAACCATCCTCACCTTCAATACTGGTTTACCTAAAAAGGCTCTGCTACTTTTTAGGGACTGCAGCCAGTGAAGCGCACAAACCATATTTATGTTTCAGTATTATTCCTAAATGCATGCTTATTTGAATCATAGAATCACCAGGATGGAAAATACCTGTCGGATCATCGAGTCCAACCAATCCTATCAAACACTAAACCATGCCCCTCAGCACCTCATGCTTTCATGAGGTGACTCACCCACCTCCCCGGACAGCCTGTTCCAGTGCCCAATGACCCTTTCCGTGAAAAATTTTTTCCTAATGTCCAGCCTAAACCTCCCCTGGCAGAGCTTGAGGACATTCTCTCTCATCCTGTCCCCTGTCACTTGGGAAAAGAGGCCAGCTCACTCCTCTCTACAACCTCCTTTCAGGTAGTTGTAGAGAGCAATGAAGTCTCCCCTTAGCCTCCTCTTCTCAAGGCTAAACAACCCCAGCTCTCTCAGCCGCTCCTCATAAGGCCTGTTCTCCAGGCCCCTCATCAGCTTTGTTGCTCTTCTCTGGACTCGCTCCAGAGCCTCAACATCCTTCTTGTGGTGAGGGGCCCAGAACTGAACACAGGATTCGAGGAGCAGTCTCACCAGTGCCGAGTTCAGAGGGAGAATAACCTCCCTAGACCTGCTGGTCACGCTGTTTCTGATACAAGCCAGGATGCCATTGGCCTCCTTGGCCACCTGGGCACACTGCTGGCTCATGTTCAGTCATTGTCAACCCACACCCCCAGGTCCTTCTCCTCCAGGCAGCTTTCCAGCCAGACTTTTCCTAGTCTGTAGCACTGCATAGGGTTGTTGTGCCCCAAGTGCACGACCCAGCATTTTGCCTTGTTAAACCTCATGCCATTGGTCTCAGACCAGCAGTCCAGCCTGTTCAGATCCCTTTGCAGAGCCTCCCTACCCTCCAGCAGGTCCACGCTTCCACTCAGCCTAGTGTCGTCTGCAAACTTGGTAAGGGTGCACTCGATGCCTTCATCCAGGTCATTGATGAAGACATTGAACAGGGCTGGACCCAGCACTGAGCCCTGGGGAACCCCACTTGTCACTGGCCTCCAGCTGGATTTCACACCATTTCCCACCACTCTCTGGGCCCTGCCATCCCAAATGGTTTTCCACCCAGGAGAGTGTGCACCTGTCCAGGCCAGAGGCTGACAGTTTCCTGAGCAGAATTCTATGAGAAACTGTGTCAAAGGATTTACTGAAGTCCAGGAAGATACATCCACAGCCTTTCCCTCGTCTAGTATGCGGGCCACTTTATCATAGAAGGCGATCGTGTCTGTTTGGCAAGACCTGCCTTTTGTGAACCCGTGTTGACTGGGCCTGATCACCCGGTTCTCTTGCATGTGCTTCATGATAGCACTCAAGATCACCTGTTCCATGACTTTCCCTGGCACGGAGGTCAGACTGACAGGCCTGTAGTTCCCTGGATCCCCCCTGCAACCCTTCTTGCGACCTGCGACCCTTGAAGCAGAGGAGCTGGGCTCTTCTGAACCAGGCTTTGAATGTTGAAAATATACTCCGTAAAATCTGTAATAAGTGCTTAACAAGAATCACTATTGTGGTTCCTCAAGCAGATGCACAGCCTTGTAGCTGACTGCCCCACAAGACCTGAGTACTGAGCCCACTTCCAATATGGGATATAAAAAAGGGGAATGAGAAAAGTACGTAAGATAAAACCCTGTGCCAAGGCATTTTGGGGTATTACCTAGCAGATTGCAACAGGTGTGAAGGTCACATTTCATGTGAGTAAATAGAGATACTTCTAACTGACACTAAACAAGCAGACTGTCTACTTGCTTTAGACAATCCTGAACAAATATTAATTGAAACCATCAGTGGGATATGTTGTTGCTGAAGTAACTAAAGATGTTTTGTTGACTTTGGACTAAATCACTCAGCAGCTTCCCCACAGAAAATGCACATTCATGAAAGTAAGTGATCTACTGTTTTAATATAACACAGAATGAAAAGGGCTCACACATGGCTCCAGAGTTGCTATGATTATTCTATTAAGAGAAGTACCACTGAGAGAGAAAACAGCTAAAAATCTGCCATTTCATCTGTATAATTTGTCTGTGAGATCTGAAGCACCTGCTTAAAGGAAGAATTACTATTTTTACATTAAAAGAATTAAGAAAAGAGTGGGGTCTGACTGAAGGAGAGAAAACGGAACCTTTCCTCCAGCACTTCACTCATCTCAGGAGCCAGTGAAAGTTAGATGTGCGGTATTCAGTAGAGCACAAGCATTGTTCCTGCCATACATCTTATGAATACTGGGAAACAGATGAGAGAAAAGATTGCCTGCTGCTTCTTATACCTATACAAAAAGGATGAGAAGAGTCCATATTGGTCTAAGTTACTTGCTGTACTGCCCTTTATATCTAGCAGTTACCTCAACAGGGACAAGAAAAATTTTCACTATAGGATGTATGATGATGGTTATCACGTTGTACTTTACAGGAAATCATTCTGTGTGATGCTTTAGCTTGATACTACACGTGCTTGCAAAGCCAATGATGTGTTGGCGAGGGCACAGAACTCAGCAGGCTGTTGAAACACAGGTTAACACACGATGTGAAAACACAACAGAGCAGTAGATGCTGAAGATACATAGGCTATGCAAGCCCTTGAAAAGAACACTCATGATGAGAGAATTTCTGTGATCTGATGAAAGGACAAATAAAACACATTTGCTATGGTGCAAGAATTAGGGCTGGTAACTTTATCAAGATAGTAGACCAGAAAAGATAGAAAAGTCTCCAAAAGGCTGGATTCTTTATTACAAACAAAGCTGGTAGACTTCAAGTAAAACTACGTAGGCTACAGTGAATAGTCTTGACTGTAGGGAGAAAAATGAAAGGCTTAAGTCCAGAAACTGTCTCTGCCTACAGACAGAACTTGGTTTGTAGGAGATCCCTATTCAACACATTTCCCATCAAACACATCTACATTTTCTTGTTTAAAGAACAAATAACTTTCTCCATGTGAAGAATTTCCAGCAGAGATGGTCTCAGGGGAACGAATGAGCACTGCAGACACCACTGCACACTTCATACAAACACTCACCAACTGTTGCCACTTTAAGATTTCAAAGCCCATGAGAAAAATGCATCGGCAGGGTTTATTCAGAGCAGAGACTGGGATATCAACCCTGATTAGTCTATGGCTGCGCATCTCATGACAGTGGCAGTTTGAGTGGCATAAAGCCTTAACCAAGCTCAGACATAAGGAAGGATTTCTTTTAAAGGCTATCAATGTTAATGAACAACTCACTCTTGTTTAAACATTCAGACTGTGATATGGGCAGGTATCTGAGTTTATCATGTCCTCGATCTCTTGAACAGCAAGATTTTATTTGCTCAGCATTGATTAGGCCAAAAGGAATGAGCTGACTGTGAGTGGTAGTGGCTGAACTTGAAGTCTGGATTTTAGATAGCAAAGCACTCATAATTTGATGCAACTTTGCCTCAGCCAACTACGCTGAGTTCGGGGCTGTCCTTGTAAAACCAGAAACTAAAGGAAACTGTCCTACAACCTCACTGGAAAACAGAAAGGCACGTTCTCACTCTTTTTGTTTGTTTGTTTTGTATTTCTGTATCTGCAAGTTGAAAAGAGATGCTGAATCTTTGTGGCAAATTTAATGATACAAACACAACTGGATGTACTAATGCTAGCTATGGTTTTGCTATTTCTTGTAGATGTTAGGAGCAGGTGATTCAAAATAAAAAGCTACTGAAAGACAGAAACTAAATATCACGTTGATTTTAAAAACAAATCCTTCAGAAAACTAGTCTCTTCACCTCATTTATGAGGTGAATTTATATAGGTTTATTGTATCCTTTGATTCGTTTTTTTATTGGGTTTTGATTATGCCAGTGGTCTACAGCTGCAATGTTGTTCCAAAACCATACAGGTGTTTAATTTAAAATAAAAAAGACTTCTGTGTAATATTTTTAATCATGAAGCTGTTTCTAATACTATTAGATTTTTATGAAGTCTTTTGAACTTATACTTCATATATAGGGTTCAGATCATACACAGTCCCCTATGAAATTAGAATAGCCCTGCATAATTATTAATCTTCTAAAACAGGGCTTTTCAAATGCTTATTCACTGACCTGTTCTGAGTACTGTTACGAAACAGCTTCTCATGAATTTATTAATCATGGACGTATCACTGTTGAATCATTCAATATGTTCCACAGGGGCTTCCCACTCCTTCCCTCAGGGTAGACTCCTTTCTTATTGCTCTGGCTCACCCCACATCTGTACTATTGACTGCAGTAATACTGCGATTTAACCTTTGAAGTTTTTGCAGAAAAAAGGTGTAACAGAAAGATATGCAAAGACAGGAGTATGAAATGCCAATTAATGTTTTCAGCCACATGCAGAAACAAAGCCCTAACCTCCGCAGGCAAGATTC